>NW_026712606.1:739737-1479474 GCF_030625045.1 Achroia grisella | reverse complement strand
TCAAATTCAATAATTAATTTCACACTACACGTGTGCTTATAATAACAATTAGCCAATACCCCGAAGGACAAAAGATATCCCATCCCTAATGAATTTGTAATCTCCATAATCTGTTCTGTGAGAAATGGCGTTTCACAAATAGCGCCGCTCCGGCAAACAAATTAAAGCTAACCCAAAAATGAATTTATCACGTACGGCCGACGCCGAGCTATGTCTAACTATTCATTGTATGAATTTGGGTGGGCTTCGACAATATTGGACTTGGTTTTAAGTCACTGCATATTTAGCTACATTTGTTAATTTAAGTTTGTTATATTAGGTCAATACAGACTTAACCTTAACTTGTTTATAAAATACATATATATACATTGGATTATTAAATATATATTTAATATATTCTGTCTATTTAATATGTCTTCTATATATTTAATCGAAGTAGATGTTATTTTGCGGAAGTCCATTTCACTACTTGTGTATGTGTGTGAATTAAACAAAATAATATAAATACATCAAGTAGTCTTTTCTATGTGTAAATATTTACAAGCACAGCAGACATTGCGCCAATGTGTGACACCTGTGCTAGACCTCGAGTTTCTATTCAGTCGAATATCGTGCATGTAATTTTATTGTCATATCAACTGCTTTTTATAGGAATATATGTAAGACAGAGGTAAGCTGAATAGTAATAGTTGTATTTCTTCTATTATAATTTTCACTTTATATAGCGTACACTGATACCTAAACTAAATATATGACGGACTCTGTTTTCCACATATAGTCTCGAATTTTGTGCGTATTTAGGCTGGCTAATCTAGCAATCATTGCTGTATCTCCTCCCGCGAATTGCTAGGTGTTTAGAACTGTAATCCTAGGTGAATTATTTCAGCTACATAAAAAGAAGAATAAAGTCACTTATATGGTATTTACATATATTTTAATAAAATTAACGGCATAATTTTAATGCAAATATTAAAATTAAACCCAAATAACCAACAGTAAGACTATTACCACCAAATGTCGCCTGTAGTCCCGAGTCCCAAATATTTTAATTTAGACACAGTCCGACCACTGTCCACTGTGGCAGATGGCGCCAGCGACGCGCCACTTCGTGATTAATATGCACGGATACTCGGAACTTAACTTGGTTGTATTTCACAATATTTTTTGATCCGTCATTCTCATGAATGGATGCTGCCAGCTTCAGCTTATGCTATTAATTATATTATTTTAACAAAATTTTAAATATGTTAATTTCTACATTTCTTTGAAGAGAAGTAGTTGCATTTAATTTTCTCAGCTGAGTCTTAATTACGAATGTAATAGGTAATAAAAAAAACAATTCTACTATTTATATTCTATTTCAATTTTTACTGAATAAGTAACGGGTCCTACTTTTTATCGAAATAATTTCATGAGTTTGTCAAAATAAAGTAATATTTTAAATATCATATGGAACATGGTCCATCTTTCAACGAACACGTTTGGCCGACTTCCAGAAAACTTTTTAAGGCCTTTACCTTGTAAAGGCTTCAAAATGTTTTCTGGATTTAAGTGATTTAGCTAGTAATATTACTAACTAAATATTAACAATATAATATACATATCGGAGCAAGATAGAAGCTTCCCCGCGATGCACCTGGAAATAGCTAGATACAGTAATACAGTGTGTAGGCTGTCCAATACTCTCACCACAATGGCAATCCAAACCATTAACCCCGTTGTACATGTATCAAAAAACCCTCGACGACCGACGAACGACGTCTCAAATTTCAGATAAAAGTATATTTAGTTTGATAGGAAAGAATTTGAATAGTAATATAATTAATTTTTTCCCAAAAACATAATTACAAAACTAATTTAAATAATACAGATGAAATAGAACAGCCTGTGCTGTTATCTGTTGATGCATTATATAATAAAATGTAACTTAAGAGTCAAGTTTGCACAATAAATAATTGTTTCCCGAGACGTAATTGCCGTAATTTCATGAATAATTACCGCACAAAGCAATTAAATAAATTACAGAAGGAATAACGACCTCCTTCGGGCTTTAGTTTAAAGTTGGGGCACCGGCTGCACGCAGCAACAAATATTAGGTGTTCTAGTTAGCAGACATGTATCTAGTTATAGTTATTATACTGTCCATAATATCATTTAATATGACATCACAGTTTAGAATATAATATTGGCTTAATTACAAGGGAATGCAATGTTAATTTTAAATGTTTTTAATGTAAACTAAAATATTACAGAAATGTAAATAAATATTATAGATACAAATAAATTATACATACATCTATAACATAATCCTTGGATAAAGCCTTAAACTAAGCCGCAGTAACATAACTACAATTGTAAATGCTCAACACGATTTAGATTTGATGGAAATTTACTAACAAGATATAAATTACACTGCAGCATGGACGAGCCCTTAACAACTGTTTCTTTATTTTTTGTTCTATTTCTTTTGTCCTTAAGAATAATATATATTTTTTAATTATTTATAGGTATAATTTATTATTATATTATAGTATATTAGTATTTTTTTGTTAAGTATTTTTTCTGTTTATGGCCCATGGTACATGCCTATATTTTAAGTACAACCATATACAAGTTCCAATGGAATTGTACTCTATTTATACTCGATATATATCACATATTTGCTAAAAATTGAAACAACTATGATTTAAAAAATTTAATATATGTTTTTGTAATGTATTTCATTAAATTATGTCTACATTTTCAAGTTAATTTAGGTCTAGCCTAGTTTTTAGTTCTAAAATGAATGAAAATACAAAACAATATATACCTATATTTAAATGAAAATTATAGAATAAACAATTGAAAGAATATAAAAATTTTAATGTCTATCTCTGTATTATATGAAAGCGTGATAAATTGTTGGTCGGCGATTTAGAACACGTAACCGCAAATCGCAGTAAGCGCGGTTTTGTCGGAAATTTTAAAAAGAGAACCGCTGTCATACGCGATATGGCTCGCTTCCAAACAGGGGACAAAATGGGGGGCCGGAAGGGGGAACGTCCCCACATGGCCAGTTAGTTACGCCGCGAATTATAGGGGCCATTACGATTCATTAAGGCCAGTTAGGCTTAAACCGGTGTTTACCCACTCACACCAACGCACTGACTCACATGTGGCCAAATTCGCAACAGTTGGTATTGTTGCCTGTGTACGAAAGAGAAGGCAGCTGAAAATTTCAAGCTGAGGAATTGCGGATGTAATTAGTGGCTGTAACGAGCTTAGGGTCTGGTTAGCGAAGTGTGAATTTTTGATTTTGGCGTTCTCGACATGTACAATTTACGTAGAGGGTGCTACATACTTGCGAAGTAGCTGTAGAAGCCTACGCCGGCCGTAGCACTCAAAACTAGCTTTCAAAGAGATACAATAAAATTGTGTACGCCTAATATTTTTATATTCCAAAACCACTTAAAATTTTTAACTACAACTTACTGTAAAAAGACATACATATTGAAAGTAACTCTGCAAAATAACCTAACTACTGCATCTAAAAAATGTTTGAAGTCATTTGCTTTGGCTTTGTAAAATAGTTTTAACTTTTTTATTTATGTACGTACATATGCATATTTTATACATTATAAGTGTTTGCATGCAAATATCAGCTATAACTGATAGCTGGAGGCTTGCCAGTATTGACACTGTCTGATACCGCCGTAACTACCCTTTAGCTATGAACTCGAGTCAACTGCAGCCGATATCTGAAATTTGTAAAATTGTTTCGTATATATTATGCAAGTATTACAATAGAGTATGGATACAGTTATAAATACAATATATTTGTTCACAAGCATGTATTTTGTTATGCTTTTTCTAAGTATTTTTATATTATAGTGTCAGTTATGTGAGAATGTGTGTTTCAGTGATGTGTTTTTTAACAGATTTTTTTTAAGTAAGACGAGTATTCATTTTTTTTTTATCTTACCTTAAAAAACGAAGTTTTTAATAATAATAATAATCTCAGAGTATAACACCTGACAAAAAAGATACGATTTTTTTTTTTTTTGTAAATACATACATATTATACATAGAAAACACCCAGACCGATTCATGCAAATGTTTGTGCCGTGCGACGAAGCGACCATCGGTCGTAAAGCTTTCTTAAATAAATCATTCAATCTAATCATACTCGTACTACAAGTGGGCATAGTAAAATCATTACTTTTTTAAAGAAAATGTTGTTTGCAAACTTCTTAAGTTTTCGATATAGTTTATTTAACTTGCAATATATTTTAATTCAACCATTTGTAATATTACTAAAAGTTTATACTCAGGTTTAATATTTTATTATATATACAATATATCAATAATCTGAATATACTTTTTTTATAGTAATAATTAATATTACACGTTGAAAAATTCTTACTAATTGAGTATTGACACAGATATATGTATGAGAACTATTTTTTGCGAAAGTGTCGCAAAAAATAGTTTACATCCAATCTTCCATCCGATTTGTGTAGCTGTGTCTGTTGAAATACTCCGTTTACAGAAGCTTTGATAGCGTACAGTTGTGCAAATATGCTGACTGACAGTTTATTACAACTATTTTTGTAGTAGGTATTCTTATTTTCCAAGTCTCTATGAAGTGGAAATTAATAGCATGACAACACTAAACAATATATTAACAAAAACAAAAACCGGCTTCGATAGACATGATCATATTAATCGAACTGAATGCATAAAAACTTGAATAAACATTAGAATTAGGTCATATTTCAATTAACCATTATTAAGTTTGTGATCCGTATGCACATATATATCCCTTCCCCAATAGTTTTCAGTATTTCAAAAATTCAAATTCTTCTAACCAGCCAATCAATGAAGTGAATACCGTAAACCTAAAATTAACTTATTATTTTTTAAATTAATTTAAACCAAGGTGACCTATTCATAATCCAGATAGGAATAAATTAATTTTTAAATAGTATTATTGAATTGATTCATCACACACAGGTACCTGTTTACCACCTTATTACCGTATCCTCATTAAACTGAGGTTTAACCCTCTACGTGGCGGTTAATTCAAAATTGTCCCAAGCAATTTATTTTGAAAGCCAGACACATTAACATAAGCCGGTGGTGGACGAAAGAAGTCCGAAAAAAACACATAAACCTGACTGTACTAAGCCTGGCGGCTATCAAATAACATTTATTACTGGGCTTCAGTCCCCAGCGTCCACTTCCGTTCCTGATAAACTGGCGCCATTTTTGCCGCCATATTTATTTATAGATGTTGGTCAGGCAATTTAATGTGTAAATTCTTAAATACGGAAATGGCTTCACCAAAACTTTCAGTTGATTCATATATGCATATTTTTTGGGCAATATCTTTCATTTAAATCCTGAAAGATATGGTAAATATCATCTTTATAATGTGTATAGTTGTAGAAAGATTAAAAAAAAATTAAATAAAGTTTGCATGGATGCATTATCTACTTCAAGAAGGCTTCCAATAATGATATGAATCTTTCTGTAATACTATGTAATATTATCTTATTTGTGGTAATTAATACATATGAATCATTAGTAATAAAGAATTAATAAATTTGTAGCTAAACTAATGAAGATATCTGATATTATATACAGAATAAATAAGTACATTAGAAAAAAATCGACTACAAATCCAAAGTAAATTTATGTAACACCAACACAATAAAAAACTTTAGGTATCACTAAGGTTATTAGAAACGGATATTAGTGTCCACATTGCTAGTAGTATATCATATCAAGCAGACATCTACATGGTGACAATTACAAATAATCGTTGTTAATGACTAGTGAAATCGCTATAATGGACAAGCAAACCTGCTTTCATTCTCATTACACAACTTTTTACTGAGCGCTAGCAAAAAGTGTGCTAACGGTAGACAGCACAATGGGCGCAACACTACAAACATTAATCGATTAAAAAAGTTTGCAAAACGAATTATCGCTAATCATTCAGTCTATCTAAGACATTACAGACAAAATATACACAACAATAATACTTTGAAACTTCTTGTTGTGGCAATTTAATTAGGAATGTTTCATTTTAAGTTGATGGAAAAATTATAATTTAAAACTCAAGGCTATAATTAATTAATGAACGAGTAAATTATTGATTGCCACTTCTAATCGTAATAACTCACAGAATCGCCAACACAAATAATGATTATTATCTGTATTTGGAGAATGGGGGTGGTTGTGAGTATCTATTAATCACATCGATGGGAAGCGGCGAGTGTCGGCGCGATTTATGTGCGCAAGTTTTGTGTCGAATGCGCACGTATGCACACCACTAAATATCATGATTTTATATTATGGAACTACATAATATAGTTCACAAAACTTGGTTACATTTTATTATTTAGTAGATATTACAAACAGACAATGCATTTTTCATTTTTACGTACATCTAAGTTAATGACATAACATCTTTGCTACATAAGAATAACTGTAAATCGATATCTATACCAATTATATTTTAGAGATAAGTTAAAATAAATAGATATCACATTAAAGTTAAAAAATCAGAGATATTTACTGAGAAAATATAATATATTATTTAATTTACAATTAATTAATTGTAAATACCGCCCATATATGTAAATACTTATCTGTAACTGCCATATAAACCACAGTATTAATAATCTAAGAGTGTTTTTTTCCTATCCTAATACTCCAATAATAACATTAAATCTCTTTCTTCTCTTATAAAAAATGGTTAAAAAAGACATTTTGTATAAATGTGTATAATAAAAAGTTTTATCACTAAAAGCAATTTCCTACTGACAACCTAAATGACATGAACTGTGTAATTAAAAGTTGATACAGAACTCATTGCCAATATTATTATTTATTATGGTATTTAAACATTATAACCATGAAATAGACAATGTGTTAGAGCCCAAATTATAACTTAACACAATGTTTCGTTGTTTGAAGTGGACAACAAAATCCTGGACATAAATTGCAAGGAGCGGGCGTTAGCGAAAAGCGGGAGAGCACCCCGGGGACATTGTCCCACTCACAAATCATGGTCGGTTCGACTTGAGACACAACGCAACAACCAGGATAATCTTAGATGTACCTATTTAGAGGCACTATATGTTTACAAGATTAGTATAACTCTATAGTTATTGTGATACCAAATAGTCTGTCTTTGTTATCTAACAACAACTGTGATGTTCCATTTCTGTGCAAGTATGTATACGAAAATTTCGATGTGCCTACTTAACTATATTTATTCCTAGAAGCATTTTAGTATTTAAATATAAATTTAATTAATGTATTTACCAACCGAAAATTTTTCCAATATTATTGAGTTTTTTAATAAACTTGTAGTTATTTTAATAGAGAAACGTATTATTATATTGTGAAGAAGAAAAATTGACAAATATATGTACATGTAAAAACCACAAGAAATGTATATGGTACATTTTGACAGAATATATAATATATTTGCTATTTTTTTATTGTGGTTGATCACGTGACTAAATTAAATAGTAATTCCCAGTAATAGTGAATTTAATATAAAGGAATTTTTGACGCTCAAAGAGTTTGGTCCAGTTTGGTGCGGAGTCCGTTCATCCATCCCCGTCGGCCAAAAGGTCCCCAGCCGCGCATTAGCCGGCCCTCGTCTTTGTCACTTTGATTTGTAGACGGTTAAAGGAGATCAATCGCCTTGGGCTGTATTTATATCACCGTATTTCTATGAGAAATTGAATTGAATACTTTTTGTAAGTGCAATATGAGCTGTGTTTTCTTGATCAAAGATGAAAATGAAGATGAAAGATTATATGTTTTTACATATATTATGAATGAAGAAGAAGGCTAACAAGAATTGTTGAATACTTTTTGTAAGTGCAATATGAAATGAAAATGAAGATGAACAAATATATATTAGCACCTAACAAGAATTGTTGGAAATAAGGAACAAAATTTTAGTTTTTAGAATTTTTTATTTAATATTTGAAGAATATTTTACAATAATCTTATTAGTGATGTAGCTGCGAAAGTTTGTGAGTATGAATTGATGGATGGATGTTTGTTACTTTTTCACGCAAAAACTACTGAACGGATTTGATGAAACTTTACTTAGAATAACAGATAGGCTATAAATTTCACGCGAGTAAAACCAGCTAGTGCCTAATAATTATAGTACACTGTGTTAAGGTTAATTAATATTTTTTTTTCAAATTAATGATCAAAATTAGAATTATGTATAATCAGAAGTACTATCATAAAAAGTTCTTTAAAAAATTGCGTCTAAGTCAGTTTGATGTGCTTATCGTACTTTTGTCTCTTCTGCAATTTATAAGCGTCAGACCACCATTTTGAAACCTGATTCATAATTAATGATAATATCCGGCAGATGCGGATATTTCATCCAACGGAAAAAATGTAGCTCGACGGAAAAATAATCGCTGAAAGTCCTTAGTCATTTATGACGGTGCTTTGAACAAACAGAGCTGTGGAAACGACACTTCTATATTTAGTTTTATTATTGTTACAAAATATTCATATTGTGTTAATATTCTACTCTTAAACCACAGATAACATAATATTACATACTTAAACAGACATTGAGTGGAAATTGTAAAATAGATATAAACATCACATCGGCAGTCAAATATTATATATGAGACATTTCGACATACCCAGTAATATACATTTTGTAATATTTTTTACATATTTCACGAAATGTATTAAACCTGTTATGATGGCTTACATTGTCCGTATAATTATATACGCCTATACATGTACTAGTGTTATTGCAGAAACAAGGTATTAGTTTTCAAAAGTATGAAATGTAGTATATGTACTTTATACTGTATTATGTGCTATTAATTATGTTGTCTAACCTCCAATCAAAAGTGTGCTTATACTATGACTACGAACAGTAATACAAATATTTAAATTATTTTTTATAACTATATATATGCGTATTTTTGCCCATCCAATGGCAAACGGTTACCTCAGCTGGTACCGTAGTGCGTTACCAATACTATATTCATAACTCTCTGAGAAACCATCAGCAGATAGTACATTTCATAATTTCCGTTCGAATGGAAGGCTACTCTATAAACACTTTGTTACCGAGATCATAAAAAATAGCTATCTTTTTAGAAAAAAAAACAATCACTAGTATTTATTTAATATTGTAAGTACATATCCTCTCATCTCAACACATTTTGTAGTCTAAAAGCTGAAACCAAAATAATAGTAAAAGAACTTCATCGGACTCTTGTCCAAGCCGGCGTGACATTGGTTCCCCTAAAACGGAAATACAACGGTTTTAAAAAAGGAGTAGAAACGGAATCGTACCCGGTGCTAACAGGAAGAAGCTGACGACAGAAGCGCCCGTGTCGCCCGACCGAATTAAAAATTAAAAGACATCCGCTTCCGGATACCGTGCCTTTTGCAGTGAATATCATAGACGAAGAATTAGCTGAATAGTTTTTAATACTGGTAGTGGCGACGTATTTGATAATAATAGTATAAGAGGTACAAAAATACATTTTTGAAATAAATTTTGGTACGTATCCAAGTCCATCCTTGTGATACAATTTATGTTCATGCCATTTCGAAAACATCGGTTCAGCCGTTTAATTGTGAAATCTAACAAACTCACAAAGAATACGGATATTGAAGTATATGGGTACAAAGATTATATGTTATTATTGTGGAATAAGCAGGAAACAAAGTTAGTGCATAACATTTTTGTTGTGTCAGTCTGTGAGAATAAAATATATTTAATATAAAACCTTAAAAAATAAGACCGAGCTTAAATATGTATGTATTTTTATTAATTGGCTCTCTGATATTTAGGATCCATCTACATAACCTTAATTACATTCTAACAAATTATATTACATATATAGTATACAAAGCCCACACACACTAAAGGAGTTCAAACATTATATAAACATAAATATATAGATATACTAGTGAGTATGAAATCGAGCGCGTGTGTGCACGTTTACACACAGAGGTATCTATTGTGAAACGAGAGCTTACAACTTCATTTATACTGTGAAACTCAAGAAGTATCTCACACTGGTGCCTTCGAGGATCAGTAGGCGTTCCTTCCAGTGGGCGGAGCTCTAAGCGGACACTCCTTGAAGTCCTCTTTTTTACCTCACCGCGTTTCTAGGTACACGACGTCCACTCTAAGAAGATCTTTGACACCATGCAGAATTTCATCCGGCTCATCGCTGTAATCAC
This sequence comes from Achroia grisella, assembly GCF_030625045.1. Lineage (NCBI taxonomy): Eukaryota > Metazoa > Arthropoda > Insecta > Lepidoptera > Pyralidae > Achroia > Achroia grisella. Next base: position 1,469,229 of record NW_026712606.1, on the reverse strand, counting down.
TAGTATCTGGGAAGCATGGAAGGTCCTCGTGGTCTGGTGGTATTTATGTAAGTGGAGAAACAAAGCTCCGAACAACTTTGGTCGTTATCGCGTTTATAAAGTCTTCGAGACAATATCATTTTATGGGGTGTTTTGCTTGAAATAAATTTGATTTCTTTTGTCTGGATACTTTTTGTTTTGATGTAGCAGTTCGTAAATATTGACCTATGAATAATAAGTTGGCGAGTTTCGCGGCAATAATAGCAATAAATTACTAAATCTATATTTTTTACAGTACAGTATAGCTCTATATACATAGAGAGAAATATATATTCGACCTTAACTTTAATTAAAACTATACAATTTTAATTAAAGTTAAGGTCGAAGATATATTTCTGTGACAAAATACTTACACCACTCAGGAATTTGAATATCTATTGATAAAAAGTGTTTGGTCAATATGGTCTTATATTAACCAAATACTGTATTGGTGACTATAAGACCATAACTGTAGAATTAAATAAGATTGAAGTGTCTCTTTGTAATTTCAATTTAACAGCCTTTCACTAATATGCATATTATATTATATATTATATGACGATACTTACATCAAAAACATAATTTTAAATGTCTTTTTTTCATGCTAATCTATGAAATGGCTGAACCGATTTCGACGAGACTTTCACTCGTAAATAGCTTATCAGCTCTAAAAATGTTATTTTAATTCTCGCAGACAAAGCCGCGTATAACAGCTAGTTAATTATTAATATAAGAACCAAAATATCAAAGTAACAAAATACAAGATTAACATAAATGTAACACTAGATAAAACTACTATTTCAAGACCACTGGAAAGTAAACCTATTTCAGTAAAATGAATAATTAAAGTCAGACATACATACAATTGGCAAAAATATAGCACCATAGATTTCTTGATAATGTTCGCTTTTCTGAGATCGCCAAGACATCACGTTACGTATGCCCTATATATACAAAACAATAGAATCATATTATTGAAATCAGTTATTTTGAAGTTAATTAATTATACATGATAAATAAAGCTTATCTCGAATGTGAAGGTTCTAATGTAAAAAAAGATAATAATTTATGGGCATCGTATGGGGACTGGTCTTCAATAAATCATATTATGTACATATGGTTCTAATGTAAAAATTTTGGCTTGTATTTTTATTTTAAATTATTCGTGTTCAAAATCATCTATAATATAAATAAAATGGTATTTTAATAATAATTTTACTACTTGCATATGAATACGATACATACACCAAAATATGATTTTTTACAATTTTTGTCTGTCTGTCTGGTTGTTCCGGCTAATCTCTGAAATGGCTGGACCGATTTTGACGGGACTTATATCGGCAGGTAGCTGATCTAATAAGAAGTAACTTAGGTGACTTTTATTTTAGAAAAATTATCTAATTAACTTTTTGTTAAGTTCCACTCGGACGAAGTCACGAGTTCAGCTAGTGTTAATATGTAAGCTATACTATATATTATTAAACTTTCCTGTTTTTAGTACAATCGCATTTTAATACGAATAATTTCATAGTAAAGTAGACAGGTCCTAGTCGACAAGGCGAGAGATGTAGTATATGCGGTAGTCACAGCTAACAGGATTGGTGTAAACTGGAGTTGAGGAATGTTAATGTTAGTAGGTGCGCCAGATTTATTCCAACTACCGTCACTTGATTTTCCAACGAATGGATTTGTATGAATTGTTCAATGACAATAAAATCAAAGTTATTGTTGGCGATTGCATACTATGATAATTTAAAATTGCAAAACATTTTTGTTCGTCATATTTTTCTCATTGTCTTTTTTCGTAGCCAAATATTTACACATATAATAATCTATTTTAGTCATTTTGAGAGGCATAAGTCTACCGATTCGTTAAATTAATATCAAGTTAACTAAGAACTTCTTAAAAAATGAAAGGCAATACCAGATTATAAATTTCCTTACAAACAAACATTTTCGCTGTTCAAGTAAGCAGAAAACAATGTACGGAACCACAGACCACTATCTCCCACCCCCGCCGTCCGCGCCGCTTCCTTTGAGCTGTGATTGTGTTCACCACAATGTTTTCACACGCCACCTTCTAATAAAGACATCAACCAACGATATAGACGTACTTACGGTTTTACTGGTTTTACTATACGATAGAACATCCACTTGGTTTATGGATTTTTCTGAAACTGTGAATATATTTTGAACACTATCATCCTCATAGTAGTCTTAATCCAGTAATCTACGAAATCTAGGTTCATAGAAGTTTCATGATTTTAGTTTTACTTTGTTGATTATATCTTTGTAACATCCGGGAATTTAATGAACTTACTATATTTTCGTCTTTCGCGATAATCTTTTATTATTGTTGTTATTATTGGTACTTTTATCATCTTAAAAAGGGCCAAAATGACAACACCATGTCTCAGATGTATTCTACCGGTGCATAACTATTTTCCATATAATGGCTATAATAACCTTATCTTAATGTTATATATAGATTGATATTATTTAAAAGTCATTATGAACTTGTTTGATTTCCTAAATATATGAAATAGTTTACTAACCAGTTACTTTGACAGCATTTTATTGACAAACTATAGACTAATTAATAAATTTTGTTATTTTATTTTAATGTATCTACACTCTACCTTAATTAGTTTCAATTTCAATGTCAACTATGTTATAGCATGGCATACCATGTCGTACGTTCATTTAGCGTGACAGCGTTCACAGCAGCAACTCGCCATAAACAATCTACCTCAAGTTGTGCTTGAACATTCAATTTAGCACTTACACCCCCATTACAACAAATTATCGATGTCACCTACATTAACTCGTGTGAACTCAACCCTATGAAAGCTATTTATGGTTGCATGTGTGCGTACCCGTACCACAATGACACGCCCTTGTGTAATTGTGTGTGTTATCTGAAAGATTCCACGTCATTTCCCTCGACCCATGCATGACGTCACATATTATACAAATATTCTGTAAAGTTAGGTACTAAAGAGCATTTGAATTGGTGGCAGTTATTTTTGACAAAATCTGCTGAACAAGCGATAGGAAAACCTGAATTTGTATATTTGAAAATTCACTGTCTATTTTATTCGAGGGTTAATTAATATATAAATATTTGTTATATTTGTTATTATATAATTGATTATACATTAAAAGCAATAAACAATATAATATATTTTATATCTTCATTAGATATAAGATAAAAATGAAAATATAAAAATCGTAAACATTACACAGCGTCGACAGTCGTTTAGGAAATGGGCGTCAGCTCTTTTATCTAAATGGCGGGTGTGGAGACATAAAAACGACGTAAAACCGTCATTTAATACAATATGTAATGATATAAAATGTCTGTTATATTGTATGCCATATAGTAACTACAGAACTATGAAATTGTAAATAACATTATGTTTGACGTGTCAATATAGGATATAGTCAAGAACCAAAATTATATACGTAATTATAATAACATATTAGAATATAATTTATCATTCTGTAAATAATGAACACATTATTTTCTTAATATTACATTACTACATTATTACATTACTATATCTTTTTTTATGAGATCACCATGAGGAAATATTAATGAATTGCTATATTAAAGCTGTTTTAATATAGCAATTCATTAATATTTCCTCGAACAATCATTATATGAAACACGAATTAAAGAAAACAACGCAACAGAACCTAACACAAAAGCGTTATATCCCGCAACCTTTTCCACATCGGGTAATGAAGCCGTATCTCTAATAGCCGCGATAAGGGCGCTAAATGTTTGCGCACACGCCAAATAATAAGCTCGATCATTTGCGAGGGGTGCCCGGTTGGTTTGAAGGAAAAAAGAAAATATTCGCCGCTTTTGATGGTTCCCGCTCGCTTATCGGTAAATGAGATGATAGACAGTGAATGCGGCAACTGAATAGCGCGCCTTAATAGATTTTTCGGACAATAATGAGTGTGTGTTCTAATACTTGATGTGGCTACGTATATGATATAGAAACCAGTAATCTGGAATATTTAAACCAATGCTATCGAATTTGGTCAAACCTACATGTGTACGCCACAGCAATACAAATTGGTCCAAAGCTCAGTGGGGAGAATAACTCAAGGAGTGATTTTCAATCAGTTTGGGTGATGAATAAACTATAAAAAAAAATCGGAAAGTAATAATATATAATATAAATAATAAAATAAATAAATAGTAATGAAACTTGATCGATTCTCTTAAGTATATTGTAAGTTCAAAATAAAAAAAATTAAGAAAATTTGTAAAACAGGTAGGTAACTAGCCGTTTAAGTATTTCATCAGTATAATAGGAATAAAGGAAAACTTTTATTATATTGATATTAAATTTAAAAAAAATTATAAGGTCAAAGTTATCCCGAGCAAACGTAAGTAGGTACCTACTAATTTATGGATGTATGAAACTAAATATTTATATTATAATTGAAACTTGAAATATTATCAATTGTCAAGAGCGTTTTATTCTAAAGTTGGCTGATTAGGATGTATAATTACAACAGAATGTGGTCTATATGAGATAAAATACATGAATACTGTACGAGATCAAACAATCGAACTCTATATTTTTCATGTAAAATTATTAAATCATAGTTAAGATAATGTTATGGTGATGAATGAAAAGATATATCCAAATGAAATTATCAAATTTTGCAAATAACTTGCAATCATCCACTCCGATTGGCATTAAACTTGTCGCAGATAAAGGCAGATGGGTAATGTTCAGATATCGCCTATCGTTCGACAAACTTCCCTTTACGGTTATTTCCCTATAAAAGTAAGTCTAAGTAAAAACAAGTTTACAACCAACGTTTTATATCGTCTTTTTATGTTACGCGGTTATTTTTACTACCATTACGGCTCGTCGTAAGTATCGTAATTGTTTTATCGTTCATCCCTAATTTATTAATCTACAACGATAATAAAGTTATCTTTTATATGCCGCTTTTAACAATCCAATAATTAATGTTCCCACGAGATGTCTTTTAATATAACTTTCTACTCGCCATCACGACTTTTATACTACATGGGGTATACAGAGATATTATCAATTGGCAATGTCATGGTGAACATGGCCATATTTAGCCATCCTCCTGCCATGGTGGATACAAATATACCCCATATTTGTATCCACCATGGCAGGAGGAATATCAACAAGCATTGCTTTTTTCTTATCAGTATTTTCTTGTTCTGAGAGTCAGCTAAAAATATAAATTGAGACATAAAGTACTGTTTTTGGTATCGGCTAGATAACATAACTTTTTATATACTTACAAAGTAAGTTATAATGAATATGACTCCTTAAAACTCTCCTACTTTTTGTGTCTGCAGTTTAAATACATAAAGCACTAACTACTTACTTGTCATTTGTATCTATAATTAAAAAGTTGGTACATTTTTTTATTAAGTTAATACTATTGTGCAAAGTGCTCAACAATGGACACATTTATTTATTCATAAATATGATGTTTTCTGATTACATAGTTCTTTAATGTCTTGTATGCACAATGCATTATAATCGAAATTTAAATTGGGAAGATAAAACAAACGAGCATGAAAGCGGTTGTAATAGCTAATCTGGCACCCCACACTTATCGCGGTGGATGTAATCAAAACTAAATTTTGGGACGAAACGCAATCCAACGTCAAATAACGGGAGGAGCGACGAACAGAACAAACTTCATACATCTTTCCCAAAAAGTGAGACACACGGTCACGGTATTCAACGAGCAACATCAGATGTGTAGGTACTGCAAACTATATATGCGTTTACATATCATAATAATAATCTAATCATAAGGACAATTCACACAGCGCCATTTAGACCTAAGTAAAGCTAACTAAAGCTTGTGTTATGAGTACTAGATATTCATAAATTTATATGTTAAATTGTTATAATTCTTCCCAGTTACTAGATTCCCAACACAGTTTATCTTAATATATATAACTCAAAGGTGACTGACATAGTGATCTATCAATGCACAGAATAAACCACTGGATGGATCGGGCTAAAATATGGCAAGCAGGTAGATGTTATGACGTAGCATCCGCTAAGAAAGGATTTTGATTAATTCTACCCCCAAGGGGAAAAAATAGGAGATGAATATTTGTATGAAACTTTGTCAATTTTAAACCGATCGGGCGGAGACTTTGCACACATAAATCTACTATGACGTAGGCATCCCCTAAGAAATGATTTGGATAAATTCCACCCCTAAGGGGATAAATTAGCGCGAGCGAAGCCGCGGGCAAAAGCTAGTAAATTCATTGCCAACGAGGCATTACTGTCACACTGCTGCGTTCCAAGTGCAGTAAGAGTATTTAATGTTATCTTAGCTTCAAGCTATCAATGTCGTTCCAATGATGCGCAGATATTTTGTTTCCCATTCATATTACATGGATATTATAATATATAGGTTTTATACTATAATCTAAAATGTATAACCTACATTTTGTAAGATCTAATAATATACAAGAATCAATTGAAGGAATATAAATCCTTTAGTCATTACTAAAACCGTAAATGTTCACTAATAATAAACTTGGAAATATCTAGTTTAACATATAATTTGTTAATAAATTTTAACAAATTTTGATATAACATCCATCTAGTCTAAGATCAATTTTTATAAGAATATAAAATTTCATTTAAAATTTATAATAATTAACATCAAAAAAATATGTTTGTTTAACAGTTTGTCAATGTGTCTCTGTACTAAATCGGCAGATGAATATTGTTTCAAACGGAATTAAGCACGCACCGGAGGGACAAGGATCACTTATAATTGTTATTTTATTCATAGAAATAACAGTTCTCCATCCCTGTATACGCATTGTACCACATACAGTTACGTGTGCAAATATTTTAACCTATTGAGTACCATTTACCGGGTAAGTGATGTAGCACGTCTTTAGAAACATACTAGCAGAAACGTTTTACTTTATATATATTGTACATGTTTTAAAATAGGTTCAAATTATTTACTACTAGTTGTTGATCGCGAGTACGTATGATTTTTTTATATAAGAGATACATATCTGTCTTCATGATAGAACCAATCTTCATATCAAAGGTCATTACGATCATTTAAACCATTTCGACGTAAAAATTCTCAAGAATTTGTATACATTATGATGTAAGTAAATTGAAAATATAATTTAGTGTTTATGTTCACAAAGCATTATCAACCAAGAGAGTAAAAGAAAACCAGAAAATTAAACTTCGAATTAACTTCATATATTACAACTATCATAAGTTAAACTATTTATATTATTTGTCATGCTGCAACATGAAATAACTCTTATCCATCTGGTTATTTAGACGATATCATTCTCTGTGGCCATTCTTCAATGTACCTAATAAAAATGTGTACATAATCTACTTTAATATGTAAACATAATGAAACTCTAGATCAATCTCTGTATATGCTGCAGGACTTATACGAGTACATAAAACAATGATAAAATATAATGAATTGGATAGGATGTACGTCCTGTACTTATTGACCATTACACGCCCATTTAGGTAAAGCATAATTTATTTTACTCTCATCAAATGACTCAACAAAACGGTTAAGCGGATGTAAAAACAGCTCTGCGCCACCTGCCCCGCGAGATAACCCTGCGGTATAGCGTGGTCGACTTTATCCGCAATCATCCCGAAAATCCTGTATCATTAAGTATCGCTAAGAAAGCGATTCGTGGACCATTACCATGTTAATAACGTGGGGGAACGGTGATTAATCAACTTGACGTTTAGGTGGATCTCAACTAACCTTAGTGGAGCAATTTATGCATTGGTTTGCGGAGGACTTGGCTGATATCTCGGTTGAATTCGGTGGTTGAGATTAAAGCTTTACCTCTTGCCCGTTATGATTTGCATTACAATTGCTATACAGGATTGAAATACTAGAAGTAACTTATAGAACGAGACGTAGACTCATTATAAAAACTATATTTATTACTTTCGATTAATAATACGTAAAAAGGAAGTTTTAATTTTTGTAGAGCATTACAATATTCTTTCTTGTTCACTATAATCTAATTTCCAATATGTATGTTTGTGAAATTCTTAATTTTTAATGATGTGATTTAACTACTACATTTCTAAAGTAAATAGATCATATATATTGATATATGATTCCTTATTGAGCATATTATGACAAACAGTATTTTTAAATTTATACTACATTTAAAAATACTGTTTGTCATAATATGTATCTATATAACATTATAGTATATTTATTAATATTATTTAACATGTTAATATACTATTTTTATAGTATACGTTGTTATACTGACGTAATTTAGATTGTCATGTTTAGAATATGCACTTTTAAAAAAATCCCCCATACTAACTCAGGAATTAAATAAAAGCAAAACATTTTAGCTGCGTTATCCCGCCCTTTTAAATTATAAAATGTCGAATACATATAAATACAAAGTAATGTGGTTAATCTCGGGCGCCACGACGGTCAAAAGCTGATATTTCTCCTTTTAATCCCTGTCAGATTATTTAAATTCCCACCTGCGAGCGCTTGCTCCATTTCCCGCTTTTTATATTTAACAAAAATAAAACATAAAAATATTCTCGTATTTGTTTTGGACGGGAATCCTTTAATTTTCGGCACGGTTAGCCCGCGCGACGTGCCCGTGTGCTCCGCTGTCCGTGTGCAGTTTTTCCCTCGCTTTGAGAAAAATGCTATCATGTTTCGTGTCGCTGTAATTTAAATTTATACCCTCATAAGTTTTATTCTTCTAATAACTAATTATTGTTGTTACTTACGGATCCATTTTGTGCCCTAAAGTACGGAAAGAAATATTTTGGCAAATATCTAAGTTTGCCTATATCTCGATAACGACCTTGATATTAAAATACTTAGGTACTTATTGTCTAATTTACGTAGGTTCGATACCACAATATGCCACAATATGTCATTACAGTTGTTTAGTATCTAAACTTTATTTCTAACTATATTTTATTTCCTTATGACAATATTAATAAAACCAAAACTGGATCGTAGAATTCATTTGTGAATTGTTATTATTGTAAAGTTCTGTTAAATGAAATCATCTTGTTATAATGAAACAAAAAATAAGTAGCACATTTACGTAAAGAGAATGGATTATTTTCTAATTCTTTTTTAATATGATTCAAAGAAGTAGTATTCTGGAACAATAACTTGTAATATATTAACGGTATAACAATTGAACAAAGCGAACATTTTTGTAGTGATCGTACTAGAGGCGAGTGGTTTTATTTTAGAAAAAGAAAACTAGGATTTAGTTGTTCAAAGCATTGAAATCCCAGAAGTCTGTGCTTCAATGGCGTTAAAATTACGAAATGTCTTTATCATTGCGATTTTTATTACGCTATCTTTTATAGTAAATTTTGATACCATACATTTAAATAGTTGTTAATGCTATAATCATACATACATTGAAAGTATTATAAAGTATATTGCAGAGTTATAAAAATATTATTAAAAAATACATAACAATCGCTAGTAAAATAGTTCAGTAATGTGAATACGATTAGAGGGTATTTTGACCTTTACTAATATAGCCACATTGTAGAAGTACCGCCAAGGTATAGGGCACGGCGCGGTGCGGCGGCGGTCGCAAACCGTTTCGAGGCTGGAATGTAGCAATTGTTGCCACTGGCTTTATCCCGCGACTGTCGCTTGTTTTATTTGTTTCACTCTTTAAATTCTTTTCGCTCACTCGTGACGCTCTATGCGAGTTTTTCGTAGCGCGCACTCTACCGCGAGAACGTTTAATGAAAACAACTTTTTGAATTAACGTCACAGCAAGGACTCGATGGAGTTTTTTTCCGTTCGGCTTTGTATAGAAAACGGAACTCGTATGCCTAACTTAAACTTTATTCAAAATTGAAAAATGTTTCATAATTCTGCTAAAAAAGTAGCCACCATGCACTTGATGTGAATTTAATACTTTGCAGACCGTGTGTGCCTATTAACTAATATAACAATATATATAATATAATGTAATAAATATATAAGGTTCAGTATTATTTTAATCCTTTTTAAGTCATACAGAAACAATTATAGTATTGCATAGGAATTTGTTCGTATAAAAGAATATAATGGCATAAATCAACAACTTTTTCCATAATACATCGATCTGTTAACCGAACAGCGGGGCCGATTGCGAACGACACCTCCGAATCAACGGGTTCGTTTCAAAAGCGAGACCGCAACAAGGCAACCGATAAATCATCCGCCAACTTCAAATAGAAACGTCATATTATTTCCACAAAAGATTTAACTCGAAAATAAATTATATTTTCCCCCTATTCGTGGCATTGTTCACCGACGTGTGGAAGCCACACAATTCTCAGCGATATTTAAAAAACCATTAAGTGCACGCTTTTATAGAAAAAACACACATAATGGGTTGATATGTAAATAAGCTTAATTGTTTTTGCTTGCTGGTTGTTGGAAATCAATTTAAATTTAAAAGATCGTACAATTACTTACGAGAAAGGGATGCAAGGGTAACATATTTTAATATGTCTCTATCGTATACAAATTTGTAATAGATAATAATTTTAGACTACAATACTGACAAATAAATGTATAAGGCACAATATTTATAAGGATTACAACATCATGGACGATTCCAACATCAGAAAGTCACGTTTTATTTTTTACTAGCTACTCGCCCCGTCTTCGCCCGTCTCTATCTATTTATTATTTATTCTAATACGCACATATTGTATTTCGAAATCTCTGTACGAAACTTAGTACAAAATTGTACGTAATCATTTAGGTTTTAGGTTATATGGATATGGACGGCCACAATCTAACCTGCTCTCTGGTAGTAACAGTCTATTATAAATAGTAGATTTTCATACAAACATTAACTACCACTATTCTACTATTAATAAAGTCTTATTTTTCGTACATTTCTGTTAAAAACTCTAAACAGTTTCTGAATAGATGTTGTTAAAAATATTTCTATTGTTTTCGGCAAACCCACATTAAGTACGTGCCATAAATAAATTCTTTCTAACTTGATTTACAACCGCCGACTAAATGTTTGATTTGTGCTCATAAATCGAGATGAGCATTACACCCACAGCTGATCCTGTTCGGTTTTGTTTTGGGGCATTTTCCATATAATTTATAGAAAGATAGTCATATGTATAAAAAATATTCTTACATGTTAACCTATATGGTAACACAAATTATGTATTATACTATACATATAAAAATTAATTGGTCACGGTATCACGCTTGAACGGCTGGACCATTTTCGCAGTTTTTTTTTTGTTGTATTTCATTTTATCAGATTAGAAAATTAATAATTTTTTTATTAATTTTATCCCAATAGTTAAGTATGTCGGATCAACTAGTATAAAAACTGTGCAAAATATCAGATCCTCAAAGGGTCTGACTCACATTAGTATTCTTCGCCTCAATAATTGTTTACGAGAAATATAGGCTAGATTTTAATGTAATCTGGGTTTTCTTAATTATTTCTCGTTGGTTTACTTTAATACATGATATTATTTTACTTGTAATATTAACTATATCAAGTAATAAATTATTAACAAACTAAACATACAGGTTTTATTGCATTAAATAATCATCTTTAGTATAAAATACATGAATTAACATTTTCACTTCTACTTCAGAATAATTTACAAGTTCGCAATTCTTGGAGAAGTTTAAGTCTTCCGTCTTATGAACCCCTTGTTTAATATTAATGCAATAAAACACGCGTGCCAACTTTAATTAGTAAGGTAAGTAATTCTACACAATACATCGTCAAACTTGCTATACGAATGGAGCTCTATTGGAAACTTGTAATGTGTTCGCAGTGAATGTTAGTGACAGAGCTCGGTGGAGTAGGAATTGAACAACTGTTTTCTAATATACATTCTTATATATAGAATACATACATTTAAAATGGAATAATCAAATGAATTAGCCTTAATAACTTAAAGATAACGTAATATTACATACTTAATCAAGTTTATTTCAAATAATACACGATAACTTCTTAAAGCCTTTTCATATGGCGCTGCAAATAACAGAAGATATATTAAGAAGAAATTTAATTAGATGGGATATTATAATGTACGTTTTCAATTAAAAAGAGCTATGACGGTACATTTAACATATTATAAGTGTATGTATACTAAATAAACCTATATGAATAAAGATAACTATGAACGATTACTGAAATAGAAAAACAAAACATAAGTGCACATGTCTATAAAACAATGACAAAACTAAAACAGCGCAATCATTTTCAGATGGCAGCGAGGGGCAACCGGTTGGCACGGCGCGAATAAATCCGGTAAATAGCCAGTATGGCTGCACTGTCGTTAATTCGCCGATTTAAATCGGAAACACGCGATAAATTTGCCGTTTACCGCTTTTAGCCCGAAACGATACGGCTAGCCAATTGCTGCTATAGTCCCAGTTCCTTATTAGTACCTATTTGACACTGCAATTTCTTAATAATTTTTAGTTTCGATTCTATAGTAGTAAGTACAGATTACTATAACGTATAATATAGTATATGTGTAAAAGTATATATTCTGAGAATTTCTATAATTATGTGATGTTATTTATGTATCACAAAGAATCATGATCGTGGTTAACTGCTTAATTCATATTAAATAATATTATTAGTTTTCTAGAAATGTATATCGTTTTAGTTTAATTTTCATTTCGGAACCAAAGATGTTACTTTATGTTACAAAGGTAGATAAATCATTTACCCATCATTTGTAACAGGCATATAATCAAATAAGAATTACAAAAATTAACAGGAACCGGAACCAAGTTTAGAATGTACGACGGGCACAAAAAAGTAATACTCATAAATGAACGCAGAATCTTTATCGATACATGACATGAAGTTTGGCACTGAGTTGAAACAGAGACACGCACAGAACAAACCTAATATTATATTGATAGCTTTGATTTTGAAGCGGCGCCCCTCGCGACCACGCTTTTTGTTCGTTATTTATGGCACTGCAGATATCGATAGACCCGACGGCGGTATCATGAAATATTAAACGCATTACAAGTGGCATATAGGCCGGAAGATGAGGTAAGAAAAAATGTTTGCTTTCATTTGCTCTGGTGGCGAGAGAATTGTATGGATATCTTTTTATACTTCAATTCTATAACAATATTTATGATGGGAAAAAGGTTACATTAGAGTTATTTAAAATAAGTCGACAATATATTATTTCGTAACAAAAACAAAAAATACAAATACATACATATAAATACTGTAAATTATTTTAAAATCCTATAGAATACATATAAACAATTTAGATTCACATTCACTAACACATCGATCTACTATACTATTTGTTTTATTATAAATTAGTTTAATTATAAATTATGATTAAATTATTATAATTATAATAGTTAGTGATAATATATATAAGATATAAATTTCTAATGTATCAAACAATTGTAAAACCAGATATTTTTTTGAATCGGATTCGTAGCAATTGAAACTGCGAAGTTACAAAATCACGAACACGGTGTAGCCACAAATTCTGTCTACACAAAGTTGAACGCCGCAGTATCTCATTCACGAATCACACAAAAGTTTATTCGTTCACTTTTATCGCGACGACTCGGGGCGTTAGCGAAAATGATTTATATGATTTAACATAAATAAGTTATGCTGATTCCATTTTAGAAACTACTGTACTCTTTATTCTAGTCTCCCCATACTCTCTATATGTAAAGGAAATTAGTTTTTACGCCCCGCGATTGAGAGTTTAAATATTTAAACTGCAGCAAGTATTTAGTTATACCACAGATAAGATTACATAGTCATACGTAACACACAATTAGACGAAATTACAAATAAATTAAATAATAAATGTTTAAATCCGTCAACATACTTAAGCTATAAGCTTTGTAATATTTTCATAATCACTGTAACAAAACCCCTTTTTGAAGTCACTACAAAATAAGTTAATAAGTAATACAAAATAATCCATAATTCAAAAAGAGTTTTCGTATTTGCAAAACGGACATCATAAAGTATCGACAGGTCCCTCACAATATTGCTAATATCATTGTAATCTACATATTATTCCAATAAGTGGGTTTTCCTTGGGCCAATATTGCGCTCCGGAGTGAAGTACCGACCCTCTGGTACTGGATAAGTTTTTACCTTTTATTGTTTTATTTATAACTTTGTGATTGATGACGGCCGTGCCGAAAGTTCGCTTCATAAATATTGAGGCGAATTCACGCTGTGCAATAGTTTCGTTATATTCTTTTGCGTGTTTTTATATGTAGTAGATATATTATTAAGTTGATGTAAATGGATGAGAGCATTTGAGTATCACAACTGTTAATTTAAGTGGTCTCGGTGGTTTTGCGGTTTAGTATACTGCATTACTTTCGATGGTCGCGGATTCGATTCCTCGCATGATGCAACATTTGTATTCATAAAAATATTGGTACGGGTGTTTTGTATATTATGTTTGTATTTAAAAAACAATTAAGTATTTTTATCAGTTGTCTAGTATATATAACACAAGCTCAAAGCCCAAGTAGTTTAGGTCTAGATTATAATAAAAAACAAAATTAGGTGCAATTGACTTTACTAGTTACACACAACAAATACAAGCACGATGCATATGAACCGTCGAGAATAAAATTCAAGTGTATAAGGGAATTAGTACTATTTTCCTGATAGGTATATATTATGTGAAATAAAATTTTAATTTTACCGTAAAAATATATGTAAGTTTGTTATGCGAACAAATTATTATAACTAGCTATAACATCTTTAATTCATAAAAAACCTTTTTATAAAATTTTGTGGAATTCACATTCAAATACCGTGATCGACGACCGCAAATATTATGTTATCAGGGATAAACGGCAGAAAATCCGTGGCATAACAACACCACCGCCGGACAATTCTATTTGCATAAGCATTTATCGTCATTGCTGTCGTGTTTTATTTAGAAGTATCTCTTACTGTCTACTCATCTGCAAAAAAAAAATATGTAATAACTTAAATTACAGTGTCTAAAATTATGAGATATATAGTCTTGTTGTATAAATAATAAATGGTAGTAAAATGGTAGTTTATAATTCTGTTAAAGTGACAGTATAAATAATTTTATATGTAAGAAAAAAGTAGTTACATAAACTGATCTTTTTTAATAATAATAATAATTTTTATTTTGCATCCAATATTTACAATTTAAATTGTTCCCTGGTACCTAAACTAAGTAGAAACTTGTATTTTAGGTACCAGTTCCTTCCTCTTACAATTCACAATGTTTGGAATTACAATTTATAAAAAGACAATCAAATAAGGTATTAACATGAAAATTTAGTAAAAAAATTATAATATATAATGAATTTTCATTATAAAGAATGTATACATTACACGATGGGTATGTTTCAGTTTAATTTGTAAATAATATTTGGAAACGATCATAGAGATATCATATATTCAATTATTCGGACCGTTCGTTATTGTTTTTGCGAGTTTTAATGCGACCGAGAGCGCGCCACACGCAACGTTTATGTCCATTTTAAATTCAGACAACCGCCATTACGTTGGCTAACGTTGGATGCTCCCTTCCAAATGGTTTCGCGATTAGCTCCACTCTCATAAACTTATGAAATGTTTTACATTTTGATCTAAATTGAATATTTTGTTTTATATTGTAGAAATTTGAAATTCGTATCTATTATTATGGTTGGTATTATACGAATATTTTTGATATTTCTATCATTAATATCATGTAAATTGTTACTAATTACTTAGTTACTAATTCAAGAAAAGTTGCTAGTTGTTTTACTATTAGCGCTGGATATGTATTTTCATTATTTGCAACTTTTATGTAACTCAAATTAACTATGGAATAGCATAACCATTGTTTGTATATTTACATACTAAGACGCATAAGATTTTTTATATAAAAAGTAAGGTAATTTATTTCTATTATATACATATGTAACGACTGCTAAGTATTTCAATTTTACGTAGCCATCTACAAAAAGCCATAAAAATATTACTCGTCTACCTAAGTTATCACCATAAAGGTACGACAAAAGCGTTTCATGCGATAGAGACTCGTATCTGAATAGCAACCGCTATAAAGTGGCATTCATAAAGACGACCGCGCGGCCCAATGTCCGATAGTACAATGCGACAAACGACGCCTAGCTTCCTGTTCCGGCCGCGGCGCCACCGTCGCACAGATTTATGCCCGTCGCTTCCTACCGCTTCCATATGCGTGTCTACTCCCTACTCATTTGCACAAAACTCGAGTTTTTCAAGCACCTGTGTTGTACATGAATGTCGTAACGGATGTTTTGCTATTTAAAGTTTTTGTTACAATCAGCGAGGATTTTTAGTAGCACCTTAAAAATATATATAGGTACGTTCCCGGGACTGTCAAATGGAAGTGAAAATTTCGTATTTCCGACTTAAATTTTGTAAAAGAAACTTACTAGTACAATGTTTCTAGCAATATTATATGTTAGCCCGTATATTACATGATCTGCCAACGAGAATAATATTCTGTATTTGAAACAGATTATAAAAAGAATCTAATCCTACCAACACAGGATAATTAATACCTAATTTAAATTTATACTCTGTTAATAAATCGATGAAATAAGCAAACAATGGTAATCGTTGTATAAAGTGTTATTGTAATTGTTAATGTTATGAACATTCTGAAATCCAAATATTGCATTAATCTGCTATCTCTGTCAGATATTAATTTTGTTAACAATACTTATCAATATTACGAAACAATTGTGAAATTAAAACTACATAGCTCAATAAATTTTTGTATCGGAATATTTCCCTCTTAAGAATTCGAGATACGCTGAGCTCCAGTCAGTAATAAAGTTAAATTTTAATTAACACGCTTGCGTTAATAAAATATTCCCTAACTGAGAACAGAGGCGTTGAGTTAACGAGTTAATCCAAGCTCATCCTGCGACCTGAGATAACTTCGTAATTTTATATGACATGATTTTAGAGTGCCAAGTAGCCGATCCTGTGATCCTGTTACTAATAGCATAGAGCGGTGACCCGTATCATTTAAATATGGTCATAGATATGTGTAGCTAATCATTTATATTCAATAAATAGATAACATTTTAGAAAATGGATACCTTATAACATAATCTATATATACTCGAATAAATATTCTTCATAATATTACAAGTAAATAAAATAAAAAAACTAAAAAAATTTTTTTTGAAAGCAATTAATATTATAATTATAAAGTATTTATAGAGTCAGTTATTTAGCAAAAATGTTGTCATGCTTCACCTGGATTCCCTTGTATACTATTTCACTAAATATAAAAGATTATGATGTCTGCTCGGTATTGATAAAGAATATTTATTATTGGATTTATATTTATAATTGCCCCAAATATTCACATAAATGTTCGTATTGGATAGCGTTGCAAACTTTACCTTTGAGTTACTAGAGCCTCGTTGAATCCAAACAATCGAACCTCTCAACTTCTCAACTTCATAGTTTCAAATTGTTTCGTTTCACGTGGAAAATGCTGTTGAAATAGGAGTAAGATATATTTATACATGTACTTTCATTCTGAATGGATTTAGTAACTTTTTTTTAGTATTAATAGTATACCTTTGTTAGAGGAATAATGCAATGTTTAAGTTGTTATAATAATGAAATAAAAAATAGATAAAATTTATTGTACACTGAATTTTATAGTGACGCTACGGAATGTTCCAGAAGAAGTTAAAAATATATATAAACTTAAACAAAATAACATTGATGTTCCATGCGTGACGTTCCAAATTTGTATTTTATCATTTTATTTTTAATTGTATTATATGGCTATTTGCGAACGCAAACACCTTTTGCTAAAAAGGTAACAGAATTTAAAGCTACTAATAGATTTAAAAAATATATATCTATTATATACATATGTACATAAGTCGTAATGATCAAAATTTCGTTTATTTGCGTCACGAATTGAATTCAATTTAAAACAAAATAATTCTTGGGCTCGACTCATTAATTCCAAACCACTTTACCCTTATATCCATTCTCTTATAAGCCGTGTTCCAATGCATTCGTACAACATACAACAGTTATACAGACTTTCCGTTAACATACCAATTATTTGGAATAGCTCCATCTAAATATTTATTTCTATTATTTTTCTACATGGTCGAGAACAGAATCACTGAATAGTTTAGGTAATCGCTGTTTAATTTTAGTCAGCAATCAACTCACTAAACTTGAAGAGGCTGCAATTAATTCTTGATCGATCAGAAAGCCAGTTGGAATTTCGTTCCCCCCTCACCCTACTACTAACCTGCCTCCACGTGACGTGAGGATCAGACAAAGATACGAAGTTAACGTCAGCTAAGGTTTGTTGTACAAAATTTATATGAAACTTTGCTTCACAACTGCGCACGTACGGATCTACACCGATGAATGTGTATTTGAATAGTACTGGATAATATTTATTATCAATAGAAATACACATAGCTATTATAAATTTATGTTCTACAGGTTTATTAATAACAGGTTCAGTAAATATCTAAAAAGCGAATTCAATCAGGACAATCTAATATAATATGTATTACTAATCCAACGGGTAAATAAGTCGTGAAAATTATCGCTTAATGCCATTCCCGTTAATAAAAATATTAGCTCCATTGTCAAAATATTCATCACAGTATTATCTGTCGTCTATTATTCGTCGTAGGAAAACAGCACCTGTCAAGAATTACGTGATAGCGGTACAGCTACTAAGATATTCCTAGTCTGCGAGAGTTCGTGGCCGACGCTCTATTATGTCGAGTATGAACTTCCGTTTTATTCCTACACCAACGCATACATCTTATATGAAGTACCATTACTGATTTGTTTCACTAATAAATGCCTTAGGTATTACTTTCTCAAGTGTCAATTTAATTTATGTACTTGCTATTTTATATGTACTCACATGTAGTAATAAACAGTCTAAATTAAAATATAAGAAGTGTGGTTATAAATATAATGCTTCTTTAATGTAAGCTTTCTTTTAGTTTGTAACCTAATACATATACTAAAATCCATATTCCATTTCTTTCCAATCTATGTATTATTGTGAAATATGTATTCATAAATTCATTATCTATTTTTCTATATTATACAATAAATTTTATACAAAAGTCTAGCTTGCGGCTATGCAACAATGCAATTCAGTGCGGCATTCCACATGGCTTTAATAGAAACGGTTATTATGTTGTCCGCTGTTCTAAATTCCTTCAATAGATAGAATAACGACACCTTAACTACTATAATAGATTTTATCACATTGGAAAAATCAAATCCGTATGAAATCCGTAAAATTTCAATTTATCATCAAATAGCTATCAAAACAAAACTAAAATAAATTAAAACAAGATACACAGTAACAACAACAAAGTATTTATTGCATTAATAAACAGATAAGTTTACAAGCTAAGTACATCCAATTTGGAGATTGAATCTGTACATTGGGTAAACAAGTCAAACTGAAGTTTCCAGGTATGCTAGTCGCCGAGGTAACCAACATTCCTCACTCAAGTGCCTCCACGTCTGTGCGGAATCAAACTCAAAGTGCACAAAGGCGTACCTCTCCAAGAAGACAACAGTACACCGCACCGCATGAGTTGAAACAATTTAGATTCCGATTTAAGGTCTACAGTCTCGTATTAGATAAGTGTTAGTAGATAGTTATAATTTACATAGACTTAATAATAATACATAAGGCAAGATGTAAGGATAACCATCATAAAGTATCGTTATTTACAGATGGTTACCAATATAGGATTATTTATAGATTTGTCAATATCTAATTCAAAATGGCGGAGTTAAATAATGCTAACAATCAGGATTATAGCATTTTTATTAATTTTACAAAAACCATAAAATTAATGATTAATTTCCTAATAACATATTGTTTCTATACATTTGTTTTCCCTACCCTACTAAGTTGATATTTGCCGATACAGGTTTAAAACAAATGTAATATTTTAGAAAGTATGCAGTTAGTAAACAATAATAGTTAGAGATTGTTTAATCATATCATGAATGGTCTACATACCTACAACAATGATCTATTCTGTATTCTGCAATTCGTGACGACATATATACAAACATCAATTTTGTCGACAATAATAATACATCACAGGTATACAGATAATTGGTTAAGTGGGATCTCACTTAGCCCATAGCCGTCCCTTTTGAGGGTAAGCTGGCCCTTTCACTGTTCCAAACTCCTTGTCTACAAGATAAGCGTAGTTTGTTATAGAAACAAATCTTCTTAGCTAAAGATAACAATATGGAATTAGCATGTTAGATTTAGCTGTTTACGGCCTCGAGGGCATGTGATAAGTTATGCTGTAGATTTCCTACAATTTCTATAATGGAATCGTTGCCTGAAGATGGTTGCTTGTTATTATTATTCAATTAATATTAATTCAAAATACGTATCATAACTTTCTAACTAGAAAGAGCTCAGTATTTAAACATAACTAATGCCATAAAGAAATTAAATTAATTAAGAAAAGCTACCAAGATTGTATATTATTCTTTTGAGTAATAATTTAACTTAATTATTATTGAAGTTATAGTTATAAAAATGTTTTATTATTTTCTTAATGGAAATGTATACATTTAAGTAGTACAAAAACGGAACGACGTAGAATATCCACTATTCCTATTCGTATAAATAATTGTGTATATAAATACTGCTAATTATGCTCGCGTGGTAATGGTATTTTCACATTAAATAATTAATTTGTTGTAGCCCTCAATGCGTCAAGTTACCCTCTTTCAAGTTCTTACTCGTATATGTTTGCACATCATTCCGGTAATTAGCACAGCATAAAATATGTATGGGAAACAGCTCTAAATATACCTATTATTAAAAGAATCAAAATGCTAACAGGAGAATCTAAATTGGTACTGTACATTAGTAGTTAACATCATTATCATAATTTAAAACATTCTTCTCATAAATTTATTTTATTAATTAGTATAAATTAATTATATTTTATTTCATTATAGAAAATACCAGTAGATGTGTTTACTTTTAGTTATTACGTTTATTTTATTATAGATAATTGAAAGATGTAAAGACTACGTAATTTCTTAATATTGTACTTATACTATTTATTAACTATTACCATAATTAATAAACAAGTAACATCGTTTATAATAGGTATGAAACAATCTTGCATACGAATGAGATTTCTCCTTGTAATATACATGGTACGCATAAAGCCAATCCGCAATAATTTTCACTAGAATCTGACGTAAACATGACCGATATTCACAAACCAATTTGCATGACCGCTGCCTCTTGAATAATTACAGTTACCTGCCCCAAGGTTGAAGCCTCTATGAATATGTAAGACGATGGCTTCCAAATCTTAGGCTCCAATTAGAAGGGAGGTCATTAAACCCTTAGTTAATTACATCTGCCTAACAGAGAGACGAATGGCGAATTAATGTAGGTACTGCAGTGAATTATTATGCTGCCTTGTAAGGTATTGATGTTAGAATACACATTCTTAGATATCTTATCTCATAGTATCAATAAGACCATCGCCTCACAATTTCTAATAATTTTGTCAAAAAAAAAATATTCAATAATTTATTTAGAGTGACGGTCCTATACAAGAAAAGTTGTACAGGACAATCCTACAACAAATTAATTGACGCCCTATAGAATGATATTGAGAACCAATAAATTAAGGTAGTTCTCTAAAACTTGTACTTCATGGTAGAAATATACTGTATCGATTCCTGTACAATCGACAACTGAACTTTCTTTCTTCAGCAGTGAAAAACGACAAATAATATTTAGTAGTAATAATGATCACGATGAACCTACAATGTGAAGTAGTGTAAACAGTGGAAAATGTGAAAATTATATACAATATCTACGTTACAAAATATTGTGAACCAAATACTGGTTAATATGATAGCGCGTCTAGTAATTATCGAACAGGCAGTTTACGGCGCTGGCTGGCTTCCACTTAGCCGCCGGTCAGTAATCTAGTTATGTCGTTTAATCGAGCCGTCCGCTATAAAGCCGATATGTCTACCGCATTAGCTACTATCTAATTACAGGTTCCGTTTTCCGCAACGACCAAACGTAGTATTACAAATCAGCTGAATTGCTTGATGTGGATTGTTTTGGCATATCAAGGCTCAAAGTTACTCACTGTGATAGATTGTTAGTAATGAGGATTAGTTGCCTAATTGCTAGCAATGTAGCAATCATGTTGACTGCCACGGAAACTATCGTGATCAATTCCTGCGTGGTTTATACTGTTAGAGCAGACGAGTGCACTATGCCATTTTCAATGGAGAGTTTAAACAAAATAATTAATAAGTTTCAATTCACTTCACATATAATAAATTTATACCATTATTCTCTTTTCCATTGGATCTCGGTTTTTCAAGTACTGGAGCCATCTCGGCTTGCTAATCCTTACTAAATCGTCCTAATATTCTGTAGGTCAAAAGTAATAAAGAGTATTCAAACAAATAAATAGCAGGTGCATAAGGCAAATACGGAATAGTGGCCGAAAATACGTATGATGTCTATCATGTACATTTTAAACCTGCCAATAAAGACTAGTATCAATCGATTCGTTAGCTACTCCTATGTAGCACTTCACCGATCTGTAATCTAGTTATGTTGGGAAGCCATTGGAATAGTAGTTTGCTTATATGGATGCTATTTGGAGTTATAGTGGACTATCTCATTATCATGACAGCCCTTTTGCTAAACACAGGCCTTTCTCGACGAAGGAGAATGTAGGCTACTATTACGACGTGGTAAAATATTACACGACTATTTCGATATCTTCTTCTCTTATGCAGTTATATTTGGGATATTTCATTACCCAATATTCGCAGCTATTCATAACTATGAAAACAGAGAATCGCAAAATAATGTAAGGCTTTGGGGATGGTTTATATCTACTATGTAAATTTAGACTGAGTTGATAAAATAATTGTTTTTACCTAATTGACAATACCGCTTATAAAAATGTCCTGTCATTCGCTATTTATCCCATAAGTAGAGGTATAATTATATATACTTTTCATGTTATTTTGAGAGACCTTGCTGCCTATGCCATGTCCTTACGTTTTCAGCGATATTTTTAACTTGGCTATTGAACAAAATACTAAAGCACTGTGCAGTAGCAACGATAAATGCATAGCAAACAAAATAACGTCATGCATTTTATAACGAGCTAATTATTCCGGCGTGTGAGCATATCGAGTAGACGGTCGTACCATAAATATCAAGAGCAAACACGGTATTAGCACCGGTCACGCTGCACCTTGTTTGTCCACGGCCTAAAACAACATGCGTTTGCGACCACCGGTGAATTTGTTACTGTCGGTCATTCGCTGAGTCAGTGCTCACGCCCAGTGTACTTTCAGGACGAAAAGATTTGAATAGAGTATACCTTATTTTCAAAGTTCAAAGCACGGGATTCTTATTATTTGATACTGTTGACGCGACTTCTATACTCGGAGAAATATCAACTCAATTTTAAAGTTAATGACCAGTTACTTTAAAATTTTAATCTGTATATGGTATATCCATATTTTCAATAGAACAACTACAGAAACAGAATCTGTACTATTGTTTTTATTATATAAATACCATTTTCGAAATTAGATTTCAATAAACATGAATATTATAACAAACCCGTTTTGGTATGTTGAAATTATTTGGTTATAGGCACTGAAACTTATGTGGTATTCTAATCTAATTAATCAAACATTTTCCTTCCATTAAAAATTAGACGATTTTTAACTATTTAATTTAAGTGCTTACGTTTTTGGATAAGCCTTTTGCATCAAGCTGTACTCATACGTGACCATGCTTAAACAAGTAGAACGTAAAATATTCTTTTATTTATAATAATAATCTATTTGGCTATTAAATGTAACAAAATAATTTTATACGTATAAAGATATTGTGTTAAGAGATGTTAATCTCATTGATATTTGTTTATATTTAATTATTCAAAATGTTATTTATTTTTATAAATGAGGAGGGTTGAGTGTTTTGTATATTTTATGATATAGGTTATCAATTTAACTCATTATAATACATATACTAGCTTACACGCAACTTGTATGTGTCTCAAATTTTCTCATTATTGCAACAATAATTTCATTCTTCATTATTCTACAGTCCTATAATGATCGCGTGGTTTTATATAATCTTCTCGATTCAAATCAGTAGTTCCTAATATTAGCACGTACAAAAAACAAAAAACCTAGTCAGATTTATTATAATACTACTCTTAGATATCCGTATATTGAGAAATATCTATAAGGATGATTAATGATATTGGTAGTACTACCATTCTCTACCAAAGTATATTACTACCAATGAGGTCGATGATTGTGAAATGAGATCGTAGTTAACTTCTGTGTCTTATTTTAAATTTTAGTTCCCTAGTAGCGCATGAATACTTTGGGATATATCTACCCACAGCAAAACACCTCGCTAATCTAAGTTATCACATCAATGTTACAGCCACGCAAAGCTTTCACAATTATCCCCAAAAAAGTTTGTCAGCCCTTGAATCTAAAAAATAATAGAAAACAAAGTCACGCTTCAAACGACAGTATAATTTTGATTAGAAGCATCATTAGGACAGCAAATGCTATCAAATTCGCATCACGTCTGTTTTAGCTAATGTTCCCGTTCAAACATGTCCGCCGCCGCCCGACACGGCCTGAACAAACAGTCGTTGCTGTCGACATGCGATGCTGAACGTGATCGCCGCTCTAAACAATGATATTGCATCTATTGCTTCCATATACACATTGTGTTCAACTAACAGTAGAACTTTAAATCTTTTTGCTTAAAAATAACTTCCTTCATTTATGAAGGAAGTTATGTTTTGTTGTGAAGTGATGTTTACATCCACTATTAATTACCGAGTTAATAACTAAGTTAATAACTTACTATAAAGGATTCGTATAAATTAATTATGGATATTTAATTTATACGAATCCTAACAGAATTCATTTTGTAGTCAATGGGATACTTGGTTTGTCATACATCGTAAATATGTACAACATATTAAATATGTTGCGGTAATTTAATATAGGTATAAGTATAAATCTGCAATTATAATATGTGAACACGTTGTACAATATTAATCCTATTATAGTTTGTGAAAATCAGAGAATGCAATGCAATAATGAAACTAATTCAAAACACGTAATTTATTAACATAACAATAAATTGTAATGTTTATACTTTAAATTGTTTTTTATAAATATTATTAATTTAATTATTCGATTCATTAAACTTTCCTTATACAACTTAAATGCACTTCGTAATATAATTTGTACTGTGATATCAGTTGTATTGGCTTGGAATTTCAGTTAAGGATGCATGCAGCGCTCAAACGGCACGTGTATTGCTGACTACAAATAGTGGGAAACCCGCTGGAGGATGACTGATTGCAGGCACGTGCATACTCCAAATGCACACATTGTTTATGAAATCAGTTACCGAAAGAAGAGGACGCGACAAAGTTTGTGGAAAAATATTTTTGCATATGGCACCCAAAAATCAGTACCATCTTTTCTTCAAAATTCGATATGTAAAACTAGGTGCCACGTAAAGTTAGATATGTTAATTCAGGATACCCATATGCTAAACATTCTATAACGTCACATAGTGGACATAATACTCAATTTACAATTATGAAATAATTCAATAACATAATTTGCTCTATATAATTCCCAATTAAGTACACAAGAAGCCTTTAACTTCACCAACCTGCTGTTTTCCCACAAGACTGGCCCTTCCAAACTGACCCGTAAACTTAACTAGTAAATACAGAAGCCGCTCAAACTATCAAAAACTTGAGCACTATTCCCACTGGTGGCAGACCCCTAAAACACGAATGCTGTTCAGTTGGGGCCCACTCTGGTTATTTAAAGCCCATTAACTTTACTTAGAGATATTCTATTATAGTAATTATTTTAGGGCAGTATGCGAATACATTACTGTAATTATTACAGATTTTATTCTCAAATATTATTTTACTGTTATACGTACTTTGAATAATTATGTATGTGGACTAATATTTCAGAATATTATATTGTATATAATGCTCTATATATTCCAATTATACTTTACATATTATTCGACGTTTACAATAGTATATAATTATAGGAGATAGAAATGAGTAGAGTTACTAAAATTTCTTATAAAATATATCAGAAAATGATAACCCTAGCTGGGAGTAATCGGTCTTACATAAATAGCTCTGAGCATAACCCTGTCAAATTCTTAACCTGCCTGAGGAATGAAACTTCAACCAACTCCAAACCAAGTTATACTTAGCTTGCATCGCTGTATCGCAGACTGTAGTAACAGATTCAATTCAGCTCAGGGTATGTTGGTATTGCAAAGCACTTCCAAATTCAATTAATCATAGTTGGGATTAGTTCCTCTTTGACGACCTGTGGCTAGACGAGACTAATTCCTGAAGATATTCCTGTAAAAAAATGATAGCTATAATGTACAAAACAGTACCTATATTTGTATTAATATAATGGTGAGTCCTACCTATATATACAATAATTATATTTATATCTAATATTATTAAAAACTATTCATACGCTAAGCTTAATTCTACAATAAATCTTAAATTTGTAAATTAAACCTAACCTAATCTAACGGTAAACATACCCTTGCCGACTTTAATATATAAGTAACGATTTGTACATTACATACAGAAAATAAACTTGTAATTAAATATAATGTAGACTTCTCTATATAGGTATCTGTAGCAGTTCAAAATACTTGGCAATTACAAAGTTAGTACAATATCCGATGGTCAGTAGGTACTGGAAAGGCTAACAACTTAATTCGCGATAGAGCCCTCCCACGGGATTCGAACCTCTAACCCGGACGTAGTAAGTAGCAGATTTATTAAGAGGCTACTTAGAGCCGGGAGAGCTCACCCTTAAAATTAAATCACGCTTTAGTTTGAAACTAATCCCTCTAAATTCGATCTTTGTCTGCTGGAGATACGGACAGTATCTTCAACTGATATTGATGCCATGTAACTACAGTTGCACTATACCATCAAATTATATACACTATTATTAAACCATCAATATTATTCTCTTTCTATTCTAATATTTATTCTTATTGCTAATATGCCCAACATGGTATTGACAACTTTGTAACATTTTATATAATATATACTGAAATAAAATATTAATATACCGAAATTATATAATATCATGTAATCTAGTTATGGATGCATTCTTTTTCAATACTCATTTTTTTATTATTAGCAATTTACTTCTTATGTAAGGTATCCAGATGTAGATAGATAAATAAATAGAAATGTAATTGTAGATATTTAGGACCCCGTGCTGTCAAACATACAATTCTTTTCCAAATTCGTTAAAAACAATTAGCGCTGCTATTTCTTGTAATAATAACAGAATGAAATGGAACCCTTTCATTTGTATTTAGTTTGAAAGAGTTACAACGAATCAAAAGACTAATAAGAAACTCGAGGAAGTATTTCTTTCATCGGGCAAGTTGCGAGTCGAGGAATTTCCTGCGGTGAAACAGCCGAGCGGAACTGCCGACGACTTCCTTCAGACTGGCTGTATTCAGACAAACCTGTATTAACTATATGTATTTATAGTAACTTGTATATTATGCAACTTTACAGCAAATTGTGTTTAATTGCTTTAATTTTGAAAGTCATCTTGTTGATTTTAACTTATGTTGTATTTAGATATTTGGCCGAGATAAATTTAGAAAAAAGTTTGCGTGGGTACTTCTGCTTCACCCAATTTAGCCCCTTAGTATTTTACTCTACAAGCTATGTTTCAGTTGAAGATGAAAATGACAGTGAATGTCAGGGCATTCACTTGATAACGTGATGTTCATACTGTTCTTTATGCATATTAGCGACGGTTACCATACTCATATCGCGTATCTGATCATCGGCTTGTCTGTATTTGAAAAAACATATAGTAGAGTTTAACCGTCACTAGTTAATACTTACAATAACTCTTTAAATATACCGTAACGTACCGTGTATTTTAATAGTTATTTTAGGTCCACCATTTCAATTTTCATTAAATTTCGTCTTCATCATCAAATCTCGTTACTATGAAATCATGTGGAATATTGCAATAAAGTTTAGTTTCATAGTACAGGATAGTAAGCATTAAACAAGCTCAACTAAAACATAACAACTAATAACAAGCTAACATTAAACAAACAATCCCGGAGTAATATTGATTTCAGTTTAACGAACAACATAATCAACCCTAATTTGTCTAAACTTTGGACAAGGAGTCCAAAATTAATGGCTACAGCCAATACAAATAATTTGTCGGAATTGTGTTTCTCACTGAATTTTCATTTAAATCTGTCTGTATTCTGTAATTTATATTCGAATAAAAGAATTAAGAAATTAGTATTTCGTGTATATTTTATACTAATACGTATCCTAGACCTGACATGTCAGAATAACCAATAAAGAAAATATAGTTAGTTACATACTTATTCCGTATCCATCCATATATTTGCCAATTATTGAGTGTTAGTAGAATATACTAAATCTATTCTTTCTCATTCTGCTATACTTCCAGTAAATATCAGAAATCGCGATACCATTTTCGTATTAATTAGGAATGTAGAGATAAAAATATGTATTAAAAATATCATGTTATTTTATGAAATATTAAACATCCCTATTTTTATTACGGACTGTTATGTAATTTATTTACAAATATTAGATTTTGCATACAAATACTGCTTTAGTACAGGTTTCATTGTTATTGGAGATACCTTGGTGGTAACGCGGCAGCTATAAGACAATGACAGTAAGACAACAGAGAATACAGTTATCGCAACGTTAATTTCCTGCTGGAATGAATCAATGAACAAATAGACATCGTCAGTAGTTCTTGACATGCGGATGTACGTCCCACAAAACATTGTTCGCCTCTAAACCATTTAATGAAAACACGTCACAATAACATTATGTTCATAGACAATCTTGCGACAGAGTTATAAATCAATTCAATAAATTTTATAAGTGATATACAATAATAAAAATATTAATAACTCTTTATTGTGCATAGATATTAAAAATGCACAAAACAATGTAAATAGTGAATTACAAAAGGCTATCTTATGGTTATAAGCAAAATCTATTCATTTTATTTTAAACATTAAGTTAGAACAATCATTTAATTTTAAAGTATATTAGATTATATAAATAAGGGTACAACATTTCAATTTACATTAAGCGCATTAATATTTGTTAAAAATTACAAACAAGTCTATTTATAAAAAAAAAGATTTCAATTATCAAGTGGGTACGTCGTTAAATTTCTAAAGGTTGTTCTGTAGTATTCCCTTGAAAGGAACTATCTGTATCAAACAGAAACTATATCTGTAACCATGCACACTAACATAATACTAGCTCTATCTACGAAGTGCAGGCTGGATCAAGTTCCTAACTGCGGATCGAAGTGAAACGTGAACTTGACAGTTGGATTCAATTTAATAGTCAGTATGAAATGGTGAGTTACACTAATGGTAGAACAAATATTATGTAATTACTTACATATACATATATTATTATCATTGTCCTATAGTTAAACTGATATAAAAAATATTCAAATTAATTTAAGAGACTGCGGTAGGTTTCCTCCTATGATGTTTATTCTGTGAAGTTCGAATGTTTATTCTGTGAAGATATTGTGTGTTGTTAAAAAAGTACACAGCGCAGATTATAAAAAATGACAAAAATTAAATAATTTGAGGTTATTAAATATCTACTAAACAAATAGATTCATATTATCATATAAGGAATCATAAGATTGTAGGAATGAAAATTTGTTAATTTAGTAATGGTTACGTATACTTGTATTATTGAATCAAGAGTCACTTCCCACTGGAGGCCACTAAAGTTTTAATCGGAGAGTGAATATTTCAATATCGCATGTAAATCGAATCGTAAAACTTTCCA
This sequence comes from Achroia grisella, assembly GCF_030625045.1. Taxonomy (NCBI): domain Eukaryota; kingdom Metazoa; phylum Arthropoda; class Insecta; order Lepidoptera; family Pyralidae; genus Achroia; species Achroia grisella. The sequence continues at coordinate 1,439,094 of NW_026712606.1, read as the reverse complement.
ATATCGTTCACTTTATAACACTGTAAAAGCGAATACACACTCGTCGTATAATCAAATACGCCCAACGTCAGACACTCAGTCGAAATAGAATTTTTTCGCTCTTAAAATTGCGATCACGTTTCTAATATAGTGAAAACAATATTCTAGTGACCGGGTGATTTCTGCACAGATGCTTGCCCTTCCAATATTATTTACGAAGGTAGGGCAAACTTTTTTATACATTTGAAATATGAGTGTCACATAAAATGTTACTGCGATTGTGCAATCAAATACAGTATTACTTTTCTCTTGTTTTTTGTTACCCATAATCACATATATTATACAATAGATTAGTGCTTAACATAAATACAATCACATTTTTGGTTACGATACTATGTTGAATTGTATAAGCCCAGTAAATATCTACGAATTCACAAGTGCTACGTATGTAAATATGTTCTAACATTTTAACATCTTGAATATTTAGGTAGACTGATAGCAAAATTTACGAGTTCTAGTAGTGTCAAAGTTACGCATTCAGTTATTTAATAAATATGAAGTGGCCTTTGTTACTCACGAACGTTTCTGATATTTTCTCTACCAGACGCAACCATACGTACTTCATAAACAAAATTTAACATTTATTTTTAAATTAACGATTCAAATATTAAATCATAAAATAATGAGGAAATTATGAAATTTCCGAGTAACTGTCTGGTATTATTTCATTACAATTAAATTCAGTTTTAATACACCATCAAATTATTTACACAAAATATTGTAATTTATTATTAATACTTTTTCAATATAATTGAAGCAACAGAAATTATGTATAATGTGGAGAATCAGTATTGTACAGATAAAATATGTACATTTTTTTAAAATAGTGGTACCTACAAATTGAGAAACTAAAACTACGTACTATGAAGAAGAAATACTATATGTCAGCAAATGACTGCTCTATCTTTGCTCGCCAGTAAAACCGTGAAAAAATCTCAAATAATTTCGCACTGCTGACACAAATTCGATATAAAACATTTTTGCATGATAAAGTTAACATTATGGTATCGCAATTCGGGATCGCATACATTGCTCGATCTAGCGTTTTAATATGCAGCAGGGGGACGCTTTGAAAACGTATAGTATCGATTTGGTAATATAAAAACCACATTAATCTGTACTTATCTTGGCCGTATTATTTAATGATGCGTCGTTTCGTGGTTATTTGTAACATTTATAGCTGTATAGATCGCGTTTGATGATGCATTTTTAGATAAAGGTTTTTACACCATAACGTCGTATAAGTGAAATATAACTGGAGCGTGCCCTTTCTAATTTTTAGCATATCGGTACTGTATAGAATTTTGTAAGTAGTTTCAATACAGCTTCTATCTGACTTATTAAAGGGTGATCTTATATCGGGAGATACTTATATACATATATTTTTTTAACATAAAAAGTCATTTTACCATTTAAAAATATTAATTTATTCGTCTACGCATGAATCGTTCTCATCTAACAAAGCATACGATATTTGTTTATAAACTTATAGAATCTGCAACTATAACAATATCCCTGAAAAATTCACGCAATACCATATTGTCCTAAGCTGCGCGGAAGTTGTGTTATAGGACAATTGATATTATTACTTATATTTTTTTGTATCCGAATCAATACTCATGAATACAAATGATTGTACCGTGCGAGGAATCGAACTTACGGCCATCAGAAGTAAAATAAAGCAGTGTGATAAACCGCTAGACTATCGAGGCTATCAAGAAGTATGATATAATTAAAAAATGACATCTATGTAAGAACATAATATTATTACACAAATGATTTAAAAAATATATTAAATAACTACTTTAGTACAATAAGTAAAGCTAGCCCGGACAGAAAAGGAACAAGATGAGATATGTTATTGTTAGCATGGGAATAAACCGTTTATTACATTATCCATTTGCTCCATGAAACCGTTTCCTTACAGCAGCGGAGGGCGATTTGCATGAAATATAAAGGTGACCGCACACATAGTTGGTCGTTGTTTATAGCGGTCAGTGGCTGTTTGTTCCTCCCCCAGCGCATTCCTGTCTTCGTTCCTTTATTGTCTTACTTTCCGCTTACGACATCGGAATGATATATTTAAAGTACTGTTTAAACAGAACAAAGGGGCATTGTTGAAATTATTAAATGAAATAGTTTCAAATCTGAATATAAAATGAGGTTTTGTAGGGTTATAATTTTTATTGTTTTTTTTTATTATATTATTTTTATATATTAGCTTACTAAATATCTAATAATGATTAAAGGAGATATGGCAGAGCAATCTCTAGCAAATATCGTTCAAGATTTTGAGTATACGAAGGTTTTCAAATCCAAAAGATATCTCATACATTACAAATGTTCATGAAGTTCTGTGACCTTTACACATTTATGCAAATTGTTTTTATGTGCTTATTTTTATAGAGAGCCATAAACAGTTTTTATTATTTTTATTAGTCCAATTAAGCTAACTGAATGATAGATTTCCATTTTCACTATTATATAAAACGATTATAAAATATAGGTAGAAATACGCTATTTAATACTTTTCGCTAAATATTATTTCATAATTCTAAATTCTAAACCATTTAACATTGGTTTACTTAAAATCTAGTATAGACAATTAGTAAATATCCCAAAAAATGTAGTATATCGTTCTATCTTCTGAAGTCACAAATAGATTGTCATTTTCCATTATTTGGTTTCGCCTCCATTTTTCAAGCGATTATATTGAGGACTGTCAACTGTCATCGAACAATCGACACTCGATCACACTTGTTCCTAATGATGCTGGCCGGCCGAAGTGGAATTATTAAAAAACCATTAGATCTGGGGCAAAGACCGTGATGGATGGACTCTCGTATACGATCCATTTCAATTTCGCAGTACTGATGCTTTATAAAGGGTGAGTGTCCCTAGAGTTCTGTAATATGTTTTAAGTCAACCGTGGCTTTTGTATAATATAAAGCTGGAGGGTTTAGACCGAGTAAAAAATAGATATATTGCAATTTTTTTAGAGTGATGTTTTAGTTTACTATATTAATGAATATGATTTATAACATTTATAATCACATATAATCAGGTATAATCACACCCGAATGGATTTAATTAACATTTAATCAAAATTATACAAGTTTTTATGTACATACATATATAATTTACTCTTAATTTGTAACCTACAGTTAATGTAGCATATATTCTCCTATTTATAAAAAAACCTCAGATATTAAAACCACAATCTTTATAAGGCAATAACAGGAGGAACATGCCTCACAACTAACCAAGAGTGATGAGCTGATAAATCATATCTAGTTGCCGATTTATATCGCAATAAACGAGGAGGGATTGCGGCAGTAAATATACTGCATTATCAACTCTTTATGATGTTTTATATCTAGATGATTCCTTGTTCCTTCGTTATACCATAATATACAATGTGTTTTGAAATATATTTCGACTAGCACTTATCCGCGAATTCGTCTGCTTTTTTACGTAAAATTAAATCCTGTTTATCCTTGTGATGCAATGAACTTTCACATAAAATATTATTAAAATCCTTTTAGTCGTTTAGACAAAAAAGTAACAGACAGACAGACACACTTCCGGATTTATTGCACTTTGTCTTTTTCTATTTTAAATAATGATATGCGTATAATGCTTATGCGTGTCCTAATAATGCAATGTATCTTCCAGTAATATTAACAAGCAAATAAACACATATTCACATTTATAATAATAGTATATCTGCTTCATTTTGCATTGTATTCTATTCGCATTAAAACAACCCTTTACGCTCTTTAATAGTGATGGCGTATTTATTACGTTAGTGACTATCAATCTTAATCATTTTCAACAGCTATCACACGTGAGCATGATCTTAATTTAACTGTATTTATTATGTTGCGCTATATTTTTTCTAATTCAAAAGTACTTATGATAATGATTTCTGTAATAATATATTTTTACTTGGGACCAACCCGACTTTACACTAGTACCATTATTGAATTTTGCAAAATAAAAATACAAATTATGTTACAGGCTAATAAATGAAGGTACTTTTCTTAAGTGATGATTACGGAATAGTGCCTCCGTTTGTGCTAAGGTATACGCTTGCGGCTGGCACCAGTAAAGGATGAATAAGCATGAAGTCAGCCCATTTAGATAATCTTGGCGAATTGAAAAAGACGGTTTCAATAGGTCGACCTAGAATAATGACATAATTGGGATCAGTAATCTTAACAATCCCCTCATCCCAATAATGTACCCTGTATTAGATACATACCAACTTATGAATTTTAAAAAAGAACAAATAAATTCCATAATACCGCATATTTAGATATGTATTAAATAAAATCCGGGAAGATAAAATCCTGAATGAAAATACCGGCACATTACTGTAAATGATATGAAGAGATGGCTTACTGTTCGTGTTGCCTATCCGTAGAGCGTCTACGTTTTCGCTACGGACTCCTCTAAACAGCCGTCTTTAACTCCAATTCGCTGTATAAAATAACCATCTGTGGATACCGCCGTTTATCCCTACAAAAACTTTTGTGAGTATAACTCTAGCCCCTCTTATGATATGTTTATGTACTTTCAGATTTTATGTGGACGTTCTAACGCCAAGCACGAATTTTATTGGGTTTATAGAATTTTATGACGCCATATCCCATGCAGTAGCCGCTGTTTTTCATTGTTTATTGATTTTGATGTGTACGGTTCTCTTGTGAACTACCGATAAGGACAGTAAGAAATTATGAATATACTTTACATGTAATATTTATTGCTTTGTGAAGATTATATGGAAATTTAAATCCCTGTAATGCCTGGAATAAAATCAATAATCCTTTTCAATACACTGCATTTATTAGCAGTAGGTAATAATTAATATTACTTGTATTATAATTTTATTTATAGTTTCAAATTAGAATTTTTCACTAAAGAAATTGTTGTGGGATAAATATATTGATAATAAGACAGATCCAATTAATACTATAATTACAAGTTGCCAATTTCTTATTAATAGTATTAATTATAAATATTATTGAAACTACTAATGAAAATTATGAAGTAATCATTCAATTATACACGGCGGAATTAAAAACCGCCTTTTATGTAATCAATTTAAAATATAATATTGCATGTGCTTCTGTAATTATGCCAGATACAGTTTTATTAAATAATAATATTTATATTATTTTATGAAATTGTATACATCAATTTCATTCTGTTTTCACGGAAAATCTCCAGTTAAAGCTACGTTTGATACGGGCTTTAGCAGTTTGACGGCACACTTAATGTATTTATACCGGCCACCGGCGAACGGCATCTGTGGCTAATGATATCGCTGGACCAACCCCCTTCACCTCCTCCCCCCTGAACCCCCAACTCCCAATAGGCCCCCATGAGTCGGTCATTAGTTAAACACGCACAGCCGCCCGCATGTCGCAAGTTTATCTTTGGCTAAACTGTAGGTATGTGGACTCGATTAGCCCTTTGATCAAATAATCCGGCGATAAAATAGGGTTTGAGGAAATTAAATTACATTAAATGCTATTGTTGGGTCTCTGGCGATGAAGTGCCATATAAGATAACCTCATACGCAGCTGAATAAATACTTATATTACATATGTATATATTGTATTCAAACGGTACTCATTAATTTAATGAATGATGAAGTTCGTAAGTTTCAGTAAGAAAAACTACTAACACCAATGATCAAAAAAGGACGTACCATACGTTTGTATTACAAAGATAAATTTCTTTCATATTTTCAACACACTTCAGAAAATATTCTTAAATCAGATACATTATTTATTGCTATTATTATATTACATTTATCTCCATAAATGTGGAATATTTAGTAATTTTATAATAAATTATTTTTTTGTTTAAAAGGAATACAAATAATTAACTTCACACAGACACTGAAAACTAATACAGATTCTATTAAATTTAAAATTTTATTTTGCAGTTAAGGCAACAACAGTCAAACGCAGAGTTCGGCCGGAAGACACGCTCGTTACCCGCAGGTGGCGTCCAAGATAAACCGGCCGCTAGTTTAATTGGCGGTCACCTACGCGAGCTGCTCCCGTAACGGACACTGCTCATAATGCTATTCTATTATAATGCAAATAAATTACAAGATACAGGATATGTATGAAGTAGAATTACCAAGTTCATAATAAATATTATAATATGATTTTGGTATTACAGATAATATTTTAACCGACGCGACCGCTACATTAATTAGCGGTCACCTACACGAGCTTTTTACATAATGGGCACTGCTCATAATGCTAATCTATTGAAATGCAAATAAATTGAAAGATATAGGATATGTAACTAATAGAATTACAAATTTCATTAAAATATTGGCATATGGTTTCCGTATTATAAATAATATTTTAAACCGACCGCTAGATTACTTAAATTAGATTATCACCTACGCGAGCAGGTGTTGACACTGCTCATAATGCTATTCTATTATAAGGTAAAGTTAAAAGATACAGCATATGTATCTAATCTAATAGAATTAGCAACTTCATCAAAAATATTGTATTGAGATTTTCGTATTACAAATAATATTTTAAACCCACCGCCAGATTAATTAGTGGTCACCTATGCGAGCAGCTCTTGTAATCGAAAACCGCTCATATGGTAATCTATTATATTGTAAATAAAATAAAGGATTCTACGAATCCAAATACATATTATAAAATTAACAACCTCACAATAAATATTGGAATATATTTTTCGTATTATAAATAATATTTAAAACCGAGCACTAGTTTAATTGGCAGTTACCCAGACGAGCTGCTGTCGTAACAAATACTCTTGATAATATTTTATTGTTATACAAATAAATTAAAAGATACACTAGAAGCAAGTACCTAGGGGTAATTGTGGCCGTCACAATAAATATTAAGATATATATTATATCTAATACTAATATATATGCTAGCAGCAGGTAAATGTTCAGAATAACACCATTGCCACAGTAATGATGAAGTGAAGTTTGTTTTATGTCTGATTAGTACCTATAACAACAAGTTCAAATGTAGCCTGATGCAAAATGTAATAAGTATGTAGATGATAATAAGCCATTAATGCGCTAATAGTACACAATGGGAGTGAAATAACTCACTTAGTCCGTTCTGGTTGATTTGTAACAAATACCTTTCAGAGCAGAGATTACTGATAGTTAGTATCAGTAATCTCTGCTCTGTCTGAAACATACGTTACAAAAATAACTGCATTATTATCATAACATCTGTAAAGAAAACATACATATAGATTATTTTCTGAATTAATTTATATACCGATTATCTAGACCCCTGATCGGTGATGATGAATGACGATGATCTAGACAACTATATATTAATATGTTTAGATAGTCTATGAATATTTTTATACAATAATTATGTAGAAGATGTTAAATAGACATTCGAAATGAAATTGTTACTGTTACATTTTGTTCGTACCCGGAATAAACCGCTTGCCTGTGCAGTGGTCACTCGATTAATACTAACATTAATCTCGGCTACCCCCGCTTGAGGCCACTTTAATTTATGCTGTCGTTTTGACAATTGATGGGGATGAATATAATGAAGGAATTGTGAATAGAATAGAATAGAATAGAAAATCATTTATTCAGATAAACTTACATTGAAGCACTTTTGAATAGTCAAAACATTTTTTTTTTTTAATCTACCGCTCATTCGGAATGCTGTCTCATCACAAGAAGAACAAGCAAGAAACTTGTGTGTTGCTCTTTTAAATAATTTATTCTTACTTACAATTTAAGTTTAAGTGTGTGAATACAAACCACCGATTAGCACTAATTCAATTAAATACTCAAAAACAAAAAATATTGAATACATAACCAACTGGTTAAACAATTAATAAGAGGAAATCAGTCATAGTGATTAGAGCAGACCAGTCCCTACAAGCAGCACCCGTTCACGAATGAATGAGCCAGCCATCACTGCGCTCGACCATATTTTAGGGAGCCTAATGACCCGGCCCACCACGCCGCCACAAGTCTGGACATTTTAGTGAGCATGACTACTCAAACCACTAGACCACGTCAAAGCTACTCACAATTGCCATCTGATAGTTATAGTATTCACATTTTACATAAGAATGCATGCGGCAATTAATACAAAAACCGCTACGCTTTCATATTTCTAAAATCAATCAATTAAATCAAGAAAGCAATGAGAAAATTAAATTATAACGTTGTATGCTAATAAACTAGTTATTTACTTGATATGTTGTCGTCTATGAATTCGTCTATCCTGTAATAGGCTTTCTTACACAAAAATTGTTTAATATAAGATTTGAATTGCCTCTCTGTCAGATTTAGTGCAGATTCTGGCAGTTTATTATGTGTTTAAAACAATAGGATGTTGACCTACCTTCTCTATTAAAAATATAAAAGCAATTAGAAATCTTAAATAATTACGAATAAAAAAATATATACTTCAATAAATTGCAGCTACGAACCGTTTTGATCACGTCGACTTTCAAACAAAAAAAATATTCAAACACACCAAGGTAAAGATACCCTTCTTTTTGCATAGAGGATTAAAAAGCTAATACCATGAACAAAAAATAAAATATATAATACTATGGTAATAAATTATAAAATAAAAATAATTAATTAGCCAGTGTAGATATTACTTATATCTACATCTACAGTTCAGATAAAAATGTTGAAATTACGTGGCTTGTATTTTTATATAATATCTATTACCCTACAATATCCTAAAATAGTACTAAAATATTTAATAGTTTTATATTATTAAAATATTTAGTAAAAGACAAAATATTTATAGTTATCTTTTATGAAAAAAAAGTAATAGTAGTTAGGTAGTAGTAGTTAACCATTATATTATCGATACCAGAGAGTTCTCTGTTTGCACAGTGAAAATTTTTTAATTAACTTTAACGAGAAATTATTTCATCTGTGGGGCGTGTGAGTCGGTAAATTAAATTCAAATCGTATAACGATCCATAGATCTACGTGTGTAGTGTAGAAACTACCTTATCATTAGTTTCCACCTCAATACTGAAATTAAGTCGGTCCCTTTGACTCGCCCTTTGTGTTTGTCTAGTTAAATTAAGTTGAAAATTTATTCGGTAACAGTACCCGGGGCCCTCTATGTCAATGTGGAATTTATAATTTTATACCGAAACTATTAGCTATAGAAATATTATTAATATAAATATGTTTTTTTTGTTATTTAAATCCATTTTGACATTGCCATCTAGTAATAATTATAATAAACATCAAATGAAGAAGTAATCATAATCGTATTTGATATTTTTTTAGAATAGCTGTACCTGTAGTATAAATGTTAATACACACGCGTATATCTGTATAATAATAATAATATTTTAACATTTTAATTATGTAATGAGTACAACGTCGCTTACATACTTATACTAAAATACGAATAATTGAGTACCACCAAATAAAGCAGGTTAATAAATAATATCCCTAGAGACAATATAGTGCCATAGTCGCAAATAAACCAGAAGTTTTACTATAGAATCTAAAAAGATGAAAGAAATATTTTGTTTAAAAAAATGCAATGAATATTACGACAATCATGTCCTCTTTCTAATATACAGTTTTACTCTTTCTAGTATTAGTTTACTTTTTCTAAGAATACTTTTATATCCCCGTGAAATTATTATACACTATCCAGTGTATAGGGCACCGTCCATGTATAAATCAAGTAGTTAGAATAAAATAAGTTATTATCCTATGTGTACATAATTATCTCAATCACAGTTTTAGAATTTATACTATTATATATATATTATTATATACTATTTATAAACCAGTATTCTCTTCAAAGAAATGCACGTCGCTAAACCCGGTCAACTACAACAAGTTAAGGGACGAATACGTTATATTAGCTAACCCGCGAAACTTCGTCTGCTTCATATTTTCTCCATTTTGGCAACATTTACCATTATATTTTATGTTTCCTTAATAAATGGTGTATACAACAATGAAAGATTTTTGTAAATCGTACCTTTAGTACCAAAAGTTACCTCGAATACAAGAACATAACTCAATATTTACCTCTTTACAATTCTAGTACAAATAAAAAGTCAGAGTAATTGAGGCTGTCACATTAATTATAAAACTCACACTTTTTACTTAAATAAATAAATTTATTGTGAAATTAACAGCGAAGAAAAATACAACCAAGCGGAAGAAGGACGCCAATTACAGAACAAACGGCTGCATTTGCATACGCCTGTGGATGAAGTTCATGCTAGATGCCAGTGAATTAATATTCGTGTCTGCAAACGGGGGTTCACGTCAGTACCACGGGCAGTGACTATCGGTCACGCATGCCTCATTGCCATCGCGGTCCGTTTGTGACCATACGAATTTTCCCTTTCAGCTTTAGCCTTAGGATTTCATGGACTTGAAAATGTCGATAAACACCCAATATACACATGTATAATTTCAGAATACAATAATAGAACCTATGAAATAACAATTTTTATTTAATTACATACATACATATATAGTCTAAACTACTTATAAATTTTAGATGCATTATAAATAAAAATTATGTAAGTGTTTTATTAATTTAGAAGCCAAGACGGAACTAACATACTCACTATTGTGGTCCTAAATGAATAAAGAGAAAAAAAGGCAATACAATAATTATAGTATTAATTTATTTTTACAATGAATATGATATAATACAGAAAAAGTTCTACTATTAGGTCCTTCTTTAACATAAATAATCTAAGTACTAAATAGAATGACTAACGGGCCATCAATTGCAACATAACTTACAAAGCAAGCTCCCAGATACGAGAAAAGCGCAAAATAAAGGTAGTAGTGTACAAACTTGAAAAATATTTCAATATCCAATTTTTTTGCAAACGTTCGAAAATATTCTTTAATCAAAACCTGTCTGAGCGTTTTTAATAAATCTCAACATCCATCGAGTGTTACCGTCAAAGGTCATAATTAAATCACCGTGAAATATAGTGGTTCGTGTGTGCATCTGATAGTTGCACCGCGCGCAGTTATTAAACCGCAGACTGCCGTGTTCAATTTACAACGTAACCATTGGTAATTTTGTTGTAATCTAGATCCCTGTCTATTGTATACAAGTTGCGGTTACACTTACCAACTGATTTTAAATTTCATATCTATTATAATTACATCTATTAATGCAATTCTCTATCTAATAATTACATATAGATAATTACAGTACAAATAGTAGGTATATTTCGATTCATTAGATTCAATCATATCATACTCAAATATCAACCAAATTATTCTTGAAAGTATCTAAATAAATTAGGACATTCTATACTACTAAAATCAAAATGATCTGTAACGATAATAACTATTCTTCGTTAAAACGTACCTATAATAAACATTGTTTTAATTACGTACATATGTATGAACAATACATCATTATACTTCATCATTACATTGTTCAAAATATGTAACAGTCTATATAAACTTTAATATATACTTTTTCATGTAGTCGAAAAGCAGCCCCATTTCATAAAAGCTTCAGAACTTTCTCCTTTTCCGCCGATCTAACTCATTAATGGAGACCACGTTCGATGCACAATGGTTCAGCAAACAATACTAAAACACTCGGAATTTACAATACATTAGTTCGAGACGCCCCCACTACTTGGCAAGTTTACTTCATACATTTTCATTCGGCAATAACATCGCTGGGGGATATAATTAATAAAGCTAATATGATTAGTTGTTGTTCTCTACGAAGTTGGATATACTAGGGATTGTAGCTTCCATCCATAGAAATTATAGGATTTTGAACTGTAAGAATACCTATTATTACCTATATAGTATAAGTTAATATAGCTATATATATATATAGTTAATTAAATTTCGATTAATTTGACACAAATTAATAATATAGGAATCGTTACATGACATTAAAATTAAAATACATTGAAAACTTAGAAAAAGATCTATAAATTGAAAAGATATATAAAAACAATGCATAAATAATTGTATACCGAAATATATTATTTTAAACTATTCGTAAATATTTCTAAAAACTAACAATATAAATGCACTGATTTTTAAGTAAACACATTATTTAAATCATCTACGAATTTGTATTAGGTACATACATATACTATATTATATTATATACATAGTATACAAATATGTTAGATTATATAAAAAAAATTAAAAAACCTTTCTCAGTATAATCCGGGTAAAATTGAAGTAGATCGAATTTTGTGAAAGACGCTATCATAACTTAGACTTCGATATCTAGCGAATCTTATATTAGTTGTATTCTATAAACTATAAGAACAATTAATATAACCGCAGTATCAAGTGTACCTAAATCAGGAAAGCTTTGTCGGTAAACTATATTTCATGAGGTAAGACTAGTTCGGGAATTAAGCTACAATTAAACGGTCGTAAATTCGGAGTTTGGGTCGAGCTTGGCACGGCCGGGTCACTTCGGGGAGCTCAGTGGCAATTTATCAATTATTTACGCCACTCTGTCCCCGCACGCCGTCTGCCGTCACCTGTCTCTGCACTGATTCGCAGATTTGTTTATAGACCGATCTAATATTTCTGTTTGTTAAAATTTTATTGAAAACTTTATAAACAATTGTAATTTTATAGTTATTATACTATATTTAACTATGTTTGTTCGGATGGAATCTTGCTGCTTCAATTTAGAAGCAGATATACCTTCAAACCGTTTCAGCGATTTTTTTATTAAAACAATCTATACTATATTATAACGTTTATTGTCATCTGCTAGTTTTAGATAAGTTTTAATAATCTTTAAAAATATAACTTAGAAAGATGAATAATCTCAGTGCTGGTCTGAAGACACAGACATTAAAATAGTCAATATGAGAGTACCACTCTTTCCAAATGTGAAGTAGTAATTATGAATTCCGAACTATACATAATTGCCGACTAAATTTAAGATCCTAGATATAGAGTTTTACGATTCTTATTTAAAATGGAAATAATTAGGTAATGCAAAATAGTTAACTCTAGAAATAAGTTCAAACTTAACAAAATAGCACTAAACACTTTAAGGGCGCTGGTAAGATTGCGTGATGTAATTCAACAAATAAATAACATGTGTGCGCGCCTGGCGATCCGTCACTTAGCGAGTGCGGTAGAATCCCACTGGTGGGCATCGATCTACGTCAAGATAGTTTGCCCACTTATAGTTACGGTGCCGCAGCTGGGTGGAAACATGTTAGGACAGTTTATTATCAACGAGTTATACACAATGGAAATTTAGTATCTATATATTATTGTGTTCACTTTGAGTACATTCCAAAAAAACTGTACAAATTACCAATTAGCAGTTATTTGTATATATTTCTATCGTGGATAAACGGAATCCTCTCGCATGTGGGATGAATGTCCTGAGCAAATACAAACACGAGCCTGATACAAATAAATTGGAAATAGATATTGGTTCACAATCATCTATTTAATAAAAAAATATCAAATTAAATCTTAACAAAATCACTTCAAACTTTACGAAGATTATCTGAAAAAGAAGTCGTATAGGTATTATAGATAATAATTGTATAAAACTAAAGTGGAGGAATCATAAATGTTTTAAAATGTTTTATTTCATAACAATGCGACACTAACTAAAACAATTCCAACAAAAAATATCGAGTTATAACAAAGCTTTTTGTACTTCCTGTTCCGGCGTGCTTCATATTAATACAAACTCTTTCGATGCCAGAAGCAAAATCAATAACTATACAAATATTTTATTATTCAGTTCTTTTATTACAAATTTATACCACCTAATTTAACAAAAATAATAAGTATTTTAAATATATTTAAGTAAATTGATCTGACTTTCTGCCTATCTTTTCATTTTCCATTGGTGACTAATCGGTGAATTCATTATTCCGTCATCTTCTACAAAAATAATAATGTAATCAATATATAATTATAATTAGACATAACTATGCCTATTGATGAAAAAAAACTCAAAGCAGTTATGAAACTTTTTCCTCTATTTGTTGCAGTGTATGATAAGTTTTGTCCTACGTTAGTTCGTTGTTATTATAACAAGGAGCAAATGGTTCACAAACAGTATATAGTTCAGTTAAAGAAGGGATTAAGAACAACTGCTCATAAGCACTCACATAATGGCGCTTCATGTTAAATATAGTGATATTTATATTTCTAATAATAAAACAAAATGATGGAGTGTGCATAAGGTTAAGATGCCTTTAGCAGTCAGAAGTAGTAATAGCAATTAAAAATACACTTGAAAAGGCAAATCGCCTTAACTGCAAGTGTTGCCATGATTTAGGGTTACCAATTTGCAAAGCTGTGCTTTATTGCATGCTTTATAACTTTGTTGTCTTCCTTAATTAAAACAATATATGTTTATATATGTGAATTTTATGATATTTGTTGATTTACATCATATTTGTTTGCTTTTAATTTCCGCGATATTTTCCTCTTCCCGCTTTACCATTATTTAGTTTTAATAATAATATTAGTAGTAATAAACCACATCATTAAAATAATATAACATTTTTAATGGGCATTACATAATGTAATGAGAGGTATTATGATACCTTACAGTAAGCTATAATCCTCCATTCACACCTAAGTTGGTATATATGGACGGTTAGAATTTCCTATCAAGTGAATTATCTGGTTATTTACAGGGTAGGAATTTAAAAGTAAAATGGTAATTTAAATAATAATAATCGCTTATATGTCTGTCACTAAATAAATTACAAACAATAAACAAAATGAAACACTTGAGAGCAGATTTGGGATGCGAACAACGGGAGCCGTCAGCTGCTAAGCCAGAGATCTTTTATATGAATCGTTCACAAACAGTGAAGAGACGCCGGAGCTCATTTAAGCCTTTTGTTCACTAATTCCTTAGCTGAACATCACGCCTTCAGTAAACGTACAATGCTTCCATTTCTTTACACATCTCAATTGTGCGCATTTTAGATAACTTAATAATTCACTTGATATTTTAATGACCTTTCAGGTCATTAAACGAGGTTTTCCTTTGGTTCAAGTCATAAAACATCACTTTTAACTTATTGACAAATTTTATAATATTATACCTATATCTTATATAAAAAATTCTCGTGTCACAGTTTTCGTTCCCACACTCCTCCGAAACGGCTTGACCGATTCTCATGAAATTTTGTGAGCGTATTGAGTAGGTCTAAGAATCGGCCAACATCTATATATCATCCCCCTAAATGCTAGGGGTAGTCCACCCCTAAATTTTTATTTTATTTTAAGGCAAAACAACGTTTGCCGGGACAGCTAGTTTCGTATAATATTGTAAGTGCAAAAATATTAGTTACAATACTCCTACGAAACGGCTTGACCGATTTTTATGAAATTGGATATTGAGTAGGTCTAAGAATCGGCTAGTATCTATTTTTCATACCCCTAAGATAAGGATTCACCACATTTTTATAGCGTTATTAGTTATTATGGCAAAACAACGTTTGCCGGGACAGCTAGTTAATATAATAATATTATATTATCTGTGATAGAATAAGACAATAATTATATTTCGATTTAGATTGAAATGTATAAAATAAGAATAATATAGGCAGAAATATTTTATTATTTACTTAAAAAAATCAACAGAATGCCGATATAACCATATTATTAAATTCTCTTGATTTTACCGAGCCTCTACAGTGTACAATTACCATAAGATCCCCGTATTGTTTTGACGTCATCAGTCACTATGAGAGAAAATTGTAACAATACCGGATTAACAGTTGACGCCTTTATAAATATTCATTTTGTTCGAGTTACGTGTCGAGTTTGAGCTATTTTGGCAGCGAAGTTTCGTTATGCGACAGATGTGATAACATAATCATTTCGTTATACTGAATTTGAGAATATATCATACCTAATAAAGGAAAGAGAATTAATTGTAAAATAACTCATAATAGATGGGATTCGTTAGAGGATATTTAGTTTATTTTTTATATTTATTTGTATTAATACTTGATGTTTCTAACTTCATATCAGTTCCTTGGGGTAAGCAGCAAGAAGTAAGGATTATAAAAGACTTATCACTTGTTGCTCATATATTGTCATATAAATCGTAATATCTCTTAAAGTAAAATAGACCAGTTATACCATATAGTTGAAAGCAACCTATAACATAAAACACTATTTAAATTCGTCGAAATTCTTATACGGTAAAAAATTTACTTTTGCATCTTTTTTTGTAAGAAAAATAATATGACAAATCAGTTAAAGAGGCTTAGCAACCTGTAACAAAATCTGATCTGCAGTGGAGATGATTAGGCATCAGGCTTCCGTATACACAACATAAAGGGTGTTCACGCACTAGCTCGACCATAGTGAGGTAGTGGAGCGCGCTATCGCGGTATCTTCACGCTCGGTCGAGTGGAAGCCTTCTGCTCCATCAGACGCGTCGATCCGCTCGCTTTACGCACTTGACGAGATATTTAATACTTTTTATTTATCTCGTATTATTCTACATACGTATTATATTTTTCGAAAGTACATATTGTATTTTTCGAAAATAAATATTTTTTTATTATCGAAAATATAATATTTGGATGGACAAGTAATATTACATATCTTTATATATACATATCTCCATTTTTTATTAACTCGTCCTCGTAATAAGTAACTTTACATATAGTTCATTCACTCACCTATAAAAATCTAAAATTGTCATATATAAGACAATCCAATAAGTAACGAAAGAATTTGCGGCTAAAAAATAGGTAATTCTTTCAGCCAATGTAGTAGTATTGTTGAATTAACTAAACACTATCGATTTTGAAAAAATCAGTTCAATATTGACGAAGAAGTCACATAACATACGCACATAACATAAACACCTTGTTTATTAATTCGATTGATAAGACAACCTCCGTACCTTTTCAACTACTCGCGCATTTAGGCATATCCTCTTTAATTTAACTTTCAAATTAAACATCAATATTGTAAAAGCCTGCATTAAAACCGTCTGAAATCTATTTATGTTCGGACACAACCTCCGGTATTGTTTACTAATAATTAATTGTCGAATGCAACTGTGGCTATTGATACTGACATAATAAATGCTATGCCATATTGTATCCACATAAACAAACACACATTTGTGATAGTGTGAATTGGCCACGAATAATTTAATTTATACCCTAATATCTAAGTAATAACGTTCAAAAATCTACCATTTAGATGCAATAGTATTTCACTCGCCTACTGCCAGATCCAAACGGGCATATTTCGAAAATTTAAAAGGAATTAATATTATTCATTGGGAAATAGAGAATATATTGGCTTGGATTAGTTAAACGATTCCATTTGTGGAGATATAGCTTAACTATTGCTGCTATTACACGTTAAAGTGAACTTTATGATCAACAAATCAGAGCTGCTAATCACTATAATGGCTGTCGAATGTACGTTACACTATTACATGGAGATGCATAGGGTGATACAGGGTGGTCGATTCGATGCAACGCGTGCCGGTGAATAATGCGTCGCTAACGGGCGATTAACGTCGGTTGTCGTCCGATCGACATTTTTGCTACGATACAATAAATAGGTGCTAGAATATTTACAAAAGTGATATATAATAAAATAAACAAATTATACTCAACATCTTTTCACAGAAGAGATCTGTTACCGAAACACATAGGTAACCTTTATTTTTTATATATTCTAACTTCAAAATTAAGATATAATAAATAGATCCCTAATGTATGATTAGATATCAAAAAACAATACTAACATATATGTAGTATAAAGCATGAACCTCGACATGTAAAATATACAGAGCACGACTTTAAATCTATTGGACATTAAAATCAAGTTATGTGACTAACTCTCCAGGGAGTATATATAATGCATGGATATTATTACTTTTCTAAGTCTCAATGCAAAGTTGATTTTGTAAAATAGAAATCAATATGTTCATTTATTTTTAATGCAGTATTTCTTATAAAATATGCTCAACTTGATTACAAAATATATACTCACTATTTAATAATATAACAAAAAATAAATATTAGTATACATATATACTCGTACTGCAATCTTTAACAACTGTAAACAATGTTTAATTGTTTTATGAAGTTTGTTTCAATCTGTATTGCACAGTATCGGTCTTGATTACTAATTCGGAGTATTGCCAATTATGTGCATATATATTACACATTCGTAACTGGATATTCGCTGAGGATTAAAGTAGATGCCAAACGGTAAATCAATGAAGCCTGTCTAGTCAGGTTAATCAAATGTATCTACTGGGGTTTAGGAATATGCAGCCGGTACTGTCGCCAACATAATAACTTTCAGTTAGATATATTTAGAGCAATTATGGCACCGCTGTAAATACGATAATCTGGATATCTAAAAATCATTTTATGATTGTAATAGATAATGACTCCTTAAAGTTGGTAATATTTTATTTTTTATATTCTATGTTATAAGTTGTTTTCGGCTTAAATAGCTAAGAGATGCTTTTGGATGAGTCGGATACAGTCTATTGGAAGTCTAAATTTCCTAAAAATATTCAGCTAC
Organism: Achroia grisella; assembly: GCF_030625045.1. Classification (NCBI taxonomy): domain Eukaryota; kingdom Metazoa; phylum Arthropoda; class Insecta; order Lepidoptera; family Pyralidae; genus Achroia; species Achroia grisella. The sequence goes on along the minus strand of NW_026712606.1, from coordinate 1,420,469 downwards.
TTAGCAGTACCCGCGGTTTCGCCCGCATGAAGTTTATAACCTATGTGTTATTCTGATTTAATATTGTAAAGTTACATTAAAATGCATTCAGTAGTTTTTGTGTAAAAGAGTTGTTACTTTTCCATCCATCTATCCGCACTCACAAACTTCCGCATTTATAATATTAGTAGGATTATAGAATATACTCTACATAAAAAAATTAACTAGTACATAAATATAGTACCCATAGATATGATATTCTATAATTGAGAATATTAAAATCAGTTTAATGTGAAAAAATATCAATTTAATACTTTTATAGGAAAGTATTTTATTATATTAAGATTGTTGTATTCAATTGTCCTTCGATACCTGCACCATGTGAGCACATTCCGCGCATAGCTGAGCACTGCCATTGAAATTATTCCGTAGCTCAATGAAACAAGCCCACACGCCTCCGTCGGAGCTCATGTTTATTACTTAGATGCTACTCGAGCTCTAATCCAGGTCCTATTGGGGATATATACGGATTGTTATTCACGATAACTTCCTTTTTTATTTATAACGAGGGAATGCTCCCAAATTGTCCTATACGAAATTACTTAGTTTATTTAGTTACAGTTAAATGAATATCTACCTAGATAACATTAAAAAATCGACATAGTACGTAAGTATTGAATTCTGATATTGAAGAACTTAACGTTTTGTATAGTGATGTACCTATCACGGCAACCAGACAAATATATATATATATGTTTGTCTTATTTTTTTGAACTTTCGTTACTCTTGGAAGGTACCTACTTCTCATTATCAACTGGTATTATACATTCAATACTAGTTAGTTAATAGTACTTTGCTGCCACTATACTATGTTTAAAATAATTATATATATTACTAAATTTTTATTAAAAAATACGCATAATAATTGTTGTAAAAAATTAATACCCTGTTACAATATCGATTTAAATTGTGCCTTAGGAAATTACCTCAAAGAAACGTTTTCTCATTCAGACAAAATAGCCCCATAAAATGGCATTTGAGCGACATTGAAATATGGGAGTCATCATTTCAACACCATTTTTATGAGCACAATATCTTTCGCATAAATAAAAAAATCGTAGCGTCTTTATAAAAACATCTCTTCAATTGTCATTCATGGCGGCGAAGCGCGTATTTGTCACCCGGTATGGTGCGGATCTCGCGTAGCAAATATAAAAATGCAATTTTAAACAAAAATCCGGCCGCGTATTGGAACCCTCACAATAAAAAATAAATGCGCGCCAAACACACTGCGAGAATTTTGTTCAGATTTTTGTTATTCTGTATCTATTCTATCTGAGTAAAAGAAGTAGGCGGTAGTGATATATACGGGTATGTATGTACATGTATATGTACTTTACTTATTGTAAGACAATCATAATTTTTCTATGAGCATATATTTTAAAAAGTACAAATAGGGTTATATTACCAATTCTTATTTTTACTCATATTATTTAAAAACGTTTATGAAACTATTATTTTTATTACTAACTATAGCTCTTACTTGCAACTTTTTTTTAATTTTTCAGTTAAACAGTAACCTATATCTTCATATTAAATTAGTTTAATCGTGCAAGGGTAACAAACAGACAGACACATTTTGGCATTTATAATATTATAATGGACTGATTGTAATTAAAAATATAAATATAAATAAAATGTTAAAAAGAGTAATTTTAAGAATATAATTTTGGATAATATAACTACATAAAATAGTTATTAGCACCTGTAATACTCTATAAAACTTGAAATTTCAAAAACATCGAATAAGAACAATATATCTAGTATGCAATATAGTAAACTTTACGATGCCATAATATCAAAAACAACCAATATCAAATCCAAATACAATCACCAATAAATTTCTGGCTCGAAATCATACGTGTATCACGTTTGGGGATTGTCTTTACGAATTTTGTATTCACGGCATCGTCAAGAAGACATCAGCAGGCAGAGTAGCAAAATATTATAATAGCATAATGGTGTCAGGTGGCGTGTTCGACGGGGCTGCCTTTTACCTTAGAAAAACATTAGTGCAGGGAATATGATGAAATATCGATGACGACGCTAATTTACTTGTATAAATGAGCTTAGTTACAATTAGTATTAGTAGTCAGTTAGGCAAAAATATATCTATAGATTCAAAGAATCTTTATTAACGAATATAATGTGGTATAATAGTTATACTTTAGATATGAGCATTATCTAACAATCGAACTTTGTTTTCAAAGAGCAGAGCGAGTAGACAGTAGAAATACTACTTTGTAACATAGTATTAAAGGAAACACAAATTATTTCATTTTATGTACCTAATATAATTTATTTACGACTGATATGTGTTCGTTTGTATAGCATCCTAGAGTACCAGAACGATTACTTCTATGAAACACCTTCCAAAGATCTAATTTGTAGTATAAAAATTAAATTAAGTCATATAATAAAAAAAATTACACATATAAATTCTACAACACTATTCAAAACATGGGTGATATCGCCGCCGCGTAGCGATTGCAACATCTGAACATGGACTAAGCGGGCTTTAGGCTCGTGATATGAAAGCGAAGTGACGTCACTCAACTCTTCAGCCGCCCGGAACCCTGTAACTTTGAGTCCCGCCAAGTTTTATAGCTCGTTGGATTGTCGTCTACTTAGTTTTATTGCACTCCCGTGTTTAGATACCGCCTCTGTGGCTCGAATGCCAAATAACACGGAATATTCATGTATGAAAATCAACACGAAGTGTGTAATCCAACTAACTTGCTTTTTATTGCTGTTCAGGAACTAACAAATATTTGACTGCGCTTGTGGAATAAATTAAACAAAAAGTAGGTATACCGTAATAAAAAGAGAGATCCGATGGAATTACATAATAATTACTCTTACAAAATATATTCAAAGAAATATAACAGGTAATTTGTATATATAGAATAAAGGCAAAAGGTTATTACATTAAAACAAAATAAAATGAATGAGAAATTTACACACAGCATTAGTAAAGATTTAAATTAAAAAATAATAAAACATATGAATAGATTTTACAAGTTTTATACTACATTTACATTTAAATATGCTTCAGCTTTTCATTACATGCTATATAACAACTTACCTATATGTACGTAAGTATTTAACTACAAAGGCACTAAAAACCGGAATATTCTGTTTAATATTGGTGATTAGAGCAAAATGTAATGTGCTTTATGGAAATGGCAATTAAGAATGAAAAATGATCATTACCGCCATTTATAATTAAAAAGCCCCTACACATACACTCGTTGCTGACTTTGATTAATATTTGAATATGACAATCCTATGTTTTGAATGGCATGACGAGTTGTTAGTGAATTTATAGATATGACTTTGTAAAGTGGAAAATAATTTAATGAAAATTGATTGAAATATTATTACAGTCTTGTTAGAATCTATTTATGTCTATTAAAGCAAATTTTTTTGAAAAACATATTTACAGAAAAATATTTTTTTAAATTATGTTATTTGCTTTATAACCTTTATTTTTACATTTCTGATTTACTGTACAGTCTTAAATTTAACGACCACCAACGTGCCAAGCAAAGGAAGAAAAACATTTCTACAAACATTTATTAATTATTTTAACAATATAAATATGAGTATGTCCTGTTTAGCGTTCACCAGTATTTTATTATTTCGAAGTAGGTATAACATATAAATAACTTAGTTAAAAAAATATAACTTAGTATTTCTATATTAGACTTACACGAACTTTAGACTTCTAATAATCTTTTAATAAATTTGTGTAAATTTGGAACCTGATCTGAAATAACAATTATGTTTATGTTAGGTTTAATATTTTTTTAACAAGCTTAAGTAATCGAGTTATGCACACAGCATTATACCACACCTTAAGCAAAATAAAGGCGGTTTTAATACTACCTACAAGATAATTTATTTCTGTCATGTTTAAATACGATGCAAACGAAAATGTCAACTTGTAATCTGTGTAATTAAGTGAGTGTCAAGTTAGGGGCGCGGATACGTCAAATCGAATGTCCGCAGGCTGTTTGCGATTACATTAAAAATATGTTATGTTATTTTTTATGGAACGAAGCATTGAAAAATTGTTATATTCTATATAATAGAAATAAACAGAGCTTCTTATATTTGTAGGTAATACAGAAGAAAAACAATATAAAACTTTTTATTCTTTTTGTACTGCATTCATTTACAGCATTACATACATAACTCTTGAAGCAAAATTAGCTCTTTCTGAAATAATTGTAATAACGGATTATATATATGTATAAATGATTTATCTAATGGTAATGGTTTATAGGTTATTTTCAAATGAATTTTTAGGCTTCATTAATATTACCATCTAAAACAACACCATATAAGATTATCACTGACAATTTCAACGTCAATCTTTTGAAATTTAAGATAAAAAATATAATAATAGTTGATTTTATGTGGGTAGGTACTTGTGAAATCCACTCTTACTTGACGACAATAAATACTGAAATCCTAAATCGCATATTTAAGGATTTCAAATAGGAAATCCCAGGAGTAGATGAAATTCCCCGCATCCGTGAGTTAATTCTTGCTAAATGAATTATTCGTTCCCGTCGAGGTGGCGCCCTCTATTGACGTCGCAAACTTTGCTAAATAGTTAGTTCCCACTGCTATTATTGTTAGAAACTGTCGCGTAAGTTGGATTCTGTTGTCACAGAGAACTGTTGTGTCTGTCACTTTGTGTGGAAATATTGTATGAGATAGATAGTGGTTTTCTGACGTGTCACACAACTTTGGTTCGATTGTTTATTGTTCACATTGATGTGAATTGAAGATCGGTCGTATTTTGTATACTGAATACATTAATTCTAATACTAAATGAGTACGTTTATATCGATAAAGTATTAGTGTGCATACCTAGTTTGCACTAATTTAATATATGCACATATGACGGCCTCAGTAGTCTAGCGGTCAGCACACCGCTTTACTTTCGATGGTCGTGGTTTTTCATTTGTACAACATTTGTATTCATGAGTATGATTATTTGTATCGGTCTGGGTGTTTTCTGTGTATATTATATATGTATTTACAAACAATATATGTATTAATATCAATTGCCTAGTACCCATAACACAAGCTCTGCTGCTTGACTAGCGTTATTGTCGTATATTATTTAAATGTAGATAAATGTATGTGATTACTAAGATAATAATAGTTATCTACTCGTGTTATTGCATTCTACGGAGTGTCATCATCATTATTGCCTTGCCTTTAATCAATTATTAGGGGCCGACTCAGTATCTCATCCTCTTCCACCGATCCCTTTCGACCGTCATATCTGAATATGCTTTCCTTTTATACATATTTATATATATTTGTCATATATAACCAAACTATATCAATTCTCTATAATTGCTGTTTAAAATGCCGCAAAGCGTCTCAAATCTCCCGTGAAGGTATAAGTTTCATGCATGGATGTATGAATTCAGTGCAGCGCAAATCGGCTTTAGACCTTCGTGTGTGAGGTGTTCTGCTCTTCGCCTTAGACCCGTATACTCAATTAATATGATAATTTAAGCATACACCGAGGATAGGAGCTGTACGATTGCAGAACGCACTACCAAAATACTAAAATATTCTATTATATTTTAAATTACAGATTATATTAGTACATATAATAATTACGAAATTAATATATTTTTCAGATACAGATCGAATATACAATGAAACAAAAGATGCACACCACAGAAGCGCGGAAATTGATTTAAAAATAGTAGTCATTCTACGAAATTATGCATTAATTTCTAACTAGCCAGTTACAATTTAAAAATAAGTATTTTTATCAGTGTAAAATGTATATATTAATAATACTGTAATTTTGTTTTCAAGTATGTTATAAAAAACATTTAGGTACCCAACATAGTAAATCTATTCGGATCATTTATGTCAACAAATATATAGGTTATACTACTATGTTTGTAACAGCACACAACAAATTAGAATCGAACACAACTCCCAGTTGTATTTCCCGTTCTGTCTGCCCATTTAATAGATTTTTTCAAGTTTATATGAAAATAATAATAATAGATACAGTATTTTGCTAATATTCAATTGAAATACCAATAAAATATAAGAAGGTATAGTATAAAAACCAGTCAATGATATAAATTCATTGCATTATAATACAGACATTTACCAAATCAAACTAAACAGGTCTTGTTGTTGCGTCAAATATGTGTATAATTAAGGCCTTAACGATGTTACCTAATGTTAATATTATCATAATAAATATAACATTTAGTTTGTTATATATACATTTTTTTATTGCTACTCTCATACCTTCGATAGCTCAGTTGGTAGAGCGGTGGACTGTAGTTGGGTTTAAAATTGGTATCCATAGGTCGCTAGTTCAAATCCGGCTCGAAGGAGTTATTTTTACAGCTCATGATAAAGTTGTAATAAAATTTGATAGTACATAATATATACTTACCGTAAAACAATAGGTATAGTAAATCTTCTGATATATTTAAGTGGTTTTAACCACCGATATTTCATAGTCTAATATTGAATTAGCTTAAATGTGATTTTTTCATTTCAACATTCGTTCTTTCTGTCCAAAAACTTATAGCTTTCTTTTTAATTATTTATTAAAGAACAGTTATAGCTATAATAATTTTATTTATAACATTTTAAATAAAAATAAATTCAGTATTTGTGTATATAAGTCGTTACTCTTTAAAGAAAAATACAAAATAATAAAGACAAGGAATATATTTCTTTTCCATATGTTCTTTCTATTCTCTATGGTATTGCGGCTGAATTCCATCCGAATCCTTTTTAATAAGTGTTATAAAAGGTTTCACACATAATATGTTACAATTTCTAAACTGAAGTAATAATAAATAATCACAAAATTAATTCAATATGTTAGGCATACACCGTGAATACGAGTTATGCGATTGTTCTATATGTTTTGATCCTAGTTTTCTACGTTCTATGTATCAGACTTACATTTTATTTTAGTACCCATGGTAGATGCCTATTGGTGCACAATTTCTGGATTGAAGTATGTGATATTATGTTATCTGTGATTGAAGTAACAGTAAATAAACAATCCTTATCAAAAGAAATCCCCAAATGCTACTTATTAAAAAATAACTCATTTTGTACCATTTTTGATAAATAAGACAGAGCTTTTTATATACATAGTAAATATAATTAATTAATATTAATAATCTCATAAAAAAGAGGAAAAATAATAAGCTGTATATGTATATTAGCCAGGGTCCTGTATTGATCTTTACGCCTAATTGCTATAACTGGTGGCTAACTGATTTTTCATTGCAAAAAATCATATAAGAAACAAAAGAATTAAATTTTGCAAAAATAACTCCTTCGAGCCGGATTTGAACCAGCGACCTATGGATATCAATCGTAATACCAACTACAGTCCACCGCTCTACCAACTGAGCTATCGAAGGCACGGAGATTGTTGTTATACGTTGAATACACTTTAGTGAACTTATATAATTCTTATGAGCACATGTGCAAGCTCTGTCGTCACGTGACGTAGCCACGTAGTGAAAGTATACTCTGATTTCATAATCTTGTTAGGTATGTCTGACGCCAAGGTGGTGGTCTAGCTGTTTCGCACACTGTCTCTCACGACGGTTGCAGGTTTGATTACCTTACAATAAAAACATTTGTATTAATGATTGTATTAGTCTATCAGTTGTGTAGTATCCTTGCTACAAATTCTATTTAGTTTAGATCTTCATGGTTTTCATTAATGAAAAATAGGTAATATAATAATATAATCCTCCAAAAAATATTCTGAAGTAATATTTTATAGAGGATACATGAAATCTTAGCGTATAACGGCAGAACTATCTGACTACATCTATATTATATAAATAAAATTGGAGTCCTTTTTGTAATATTGAAATAACAGTTTTTTACTACATGCATATGAATATAAATCGCTACATACACCAAAATAACATTTTTTTCAATTTTTGTCTGTCTCTCTGTCGGTCTGTTTGTTCCGGCTAATCTCTGAAATTGGTGGACCGATTTTGACGGGACTTTTTTGGCAGGTAGCTGATGTAATAAGGAGTAACTTAGGCTACTTTAATTTCAGAAAAAATCTTTTATTTTAGATAAGTTAAATTCCACGCGGACGAAGTCGCGGGAACAGCTACTGTTATTAATAAACGAAATTTAACAGACTTTTTGTTCTAATGGTAATTTTTATACTGACAATTAGATAGAGGATACCATAAAAACAAGATATAATTAAAAAACAGCCCTTCTATTAAAAATATTTTTAGATATATACGGCTATTAATGTTTATTTACATATACAAAAACTACTTTCAGACAAAGTCCTAGAATCTGGCGAGCGTAATAATTTAAAATGTTATTTTATTTTACAAACATTTATAAACAACTTACCTAGACAGTAAGGATTTTCGTTTGTATCTACGCATATAAATGCAGTCCGGAAGGCGTCTGACGTGTCGTGTATTTCTTGGACAACCTATTACCAAAACACTAACAGACAATGACAAAACAAAACAGCAAGCTGTTCATTGATCCATTTGTTCTTAGCATTTGCAGTTCAAATGTATATAAAAACGCATTGAAAATACAATTGTGAATTCATTTTACTTTGGTTTTGAATTTCGAATGAGGTTGAAACGTTCCTAATTTGAATAGAAACTGTCGCACTTGTGTGCGATAGTGGCGCCGTTTCCGACCCGTCCCGTATCGGTGCGACCCCTGTATGAAAGCGGTCCTTAACGAGTTTTCAAAGAATTTAACTATTGAGTTACTACGGTTACTCACGTAAATGACTACATTAGTTAGAAGCACACGACAACGAATTTATAAAGCTATTTATCAAAACAATACCTACATAATCAGTTATATTTGTTCTAATTAGCGCTCACAAATTATCATTTATATTAATTAATAATGTACACCTTTATGTCATTTCAATTCTATTATTATTGAGAAAATACATGTAACAATACGAGTATGTAGAATGATTGGTAAGTATTATGCTTTTGTCAAACATTTTTAATGGACGATAGTTGATCCTGATGGCTTCTATGTAGGTACAAGCCTTATCAATGGCAATATCGTAGCACTAGGAACTATTCTAGAGAAGACCATATAGTAATCGACCTAATAAGGTAGGTACATTGTTAGCAATAAACCTAGTTGTCTTAATTACTATCAACCAGCTCTCCAGTCAAAACTTCTAAATACGAGTATAGACAGCCACCTCCGAATGTTGTCATCAGCATCATCATCTGCTCCTTCCTTATCCCATTTATTTAGGGTCGTCGTAATATGTTCATCTCTTCCTTTCATTCCTGTTTGCAGTCGCCTTGTTATTTAGTTCCCTTTCTTACCATATCCTCTTTCACACAGTCCATCCATCTCTTTTTCGGCCTTCCTGGGCCCTTATAAACATCCACATTTAGACGTAACACCTTCCTTAAAATATTATCTTCATTCCTACGTATTAGGTACATGCCTACACCGAACACACTTCCGAATATAGTATAATTTTTAATAATTTTGCGCAATATTATACAAAGTGCCAAATTGCATGGAACGATACTAAAAGGGCAGCTACGAAAGAGCAAACATGGCTTGTCGAATAATTCAGGGGATTCCAACACTTAGCATAAGGTCAAACTGACATTTCGTACAACATTTACGTCATCGGCCACTCATAATGTCGCAGGTATAAGTGGCACGCAACAAGAATTATAGGGATAGTGATGGAAACAAAACATCGATATTTATAATTGTGTAGAGGATATTACACGTGATACTTAACGTACTTAACACGTGGCCGTGATGGGCTTGATTTACCACGTCGACTTACACCCGTGTTGTAAGTTTTAATCTGATAGACAACAAAAACACTTTTTTTATTTATGACTAACTCTCCAGTAAATCAAATACCAGTGTCAATCTAATAATTAAAATTCAAGATGGCGGTAGCTTAAAAATAGAATAATATGTATATATTACTTATACTTGTTTATATTAAACATGTTAGTTATGATTACATTCTTATTTTTAAAGGTTCGTCACCTACTCCAGTTAGCTCGTAACCACGACACTAGTGCAACCTAATCGAAACATCGAGAGTGGTAAACCTTAATTATTTATTATAAAATTACATTCTATCGATTGAGTGCATCACTGTTGTAATTCCGCTTTTATCATAAACAGGAGGGTAGAACTCGGGACGGAATAGGCTGTCAAAGCTTCAACTAAAATATTAATGCCAAGCTTTGAAAGAATGCTTGATTTAATTATAAGGGTGATATCAAACTACCCCTAGACATGAAAGCGCTGCACAACCTGAACTTTATTATATATATAGATGCTTAGTATAAAGGGGTTGGGGAGGCCTAATTAAATATTGGTAATTTGGTACCTACCATACAAATTATCGTTTAAGATTTTAGACATATCATACATAAATAAAAAATAACACTTCTTTATTTTTTTTTAAATCAATTATTTTAGGTACTGATATATATGTATACATTATCTTTAAAATATTTTTATATTTCGTATATATCACTAGATATGTCAATATTATAATAGGAGTAAATATTACATGGTTTCTTCATCATGATATATTATCCACATGTGCTAAGTTAAAGTAAAACACGTTGGTTTGAAAGATAAAGTATAAAATTATATTGCATTTGAATAAGTTACATAATTAACATTAACCTTTTGTATCGTTATACGAAAATATGAAATTAGTTCAAATTTAGGTTTTACAAACAACAACAATATAACTTAAATAAAAGTTACATTGTCGTTGTTGTTGCTTATTTGCCACCGTCGTAGTATAAAATAAAAAGTAAAGTTAGTATTTTATACGTTAACGTTACTTTTTATTTTACATGCATGTACTAAACTTCATACGACGCTAATTCAAGTCTGTTCAAATCCGCTCACTTTGGCGCTCATTGCCGCCCAGATAAAGCCATAATTAAGGGCCTTCTCGATCGATTAACTTAAGCCGAGTTTAAATAGACGCTAACTCCAAGAGAAAGGTTTACTCGGCGTGAAATGGCATTAGGTTTTCGCGCGTTTTATGCTCCTCCTGACGAAGAGTCGCTAAGAAAGGGGGATTTAATGGAAGATTGACTTAATTACGTATCGCCTTAAATTAGCGGAAGTGTTTTTGATTGATATGATTAGAAAGACTTTTAAAGGTTAAGATTAATATTCTAATAGGCAAAAGAAAGATTATTATTAAGCTCTATAGCCCTTACTTTTGATTAGTAAATCTAATCAAAAGGATAGGTATAGATAATAACCATTTAGATAACAGTTTTCATAGGATTGGAACTGCAAAGATGTGGACGGCCCGCCTGATGGTAAGTGTTAAACTACACCTATATGCATAAACAGCTGTACGAACATCACTTTATCAAGAACGCCCGTGATACCACCGCTATCTTCACTGCATAATGTAACTGTAACTATAAAGTTTTATATTAATTGGCTATCGTTGATTGATTTTCACAACAGAAATAGCAACTCTATTCTGGAATAATACTATACCTAAATTGCTTTTATAAACCCTTAGGCTATATCCAAATTGAGAGAAGTCATGTCTGGCATAACTTTGCGGCGACATCACCGTCGTAGAAGGTTTGTCTATCCGAATTAGCGTTAAACCGCTAACCTGGAGTGTCGGCGACATATTAATATTCATAATCGACGCTTCTCGCGTTACCCTACCACGAGAACTCGAGACGTTAATTTAATTTGACAAATTCTTGACACGAAATGGCTACATTATGCAAGTTTACAATTATGATTACAACAGCATTGAATGCTTATTTAGATATTTTGTCAAATTTTTGGAATATTATAATAAATAATTAGTCCAATTAGTGGCATTGTTACAAACATCCTATCACGGGTCGACTGCAGATAGCAGTGGATATAATCAATTATTGTAAGCAGACAAATTTGCTTACCCCGCTTTGTTCATATTTTTTACTATTACTACTGGAAAATACTTGATAGTCACGACAAAACACACTCACTGTATCACTTCCACTTTCACTTCATATTTAGTTTTACACATATTTATAAGTACCTATATCTAACACTGGAATCCATTGTTAGATAACTTGAAGCCATCTTCGGTATTGTAATTTAGATAGTTGAATATATCCTTTGCTTATTTCACCATTCTAAGAACGTAACAGGGATCAGTAAATATATATACGTATGTGAAAGCAGGAAATAATTTTGACAATATATAATAAATTAATGTTGTATTTTTAGTCACAAAAGTCATTGGAAAGATGTTTTCGTTTTTTTTTATATCATTAATTTTATTATATCATTAATGGTTAGTAAACAAAGTAAAAAATAACAAAATTACAACCAACACAAACACCGCAAAAGGTTGTGACTTGCTTTTCTTATTCCTTCCGGTCGCGCGGGACCACAAACCCTAATTATGTCTGAAACAATACCACCGGTATTTTTATCCATTTTGTGCTCAATCATAATTACCTGCGCCTTCCTAAGGGAAGCATTGTTTCGGAAAATCGGTGCCCGAGCTTCCACAGCTACATTATCACCCTACAAAAATATTTAGCTCTAGTGACTTCAAGTTACCTAACAGAATGTATAAACGTCTCTCGAAATGAAACAAATTAATTTACAGATAAAGTTCAATAAGTGGCAAGTTTCATATTTCTACATTGAAAAATAAATATTATTCAATATTTAAAAACACATATTTACAAACAGGCAATAAAAATGGGGATACAATAAAAGCCTTTGAAATCAAACAACAGCTCAATAAAAGCGGACGCAATTACCTGAGTCTCGCATATTTATCTTTTTCCACGATATAAATGCTTTGTGGGGCTGAACAATAGCTGCGGGGTGGGGGTAACGCGATGTGGGGGGTGGAAGCTTTATAATTTTTAATTAATACCGTCGAAAATATCAAAGTCATTGGCCGTGCGACCAGGTAGTGGGGAATGCTATTAAAATTTTATAAAGTTTTTTTCATAAAGCGTTCCGAACCTTCCGGTTTAAAGCTTGCACAGAGCACCCTATTTTGATTGCTAATTACAAAATGCCAACTAAAAAAGTATTGTTAGCAAAACCCGTAATAAATAAATACATTAATTTGATCTTATTCGAAGGAGATTGACGTAAACAAAACAACAATAAATATTTCATATGAGCATTGTTCGTAGGTACGAAGAAATGCATGTGCAAATTAATCCTTTTTGTCATCAAAGCAAACCCGCCAAATCGAACCCTTTCTCTTCAGCTCTGTGAAGTTACTCTTGTGGAAATTTATGTCACCGGGTACATTTTGGTTAGAATGTTGTCACTGAAGTCGCCCAGTTGAAAACCCGAAGGAAAACACTGGTTTAGAGGATTTCTCGCTTGAAATAATCTGTTAATTATGACACATTTTTCAAATGAACGAACGAGCTTTGTCCTGTAAATTTTAAGTCTCCCAAGAGGATTGTTTACTGCTGAATTGTTATATAGAACATATGGCAATATTAACTAAATACATTATATTCCATACCGATACTACATGTTTATGTACCTGTAATTTTTATTAAAAATACATTTACCATAAATTTGTCGGTCAGCTATTTTATGAAAATGTTATGAATGTAAATTTAGTTAGTTAACATAGGTAATAATTATTTAATTAAAGGCTAATTTAATATATTTTTTTAATATACCAATTAGTAAATGTTTATTTATTTATGATTTTAAATATGCTCACTTCCTGCATATAAGTTTTAATATTCGGTGAAAAGACCGTATATCGTTGTTTAAACTAAAATGTTATACCTACTATCGAATCGCTTTATTAGTTATTGTAATGTACACATTAAAATTATATCTACAAAATGCGAGTTCCGACCCATTTGTGTGCACAGTCAAAGGGAAAATAGCTGTCCAGACAATGTTTGATAAAATTTTATTGCGCGGACAATGTCCAGTGAAAATTAGGGTTATTAGTCCTCCGCTCATGTAAATTGCCACTCCACGGATTTATTGAAGGTAATTGATTTAATGGGCTTCTTTGTGAACGATTAACGTTCAAACCCTTTTTCGCTTGTCATTGAGTATTCTGAATTGAGAACGGAAAATACATTTCCGATTTGTATTGGTGCTAGAAAATTCATTCTGATTCCTAATTTATGGTTTCCTATCAGTGAGTATATAAAACAATAAACTGCAATTTATTTAAATCGTATTCGTTTATAATATTTTCTATGTTTCCATTTTGTACTTCGGCAGATGTAGTAGGAGTTTGACTATGTAAGGACTTTGGGTTCAGTGTGCTGCCTGTAGAATTATTAACTTTATAAATAGGACGTTAGTTCGTAAACAATTGTCTTCACATATACTATAATTTGAACTATCGGATCTAATTGAGAGTCATCAGATATGTATAAGAAGCTAAATGAGAATACTATAAGTATAAATATTAATCATACTGTCTATTGCCTACTACCTAGTAATAGTTAGATAAGCTAGTAAATCGCTGTCACAAACAAAGATATTCAACTTTGATTAATCATCATTGATGAAGAGAATTAGAAGTGTCAATTTTAATGAGGCATTGACCAACAGTGATACAACTAGGAAAATAAACTAATAATTATCAGCATTTTATTTTCCGTTATAATAATTAAGTTAGTAACTGTTTAACATTAATTGACCTACAGTAGATAAGAATCAATGCAGCAATGGAAACTGTAATCAGCCCCTGTTGCAAGTCACTTCGATTATTGTCCATTATAATTGCACGTTGAAGTGATATGTTGCAAAATCAATTTCAAGTTTCTTTCACGACATGCATTGTTTATTTAATAATAAAAAAACTCTAGTTTTTGTATTATATAATATAGAAAAGTTGTTTGTACTTTTGTGTGTTTATTATTCGTTACACAATTCCACTAATAAACTATGCATCCTTTCTAATACCATAAGTACAAATTTTAATTACTTGAACATTTTACACGGTCATTATTATTAATACATAAAATTAGGAAAAATCGTGCTCTTACCTATTCATGTCAGTATTATTATGACCATTGATCTACATTCAATATAATATTAAAAAAGTGGTGTAAAATGTAAAATCTATACGGATTGAAACTATGGTATCGTACTCACATATTTGTTTTTATTACATTTTTTTATTTTTATATTTATTTAGGGACTTTTATCATAATATGATAATGCCAGTCCCATCGTATCTTATGATTAATCTTATCTTCTACTGTACAATGAAAACAAAAATTTTGCTGGCGATGATACAGGATCAGATAGTATATCGTGGTACATACTAACATCAGGCTGATTCAGTCCAAATTTTTGCAAATATCTACCCTTTTAAGGGCGTCTTTTAGTACATTATTATTGTTTTATTAAAAAATCAATTGCTATAAACATAATATTTATTATTATTATGCATACTATAACAGATTATTATCACGAATTATTTTAAGGTAAATATAGGTATTTACCTCTGTCGATATTTCGACTAGGTTGCACTCGTCGTCAAGAGCTGCCGGGAGTACAGCGATGTCAATGTCGGTAGGTGCCAACAGTTTTTTCTACTACCATCACAAAAATTTCCAACACATGATTTTTACTGATTATCAATATAAATAATGTGTTTTAAACAGTATAAAGTATAAAAATAGTATAAAATTCCCCCATTTAATCAAAATTATGTTATAGAATACCTATACTGTATACTAAAGAGAGACCGACGTTAACAAGTGAGTTACATTCTTATTTGTAAAGGTAAAGGAGGCGATGTCTCGGCTTTATCTGCTCCCTTTAATTGTTGGCTGGAGTGCTATCTAGAGGTTTACTGGCTGCGATTGCGGGCTATAAAATCTTACAGCCCTTTTGTTGTGAGCTCTTCATATCGAGATTATGTCGCTTTCACGCTGCCCTAGTTTTATGTTATTTTGTAGAATTTCAAATTACAAATCACTGTTGAATTTAAGTCCTATGTAGTATCAATAAATATTATTACATTGATATATTAATTAGAAAAGCAATTTATAATAACTACTTTACAGTTCCTTTTAGATACAACAATATGGTCTGTTATTTATTTTTTAATTAAATAAACATTTATATTTATGTGTGATAAATTTCTTCCATGTAGCAAAATACCTAAGCACCACATATAACGTTGTTTGTTGTAAATACAGGGGTCTAGGCTCCGAATATGAATTTGTCCCATTCGGTGTCGAGACCCTTGGTCCGTGGGGTCCTAGCGCTATAAGACTTTTCAAAGAAATAACGAAAAGGTTAGTCGACATCACAGAAAACCGAAGAGCTGGCAGCTACCTTGGACAAAGAATTAGTCTAGCTATTCAAAGAGGGAACGCTGCCAGTATCTTCGGAACGTTGCCTAAAGGGACTAAAATTTAATTTAATACTAAAATATATATATTTTATTTTAGTCATCATATTATATATATATTTTATTTAAGCTTTTTATTTTAGGTTCTTAGTTGTACAATTAGGTTATGTAAATACTAGTTATATAATAATATGTATATAATTAAATTAATTATTAAAATTTTAGACGTTGTTTTAATGCTCATATATAAAATAAATACCGATATTCATGAACTATTCGAAAATATTTTTTTACAGGTACGCAACAATAGGTGCTAACAGTGTCATAGGAGTCGACGTGCAGCGCTTTGTGAAAAATATGTTGCTCTATATGCGGAACGCGCTACGATCAGATATCACGCATGCCTTGCGCGATTCCCAGCTAATGTTGCGCTCTCAGACGGTTTATTATTCAAAATACTCGATATCACAAGCTATTTCGGGCTCTGCAGATGCAGTCTAACTTTCTCTTGGTCATCTTATTCCCTTTGTATAATACCTATAAATAAGCGATGATAGTTTTATTGACGTATTGCAAATATAAACCTACCTATTGCAGTAATATTCAGATAGAATAATATAATTTTGTTACCATAATAATGAAATAATAATAATAAAATAAAAATTAGGCTTTAAGATTTCTTGAATGGCGATGTTGTTGGAGATGTGCCCATCTTGGACATATTCTGTCATATTTATTTTGCTGCCATGTAAATAGACCACGGTTAACCTATTGAAACGTCAATATTACATAGTGCATATTATAATAGATAGATATAATGACAATATTGATCCTTTTTTTTTATTAATTTTCACTTGTGAGAAACGTCTTTCTCCTTGAACATTGCTTTTTATGTAACACGTCCGCTTACTCATGATTATATCGATGTTATTAAATAACGTCACTGATCCAATTGAATTGGCAATAGCGAGTATCGATGTCGACAGTATCGAATCCTAGGTCGCTTCTGCGTGGCCGACCGCAGCCGCAATCGCGTCCCACTGTCAATACGCTCCTGTGCGCATTTCAATATTGTAGATCGGATTTATATATATTTATATAAATATATAAATGTACTTATAAAACATTTATTTATTAAAGCTTTGCATTCCATAATTGTACAGTAGATAGATAGTTAGGTATTTCAAAGTAGGTTAATAATTATGGACCCTGTTGGGCACAGCAAGCGGAAGAGAAGAGAGGAGGACGAGTTATTTTTTACATATTTGTATTGTATATATAATAATAATAGTAATAATTAATGAATTGAAACTGTATATATTTAATTATTAAAATTGTATAATATTTAATTCAATATGTCATTTTCACATCTGTATTATATGTATAATTTTTAATCACAAATCATAGTAAACTGGCTTATCCATGATTTCATATTTTTTAGATATCTATCTATTTATCGTAAATACTTATTCTATCTTCTCGTTAAATGTCATTAAGATTAAATCAGCAGTTAGCAGGTAGCAGAAAGACAACAGCCAAATATTTTTACATTTGAATTATAAGTATAGATACCATAACGAAACATTACACAGAGTGAGAAATCGAAACATTGTTAGTTTGTTAAGAGTTTATGTGTGTTATGTATGTAGAATACATATGGCTTCAATTACTCCTCACATTTACAATTCTTCTACTATATACTCTCAATAGGAATTTTATTACAACGGTAATAATTTTTTGTATAAATTAAATTGTAGTCGCTCTTTAATTACAGTATGACTACGTAGGAACATTGCTTTTCTTGTCCTAACAATGGCCTATTTTGGTATACATGTACAATTACATTCAGTATTGGTCGGGTTCTACAAAAACACATCCACATTTCAACAAAAACAAACGTGCGGATTGCCACTGAGCTGCGATAATTTGTCAGGTACACGAAGCTGAAAGAATATGTAGGCGCAGATATGTAAATCTGTAATAGTCATTTTTACTCCACACAAAGTTTACTTCATTATACCTGAACTTATTGAAATAATTATATAATTTATTAGGTGCAAATATATAAATCTGCAATAGTTCTTTTTTATTCCACAAATATTACTTCATTCTACATGAAGTTCTATTTGAAGTAAACAACAGCATTTTCTTGCAACCTACACATGCAGGTATTTATCATTTTTTCGTATGTACCTACTGCAATAAATAGTAAATAGTAGTGTAAATTTAAAATATTTATATAGTTATTTTAATTCATCTTATGATAATTTAGATTCGTCATAGTCAACAATGATACTTATTAATTATTAATATAGATTTATTCTTTATTTTTTTGAAAATATACATTTTCATGAGCATATTAAGAAACACGACTACATAAATTAACAGCGAATATACAATACATTAACGTATAACTATATAATTTGTATAAAAACTTACTAACTTACTTGCTACTTTAATTAATAAATTCAATTTAATTCAGTTCTTTAAAACTTTTCGTATTATTAATTCCTCTAAGAGTCCTACTAATTATAGGTACAATAGTCAACAATTCGTGAAAAAATCTGCACACTGTACTTTGACGAAACTCGTGGGAACAATCCGCATCGGTACCATGCCGTTACCCCCGCTAACGTCTTCTTCAAGGGGGATGAAATATCTAAACGCAAGTCTCTTAATGGCGCTCATTTATTTCTCTCCCGAATCTCGCAGTGAACGCTTGTAATTATTGCATTTCCAGTAGGGTTATTAAGTTTTGCTTCGGTTAAAATGAGAAATGGACGCATTTATTCGGTGTTCAACTTGATAACTTTGAACGGCGAAGGGTTGAAAATTTAATTTCAGATGACGATATTATGATGTTATTAAATTAATTATAAGATGCGGTAGTATTCACACAAAATTACTGTTATTAACATTTTCGGAAATTTGTTTTCTATCCCTATTAACGTATATTAAATCATTATCTGTAATATATCTTATAATCGAAAGAAATTTATTTAACTCTGGTAGTATTAAATTTTAAAATAAAATATATTCTAATCCGGACATACCTTTCAATAAAACTTTTATTTAATTTAGGGACACCATTTAAAGCCTTACGTACTAAACAATTGAACTATATTAATATATGTACTGGTACCTAAACAATGCCAACAGATTTATATTAATAAGAACAACATTGTTATAAATATCATATTAATTATCATATTTACTAACTTAACCTATAATAAAATTTAACAAACTTACTAAAAAATAATAACAGTCTCGGATCAAATTAGACAAATCGGGGATCTATTCATCTCGACGATATCAATATGTCTAACGTCTATCTGTTTCCTTTTATTTGATACTAATTTCGTTTTTTTATTTATTATCGACTTTTTTAAAGATTTTTAATAAACATCATATAAAATGTATGAATATTGTTATACATTTTTCAGCAATAGATAATTTTATAAATATACCATATACCTGAATAAGAGCCAGAAATGCTAGTTACGAAATACAAATATCACACAACGCCATGTAGTTTTAGACTCATTAATAACTTACATTCTATTTTTTTAATAATTTAAGTGTTTAACTTTACGATCCATCGAACATCAAGTCGTTATGGGACGCCCATTATTCGGAGCCATTCCAAAGGTAGCGTCCATATCTAAAAATGTCACCACCCTATGTCACTCTTCAAATAATACACAGCAAGCAAAGCTGCTTCACAGCTGTTGGAGGTAAGAAAGAGGTACCGGATATACCCAGACGACTTTGTAGAAAGCGTACAATACATCTGAATTCGCTGCTTGAAGATGATTGCTCTTGAACTATACATGCAGGATCTGTACAAATGAGAGTATGATTTGCGTTTTTTTTTTTAAAAAGATAAACATGTTTGTAAGCGTGAAAGTTGATCCCAATGTTGAGTTTATATAATATTTACTGGCTTAATCACATCAGTATCTCATTGTCAAGCAGGATACTAAGAGGCTCAACGGGACTCATATTTCGAGAACCCCGAGGCGCTTGCAAATTTCAACTCGAAGAGATAACACGGCGCAGCTAAGCCTACAGACTTACGCGTTTGTGTCTACTTAAGTACCTCATTTGTTGTTATTTTAAACAGTTTACAAATCGTATTTGGATTTTTGTTGTCTTTTATCTAAGAACACAGCATTAAAATGTAATTATTTTACGAAAAATAACTAAAAGAGTTTCATGTGGGTACTATTAGTGTATTTAATACACTCTGCTTAATAGTTACTTGTAGTGTAGTACTTACACGCCTAATAGCTACTGTAAAATCAAATATTTTTTTAGATTAAAATGTTTCATTTTATTTGATAATTATTATTCACTAATTAAATATCTTTGGTTTAGGTACATTAAATATTTTTTTGAAAATATTTGGGTTTACTTTAGCAATTTATTTGGGTTAGCTATATACAGGCTATGTGTATATCGATATTTATGTACAATCTAAGGATTGTTTCCTATGCATATCCGTGCTGACAACCATCTAAAGCAGGCAAGCGATTTGCGGCAAGCTCGCAACTATGCGCCTTACGCGCTACTGCGAAATTTCTTAATAATGCGACGTGCTTGTTGCTCTACTTAATTTCTTAAAGAAATATAATAGAATAATAAATACGAATCTTACATAATATTTACACATCTTACATATTATTATTATAATTGATAGCTAGAAAATCTTCACATACCTAACTGAGAAAGTATAATAAAAATATTATTATTTTTTTGCAAATAAGTATATTTTGTGCCATCGACACTACTGACTAAATAATTGTCATGTATAAAATATGACTATTAAATACGAGTATAGTGTATAAATACGAGTAAATCTAAAAACTAATATCTAATTATCAAAGTCGGCGTATAATTAGATAAGCGTATCCTGAGCATCATGTAGATGTTAAAAACCAAAATAGAATTGATTAGTGTAACTAATCAATACTATGTAATTGCATTTCCTTGGCTTGGTTGCATTTCCTTCATATTCATAATTTTTTCGAACTATAATAGCATTTGTAACACAGTATATTGGTCTTTCTACTCGAAAGAAACTCCAAACGGTAAGAAATATTAATTGTTGAAATCTTTAAAATAATTATGAACGCCGCATAATAATTTTATTTATAACACCAACAAACTATAATGTGGAGTGCACATCAGTTGGTGTGTAACATGTGCCACAGTGGCCTCAACTTCAAATGCCCGCAAACCGCCCCGAGGCACGAATACCCGCCAAGACAAACCGAAATCTTATCAACGACCGCCATGTTGGTCTCGTTAATAAGCAAAACTACACACAAGAGCTCACCTGAGGGCTATTTGTGAAACATATTGCATAACGCTGTACTCAAACACTACGAAAACTATAATATAATAAGTTAAGATTGCTTTGAACGTTACACCTTTATAAGCTTTATAATTAACTGTGCATTATTCTCTAGTAGAAACATTTATTAGAACACGGTTATATTTATGTAAATACATACGCAATGCTATAAGCATAGAATTTAACACATAACTAAATAATGAATATAACACTATATCTATTCCTATGTATGTAGTAGGTACAAACATAGATTTTCTATGGTTGAAATGTAAATGCAATAGAATAAACACAAAACATAACGTAATATAAGTCTGCTAGCTGTTTAGAAGTTGATAATTATTTAGGTTCATCATCATGATAATCATCTCAGCCCGAAAGACGTCCACTGCTGAATGATGATCTGGCCACCTTGCTGGAGGCCTTCCCACGCTCTGTGTTTCGGTCCGCGGTCGCCACTCGAGGACTTTATTGCCCCAACGGCTATCTGTCCTACGAGCTATGTGCCCTGCCCATTGCCACTTCAGTTTCGCAATTCGGGCTATGTCGTTCACTCTGATTCTTTTGCGGATCTTCTCATTTCTGATTCGATCACGCAAAGAAACTCCGAGGTATAATAGGTTAATTAAATAAAATGTATATCTACGAACTGACTAGATTAATCATACAGTAGTTCTTGTTTCTATTCCCAGTATATTAGTATATTTACAGTCGCCACTTCCGATATCATACGGATGTCGAAAGTCGTCAAGAGTTACGCAACTTTGTAATTTCTCTTATTGTCGCAAATCTGAAAATTTTATTTCATATGACTGTGGCAGTGGTAAGTATACCAAAAGCGGAAACTTATACAGTCGCAACTCACACCCTCATTTCATCCGCACGGAACAATGAAGTTGCGACTCGTCTTATCTCAGACTGTTTATTGTCTGAAGTTAGCGGGATAGCCGTTTTGTTGCCGATTGCCAACAACTCAGTTTAGATGAACAAGTTGTTCGTTACTCCGCGAGGCTACTTTATAACAAACGATTACCAGCTGGAATATGTATTAGAAATATTCAGATATCGTAAGATGGTAACATTGATATTATTACGTAGTAGACAATTTTCTCTGTGGTGTGCTATAGGGCTTGTATAAATGAGAACTAAATGTTTTTAATAAGAAGACTGTACTTTTTACTATAATATTCATAAAATTCATTTTCTAAAAAATGTAGCAGTTGTGTAACTTCCGTTCACTCTCGCTTTTCTCTTCGTCTTCTCTCGGCTTCAATAATTTATTAAAACTTTTATATTTAGTGGAATCAAACTACAAAAATATATTCTTATATGCACGCCCTATACATATTCTTCTTATGTTATATTTTATAGGTGTAACTATTAATTCCATTGTCAAAGTCGTGGATAATTCCTCGTGATTTGACCACACAGTTTTTCATCTTTCACTGATCCTCCACTATAGTATACCATTACTGCATGTGAGAATACTATTTCAGTGTAATCGTATCGTAGAGATATCGAATCGTATACTATTAAAATATTATTCAAAGGGGTACTCATTCGCTCGTGACGGATCCACTGCCTGTAGCTAACTAATTGCTATGAAATGAAGCGCCCCCATGGGACAACCTCCCTGATTTTATTTTAATCGAAAAGTTCCGCAAAGCAAAGATATAGGAAATCCCACAACAACATCGAAATTAACAAAATGTAAAATAATATGTATATTAAACGTATTTTATTATTTTATGTAATGTACCAAGTGTGCAAAAATATACATATTTCACTATATTAAAGGCAAATATTAACAAAAGAACAACCTTTTGAGTAAAATTAGTATCATATTTTTATGGTTTCGTAAGTCAGTGAAGCCTCTTAAACAAGACTGTAAAATTATTATTACAGGTCAGAATGCTTGCATTTTTTTATACTACAACTAGCTACTCGCCCCGGCTTCGCACGGGTGTACATGTATTATACATATAAACCTTCATCTTGAATCACTCTATCTATTAAAAAAAAACCGCTTCAAAATCCGTTGCGTAGTTTTAAAGATTTAAGCATACATAGGGTACGCCTGTCGTACGTCTGTCCCTCCCTATAGTAGCGACTTTGTTTTATACTACTATACATATTATTATATAACTAGTATATACATAACCTAATTGTACAACTAAGAACTAAAATAAAAAGCTTAAAAAATAAAATATGATAACTAAAATATATTATTAAAAGTGGTCCCTTTAGGCAACGTTCCGAAGATACTGGCAGCGTTCCCTCTTTGAATAGCTAGACTAATTCTTTGTCCAAGGTAGCTGCCAGCTCTTCGGTCTTCTGTGATGTCGACTAACCTTTTCGTTATTTCTTTGAAGAGTCTTATAGCGCTAGGACCCCACGGACTAAGGGTCTCGACACCGAATGGAACAAATTCATATTCGGAGCCTAGACCCCTGTATTTACATATTTTGGCTTTTTCAGCCGCTTCACATGCCGCACCAGCTCTGTTGTTGGTTCCATGTAGATGGGATGGGGCCATGTCTGCACAGGTTGCATCCCATACCAGCACCCCCCGTTATTCTTCCATGGAATCAAACTCATACCGTCCGGTCTCTTACCATCGTCTCTTGCAATACCAGTCGGCTCAAGTAGACTTGGTACGTTGACGGTGGCAAGGGACCGGCGTATGATATCGTTAAGTGCGGCATGTCTCGAGAAACGGCCCGCACTTTTTTGGCATGACAGTCCGTGATGTCCTAGTTTGTCGACATCACTGCCACAGGGACATTTGTGAGGAGCGCAGACCGGAACCCCAAGCCGTAGACAAGCTATTCGGAGCGTGTCAGGCTCAAGAAATGTTCCTGTATTTGACGAAGGGTACGCGTGAAGCCAGTAGCCGGCCTCAGGCGCACCCACGGCCAAAAGCGTAGCACGCACCGAACCTGTACTACAGCTCAAAAGGTTGTCGTATATCAATTTACAACTTATGTCGTCCCAGCTCCGCTGTGAATTTGGAGATATTGGAAAATTTTGACCTGGGCATCCAATTAAGAAAGCGTTCCTAGCTCCAGAATCTCAATTTGAAGGGCATGCCCTTAAATATATAGAATTGCTGAACTATGGACAGAAGATGGAAAGCTGGTAAAGCGACAGAGGAAATTTTGCGAATCCCTAAACCACCATAACGGATGGGTAGGGATGCTTGGATCCAAGATGGCTTGTTTAGCTGCATATTAAGAACCGATTCTAAGGTAATTTTTATTAAATCGTCTACTTGAGTCAAAAGATTTGGGTATTTCCAGAATGAGCAGCAGCGGAGCACGTACGTAAATTTTGGGACGAAAAGACAGAATTTTAAGATGCAAAGTGTAATATGATTTCAAGTAGACGGTCAGCAGAATTTTGAAATCTAGCAATTGAATTATTAATATATTCGGAAACAGATTCATCAAAAATTGGAGATCCTCAAAGGTAAAGGGAATTACGGTTAACTATTTTAATATTTGGAGCAATATTGAATTTTTGTTTTACATCGTTTAAATTTAAGTCGGTGTTATTTATAAAAAGTTCGCATTTGCTAAAATTAAGCTCCAAACCAATGGCTTCAAATTTATTTTTGATTAAAAAAAGGTCCGAAAACACAGTATCCACATCACCTCCCAGAGATCCGTCGTCCAAATACCAAACATTAAATTTAGAATTTAGATTTTTTATTATCGGATTTATAGCCAAACTAAAAATTGCAGGCCCAAGGGGATCACCCTGTTGACAACCTACTTCTGAGGACAGCTCATTAGAATGATATAACAATTTTGTTTGGTCAGCGTAACTGAGAAGTAGATAATTGTATATTTCCGGTGTGTGTTGTTTTATTTCCGTTAACAGGGTATCCCTATTTAGAATTGAATGCATTTTTGACATCAATTTTGAGCAATTACGTCAGGCTGCCCGTAAGTTAGGAAAGAGCGTTGGATTTCACATCCTCCTTTTACACCGAAGCCTAACTGTACGGGTTCGAACCGAATAAACTATATGTCGAACAGCAATTTTGGAAAGACGTCGTAGTAATAAATAATTGTACCCCTAATTTTTTGGTATATATAGTAAAATAATGGGAACAATTTCTGAATAACAAGACCGTATATATATTCGATAATAGTAGAATTTAAAGTTGCTCAATAATAATACATACGTAACTAAATGTTGGGGTGAGATTCCATAAACCTGCAGCCGAACCTGGTTTAAAGGATGAAATGGCATCCGTCACATCTTTGTATGAATTCCTGAAGGCATATTTGCCCTGCTGTTGGTGGGTCAGAAAAAATGGATTTAACCCGACGCGGCGTGAAGTTATAAATATTTAACTGTCGCACCTCGATAAGCTTGTTCAATGTTTGATTGGAAATTAGAAGGCATCAGCACAGTTATTCTTTATCTTTTGTGTTAACGACAAATTCGGTTCATCAGTTTTTATATGTATGTAGTGTTTTATGAGAATAAAAATAGGTTCTGCCAGTCTCTGAATTGCTTACATAACATTCATTAATTGTGACAAATGTGTAGCGATTCGACTACTATTGGTATTGTTTTTTAAATGGCTGAGATAATGTGGAAAGTTTGGTCGTTGGCTGCAACACTCGGAGTAAGGGGATGGGTAATTAAAATGATTGTGTGTTTAAAAGGCCTTGCAATGATTTGAATGTCTTTTTGCATTGTAATATGCATATTCATCACAAGATTGGGTCACGGACTCATTCACATTGGTTAAAAACTTTCATAAAAAATAATAACTTATAACAAATATATATAAAATGTACACAAAACAAAAAAAAAAAAAAAAAAAAGACAAACTCAAAAAATAACAGCACCGTGTTTTGGTAGGCAAGACGCATGGGTCGTTAGGTATTTAACTAGACGCTGCGGTGGAAGAGACTTAGCGATGTCATTTAAACAAACGACGGCGTTATAATCTAGTAATAGTTTGAAGATATAAAAACAATGAAATCCCCATGCGCACAGATGAAAAATATCTTGATGATGTTTTGTATCCTGAGCCGTCAGGAAATTAAACTGGCTTAAAATCAATTTCATGATGTTGTCACAAAGGTAAATATTATTAAATCACTTTACGTATATAGTTTATTGTGCAAACGTCCTTGGTTTTTAGGTGGTGAGTATGCACACTCATATTTTATGGAAAATTCATTTTTTGTGATTTTTAAAATTAAATATTACAGAGAGCTTATTTACATGACATTGTTATTTTCATTTTTCACTATGTAATGATGATGAATATATTATAAGAGTTTCAATTGTATAATTATCAAACGTAAGTAATATACAATATAATATATATATATACCTACGTGTATAAAATATAACAGATACATTGGCGTAAATTATATAACTAGTTATTGCAATTTGGAGCAACTTATCTTTCTAAAAGTTGAAATCCGTATTAGGTACAATTATTCAACTAATCCCATTTAATCGAAACTGTCTAACTACAATAAAAACATGGAAAAAAAAAAAAAATAGAATAATGATAAATATATACCCGTCAATAAAATATAGATAATTATAATCACAGTTTTGTTTTCCAATCGCTGCTAACGTTATTGGCGTGTTATTCGGGTGCCATTTTGAAATTGCTTTAGTGCTCAAGAGAAAAGATCAAGTACAATAAATGGACACAGTGATTAGTACACCAAGGTGAATGTATTGTTTATTTTGTCTTACAAAATTTTATTTAGTCTCTTCTTATACTCATTTTCAAGCAATAAAATATTTAGATTTTCTGTTATGTGAGAATTTTGGATTTGGATTAATTAATGTTATAATTTATTTTATTTTATTCCTATACTAATAAACTATTAGAATTAAAATTAATAAATAGTAAATAATTATTAATATATAGTAAAATAATAATTAATAAATAGTATATATATCGATAATAGTAGATAAACCAATAATATACATACGTAACTATAGGCATATACCTAACTACAATGAAAATATAACTCCTCACCTATCACATAAGCCCGACGCGGCGTGAAGTTATAAATATTTTACTGTACCTACAATGACAAATTAGCATCAGGCCAGTCAACACAACGATTAGCCATAGCAAAGGAACTAAACCTCTCTGAATAATTCAACACGACGACTACTGTTTCAAAGTAAAACAAAATGATTGTTTTAAAATTGCAGATTGGCTGGTAATATGCATATTCACAAAAGTTTCGACGGACTCTTCTTATGATTATGCATAAAAAATAAAGTCTATATATAATCCCCATAAATTACATTTATTTACATGTAGTTAGGTACATTTATAATCACAATCTTACTATTTAAATAGGTTATATCTGTTAGTTGATTCAGTAAGTCTCATGAATTAATTTCATGATGTTATTAGAACTTGGTTATTTGTCCCGTAATATGCACATCTCAGTTTTTGACAAGCATGCTTTTTATTTCATTTTTCATTGTGAGGGATGTATTAATATAATTATCATAGCTATACAATATATTTACATTTTTTCATCGCTCTGTACGCTAATAATAAATGTCCCTTTCTAGTAGATAAATAATAATAAATGTCTCTTTCTAGTAGATTCACTGCGAAAATAGTAACTCGTGCGCCCCAAAAATATCAATGATATCACGGAACTCACTTTACCACTAGTACCGTTTAAAAAATTTGTTCGAGTACGAGTACTACCCAATAATAGGAAAAAACAACGTACTTAAGTAGGTAGTGTACTTATTTTCAAACTATAAATTTGAATAAGATCTTACTTTTGTTTGTAAGGTAGAGGAAAAATGTCAACGCAGGTTTTATGAGAATGGAAGCTAGCGTAATCCAATTTTAAAATGTTGCCCAAAGCATACATATTATAAAACGAGACATTGTCGGGAGCTTAACGTTTAAATTAGTTTATCCCCCTAAAGCGGAACCAAAACGAAGGGTTGCAAAATTTAAATTACAAATAAAAGTACTGAAAAATATCTACGAGTGGGTAGTGCCTCAACGATGTCTTTTAATTAAACCATAAAAGTTAATAAAGCAACTTAATTCGAAAAAATAACTGAGCAGAATATGAAAACCTATCATATTATATCATAGAATGTTTTAATTCATTTAGAAGTTTTAGATACTAAATCTGATACAAATGCTTTATATGTGGAGTGCAGTTAACAAAGGATAAAATAAATAATATGTTTCACTGTCTTCTGCAATTATACGTATAAATATGTGATTCAAATATGTTCCTATCATATTAATAATATATTAGTAAATATTGTAATTAGCAATGCTCTGAAATTGGAATTATTGGATAAGGGCTATGACATCTTAGTTTTCTTAAATGAATGACACTCAGGTGTCGTCCCATAGCACTGAGTTAGACCGTGACACCAGGTATCACAGGATAACGTAATGTCCGTAGAGCTATTCATGTATATAGGCTACAGGTACCGCCATCAACGCCGTTAACGTCAGATAGACCGTCAGCTTCAATTGCATATAATAAATTAGCTTTTATCAAATATGGACAACGGACTTTGCGCAATAATAATAACTAAGTAAATACTACGACTATGTAGGATCAAAAATGCTCTTTATAAGATCCAGTATAGATTAATTTGATAGACAAGCAGGTGGATCGATTGTATTGATAATGGAGTACTCATTGCTCGCACTGCAATATTATTTAGAACAAGAGATTCATGTAATATAGTAGCAACGTCTGATGGCATTCAATGATACCTAACAGACTATCATTATTGATACACGGGTTATTCATAAAAACCTATGTAACTAAATACACTAACCGTTAGATATTCCTTTATCAGTCTAGATCGCACCAATGACACGCATATTGTACGCTTTCAAATTTTCCACGGTCCACTACCGCTTCGCTCAACTGTACCATATAATATTGAAATACGTCGCTCGACTGACTGTCCGTCCGTTCGTCACATGGCAACTGCCCCAGGAATCCCTTCAAAGCACCTGTATTTGACTTGAACGCTTCACTGGACATCAGCAAATAGGTAGATATGCAATATCCCTTGAAAATCACGAATTCCCGGAATATTTAATATAGCGATGTCGAACATATTACAGTTGAAATAAAATATTATATTTAGTATATAAAAATAATTTATTTACAACATATAGATTAAAATGTCTGTTGTTCAAAAATATCATTGTAATAAATAAATAAATTACGTCATGGAAAACTGTACCATTCTCAAATCAAAATTCGTTGATGTCTCAATATGGCTTGGACTTCATTTTTTCTATTTTTATGAGTATCTAGAGAAAGCAGAATCAATAAATTGCATAAATATCTATGAATAATCATAAATAACCATAAATCTTAAATGACATCAAATCTATCCGTTATAGATATTAAATAAATTAGTTTTACAAATAATCTTACTGCCGTCTATAATTGTAAACAAGTCTGTTAATCTTGCTTGATTCCATGCCGCCTTCTCTTGCATTTGGTACATTATAATACGTGTCGTCATAACTCGCATATCGATGTGTGCTAGGCTTATATTCAAGTTGCAGATAATCACCTTCCTCTCGCCTCAATTGTCCCTTATCCTTTCCATCGTATCTAGGATCCTCGTAAATAGTGATGGTCTGTTTATGATGTGCAACAACTGGAGCATTTTTTGGAACTTGAGCCACTGGATCGTTTCGAGATTCGTCATATCCGTACCCATATCCATGATTTGGACCATAACCATATCCACCATCATGTCGCACGCCATAATCATCATAATATCCAGGTCCACCATAATCTCTTTCCCAGCCAGGTCCTCTATCCCATCCTGGATTTCTATCCCATCCATGATCTCTTTGCCAACCGGGTCGGTCCCAACCTTTTCTATCATCATTCCATCTATTCCAATCCCATCCTGGATCGTGGCGAACAGGCGGAGCATGATATTCTAAACGATCATGCACTTTATCCCTATTGTAGGTATTTCTATCATCATAATACTTATTATGGTTTAGATTATCATCTAAATAATATTTTTTCCGTGATCTTGATGGCCTGCATATTTAGCACCATTATCGCCGTAACGATTGTATCCCCCTTGATGATAATTATCCCGTAAATGCTCCTGACCATTGTTATGAGAACCTTGATAATGTCTACCACCTTGATTATCGTGACTATTTAATTTACTGTTGTAAGCAGCTTGATCACCTTCATCGTTGAAATCGTCGAAGAATGTACTTTTATTGGAAGATTCGTCTTTGTGATAAGAATTTTGGAATCCTTGTTTATGATGTCCTTTTTTGTGGCCCCTTTTATAACCTGTTGCTTGGCTATCCTCGGCTTTGTCTTGCTGGGAATTATAACCTTGGTATGCATCACTCTCGGCTGTTGATTTAGAGTCGTGATCTTTCTTTACATATTTTGCTTCGTCATTGGCTTTAGAAAACTGATTTTTATGGTTATCATTGATTTGAGTTTCGATTTCATGTATCTTTTCCCCTTTTTGCTTATCTTGTTTGATGGACTCAGCTCCTTCTTTATGAGCAGCATCCTTTAAGTGTTCTTCCAATGCTTCTTTCAGCGCAGATGCACCCACACAAGAAGTTAACAAAATCACTGATATTGATATACTAATAAATGTTTTGTATCGAAGAATCATTTCATTACACTAAGTATGCAGAATAAGACAGAGATGTTGTTGCTAAAATGTCTGAGTACGTAATAGGTGAGACTCCCATTGTAAAAACAGTTTTATATTGATGAAATTCGTGTTGGACTTCACGGCGAATTAGGGCACAATGACAGGAACCACAGAAGCTGCTGATGGGAACAATAACTAGTCAGCACGACAACATGAACAAACGGAGCGTCCATGACATGACATTATCGAACTTGAAGCACGGACGTGCAGCGTAGCCCATGATGATCGAGGTCAATAAAACCTACTCGAGGACATTGACTAAAGTACGATGCCTTAGCGCAAATACTGATTTAATACCTATTCATAAATTGGTCAGAAACTATATAATGTTTCAATTAGTATAAAACGCAATCCGATATATAATATACTACTCAAAACAAAATAAGGGCCACCTAAATTTTATTGTATTTTTGTAAAATAAGCCTCATAATTCAATAAATTTTGATTCAAAATATTTGAAATGGGTTCTTTGAAATTTAATTAAAGAAAAATAAAGTTCAATTGGATTTTTTTATCTCTAAAAAATTGCATTTTGGGAAAGAATGAGAAAATAAAGAAAAAAACAATGGATTTAAAAAATGCCATATTTTCTTAATGAACGTTTAAAGAGTTTTTTTTTGTTGTTTAATATCTTGTGTGACCTCCTCCTTTATTAACACATACCCATATCATTGAAGGTATGCTTTCAATTAAATGGCAGACGTTAACTTCTGAAATCCTCTCCCAGCGACTTTTCAAAGCATTCATGAGATCTTGCTTCGTGTTTAATGCGAATGTCACTGTCTCTGACACTTCTTTTTAGTTGATTCCATAAGTGCTCGCTCTGATTCAGGTCAGGACTTCTAGCTGGCCACTGCATCACTTCAATTTCAGCTTCAGCTAATGTGGAAATTGTTACTCGCGCCGTGCGCGGTCGAACATTGTCCTGCAGCAAGATGAACCCTGGTCCAGCTTGATGTGCAAAATGAAATAATCTGCTATTGTACCATATTGTTAATGTAACTTTGGGCAGATACAGTACCTTAATTAAAAATTACGAGCTCAGTTTTTCGTTGTAGAGTTATTCCGCCCCAGACCATTTCGCTGGGTCCACCATAACGGTCTGTTCTGAGTATGCATGGATCTAAAACCGTTTCTCCAAATCATCTCCGCACTCTAATGCGTCAATCATCACTCTAAAATTTAATTTTACTCTCATCAGGAAAGAGCTCTGCAGTGCAGTCTTAAACTCTACAATCCAGGTGTTGTCTTGTAAACTTAAACGATTTGCATAATGTACTGCAGTTAAATGAATACGAACTAAATATTTTCTTGAATATTGTTGGTCTTCATGGAGTTGATTTCGTACAGTTAGGTCACACTCACGAGTGCCTGTAGCTCGGCATAACGTATTTTGTATGGTCCGTGCTATGCACGTCCGCTCTCTTAGTGCGGTTAAACGGGTATACTGGTCTTCTTGATCTGTTATAACCCGAACATTTCCTGAATCATGACGTCTGACGACAGTATCCATCTTCTGGTACCGGTTCCAATCATCCAACGGCCCGCCGTGAAAACCCAACCATTAAACGTACAGCGCGCTGACTGTGACCTTCCTGGATTGAAGTTACGACCCTAGTCGCTGTAAGTGCATCCATAGGTCTCCTAAAACGAGGCATTTTGAAATCAAAGACACGATATTAACCGTCTGCCCTGTTAGCGGCAGGAACTATAATCAAAAGTTATAAAATTAAATGTCACAAAAATAGAATTTTCAAGAGTCATCAAGTTAAGCGTTAAATAAAATAAAAAAGTGTAACCACCAAATTAATTTGTCACTATAAACATTAGTGACACTTTAAAGAACCCATAATTTAACATTTACAGACTATTACAAACTTGAAACAATAATAATGTTTGTTTAGAGATTATTTTATTAGTGGCCCTTATATTGTTTTCAGTAGTATATAATAATTTTATTACGAATCCCAACTTAAATCATAATAATAACTCAAAACAATCTACAGTTCCACACAGTCTTCAAGTCTCAAAATAAGCAGATCCTGTGTTTTGGTTACTAAACAACTATAACTATACCTACTTACTTGTAAATATTTTGTATGAATAATACATACATAATAATATCTACAAATACATACATAAAAAACTTTCAGACCAATACAATCATTTTAATGAACACAAATGAACCGTTCCAGAACCGAATCCACAACCATCTAAAGTAAAGTCGTATGCTAAACCGCTAGATCACCTAGACGATCAATTAATAACATGGAATTAGTTTTATATGAACCCTTGAGAAAAATACTACTTAGTGGATAAGTAAGTTTAAGGTACCTACAGCACGTCTAACATACTATAATATATCTTGATTCGGATTATTCAATCTTTAAATTATAGATCTCTAGAGGCTCACTATCTATATAATAATAAGAAGGTAAACTGATTTCATCTTGATTAATTCTTCCAATGCTGGCGTCTCGGAAGTTACCAATAAGTTACCACAGATTAATACCTAGTGACTTATTAGTAACTTAACTAAACATAAAATAAGACTATGTATTATGTACCTAGAGTAGTTGACATTTTGCTCATTGAACAGTTTATCGGATACCTATTATTTTGCGATCATTGTTTAGATAACACCACCGAGTACTTACATCTACTAATTTGACATTGCATCTATTGTTCGCTGGAGGATTGATTGTATGTAGGGATAAAATGGGTACGTATCTACCTATCTACCTTGATAAAGTGTGTGTCGAATTAATTCACGTTACAGTAGGTATAGCTAATACTGATATTTGTATGACGTTTACGGATATATAGGTACGTAACATTAACAGAAGTCTATATACCTATATTCTTTCAATTTGTTTGTACATAACTATAATAAAAAAAGTACCTAATTTATCGATGTCGATACAAGGAAGATATAAGAGAAAAATTGCGGAATGCTATTATTGCGGAACTTTATCATGCTTTAGGTGCGATTTCACTAACGTAGGTACCTGTTAAACTACACCTAAAATGTTTGTTGTTCATGAGAATACTAATCTATTTTGTTATAAACAAACAAATATTTCAAAAGGTACCTATAATTATGTAGTCGCGGGTTCAGTTAATTCATAAATATAAATATTGAATTAAAAAATCAGAATTACAGTCGAATTGAATTCTTTTTAAAAGTTGGAAAAATTATTTATCGGCCACATTATACACGTCTAATCGATATTATTTATTGGGTTTAAACATTGTTTTCTTGAGCCCATCTTTGTTTGAAAAGCTTTCGATAATTTTGTTAATTTTTTACTTATTTTGAAGCAACGTACATAGCAAGCTAAGATACATAGCCAGCAAATCCATACAATTAAAATGTTTACTTACGGTAAACCTTCTTCCAGATACCCAATATATAAAAATATTGTTGTAAAACATAGCTTTCCAATTCTAACAGAGTCAGAAACTAGTAATTAGTATGTAAATGAAAGAACGGAAATGAGATAAACGAAAGAGACATTTATTAAATAAAATTCACTCAGAATATACAAACATATATAAAAAACTATTTAAAAATAACACAGGTAAAGGTAATAAGTAACTAAATTTAGAACGTGGAAACTGGTACATATTTTAAATGCATTACATGTCTACATTTCAAATATTTAAATGCCATAATGCTAAATGTGAAGTATAATACAAGCCAATATTAGATTTTCTAATATTTATTAGAAATAATGTAACGCCACACTCCTATACAATAAAAATCGAAAAAAAAATTATAAGTTATAACAATTAATACAGGTTTACTTAGGCTTGCGCAGTGTCAAAATCAAAAGCAAATTAAAGTATATAATTTGGAAATATAATATTTTCGCGCCTCATTTTAAATGCCATATAATTTAATAATTTGTTTCAAAGTACGCTCGTACGTTACTAAGTAATTACATTTCCGACCACATAGGCAAATTAAATTAAAACAACAGTAGCACTTAATATTAAAAAATAAAGTATTTACATGCTTACATTACATACTCGCATCAAATACATTGGTGTTGAAAAAAAAATTACATAACAATTTCCAAATTATAAACATATTCTCAATAATTTGGACTATAAAGCAACATTTACGATACACTGTAATTTTATTTTAGAACCCACACAATTGTCCACGCCATATTTATTAAATCGGACTTGTATCACAATTCACTCACAAAGTTTTTAATATATGGATAGTGCCATAACATAAAAATGTGTTGAATATTACAGCTATTGTTTATAACAATGATTTTTTTTAAATTATTATAAAGAAAATTTGTACACAGATAAAACTAATAGTAAGTAGTTGTGACAACTATTATTATTTTGGCGCCAAAATATAAAATACTAAAAAATAAATACTACAACTAAAGGCTCATCATGAACTCTTATTCTTATTACATAGATTTCTCAAATTTATAGCCACTGTATTACGTCATTGAACTATTTGCCTGACTCGTGAAAAGAAAAAATAGGACGATATAAGGAAGAATGTTTGACTTACATACATACATACAAATTATTTACGTATGGTTCTAGTCGATAATTATTACCCTATCTTAATCTACACATATTAAGTGTACATTAAGTACATACCAATTCTGTCCCACAATTCACCTACAGAATAAAAAAAACATACATATAATATTAAAACCTAAAACAAAAACTCTGTACTGGATGAAGGAGTACGAAATTTGACACGGTTAAAGTTTATAATGGGCAAGTGCAAAAAGTATGTATATATGTATGCATATTAAAAAATATATATACATACTACCATTCATTTGGCACACATATACATAGACAATAGAATTAATAAAAACTGAATAAGAGTTCGTGACAATCCTTCTGGATTCTAATACTGTCTCTATTAAATGTTATACAAAACGCTCCAAATTCACATTCCATTTTCAAATTAATGCACAACAAAATTTACTCTTTTAAAACATACATTAACGTGGTATCCAAATACCCCATTAATAAAATGTATACAATTTGTAAATAGACGTGAAAAAAGGTTAAAATAGCGTTTATACTGGTATTTTGTTGTGCAGCATTTTGAATCGTAGTCTTTTATTTATTTATGTGATCAATACATAAATAAATAGCTCTTATAAATAAATGCGCGTAACTAAATGTTTATTTATAAATTCAACTTCAGACTCCATTTATCCCTCTTTTATTCAACGATGCTATCCTAGCATTCAGTTCTTTCACTAAATCCTCCCTTTGTACCTCCTCTTCTTGCCTTGAAACAATGTCTCTTATCTTCACCATGCCTCGCTTCAATTCCGATTCTCCTAATACTACGGCGAGAGGTATACAACTATCTTCACAATGCTGTAGCTGAGTCAGCATCTTAGGATTTTTCTTGTAGGACTGCTCAGTCTGAATGAACATAAATACAATTAATTGTATTAAAATTATTATTTGTAATTATATAATTAATAATTATTTATTAATTTGTACAATATACTAATACAAATATAAAAAATACATATGTACAATTTTTTTAGTTATAAAATTTATGTGAAAATATACACTTCGGCATTTATATTTTAAAAGATATAATGTCTATGATCTAGTCTGTGGTCCTTGTCTCTCACAAACCGATACAAAAAGTTTTATAAGATTTCACCTTCGTTAATCTATTTTATTAAATGAGGCACACTTGAATCAATCAATTAATTTTATTCCTATAAGTCTTCTCTAAAAACTATAGTCATTAAGATATTAAGGCATATGTCGTAAAGTTCTCTAAAGAATAACTTCAATGCTACATACTTCCAAATATTAAAAATGTCTTAGAATTTTATAGTTCGTACTTGAAACTAAATTGCTCTACTAATAAAATCACCTATTATTATATTAAAACAATTGATACTAGTATTGATCGAAAATTATAGTGTAAGAGCCTATACTACAACTAGTTGAGCCGTTAAGTAGCTGAGTATTAACGAGAATATAATATAGGTATTCTAAATAAAAACCTTAATGCCGGCATTCCACAATTCAGTACAGATCTTCATTCGTTCCTCGAGGAAATTTTTCTGCGCTGATGCGACATACACGTCCACTTCATTGGTGCGTACGCGCATCTCGCCGGCCGCCAACTTCGCCTCAAGAACTGAAAAGATGCGCTCAACGCCGATACTGACACCTACACATGGAACCTGCAATAATGTTAACACATATAAATAATACCCTAATAATTGTAAAGATACATATATTTTCCTGTGACAAGGAAATAACATGTACACGTAAAAAGAACTAATTATGGCCTTTGGACATGAACAGCACCATAGATATAATAAAATACGCAATACTCTCTTTTTTCGTACTGGTGCCACTGAAAACTAGCAGCATAAACATTTATATATCTACAGCATTATTGGTGTAGCCATTTAAATTAAGGCCACAGAATACTTTATTACAGAATCCATATATACAAAATTCACTCAGCAGGGTAGTATGAATACAAATTAACACAATACATTCATTATTGCAAAAACTGTACTTTTATGTATATAAATTTATTTTTAGCAATACATTTTCCTTAATGGCTTACTTACTAGCACCACAAGTATTTGAGCCTTCTAAAACATAATACCTGCATGTCCATAAATTAAAAGGCCTGACGTTCATGTTCTTGGCAAGAAATAATATAACAATTAAATTTCCGATTAAGTTCCCATATCTTCTAAATACTTTAGTTTAATGTTAAAATCTATACCTGTTTATTCTTAGTGTCAAACATCCCAACAAGGTTATCATATCTACCTCCACCAGCTATAGATCCGACTGATTGTTCTTCATTACCGATTTTAATTGGCTCTGAAATTAAATATTTATAATTAGCTTAATAACGATAAAATTATACAAAAGTGGTTATTGTTAAAGAAAATTACTTGGTTATTGCCTAAGTTGCACAAGTAGCTGATATTAATCTGTCTTCGCTCCAATTTACTAACAAACGGAAAACTCCAACCTTATATTTCATTTATAATTATTAGTTTCATACATGAACATAACTTTTAAAGACTTGACCTCATTAATAAATAAATATATTCGGTTTCTTTTTGTCAGCTATTTATTCTATTAGCATATTCAATCTGATATTACCAAAAGCATCTGTTTTTTTTGGTAATATCAGATTGAATAAATATGCTAACTAATTACAAAATTCCTATAAACATTTTTCTTTAAAACATTGATTACATATTCTATGTTTTCATACTGAATTACAGGACAAAACAATTACATTCGTGCAACAGATGGAAATTCTAAATAGAACTATATTGAACTGCTTAATAAATTGCTAATAGTAGGATTTATCCTTCTCTTATAAAAATAATAATACCCAGTAGTAAATTGAAATCAGGTTATTTTAATGCATATCTGCATTGTATAATCATATTTACTGTGCATATGTATATTTTTCTTTTAATAAACAGAACTTGAGAGACCCAATTTCATGATACATTGAAAGATAAATTTCATTACTAGATTAAATACTTGCCAGTTAAAACAGCTTCATAAATTACACCAGTGTAATAATCCAATCCTCTAGCTAAGCTTAAGTCGAAAACAATTTTGTCTTTAATTCCAAATAATTCACAATATTTTAATAATAGCATAATGCCCTCAAGTCCTTCAATTGCCGCTTTAGTGTTGGACAATTTCTCATCTTTCAATAACTTCTCGGCTAGTTCGACTCCACCATTTAGAAGTACATATTTTCCTATTCTGTCCGCTGCATCAGGTGATACACCTTTTTCATTTATCATTTCAGTTCGGACTTCTTCCCATGGTGACTGAAAAATTTATAACATTTTCCATTATCACTGAGCTAATAATTACATATAAATTTTGTTTTTATCACAAAATACAATAATAACATAGTACATAAATGTGAAAATAATATTATTTTGTGTCTGCACAACGTAATAAAAAATTAAGTAGAAAAAAAACACTCACCTTGTCAAGTTTATCTACAGAGGAACAGGTTGGACGAAATTTATCTGCTGGTACACCACATGCCTCAAACATGCCATCAAGTAATCTTCTGTGATTCACCTTCAGTACATATTTACCTATATCAAGGGCGTCCAATATCTCTGTAACAGCTTTAAGACATTCCGCATCAGGTACCATCAAATCATATTGACCAGCTATATCAAAGTCCTGGAATTTTAATAATATTTATTTATTATTAAAATTTATATAAATGTATTATCTTCACTCCACATTCTTATTGATAAATCAGTAACATTTAAATATTACTGTAAAACTATATAATATAAGGTAGTTAGAAATACTTGTGTCTCATAGTCTCATGTCAAGTGCATTTGATTCCAGACGACATGTTTAAATTTGCCTTGCCCACCCCTATCTATTAAATGAGCCTAGCCCCATAGGTTACATTAAGGGTGTATATAAATGTACATACGCTTAGTACAATACGATTCAAATACACGACCTTGAATTACCTAGAAATTAGGGTACTAAACCAATATGCTACTAGTTTTTATTGATAACTGGAATTATCAGTAAGGTCAGTGTGATTCACGCACGATTGCCCCTTACCGAGGCTAAGTGCGGAAATGCCAGGTCAAAGTATAGTCAGTGATAAAGAAGTAATTTACTCATATTTGTTGAATTGCATGTAAATTTATAGTATTTCATTTTTTTAATTTATATTGGAATAGAGGAATCCATTGAGATAGAAGGCTCAATAGGAGATAGCTAATTACAGTAGTGTACCTAAGATTCGTTAACAAAGTAAAGCAACATACTATGTGCGAAATGAAATATTAATGTAATACACTATCTTTGAAATTAAATTCATCTATATATATATATAATTGAAACTAGTGATCTATCAACGCACAGCCCAAACCACTGGACAGATCGGGCTGAAATTTGACATGCAGGTAGATGTTATGACGTAGGCATTCGCTAAGAAAGGATTTTGATTAATTCTACCCCCAAGGGGATAAAATAGGGGATGAAAGTTTGTATGAAACTTTGTCAATTTTAAACCGATCAGGCTGAGAATTTGCATGCATAAAGCTACTATGACGTAGGCATCCCCTAAGTAAGGATTTTGATAAATTCCACCCCTAAGGGGATAAATTAACGCCAGCGAAGCCGCGGGTAAAAGCTGGTATAAAGATAAATATCAGTATACACATCACATCCATATACACAGGTAAATCTGGGTTTTAAATTTCTGTAAAAGTAGTATAGCCAACCTACATGAATAAATAGATGTTTCGTAATAAACTGCATTACCTAAATATAAATTTTTAAAAGTAGCCTTTAAGGTTAATAAAACTGTAAAGTTGATTACACAATATTAATTTTCAGCTAATACATTTTTTTATGTAAATTAGTAATTGCTCATATTTTTACAAATATATGAATGAATATCAAAGTAAGTATAACTTACACATTGGTAGAATTCTCTGTATCTGCCTCTTGTCATTGCTGGATTGTCTCTTCTGTAGACTTTTGCAATATGATAACGCTTAAGTGTTGTGATTTTATTCATTGCCAAATATCTTGCTAAAGGCACAGTCAGGTCATATCTTAGAGATAAAATTTCTCCTCCTTGATCTTTCAAGTCATAAATCAATTTTGAATCTTCACCATATTTGCCAGTTAATACATCCTGTAATCACAAACAAAATCAATATCATTACATAGTATTCTGTTACATTGTATATATACATTATGTATATTTTGTTTAAGAAATTGATAGCCATAATAATCATATTAGCTTAACTTATATAGCTTAACAAAAACACAAAAGACATAATTTTGTTTAAAATTTAAACAAAATTATTTCTATACAGGACAATATATAAAATTAACACTTTTTTATTTACCATAAATTAAATAGAAAAACAAAATATTACATTTAAATGAGAATCAAGGTCAAGCTAGCAATCCTTCTATGAATATACCATTACTGGCTAATATAATAATAATAATAATATAAAAATCATGTCAGATGAAATTTTTAATGAAACAAGTGAAAGAATCAGATAGGTTATGTAATATGTGATTGTTGTCTATTACAAAGTATTTAGAAAACAATGTATTAAAGTAGATGAAGTTGAGTGTAAGTAATGAAATTATAAGTAATACTAGTGTGTAAAATGCATTAATTTAACTAAAAATGATATTAATAATTCAATTAAGTATTAACCTTCAATTCAAAAACTGGTGTATCTATGCATTCAGCACCATGCTTCTTGAAGACTGTAATAATTTTTTGGAGTACATTGTTTCTTATTGCCATCTGTTGTGGATTGTAATCTCGAGTACCCTTTGGTGTCTTAAGAGTAAACTTTTGTGGTACTACATCCTCCACAGTTAGCTGCTTTTTAAGTGCCAATAATTTTTTCACCTCTTCTTGAATCTTAAAAAATAACACAGTTAACATATTCTTCTGAAAATAAACTGCAACTAGCCTTAAAACATTAGGAATATATTTTTAAAAAATGATGTTTCTTTTAGATATTAAACTTATAAATAAAATAGTACTAAAGTGGAAGAGAATACAAAATTTAATATGTTTAACTGAAATATTACACTACTACTATTTATTAAGGTGTGAAGAACTACAAAAAATATTATAAAAAGTATAGCTATCTGTTTTAGTCTAAGTCTTTCAAAATTGTTGACTAATGAACCATGCACTACTTTCCAATACCTTGTAACAAGCAGTTGTCGAAATACTTTTGGTGAAACTGCCATTATGAAAAAAGTTGCATAACTGCAACACAGCTTTGTGGTTTTTTGAAAATTTCAGCGCTTTGAATAACATGCTTCAGTAATATTTTTAAATATCTTAGTAAAAAAAACCACTCAATATGATACTTCAACACCACTGCATTTGAGTAATTGAGAACCGGAAAAAGAAAACATACCCATTGCAATATCATGTCTTATATTTAAACAAAGAATAATAGATAAATTTTAGGTATATCATCATAAAAAAGTGGTGAAAAAGAACCATATGAGGAGATTCAACTGCATATAATTAAGTTTGCGAGGGGTGTACCAATGAAAAAATAAAGTGCCACAGAATTAATAGACTAAGCAAGCTTTTATATACAGACTCTAACACAACAATGCCACTTTAACAATTTATTAACAAACCTGGTCATCACACACATTATTTTCGATATACATTTTAGTGGGCAGTACAGTCATTGGGAATAATTCTATTTCTGAGTCACTGTAACTCCGCATATGGTACCACCACCTCCTCAAATATTTGTATCTGTCAAAATCTTTATTTTTGCCTATGCTTTTATACAATTCGACATCACAGTTACTAGGTACATAACCACAAATATAACTGTAGCTACACAAGTGTCTATCAATTTCTTTGAGATCATACTCTTTTACAGTCTTCTTGGCCTATAAAATTAAATTCTATGTTTTAATAGCGCATGAAACTGTGCAGATGAGGTAATATCAAGTAGTTTTTACTAACAAATGTTGCGAGTTGCAACGTCGTAAGGGCAGCGTCGACAAAGACAATGTACTTCTTGCTATCGCCTTTTAACTGGATCATAAATCTAATAAAATACAATATAACTAACCTTTTCATTTGCTTCTTTTGCAGCTTTCAATTTTCTGACCAGATCACCCTGTTCTTTTATTTTTTGAAGTAATATTTCTTGAGACTCTGCCATCATTAATATTAAAATTAACTTTCATTCAAAACGTCCGTCTAGTCACGGTCACAAATGCAAGTACAGTAAAAGTGCTTAGAGATAATTGCAGGTCAGCGTTTCAATGGAGTTCCTTTCATTTTTCTATGCATTACAGCAGCATGGCAAACGGCATGGAATGGCATGAATAGTTGACGGATGGACGACTGACAATGATACTGACAGACATAAATCACAGCATAGAGTAATACCACAGGCGCACCACCGCCTTGTGCATCAGCTAAGAGTTTTTTAATTATAATAATGACAAAATGACCTTTGCCAATAAGACCTTATGCTTAATAAGCTTAAAGTCTATTTCAATACTTGTTTTGTACTTTGACTATGCTTCTTAATACAACTTTCTCAATTCCAATTAATAATAAACTTTTGGCACGGAGATTTTATGTAATGAGATAATACCTCTATAGAAATAAATTTTAGAGATTTAACTTTAAATTTCAAAATACATTTAATTGTTTGACAGAGTGTCAGTATCCGCTAGGATAATAATGTTCTGTCTGTGATTAGAATTCAATAAGCACAGAGTAAATTTATAAATTTAATTTAGAAAAATAAAAACAAACATCATCATCTTTAATTTTTATATTTCACTAATTTTAATTATATAAATTTGCCGAATATTTGGAAAATCACATTGATGTTTAGATTTTTAGGATTAATCTAGTGCCATAAACCTATTATAATTTACCATTGCAATAATGGATCGATTTGAATATATTGACGCCCGCTTATTTGAGGGAGAAAGTTATATTAAACGAGATAAAAATGTTAAAATCTACGATGGTGACGATAAGGTTTGTGTATTCATAGTTGTCAATACATAAATTTAATTTCAAAAAGATATTATACTTGTATCTTAATGATTGATTTGATGAACAGTGACAATGTTCTTTAGTTCTGTCACCAAAAAAATCTAATTTTTAGACCCAATTCACGGATGGAGAAGTAGTTTTAACAACCCATAGAATATTATGGGGAAAACCTGGCGATATACCAAAAGGACTTGTAT
This sequence comes from Achroia grisella, assembly GCF_030625045.1. Taxonomy (NCBI): domain Eukaryota; kingdom Metazoa; phylum Arthropoda; class Insecta; order Lepidoptera; family Pyralidae; genus Achroia; species Achroia grisella. The sequence goes on along the minus strand of NW_026712606.1, from coordinate 1,376,151 downwards.
GTCTATCACTTCATTTATACTATGTATTTTGTTTGGAAGAAGAGAGTGGTGGAGTATTTGGCCTGGGTGGACCCAAAAGGATAATATTGCACCTTGGACCGGCGCTCCCTGGTAAAAAAAATAATTTTTAATAATACTTTCTTAGTAGTAAGTATTCTAAACAATATTCAATACTATACACCAATCCACGAAAGGTAAACAAACCTCTTTGTTTACCTTTTATAGCAGTTCTGCTGGAATGTATACAGTATACAACAAATTGAATGTGGTTCTCATTGTAATCTCAGTTAGTAAATATATTGTTTTGTCTTTATTCCTGTAATAAAGGACTGGACAGGATTCCCCTTGTCTTTTATTTTAGGAAAACTATTAGTACAAAATTATTAAATAAACCCTAGGGGTTATTGATGATATTTCAAATAAATATGAAACATTTATTTTTTAAATTCAATTACTCTAATTAACAATTTCTGCACATGTCAAAGACTTATTTAGTTTTAAACTTCAATTAATTTCCATTACGGTTGCTACATTACTGACATATTTGAATATATTCTTTTTGTGTATGCATCATCATGATCATTATATACATACCATACATAATAAAAAATAATTGTCTATTATAAATGCTTGTATTATGTGACAATCAAAATTGTTGGAAGGTAAGGCAGTTGCTTTTTTTGTAAACATAGAATGTGATCATATTTGCAACAATGATATAGATTTGCGGGTTAGTAGTGAGGGTAGCAGGTATGTTTACACTTAAGATAGTTTATTCACTTAGAATGGTTGGAAACTATACCACCAGAAGGATCACAGATTTATCACTAGTAATATTGGAGATAATTGGTCAAATCACAATACCAACTAAATATTTCATTTTCTTTACATTTAAGGTAAAAGACCTGGGCCAGCAGTAGTCAGTCCTTATCATTTTGTGAAATTCTCCTTCAAAGACGGCATTGATGCTACTTTTTACAAAGCTTTAAGTGATGCAGTATCTGCCAAAGCATGGGAAGGGCCTAGTCCAGCAATATCACCAGTGTCTTCAACTAGTCCTACCTCATCCTCAAAACCAGTGACTCCTATTAATTCTAAGATCAGATCTGGTATAGTTGGAATTGAAAGAAGTATAGAGGAACAACATAGAGTGACTGATGAAAGTATCACAGTAGCATTCCAAGATCTAACTAAACTAATGACGAAAGCAAAAGACATGGTAGCACTATCAAAGAATATATCAGCTAAAATAAGGGTATGCCATATTTTTTATTTGGCAATAATGTTGTAGAGTATGTAAAAATATTAATACTTCAAAGTAATGTTATTTATTTTTCTTATTTAAATATTTTTGTGAATCTAATAATATACAAAATATAATCCACTATCAACAATTGAAATTACTGTTGTTATTATTGAAATAGATATTAAAAATAGAATTTCTTATGTAGTATTTAAGCAATAAAGATAAATCAATAATAAACAAATATTACTATTTATAGGAAAAGCAGGGAGATATTTCAGAAGATGACACAGTTAGATTTAAATCTTATCTAATGAGTCTTGGTATTGATGATCCAGTAACCAGAGACACTTTTAGATCTGATTCCGAATATTACATGGAACTCTCCCAGCAGATATCAGACATGATAGTGGCTGTATTAATGGTAACTATATTTACATAACTGGTTAATTACCACTGATTTTGTTTATTGTTTTATTTCAAAATTTTCTTATAACATTAGTTATTAAGTCAGTACTAAGTCAGGTTAAATTTTTTTCATTGGACAAACGCCAACAAAACTCCTAATAAACCAGTATCTCCTTTCTAGGTGAAACTGGTTTATTATGAGTATTCTTTGTGTGAATTGGCTATTTGACAGTTGTAGAAATAAAATATGAAAACATTTTTTTATGGTAGCTCCTTAGTAAACAGTAATCATACAATATGTTTTTTGCATCAAAAAACATTATTAATATTTAATTTTTGGAAAATAAATCTGAGTTTTGTTTATCTGTGGTTGACATGGAGCGGCCATGATTGATCATCGTATGACGTCATAATTCAATAAATAAAATGTTAAGTAATCTTGTTATTTGTTCTGTACTTTGCTGAGAAAAATCGCTCAAATATTTCAATTAATGTTGTCTAAAGTTTCACGAAATGAGTTAGGCTATATTAAAACAGATAATGCAAATCTGCCCAGGATAGATTCGTTTATGATCGCAAATCTCTTTGCCTGTAATCCTGATTTTGTTCGGACTACTCTAATGCTGTTGGCAGTAGCTGGCCTTTACAGCTTCACTGAACGTTAGGGGCGAGTGCAGATGGCACTCCAAACCCGCGGAAGGACTTATGGAGCGGCTGAAGGCCAATTCCTGCCTGATGGATACGACTTTAGTCTGAGGGCACCACTAGGGGTTCGAACCTCGGCTCAGGCCGTCGTAATTTCGATCCCCGTTTGTAATTTAGGAACGTGTATAAACAATTTGTTGGGACATTTAATTGTCGTACTTCGACACATAAGCACCGCATACGTTTGTAGCTTGTCACTTTCACAATTACAATAAAATCTGTATACTTATCACTCAAAACAGTTAGGGCGCCGTATTAGCCTTGTTTCGTTTATTGTAATTTGACGTCATAGCTCGGAAATGTCACGGGACATAGTGTTTTAGCGCGAATTCATGTTTTCTCTATCAAATAAAGCTTAATTTGAAAATTAGATAATTAAAGGTGGTTTTAAAGGTTTAAGTCTACAAAATTTTAAAATATATTTCAGAAAATTGTCAAGTAGCCAATTGTGAAAATGTTTTTTTACCTCTTCATACTAAATTGCTTATGTGGCCAGACAGTTTGTATGAAGATATAAATTGTTTTCATTTAACCATTTAATTTAATAAAAACTTTGCTTTTAGACTTCACTAACTCAGCAATGTACATACCTTCAATTATTCACAATCATATTTGTAGATTTTGTGATACACATTTGAATTCATATTGTTTGTAACAATGCAACAAATGTATCATGAATGCCTAACTTGTATTTGTGGTTGATTCAATAACTATTGTGTAAATATGTATTTAGATAGACATACATTTAGATAAATAATTAGTACAATTATAAAAAATATATTTATTATTCTAATTTACATTTTGATGAAAACCTCTTTAACAGGACTGTGGAGGTATAATGTCTTTAGCAGATGTGTGGTGCAGAGTGAACAGAGCCAGAGGTTTAGAACTTATATCCCCTGAAGATCTTTTAAATGCTTGCAAGTAAGATTTAATGTTTTAGTAGACCTTAAATTTAATAATAGTTAGTTAAATTATGTGTAACAGACAATGTTATCTGATGTTAAAAGGGTCATGTACTATTGTATATTTTAAACCACCACCCAAACAACTACCACATTAGGGCAACAAGGGGTTTGATAAAATTTCGGGTTTATATTTTCTGCCGTGATTGTGCTGTAATGGACTTGCAAAATTGTAAAAGATGATACTGCAGTCAAATATAGTCTCTTTATTGTCATGTTGCCAGAATGGGACTAATGTTTCGATGGACTCCAATTGGTACATTAGGTAGGCCTAGGAATCAAATGAGCCAGCTGTATATTGGTAAACTTATAGAATCTACGGTAAATACGGTATGGCACCGTAGTAAATATACATTATATCGCCTGTAAATATTGTGTTATATTTAATACATGCCTCATAAATATACAGTCAACACTAGCGGATATCCGAATTATTCAATGTCTGATGCTGCTTCGTTCAGAGGCTAAACACGTGTTGCAATTTGAGTAGACACCATACTCAATTATGCTCTGAATTTGACCACTAATGGAGAAGGTCGTAATGCGGTATAGCGGTGCGGTAGTCAGATTTCCGCACTGAATATTTGTGGTCTCAGTTCTCACATGCTAATGGCTACCATTAACTGAGACCACAGACGTCATTTAATCCATTAAATTAACAATGAAATGGACTTCTTCAAATCAACACTTATTTCGATAAAAAAATTATTATCTATTAGATTAATTTTGATTTTATATATATAACATCACAAATTATAATTTTCAGATTATTGCAGAGAATCGGAGCTCCTATGTCAATGAGAAAATTTCCTAGTGGAGCATGTGTACTACAATTAAACAACCATAGAGATGAGGAGGTGGCAAAGGATACAAGCAAGCTGGTATGGCAAATTTTATTAATAATTTAATATTAATTTTAATTTTACGCGCATTACAAAGCCCCAAAATCAATTAGTTTATTATATCAAATCCATACAATTTTTATATGACAAGAACTTTATATGACTGTTGGGTTGCCAGTTACATAGCATTATTTATATTAAACGAAAATATGTTCGATTTAACATATGGACTTGAGCTGCCTTTGTAAAAATTAATCTGCATGGGTATCACTTATATCAACCGCCAAGCAGCTTGTTTTAAAAGATGTATTTCGATTCAGCATGATGTCTTTAATACTCGCGAATGGCAATGTGTGAGTGAGATGTCACGGGCGTCACATAAGGTATTTTTTAAAATACAGCACTGTAACAGAGGGAAAAATTGTATGGTGTTTGATCTGTTTTGTGTGGTCCCTATATGTTTATTCCAGTAGTAGGTGGCTTATTAAATTTCTTAAATATTTATTAATTTCTTTATTTTTTTTCTGTTCCTTGTATAACCGCAATCAGTAAGTGTACTATAATCGGATTGGTTGGTAAATGACTATTGACATGTTCGGTTAAATAGAAAAATGGCAGTACTCAAAATATTTATACATTTTTTACAAGACAATCATTTAAAGTTTTTAAATTTATTTTAATATTTTTTTCCTTTAAAGTTTTAAATTTACACAGAACTATTATATATCATTTTAAAAGTATTTAAATGATGATTAAGACGGCGTGGTTAATTGAATTGACTTATATAAAATGAGGCAATTTTAGCTTCCATTTTGAAAATGACATTTTTCTATTTAATGGACGATACTATGACAGTATAGGGAATGAATTTAAAACTTTTTATATTATGTATATTTCAATATATGTGTTAATTATAAAGTAATGAGATGACTTTTTTTTATTTTCTAGATTGAAGAAAATGGTTTTCTAACCCCAGTGAAACTGTCTCAAATGGCCAGTGTATCCATTTTACTAGCTCGAGAACGGCTATTTACTACCGAGCGCCTTGGTCTGGCGTGTCGAGATGAATCTATAGAAGGACTAGCATTCTACCCAAACTTATTTTTAAAACCTATGTCATAGATATATTTTTTAAGTGTATCCGAAAAAATAAATTATATATACGATAAACATTGATATATTAAAGTATGAAATGATTTATTTAGCAATTCTTCCATTATCCGCAAAAACGACATATATCTGTTCTATCAATATTTATTAGTGAATAACAATATCATCCCATCAAAATCCTCATAGGTTTCTTGAAAAATATTCAGTTACTTTAGAATTAATCATAAAAATGCTGATCTGCTGAGCAAGGACTGCTAGCTCTTTAATACCCTGCTCGGTTGATTAGCGAATTTACGTGTAATTAGTCTCAAGTCAAACAGATTAAAGTTTATTTTACTTAACTTTAATGATGTTCATCATTATTTATTAGTTTATTTTGATAGATATGTATTAATATTATGTTATTGTATTATTATTTAATATGTTGTTTATTCTAACTATTCATGTTTATGTATATTACTTTTGTATTAGATTATGCAATTTGTTACTTGTATTTCATTTAATAGTTTTCGAGAATTTTTTTGCACTAGTTATTACCCATTCAATAAAGCCTATGCCACTGTTTTGGGGTTACTGGAAGAGATCTCTTTTAGGAATAAGTCCACCATTGCTCACATTGTCTCTAAATTATAATTATCAATCTCTACAATAAAAAATATGTATGTATAACTTTTAGTATTAGCTGCATTTAAGTCTTAGCTACATATAAAATATCATTTGGATCATTTAGCAGTAAAAGGTAACAAGTAGAACAGATTATTCCGCATTTATAATATTACTGTGAATACTGATTAGGCATACAAGTTATCTTCATATACATTGCAGCATCAATACCTCCATAAATTATATGGCGTACTTAGTCCTCTAATGCATCATTAAACAAGTATTGTGGGCCATATTTTTTGAGGATACAAAAAAATTAATGTACTACAAGGAGCAAATAAAAAGAAAATCTATATCTACACTTTATTGTGGAATGTCTTATAAATAAATTTAATACTCAATTGCACTTTTAAAATCCTTTGGCGGCTGCTGATCTTTTCCACAAAGCTCCCAGGCCTTGTAGTCATCACAGGCTCTTAGATTTTCTACATAACATTGTACTCCCCTCAGAAAGGGTAGTGCCATTTCATCATTGATTACTTCAGATAGACGATGCAGATATGCAATGTTTTTAGCAAGTGTTTCTTTTATCTTCACTGCTAATGGACGCTGGTTGCACAATTCCACATCCAACTGTAATATATATTTTTTGTATTTAAAGCATTCCTATTTATCATTAAGATTTCTTTAATATTTTATAGCTATATAATTTTTTATTCTAATAGAGTACTAAACACTGATTTTGTGTTAACAGAAATGTTATATGTGACTAATTATTGGAAAAATTACAGCATATTTTATTTATTTTTACAGCCATTTTCTGTCAAAGGTTTATTTGTATATTGAAATAATATTAAATTAATTATTATATAACTTAATAGATGCTTACTATTTCATGAATTGTGTTAACTTTTAGCCCAAGGTAAGCATTCAAACATTTTGATAGAGTTCTGACTTTATTTGGTAGACAGCCGTTTCTGTTTTTCATGATAATTAAGTCTCCCACCTGAAAAATAAAGAATAATTATCATTAAAAAATATGACAACAGGAATAATACCCAAATGTCACAATTGTATTATATATTATTATTTTAAAAATATTATAATTGCGAAAGTCTGAGTCTGAGTATGGATGGATGTTTATTACTCTTTCATAACAAAAGCTACTGAATGGATTGTAATGAAACTACAGTGATATAGCTTATATATCAGAATAATACATAGGCTGTCATTTTAAAAGATATTATGGAGTCTCATATGGCTGATAAAAAATTAGGGAATAGTTCATGGGCATGGGAGAATCCAATGCCAAAAAAATATTTTTTAGATAAGATGATGGTGAAAGAGAGAGAAATAATAAGGGCTAAGGATAGAGCCTATTTTTAGAAAAAAAGCTGTAGAGAAAGTTAAAAACATTGATAAAATCAATGAGAGAGTACAGCAAAATAAAAAATTGGGAAAGGGGCATTAGAAAAATACAGGGAAGAAAGGAAGGCAATATCAGGTATAGTAAACACTACTTTGCCAGATTCGAATGATGAATTAAATGCAGTTCAAGTATTACGTAAGCAGATTTTTTACAATTATTTACCCCCATCCCCCGTTGTCAGCAAAAGTAAGCAAAGCTCTTACCCCCTCCACCCATGCTTACGTAAACATCTCTCAATTAATGTATTGTTTTTTTAGCAAAGACAATGTGAGGGTTGCCATTCGTGTAAAAAAGTAAATTACGACCGATGACGTAATCATCATACAGACTCCCCCACCCCCATGTCATCCAAAATAAGCAAAAAAAAAAAATAAATACTTATGACCCTCCGCCCCCAAGAGTATAGTGCTTACGTAATACTTGAACGGGCCCTTATGCAAAATGTACAAATCATAGTTAATACAGTATAAGTCCTTCATTAGAGATTACTTCTAGATTAATAGTGACTGGCAGATTATAAAAGAGATTGTTTAGAGCTCGAGACTTTAAATTTGTAGCCTGTATATCAGAAGACAGCTGAACTGGAGATTGGAAGTTAATTAAATCTATGAAAACACTTCATATTCATTTTTGCTTGACTTTGGTCAATTCAATTGTAAAATTAGATCAAATAAAATTATAGTACACTGTACACATTTAATATATTAGTTTAAATATAATTGCAGGTAATCAATTTATACAGGCACTATGCTACTTATTAATAACAAAATATTATTAGTTAGTAATATAAATTTAAACTGAAGAAGTTTCTTTGTGATATTGTAACTTAAAATTATAATAAATGTAAACAATTCTCACCTGAGTATCAAATACCGACTTCAGCTTAACATTATGCTTATGATATAAACAATCAGATATCTTCCTACAGTCATGGACAATCTTTTTTGGTACCTCACTTTCTAATAGTTTCTTTAGGCCAGCATCAAATGCATGATATTGCATCACTTTAGTATCAAATATATAAATCTGGTAAGGTGTAGCCAATACTAGAAACGGCATTTTCCATTTCCTACCCTTATTTGCACAATCGGTACTGAGAGCAATATAATCACATTGATTCAAATCTTCTAATGCCTCATGGAAAGCATTATCCACTTGATTTATATATATGTATTTTTTTGAGATTTTAATAATTTCCTCACATTCTTTCTGTGAGATCTTCAAGTGTTTTTGCTCATCATTTTCTTGCAATTTGACAATATTTCTTATTTCTGAATTATAATAATGGCAAACGCCTTCGGTGGGATCGCTTTGTGGTAATTCCTTTACATTATACAAAGATAATCTGGACTTATCCAAATTCATTTCATAAAAACGACCCTCAATCACTTCGAAATTCTTTGTATAAACTTGTAATAACTCACCCTTCAAGTAAAGATTGTCCATATTGATATATTGTCTGATTTTAATCTTTTTTCACCGGTTTTGGTGGAGTTTTCTCAGCTTCGTTATAGGCACGATAAATATACAAGCCTAGTGTAACGTGCAACACGATCACCGCTATTACAGCAGAATATACACTGCTCGTAATGGGTTCTAGTCGCAGTATTCCATCAAATAGTACTACTTTTACGGAGAAAAAGGATAGAACCGGTACTATAATAATGAATAAACAATATTTTATTACCGTCCGAAAAACTTGGAAATCAGGTAGTTCCTGAAATAGATGTAGAAATTATTATTAGACAAAAGGCAAAACTCCTAGTAAAATATCTATGAAAAATATCATAACATACTAACATTTGCACGGCCTTCAATCATTATAAAATAAAATAAAATATAAATTTAAAATACTCTGAAACAAACGAAAGTGACTACCAATTATCAATATACCAATTTAATTTATATTTAAAAAATTGCAAACCTAATGGGTATATTTTTTCTGTATAAAAAAGTAATCTGTGTTTGCAAACAGTGTTACCCGAACATCGCCCTGCCTTTCCTCAAAACTGACCAAAAAATCAATTAAACTTATATAATAATGCCAACGAAGTATCAATAAACATTTAAGTACCTATATTTTACAAGTATTATTGTAGCTAAATACTAGGAGATACATTTGAAGATACAAGAGACAAATGAATAGATATATAATATAAATATGCATGCTAATCCTTAAAAAAAGGAAGAAATTTAAACAGTATATAGATATGCAAGATAAATGAAAGACAAACCAAAATTAAGTACTTGATAAATTTTACAAGATGCTATTGCATATAATTTATTTGTTTTATCAGACTGTAAGGAATGAATGTGAAGCAATTAATATCATTAGCATTTATTCAGTCAGTCAACTCATATTAGTAATTCTCAACAAGCCTTTTACCATCCCGTTGGACTGCAACTATGTAAAGGAAACTTCCTTCAATTTTCTTTTAAAGCTTGATTGATCTCTACAAAAATCTCCCGAATTTAGGAGGATTACCTGGTATCACCCTGTACTGTTATAAATGTAAAAATACGTTAATTACTCTGTGATATAGTCACATGAAAGTATCCAACAATCATAGACTCCCTTAGCCATAAACTTTTTTTTCCATATACGTTCATCTCCTTTTCAGTGATGGAACAGGCAAAGATCCTTAGACCATACAGCCTAGGCTACGTTTATACTTCTTCATATTTGAACAAGTGATGAGGCCAAAAGCTAATTCTTATGTATGTTTATTCATTATGTTTTCATTCGTGTTCAAAATTTAAGTCTTATCCATAGTCCATATCCTTGTATCAATTACTTAAAGTTTTAAAGTTTTATCGATTTAGACATAGACATTCTTTTAAATGAAATTGTAACAAAGATTATAAATAGTATACCTTTTAACTAAAAGGTATACTTGGAGTCTTAAAAACAATAGACAATTAATAAAGTAATATTGTTATAATTTCTTGATTCGGTCGCCGCGATTAAAGTAATGCAATACCTTAAAAAAAATAATGTATAAATAAAATAAAGTTAAAGAAACTACAAGAATTAACACATTCGAAAGGGGGGAAAGGGGACTGTTAAATGATTGACTGACTGTTAATTTGGATTGATTATCTTATTGCTAGCAATGTATCATGTAAGGTTGACCTCCACGCTGTTCCCTATGGAAACCATTGTGATAAATTCTTGGTGAATTTGTCACCGTGGGCTAACTGACCTGACCTCATGCTCATCTTATCATCCTCTAATGGTGCCCGTAAACCGTTAGCAGACGGGTGCACCATTCTATTATTTTAAAAAAAAGACATTGGAAACCAATATTTATAAGTATGGTGATATGTTAATTTTAGAATGTTTTCCGCCCTACCATGTATATCGCATTTCGATTTTTTTCCTGAATGTATACCGGAGACAATACGTGTCTAAAGAGCGTCGTCATACGTCAGCGTAGACAACAAATAATGCTATACTCTTTTCTTCATTACTTTTGCCCACTATTCCAAAATACTAGAAAAATCCTTTTCAGCTGCCCTTCCCTATCCTGTCACTCCATCCTCACTTTGAGTATGTACTTTAAATTATGATTAAGTATTTCTATTTAAAATAATATCACTTTATTGAAAGAAAATAACTTTTTTGGGTGTGCGAGTAAGTCCTGTTTTATTTATTTCATCGTTTTACTTTCAATGATCGCGGGTTCGACTCCTCGTATGATTTAAATGTGGGTGTTTATTATATTATGTTAATTCTATATGTATTTAGGTATTTCTATTACTTGATCAGTACCTACTTATCACACAAGCTCTACTTAAGTTTGGAATACGTAGCTCGATTGTTCAGGGTTATTATTATTATTACTTTATTTAAATCAAGTCGACTGTGTATGTGTCTTTGTGTTTAAAGATTAAAGGGACATGTGAAGAGTATGTAAACACATCTGACTGATATAATCAATAATGCCATGTTCATTCAATGAATACTTTCACAGTTTCACAGTCTATGCACATGAATAATATGTAATGTATCACTTAAATATTTTTATGAAATGATTCAATACATATAAGTACCTACATAATTATTTTATGGAATTGTTATATTTTGAATTATTACTATGTGGAAGCAACCTACTTTTTGTTAACTAGTAAATTGAGTGCATATTTTTCCATTTTTAGATTACTACTGTTAGTTGAATATGTGATACGTCGCAGAAATTTATTATTCTAATATACCTACATACCTACTATGACAAAATGATAAAATATAATATCTACTACGGATTTTTAACATTTATTATAGTAAGTTTAAATCACTGTTACTGCTGAATTTTAAACCTATCACATGCTGTAAAAACTATGTTATTTATTTAATTAATTCGCGTTTACAGGCGATCTTTGGAAAAGTTAATGGAACATTTTTAGACTTAAATCAAGTGCAAAATACCATATCCCAATGGAAGAATCTAAATTTTAGTGAGGTCAGAATTTTAAATAATAGACTTTATTATAAGTATGGTTTTTATTAAAAATAGTAAGTAAATACTAACTTTGTTCTTCAGGCTGGTGCATCTCCCAATGGTGTTTTTGATTTCGGTGATATTAAAAATAAAATATTGCAGTGGAAAAATCAAAAGATAGCAGCACTTTGTCCATCCAATGGGTAAGATTTTAAATTTATTTATTATCCTAACATCAATGCATATTTATAAATAATAGTAAATAGTGATATTAACAAATTATAGGTACATTTTTATATTTTTTTTTATTATGAGAATGATATAATAATATATCTTACATAATGATCGTTTGAAATAATTATGTATTCTTTTCGCAATACATACCTATAATTTGTATATTGCAAAAGTGGGCCTGTTTGTTTCTTAGTTTCTACACGCCTGAACGGCTGAATGGATCATAACGAACTGAACATAAATATACCTATATCGTATTACAGAACATTGCTCAAATTTTCGCCATATTTTAACGTATTTACAACCAGTTTTTATCCCTTATACCTAGCCGTTTACTTTTCTAACTTTATTTTAATTTACAGACCTCAATTGCAAAATTTACTTAATATAGTTTGCAGTACAGCACAGCCTACTAATATTACAATTAGAGATGCCTGTGTAAACTGCTTCGCTTCAGTTACTTCGATGCCTGAGGTGATTAAATATTGTTACGTTGTTTTTTATACTTCAGCAAATTATATATCTACAGTAATTTACTAGGAACAGTTTATCATATATAATAAAATATTATTATATTTTATCATAGTACTCATGTCAATAGTTATATATTGACCTAACTCAAAGTATTCATAGCTGATACCTTTACGTCTATCCATCTATATCTATTATGCGGTATTTAGAGGTGTTGTCAATTTGTGAAATGTAGACATTGTGGTGAATGCAACATTGGATATAGGTACTCACGTATCGCTGAGTTTCTTCATTTCTGTGGTGTTTACCAGTTTGAAACTCAATTTACGCCAAGAAGTAATTTTTGGCATAAATTAGAACACTAAAGGAAACGAACATGCGTTCAATAATTTCAGTCTTTTACTATGAAAAGCAGTTTCTTCCAATTTCTCTGTGTCGTGGGTATATCTAGACTAATATTATGAAGATGTAAAGTTTGTGAGGTTGTTGATTTTGGGAATTTGGATAGTCCATTTATCGAGAAAGGTTACAGGCTATGTGACTTCACGCTACTACCAATAGAAGCGGATATGCAATAAAAAACTTGCAAACAGAGAGAGAATGTGACGCAGATGGAGTAATAATAGGTGCAATATAGTAATAGTAGTAGTCTGCAATAAAAAATAACAGAGTACAAACATTTTATAATTTTTATTACATGTTTTATTCATAATAATGAAATTTTACTAATTTAGGGGCCTCAAGAATTAACTGCTCTTGGTGCTTGTGCAACCCAATACTTTGTAAATACTTCATATGCAAGCTGTGCTACTGCTCTAGTGGTAAGTTACAATACGATTACGCTATTTTATGTTTGACGCCGATGTACGAGTACTGTTATACAATCCATATTAATATAATAAATTGAAAAGAGTCTGTCTATCTGTTTGTTATTTTTTTCAGAGCAAAACTACTGAACGGATTTGAATGAAATTTAGTATAAAGACAGATGGTATCACGTAGACCAAATTAGGCTTAACTTTAATTTAAAAAAGCAGACGAAGTTGTGGTTTGGCTAGTTTATAATAAGTATTATTGAACATTTGGAAATAAATTAAAATATTAATAGATGTATATATATATATATATATATATATATATATTTTAGGCTTTATCGACGTCGGCACTGAATGTACAACCATCGGGATGTTATATGGGATACTGTGACTTTGTACGTTGTCTACGAAGGATCAATTCTATGAACTTGGTTTGTATTCTTAATAATTATCTAATTGCTGTATTAATTTTATGTACCTCGATAATTGTCATTACAATAACATAGCAAGAAAATTATGCCACAGGTCTCCTTATATAGTCGCTGTGAGTACCTACGAGTATGTTATTAAATTACTAAATTGTTTTCTTTCTGCTATCTATTTGAATTAGAAACTATTTTTAGAAATTCAGTATATTATTTCCGAAAGTTATTAATAGAAATCCCATAGGAATATATAGATTACTTAAACACTAAACTTCACACGCTAGATAGTAGATATAGTATTTATAATTAAAATGAAAATTATTCTTAGTAACAATTTTGCCAATATAATCAAGTTTTACCTATTACCTTCAATTTTGTCGTTTTCTGTCTCCAAAATATATATGTACCTATAGCCGTGAATTGTAAACATAATAAGAGCACGGATTAGGTATATGTCTGTGGAAAAAAAGCCCTGATCGAATGTCATATTAATACCAGATTTTTATGATATAAATATCAACTTAACTGAGGTTCTATTTTTCTTATTACAGATAATTCAATGTACAAGAGAAGCCAGGACAGGGGTAAACATAATGTTAGATAATGATAATGTTCGTTTTTTTACAAATGTAACGTCGTGTATTTTAGCTAAAACTAGATGTGGAATTTTTAATCCTATAACAGGTGAACCTCAAGTTCCTGGGTCTTCATCTTCTGGTACCAGAGTGAGCAATGCTTTGCAGTTTTCGGAATCTGGAGAATTGAGAATTCTTGCATTTTCAGCTAGTACACCAGTAATGAATTCATTCTGTTCTACTTCTACTAATCTAACGCAGAATAGTTGGTTAACGAATGAGTGCTAATATCGAATGAAAATGGGCGATACCTATAGAGGATTTGTTATGTCTTTTTGAAAACTATTACACAAAACAAAAGATATCGAAAGTCGGCCTTCTAAATTAAAACATGTGGAAGATTCTGCGAAACCTATATAATTTTTTTATATGATACTATGGAATGTATACGATTTCGTGAAAAGTATGAAACAGAAAGCCGTGAGCATGCCATTTTATTTTCTTTAATTAATGAGGGCGCGCAATGGTAAAAGCGAAAAAAAAAGTAGGTAGGTATCTCGTATAAAGTAGGTAAGAAGCCCTAAGTAACAATCCTTTTGCTGAGAATTTTGTACACAGATGTCAAGTAGGTATTACAAATTGTGTACGACTAATATAACTCTTGATTTTTGTATAATAAAAACGCCATTTAGTTTTAAAATCGAAGGTCATAAGGTATATCGAAATTTAAACTGATCACATTTCTTATTACTGTATTATTTTGTCTATTTTTGTATCTTCGGTTTGAATGGAAAATTTGTGTCGCGCATACGACATTAAGAATAAAACATTTAGAGGTCTCCAATTTTGAGCTATGTATCTTTCTTGTCTCTACCTACCTCAATGGGAAATAGGCATGACAATACATACATATGTATGCAATTTTGTATCTAGTAAGCGAGTTTTCATTTTAGATTTATAGTTTTTACATCCGCTCAGAAACAACTCTTTATTATTTATTTTTTTATTTTGTTTTTCTCAGCTTTTGCTGGTTTTCTCCACACTTACGGGCCGAAGCCAAGTAAGTGCAGTGTGTGTGTGTGTGTGTGTTAGCGCGTGTGTGCGCGCATGGGTGCGTACGTGTGAGCGCGTGTGTGTAAGTGTGAGACATTATTATTATTTCTTTATATATCTCCCTTGGAGGGGATAATAGACTGATCATTCACCAAACATTATTATTATTATTATTATTATTATACAAAAATTCTCATCTCCCCTCTTAAGGAGAGGAGATGGCAACATACTTTATTATTATTATTATTATAAATATTACTACAAAAACTTGTCTTAAAAAAAATAATAGTGTTAGATGTACATTTGTGCTTTCTTCTTATTCACATGACGGTTTCGTTGTTTATTCGTGATAAATTAAAAAAAAAATTGAGACTTCAATGTCAATGTTAAAACTTTCTAAGGACTTTTTGGCGGGAAGTCAAATAGAGCGGGTGTTTTAAATATTTTTCCTTTATTTTATATTTTATTTATATTCAATAGAATAGAATAGAATAGAATAGAAAATCATTTATTCAAATAAACTTACATTGAAGCACTTTTGAATAGTCATAACATTTTTTTTTTAATCTACCGCTCATTCGGAATGCTGTCTCATCACAAGAAGAACAAGCAAGAAACTTGTGTGTTGCTCTTTTAAATAATTTATTCTTACTTACAATTTAAGTTTAAGTGTGTGAATACAAACCACCGATTAGCACTAATTCAATGAAATAATATAAAAAAAAACATTCAATATACAGCAACTGGTTAAACAATTAATAAGAGAAAATAAGTCAATAATTTGTATATATAGGTACAACTAACATAATTTGTAGTTAATTACAGTCCCAAAATGGGAAGTAAGCGCAAAAAGCGCAAAGCCGTTGATAATTGCTCCCCAGAAAATTCCAGGGATGTCGACAGTCCAGACTCTGATTCCTCAATGGATGAGGATAAGTATAAAGTTTTTAAAATCGATAATTACTGTCGCCAATATCCTGAGGATGGAGGAAATTTTGAATATATAGTTATTTATGAAAGTACCGATACGAGGCCTTTAGGCGACAGAGACCTTATGTCCCTTGGCGCCTGTCTTAAGCGCCAAAGCAAGGGTATAAAACGTTTCAAGAGAATTAATAAATATAAAGTTGGAGCCATTTTTGAAAGGCCAGGTTTAGCCAACATAGCATTAAATAACACCAAAGTACAAAGATTTACATGTTAAAGCCACAATACCTGCAACATTAACAGAAATAACAGGGGTCATAAAAAACGTACCTATATACATGTCAAACAAAAGTATTTACAATGGTATTTCCAGCTCCAGAGACGTCGTCTCGGTGCGGCGGTTTATGCGAAGAAGTCGTGATGAAGATGGTAACACAAGTTTTCTGCCCACCTAATCAGTCGCCATTACCTTTGCCTGTCCCACACTCCCTACGAATGTCGATATCAATTCAAGGTATTTCGAGGTAAGCGCTTACACCCCACCAGTAACACAATGTTTAAAGTGCCTGAGATATGGCCACATTGGTAAATTTTGCAAAAATACTCAACGTTGCTCAATATGTGGAGAAAACCATCATTTTAAAGATTGCACTAAAAATAGAACAGAAGCTGTAATGGTAACCATATAGCTATCTCAGCTGAATGCCCAATTAAAAAGAAGAAAATACAAGAAAACAAAATAAAACACAAGACTGTTCCTTTCTCTAGTTTATTTAATGAAAAATCTTTTCCATCTTTAAACACTAAAACTAAACCTACTGACAATATTAACACATTATTGCAAAATGATGACTTTTTAAAACTAATCATTGCATCAGTTATTAAAATTATTTCTGTTAATAAAACAGATGACTCTCCCTTAAACTCAGAAGGCATAAAAAACATAATTTTAGATACTTTTAAGATTTCCAGTACTAACACTAATTAATAGTATCTCTTTAATGGATAATATTTTAAATATTATCCAGTGGAATGCCCAGAGCTTGATAAATAATAGACTTGCTTTTACTTATTTTTTATATAACAACAATATACATATCGCCCTTCTTTCTGAAACTTGGCTAAAGCCTTTCAAAAACTTTAATATCAAAGGTTACAATATAGAAAGATTAGACATTGGTAATAATCATAATGGTGTAGCCATTCTAATACAAAACAAATTGAATTATGACAGATTAAATACATATCACGATGATTCTTTGCAAAATATCGCTTTAAAATTATATTTGAAAAATGAAACAATTTCTTTTGTTAGTTTTTACAGCCCTACATCCGCAACGTCACGTAACTTTACACATTTACATTTAGATAACTTATTTAAATCTATCCCATCACCTATCCTAATAGCGGGTGAGTTTAACGCCCACAATACCACTTGGGGTTGCTCTAGAACCGATTCTAGAGGCACTATTCTTCTTAATACTATTGAAGACAATGGTCTTTGTATAATTAATAATGGTCAACCCACTACTGTAGGCTCTGATATATGGAGTCCAAGTGCTCTGGATCTTACAATTGTTTCTGCCTCTCTGTCACTCCGATGCAATTGGTCTGTACATGATAATCCTTTAGGGAGCTATCATCTTCCAACCATCACCCACCTTTTATGTAACACTGTAAATGCAAATAACATTTCCATTAATCATAGTAATTTTTTTAGGCCAAATTACAATAATGTAAACTGGCTTGTATACCAAGAGACTGTTGATAATAAATTATGTAATGAATTTAATTACGATCCTTCCACCCCTTTAGACTCCTATAAACAAATGTGCAATATTTTAATAGAAAGCATTAACACAGCTAATAATTCACATGGAAATTTAAAACATTCTTTAGTCTGTAATCACAAGACAAGACTTTCTTTGCCATGGTGGAACAATACTTGTTCTCAAGCAATAGAATTATGTAAGAAAACTTACATAGATTTTAAAAATAATCCCACTCAAGAAAATTACATAAGATTTAAAAGACAACAGGCAATCAAAAAACCTACTCTCAAAAACGAAAGAAATGCCAGCTGGTTAAAATTCTGTGAGTCGATCAATCGGCAAACTCCTCTATCAGTTATCTGGAATAAAATGAAAAAATTTAATAAAACATTTAATAACAACTGTTCACTTATATCTTCAGACACTGATTGGATTTCTCTTCTTAAGTAAATTTACATCCAAACCGCCAGCCAAAAGTACACCCAACATACAGGTATCATTAAATAATAATAACAGCTTCATTATAAACCCTTTTACTATAACAGAGTTTTACAGTGCCTTAAACAGCAGACGTAACACAGCTTTCGGTCTTGACAATATCTCTTACAAAATGTTTAAGACATTATCACCCAATTCTAAAAACACTTTGTTATTGTTACTTAACTCTCTTTGGAATACTTCAGAAATACTACCCGATTGGAAAACAGATTGTCTGATTCCTATTCTTAAACCAGGCAAATTGATAAATCATTCAGACTCCTATAGACCTATAGCATTAACATCTTGTATGAGTAAACTTTTCGAACAAATGATTAAACAAAGGTTAGAATTTTATATAGAATCAAATAAGTTATTACCTTCAAATCAGTTTGGCTTCAGGAAAGGTTTTTCAGCTACAGAGAGCTTAAATCATTTAAACCTAGATATTCATCGTGCTTTTTCTAGTAACAATATACTGGTTTCTGTCTTCTTTGATATAGTTGGTGCTTTTAACAATGTTAATCATCATATTCTAACTAATGAACTGCAAACACTAGGAATACCAGATAAGTTGATTAACTGGATTTTTAATTTCCTACATAATAGACAAGTCTATGTTAAGTACAATAATAATTTATATGGTCCACAATCTTCATATATAGGTGTATGTCAAGGAGGAATATTGAGTCCACTGTTATTTATTTTGTATATTCATAAAATTAATATTATTCTTGGTAATGAAGTCAGCAATTTACAGTTTGCTGATGATTTAGCAGTTTACTATTCAGGCTCAAATATTCATATAGTAGAAATTAAAATAAACAAAGCTCTAAAGAAATTAAATGTTTATTTTAAATATTTACAATTAGATATTAGTTTAGATAAAACTAAAGTTGTTATATTCAGTAGATCAAGAACTTTGCATGCTAATATTAATTATAATGGTAGCATACTGCCTGTAGTAGCTGAAGCCAAGTTTCTTGGTGTAACATTAACAAAAAATCTATCTTGGAATAAGCATGTCTGTAATATATCTGATAAAGCTTCTAGAGCTTTTAATATTTTAAAATGCCTTTCCAAAACATTTTGGGGGGCTGATCCAAAGATTTTACTTATGTTGTACAAATCCATAGTCCGTTCTCACTTTGAGTACAGTTACCTTTGCTTTGCTTCCAACCCCACACTCTTAAGAGACAATCCAAAATAAAAAATTGCGTCTAATCACTGGTGCAATGAAAACAACTCCAATAGTCTCTCTCCAAGTAGAATGCAACATTCCATCTCTGTCATTAAGATTCAAATTTCTTAAATTTAAATTCTTGGTAAAATTACATAGCTTTTCCAATAATTCACTGTTACAAAAAATTACAGATTCTCAAACCATTGCTTCTTCTTCTAATTCCATAAAATTCCCATACATTCTCCTTGATTTCTCTGCAATGAAATCTATAATTGAGCAAAATAATATTCATGTGGCAAATAATAAGTGGGCATGTTATGAAGGGACATATGACAGTAAATTTTGCAATATGACAATAGAAACAGATAAGAACTTAAAATGTAAAGAAGAAGTTTATGAACATCTTTCTCAATGGCCTACATTTAACACAATATATACAGATGGTTCAAAAAATGACCAAGGTGTGTCATTAGGTTTTTACCATAGAGACATAAAAACTGGTTATGGATTTCGATTACCTACCATTACTAGTATATTCACTGCCGAAGCCTTGGCTATTTTGCAAGCTTTGCATTATATTAGCGAAGACATATGCGCTAAACCTCATAATCAGTGGCTTATCATTAGTGACAGCATGTCAGTCTTATCAGCGGTGCAAAATCATTCATTTAGTGCCAAAACAAGCTATATTATTTACCAAATTAAAGAACTATGGACTGTTTTGTTAAATAAAGGAAAAGAAATTATATTTACTTGGACACCGGCACACAAAGGTGTGACAGCGACAGGTAATGAAAAAGTAGATTACCTTGTCAAAACTGTCAACAGATTGGGTGGTGAGTCTAAAAAAATTTTCTTACCTTGGCAAGATTTAATTCTTGAAATTAGAAAAAACTTATTAAAAAATTGGGAAGAAGATTGGAAACGTACTACCAAAGATAAAGGTACTTGGTATGCAGGGATAAACAGTACTGTTGGCAAAAAACCCTGGTTTATTCAGGGAAAAATATTTTTAGAGAGAAGATTTTATACTCAAATTTGTCGACTGCGATTTGGACATTGTAAATTCAATGCACATTTACACCGAATGAAGATCATTAATTCTCCGATTTGCCTTTTATGCTCTAGTAACGAAAATCAAACATTAGAACATATATTTTTTGATTGCCCGGCCTTCAATTTAAACAGAATTTTGCTCATTGCTAAGCTTCAAGAACTATATAAGATTATTCCGCCATCGCTTCAAGAACTATTCAAATGCACTGCAACTTTTAAACCAATTTACGACTTCATCATAGCAACAATCGGAGAATTATAAACATTTCAATTATGGACACATACATGGACTTAACACAAACTTATAATTAATGAAAAGATTTGGCGATATCGCCTTGAAGAATTTTTGAATTTCATGGAAATACTACTGAAGATTAGGCTGTATGGTCTCGTACCTTTGCCTATCCACTTGTGGATAAAATATACCACTACTACTACTACTGTTCTTAATCTCAAAATTATATTGCTGATCTGTGCTCTGTGATGTCCGTCATCTGTCATAATTGTCATTGTTATATTTATAGTCTAAAAATGTTATTTTTTTAAACTTTTATTTAACAATTGAAACTTTGTTGTATCATAAAAGTATTTTATTATTAAATTCATGTCTGTTTAAATATTCGCCTATAAATGTGCAATAAATATAATATGATATATCAGGGAAAAGAAAAACTGAGTTTAATATATTTTTTACCGATTTACTGCACATTGAACAACATTTAGGTGTAATATAAAATAGTACGGAAATCAAGATCGTCAAACATTCTGAACATATAAAAAAGTAATTGGATCATATATAGGTAATTATTTTTCGTTTATATAATTAAATGTAACCATCTACTTAATTTAATATAAATTTATTTAAATTATTAGGCATTATATGATTCGGTATTTTATTAATTATAGCTGCTCTGATATTTTATCATTTACTGGCAGCCCGCCCCGGCTTCTCACTAGTACAATGTAGATACTAATGTGGGGTAGGTGTTTCTGTACCATAATATAGTACATATTACACATGAACCTTCTAAAATAACTATATCTGTTGCGAATAACTGTATTAAAATCTGTTGAGTAGTTTAAATGATCTAAGCAATCAGAGAGCGGAAACAACTTTGTTTTATATCTTTTTAAAGAAAGTACTGATATCTGTTCAAGGTATAAATTCTCAAATTGAAGTAACAAACAACTAATTTGTAAAATAAATTTTCTAAGTAAGAAGGAATCCCCATCTATGTTACATGAATATTTCTACATGAATACTACAAAACAATCTAGTATAAAAATACTGCATGCATTTTTAATAATTAGTTCAAATTGAAATTCTATTCAATTCAGTTCAATTTGAGTTTGAATTTGAAGTACTACAAATTGGCGGCTTCTATAACATAAACTATACATCTATTCATATAAATAAAATTCGTGTGTCTGATTGTAATATTGAAATAACTATTTTTCTAAGTACATGCATATGAATATAAATATAATGCATAAACTAAAAAACATTTTTTAAAATTTTTGTCAGTCTGTTTGTTCTGGCTAATTTCTGAAATGGTTCACCAATTTTGACAGGACTTTTATTGGCAGGTAGCTGATGTAATAAGGAGTAACTTAGGCTACTTTTATTATAGAAAAATAAAGTTAAATTCCATGCAGATGAAGTTGTGGGTACAGCTAGTATCTTCTAACTGTACCTGCAACTTTGTCTGCATGGAATAAATAACTTGCCCCAGTCTATGATGCCTAGTTCCATTATGGATGTTTAAGTAATTAAAGAAAAAAAATTAAATGAAGCATCATTATATAAATATTGAAAAATTTTAATATAAAGTGTAGACATATGTTACATATAAGATTATAGCATTACTATATATGGTAACATTTATTACTTCATGGATTGCTAATACATATTATGGAATACTATGATTAATACATATTACTATTATAATTAATTAAGTGCACATTATTAACTTTTATGTGTTTAAATCAAGTTTGGGTATAAAGAACCAATCTCATTGTAATATTTCAATATGTTTTGACCATTGTTTAAAACTAGAAATTAACTTAGACAAAAAATAAAAAGTTTCTATTTATGTATTAGAATTGAAAACTAATACTTTGTTTCATATTATTTCTTAATTGATTGATTAAAATACAGTAATTAATATTCAACTTAACATAGTATAATAAAATTTTAATAAAGTGAAAACTGAGAAATAAATATAGTTACTTTAGTAATGTATTTGCTTGTGGGTTAACATTTCACATTCATATATAGTTCATTCATTGTATGAAATTGCTATTCCTAATTGTGTTCAAAATTTCACTTATTTAAACATATATTATGGTAACTATACTATAGGTCAACATGTGGAATATAAAAAAAAATACTCTTGAAGGGGTTAAATTTTATTAACATGACAGTGGATGAAGTAAAAATGATTATTTAACCCCTTCAAATTATTTAGTATGAAATTGCCCCGATTTTTGGGCAATTTCTAACTATATAATTGAATTTTGGAATACAATTTGCTGGCAATAAATATAACAAATAAATGGATGAACTAATTTGGCAAGACAAATTTTACTTTTAAATTTCACTGTTATGTACCATTAATTATGAAAATTAAAAAGGTGGTTTAATGTTTTGATTTAATTTCTGAAGCAGATTTTTTAAATTTCGGTTTTATTGTCTTTGATTTCTTTTTTACTTTTTTTGTGGACTGGCTGGAGTCATCTGAGTCAGAGTGATCTGACATTATCGTAATATTACTTTTATTGCTTGATTTTTTTGTTTGTATAGCGGTTGTTACAAAGGCACCTTTTCTAAATCGGGTTTTTGCTTGTTTATTGTCACAGAGATTTGTTTTCTGTACTGATGTGTTTCGAGGTATGTCAGTAAAACTAGTGTTGCTAACATATGGTGAGCATTCCGATTTTGCATGTTTTAACCTGAAAGTAAAATATTTATTTTTATAGATTATATATTTGATAAATTAAAGAACATCCTTCTTCTTAATCACACTCCTATGTGTTCTCAATTTTAATTAAATTTAAGCCATAAAAGGGAGAGTATCTGTAGACATTTTTTGTCGAGTCAGTAAGTGCAATAGATGAAAGGTAATATATTAGTGTATACTATATATATTTATAATGTTGAAAATCAAAGCTTCTTTGCCTGTTTGCCTTTTCCAGTAGTAATAAATTAATTAATTTTATGTAGGTAATTCACTACTTTAATCTTGGATAAAGTTATATGCAGAGTTGTTAAAGTATACTTTTTGCTGAAGTATACTTACTTTCCTTTCTTTTTACAAGTCTTTGGTAATTTATTTAGAGGTTCTTGCATATCTTCCCCAAAGTTAGTTACTTTTACAGTATTTTTTTTGCTTTTAGTTTTTTTCTTTTTTTTCTCATCACTATTCTTTTTCCTTTCTCCTTCTAGTTCTTCTAATTTTTTTGAACATGACCTGTGTAATTAGAGAGTGGATATAAAATGTTACAAATGTATGTTTTTTAAATATAATTATATAATTCAACAAAGTCATCGTTTTTTACTCAACAGCGAAATAAGAGTGCAATATAAAGTACTAAATCCTAATTAGTAAAAAAGAATTATTAAATTTGTGTAACAATTTATTATCGCCGGTTATCGGTAAATGAAAATGACCAATGTGAATATGAAACTAAATGTATTATTATTTACCTTAACAATGCTTCACTATCTGTAAAGTATGAGTTCATAGCAAAACTGGAGATTCCCCAAGATAATGGCCCTTTGTCCTCGCCATGCACGCCAGTCCATACATTCCTTTTAAGTGTACTTAACTTTACTTGTAGTTCTGATGGTTGTGTTAGCGTATTCTTGTTTTTAATATCTGACAGGCATCTATAAAATAAAAATGAAACGAAACATTTAATAATAATTAACATTTCATGCCACAAAAACTGTACTTAACTATAGACTAAAATAGTACGGTATCAACGTCAAAGTCCCTTTCTATTACAAAATGATCTAAGTTGTTCAAGAATTGCCAAACATTTCGTAACATAGCATTACCTACATACCAAAATACAGACATACAAATAACAGAAAAATCTCTTTTGACCTTGAGAGCTACTAGGAGAAGCCTTGGTACTTCTTTACTTTAATTGTATGTAGGTATGTATATAGGTGTATTACTTTGAATAATATGCTGTGATAATACCAACTACCGTATCTTGATAAGGCTCTGGGTTCGACGTACTTTTTTTTATAACTTATTGACATGATATCCAATAATTAGGAACATGCATTTTGTTACTATTTAAGTATAATTTTACTTAGGAGGCGGTAGGCATCGAAACTGATGCCACGATGCTGGATTCAATTTAGACTTCTCGATTGATTCATTAAACATCGAAACACTGCGAGGTCTACCACATTTCTTGATTTTTTTCTCCCGATCAGAGTGGTATGGTGAGTCGCTTGTCTGTGACAAAATAGTAAATATGCATATTATTTATTATACGTATATTTTATAAAAAAAAAATGTAAATACAAAAGTAAAAAATGGTAAGAACTTTCTTCATTTATATTGCTTTATAAGGGCAAACTTCTTACAATTCTTTATACTTGGGTCGAATCCTATAAAAAACAATTGGATAGCAGTTTTACCGGTGCTGGTATTATTTTAAGTTCTGGTGGCATTTTTTTCTTTCTTCGCGGCTTTGATTTCGTAGAAGAATGTAGAAACTTATGAACTCGCCTAACTGGGCTCAGGCTATCTTCACATGATTCATCCGACGAAGCGTCTGTCATTGCGTCTGATGTAAGGTCTATTGTTGCCCTTGATACCTTAAAATGTATTTACAAAGTTATATGAATGGTATAATGAGTAAATGTTCAAACAAAAATAATTATTTGAATTTTTTAACAAAATAAAGATTTTGCTAAAGGAATTAGTAAAAAATTTTAAATGTTCCATTTCCATTTTTATCTTTCAATTAAAAATATACTGGTAGATTATAATAATAATAATAATCTCAGGACAATTCACACAGCGCCATCTAGACCCAAGTTAAGCTAGCTATAGGTACTAGATAACGAAACAAATACATAGATATTTTTTTTTCATAAATATACACATAATATACATAGAAAACACCCAGACCGATACAAACAATCATAATCATGAATACAAATGTTTGTGCCGTGCGAGGAATCGAACCCGCGACCATCGGACGTAAAGCGGTGTGCTAGACCGCTAGACCACCGAGGTCCTCAGATTAAAATAATTATTTTGTTATTAGTTTGACAAGATATAGATACCTGTAATGTTTCACGTTTAGTTTTCTTTTTTTCGATTCTTTTCATTTTTTCTAATTTAGGGCGTTGTTTTCTTGATTTCTTAAAAGAAAAATATATATAATTAGATAATTTACATAAAACATTAATTACTTTTAATGACGTAATAGTATTAAATAACCTACGTCGGTTGTGTTTTTGTCTATATCTGGAAACATTGGTGACGGAGGTGGTGCTGGTTGAGTAATAATTTCATTGCAAGTTCCCGCTTCAGAACTGCTACTGGATGTATCACCCTCGTCACTGAAATATAATATGATATAAAGATTTTTATTAATTTAAACTATTTACATATTAAATTACACACTTTCGCTAACCTTGAATAGTCGGAGAGATCTATGTTAGTAGGTTCATCGGCATTTGATCCCTCTTTTAAAAGGCGCGTCACAATTTTTGTTCTTAGTCTTTCTTTGCTAGGACCCTCGTCATAGAAATCTAATAACGTTTCACAAAATGTTCTTCCTAAACTTTCATAATCTTGGACTGAGAAATGTGTTGACATTCTACTTCCTAATTCAGATCCTCCAAAAGAGGCTTCCATTGTGTAACTGTTTGCCACCCCCAACATCCAGACTACTACTCGACCGGTACCTTCTTTACTGCGTTGTATTCGGAATTTACAATTTTCAAATGAAAACTGAAAGAAAATAGACGCAATTATTATATTTATTAAAAAAATGTAATTATTTGTTTTCTTATTAACATTAGTAGTACCTTGTCTGCTGCATTTTTATGTAACATTAACGGAAATACTTGTTCCTGCAATCTTTTATCAGAATTTCGACGGCTTTCACATCCGTAAATGAAAACATTGTGTTTTCGAGAGTGCGCATGTAAATCTATGTACATTGCTACGCCGCATTCTTCTTGTAACCTTAACATATATTTTTTTAATTAGTATTATTTTTATTTAGAATCATAATAATTTAGTCACATAAATATTGTTACGCAAACTTAAACATTGGCTTACCTTCTAATCATTACTTTAGTGTGCCATACAGAAGGGTAAGTTTCTCTTATGACAGTTCGATATTGTCTATTTAGGTCCTTTCCGGTCAATGAACACCGATTGTTACCAACAATTACCTATAAAAAGGCGGAAATGTTATTGACGTAAAATATACTTTATGTATAACATGAATAATATCTAGTTCACCACTTACACCGTCCGGATTTAACATAGGCACTAATTTAAATATAAATTTCTCTCGCAATTCGCGCGCTTGATTGGAATCCCCTGTTAAGTAATCCATGAATCCTTTCATCATCCAGGACGAAGGAGTTTCTCCTGGGTGTACTCTTGCTGTTATTATGACAGCTTTCTTTTTCTAAATAAATGATGAAAGACTGTTTAAAATCAATTAAATAAGTGAATTTATACTAGTTATTAAAATAAAGTAAATTATGGAGATTATATATTCACCTTCTGTTCCAATTCATTTGTGTTCGGAGGAGCAGTAATGGTTAAATAATAAACATTATTACCAGCTAGCGTTCTACATAAAAGTCTTAATTTTGAATAGGTTGATTTGATTGGGTGTGCTTGAAGTCGCGACAGATATTCTTGTAAATCTGAATATGTGTATGGATAACAATGAGCAATGTATACCGCATCATCCGTATGAGGAAATTCTATGTTAAAAGTCAACGTGTAGCTGGGAAATTGCTCTTCCTCTTCTGACCTGCAATAAATATTTGTTTTTTAGTTTCATCGCCCATATCTTTATGTACAATATGTTGATAGTACAATAGCGTATCTTACGTAGAGTCGTTTTTATAATATGCTATATTATCACCACATCGTCTCCAACCTATAGAATGTAATTGAGCGTCTTTTGTTGAGTATAATAAAGGTCGCATGCCTTCGTTATATAAACTTTCTGCTTTCGATAAATTCACTATGGAGAATCTGAAAGTATCGTATTATTATTATTATTATTGTTTATTATAAATATTGATTTCCCATTCACGTACGTACCGATACATCATTTGTTTTTTCGTATTCGTAACCCTGAAGTAAAACCATTGCATGTGTCTATTAGTATATAGATCTGTCCGAAGATGTAATTCGTAATATTCTGAGGTGATGCGTATTGCTTTTGCTAGATTTCCACTTTCAAATCGAGATTCAAATCTTAGTTCATCATCTCCACTAGCAGTTGCACATGCTGATAAATATAGCCGAGAACCACCAACAGTGGAACGACTGAACTAAAAATATCCTTAACGTTAATAATTAAAACAATGTTTTAAAATTATATAAACATATTTAGGTATTCCAATTTCCTCACATAATTGACCGCACTCATCGGGTAATATTGAAAGATAACCGTTCCAGCATCTTCCCCAACTGGTTGGGGTCTCAATTCCTTTCCAGTTGGTGTGTAGTAAGGCTCTGGTGTTGCTGGATTCCATGATGTATGTTGTATCCTTTCTTCAACCACCTTGTGCAAGTTTAATAGCGTTGATTAATACTACACGTAATCGATGCACCAACCAATTAGTGTTAAGCCTTATGCTCAACTGGGACTTAGTAAGTCCTAGTATAGCATAGAGGTTAATCATGATTCGTTAAAGTGAAAATATTTCTTTGTATAATTTTCAGATATGAAGAAAAAAGAAAAAGCTTTACTAGTTTTTATCCAACTTTGTTATGATATATTTTACTTTTGAAAACGCAACAGAGACTTAGTTACTTTGCGGAAGTCCATTTCATTACTCCATGGATTTATATTATTTCATACAATTCCGCTTCCATTAGCATGTGCGAGACTACAAACAATCAGTGTGTAAACCTGACCACAGCTACCGGAAGCGTTACGATCTTCCCCATTAGTGATCGAATTCTGTCATTATTGAATCTACACCCATATTGCGAAACGTGTTTTATAATAGTAATAATAACCTCAGGACAATTCATACAGCGCCATTTAGACTCATGTTAAGCTAGCTAAAGCTTGTGTTATGGGTACTATATAACTGATACAAATACATAGATTTTGTTTTCGTAAATACTTACATAATATATATAGAAAACACCCAGACTGACACAAACAATCATTCTCATGAATGCAAATGTTTGTGCCTTGCGAGGAATCGAACCCGCGACCATCGGACGTAAAGCGGTGTGCTAGATCGCTAGACCATCGAGGTCGTGCTAACAAGCTATTATTAGGCAATGTAGAGTTTGGAAGCCTAGTATTAACTGTTCTACGTTCTCGTAAATAAATACATTGAGTAAGTAGTTGTTGATTATACAGTTCGGTTTATTAGTACTAACTACTACACTTCTAGTACTACGTATATATTTATTACGTACTTGACATTCTGATGGCCATCGCGGTGCTTGTTGGGGACAATCAAGTTCCTTTGGAAGTGCAAATAAATCTCGTGGTTCTCTGAGTTTCGCAGTGGTTCGAAATGTTCTTATATCAGTGTTAATTTCTAGTTGATTAGTTTTAATGTTATTTTGAAGAAAATTTGATATAAATGTTCCTGTCGTAAAGAGAGATCCTTTGTAATCAAGCAAAAATATTACACTTAGCATGTTTATCTTTATACTATTGACCTAGTTTTGCAAATAGTATCTACGTTTATTTTCGGAAACCTTGATTTTAAATATTATTGAGAAGCACGCTACTTTTGTTGGTTATTATATAAACTGCAAATACATTGTTAAGATGGTTGTATAATTTTAACTGAACGTCATTGTTATGTATGAGTTAAGATTGTAACATATACTTAAAGTATTGGTTGTTTCCAGATTATTTAAAGTTTTTTTTATAAAAAAATTATGTAGTGTACCAATTTTTGTAATTTACCTCTGTTATATATGGGAAATAAAGAAGCTTGCAATGTTTTTACATGCTCTAAATTAGTTATCAATAAATTATCATGTAGCACAGGATCTATGGAGGGAAGCGTCAACGTTACTGTTGTATTGTCGATGAACTCTCTTTTCCTTTGTTCTTCCCTTTCAATCATCATAACGTTTTCTTGGACGCTTTCGAGTTGTTTCCACCATAACATCTTAGCATTGTTTTGTAAGTAACATTCGTATCTAATTTCCTGCATAATTTAGTCCGTTTGTGTTGTGCTATCTAGCGTTTCAGATGCCAACTTTAATGTTACCATGACTACAAATTTGTTTGGTTTGATACCGTAAAACAGGCGGGTCGGCCGGCGCCCCAAAATGAACTGACGAAAAGGCTACATTACATTCACGGTTATTGAAAGACGATTGTGTGATCTTTCTATCGAACTTTATCAGGTGATTGATGACGTCAGCGGGGTACTTGTACGGAATATGGAAATTTGTTAGTCGTAAAAGTAGACTGGAGAGTGATATTACTTCTATAATCAAATTCACGGTAGTCACGCGACGCAGTTTGTTTTCGCGAAATAAAACTTTTAGATCATAAACTTCATTATGAGATCTAATATGCATTTTTATATATAAAAAGTATGAAAATATTGTACTCCTATCATTAATTAATAATTACATACCTCTATGATGGTCATCCAATAGATTATTATGAACATTTTCCACAGAAATTTCGTCTGATGTATTATTTGACATGCCTTTAATTATTATATATCGAAATTTTACTTTATCATGTATTTGTTTTTGCAATCTTTGATATTATTAATAAATTTCATATAAAGGTTTTGTTATCTTTCGTGATACTGAAAGCTTATTTTGTGTAGTATCTGTTCTAGCTTTTCAGGTATGTCTAGGCCAGTCTGCTCGCCGACTGGCTTCAGTGCCAGGTGTATGTCGTCTGATTCATGAAAAATATCGTTATCATTGTATACTTATAAGTACTTTACCCATTTGTAATAATAATATATATGAAAAGTAGAAAAGGTAGATTTTACTCACAATTTGTATGATTTTATTAATTTACAACGAACATTCCAATGGTAATTTTAGTTGGTTTTGTAGATGTGTCTGTATATTCATTTTGTAATAGATATTTACATTTTACATATTCTAAAATAAGATTTTTTTTATTTTAAATCTAAATTTAACATTCACGGTTATCTTTGTGAAATCACGGTTTAGGTAACACTATAGTCCCGAGAAAGTCTGAAAGGTGACTGCACTCTCGCCTAGTATGGAGGAAACTTGTGGGGGAACTTGGGTGTAGAAACTTTAATACTGAATCCTTTTATGCTCGTAAAAGTTTCATCTTTTCGTAGAACTATAAAACAAGTAGATACGCCAATAAATCAACATCTTTTTAAAGCTAATAACAAATAACTACTCACACTAGTAAGTAATACTTACTCGTATATAGTATGTTGTTTTCCAATAAAGCATATGGTATAAACAAGCTTCAAATATATTTAAATAAATCACACAATTTAAATCCTTATCTCTCTACACGGTAAAAAGTTGCGTTATCCTAAGTACAACCAAGCCATACAAAACTAATACTTTACTAGATTGTCCAATTATTTTATATTGTTTTTCATCAATGGTCATACACTGCTGGCCATATGACGAATTTTGAACTCGCTGATTGAGTTATGTAGATTCTGTAAGTTTTAATACATTACGCGATACAAAGGAAATTAATTTATACTGGGACTCTGTTTTATTATTTGTCTATGGTATGGCCATTAATCATTCGGAAATTACACGTATACGGCTGCAATAAAGTGAATATTCAAATAATTTCTATGCAGGGACATTATTATTTGTATTTGTGTGATAATAGTTAATCACATCATTAATCGTTGTTAAAAACAATATATTATATTTTTCTAAAATCACTAATTATATTTCTACAAGAGCATTGTATTTTTTTAAATCTATTTCTTTTGAATGTGGTAAATAATTTATGTAAAGTACTGAATTTACGAACTGTGGCGCTACATCTTCTGTTTAAGTACAGTGAAGAACAAGTGTCATTATTCCTCAAAAGTCTAATACTCATGCAGAATTTTATCGTACTCGTACATATTACAAAATACGAGCTTAAGAATTTTGAGTCATGCTACTTCTTACTTTATATTCCTAGACATAAAGAATGAAAGGAAGTGGAATGAAACAACAGTGTAATACAGTTAATGTCCAATGAAAGGGTTGCTACGGTAACGGTGAAATCGATTCCGTTCACTAGTCACCAATATCTTGGAATTCGAAGTGAGTCGGGTATTCTTCATCGTCATAATTTGACTCATCATCTGACAAAGGTATTATGAATAATTCGTTAGATATCAACGCATAAAGTATACATTTTCGCAGTGCTTTTTATTTGTTCCAATATTTGTGTCATTCAACTGAGATACTTCCTTTACCATTACGTAAATGTCTACAATACATAGTTTTCAATACATGGTCACTATTTACTGTACTGAATGTTGCATAACTTAATTCTTTGTAGTTCGTATATATGAATTGTTTTAATCTATAGTAATTATTGATGTTCTTATTTTGCGTTCAGTATATCTTCACATTTGAATTATTACTATTTTACATAGACCTTCTGAGGGTTGATCCATTTTGATTACCTAAAACTTGGAATATCTAGTGTTAGATACAACCAGGAGTTTCATAAACGCGGGGTCCATCTCATCGCATATCTTATATAGAATTTTTAAGAACTATATGATTCGCGATCTTAATTAGAATAATATTTGTTAACTTTAGAATCTCATTTTTGAAGTAAAAAACAGATTCCTACCTATATTGACGTGTACAGTCTCCTGCTATTTTCCTTACTCTTTGACTTTTAATATGGATTTATCATTATTAAAATTATGTCCTATTTACCAATCGTTTTTGCTCACGTATCGTCATTGCAAAAAGGCCTGTCCCAATATATATGCGTGAACTACGTGGTGGGTAAGGATTGTGAGGTTATTGGCCGTGCCTTGGTACCTAATGGCGCGGATCGATTTCCACCAGACAGCTATTCTTATAGTGTATTGTCACTCATCAGTAGACTTTTATGTAACTGCGCGTAAACTATTGCTTAATTTATCTACTTTTTGTTAGCTTACCCGCCGCGGTTACGCGCGCGACTATTTTTCATTCAAAAGCTTTGAAGCTATGTTATTCCTAATTTTTGATATATGAAGTATATATCTTATAGTTTTATAGAATTAGGTGATAGAATCCACCCAATTCTATACAAATAACCAAGTTTCATAGACATGTTTATTTATTACTAACTATCCCTGCGTGAAACCGCAGTTCCGCGTTAAATTTCAATAAAAATATATATAGGCTATATATGTTATTCTGATGCCTATGCTATATTACTGTAAAGTTAAACCCGTTCCGTTGTTTTTGCGTGAAAAACTAACAAACATCCATACTCACAAACTTTCGCGTTTATAATTTTATTAAGATTTAACCCCATTTATGTAGTCGATATTATTCTAATTTGTGGTTTAACCCATACCAATATTCATTGTAATACATTGGAAATATTATGGAATAGTTACAAAAACTTATGTTGGTTGTATAATATATATGTTGTATATTAATACGTAACAAAATGTACGTTAAATATATGTTAACTGATCGATGCAGCAAGTAGGTATACCTTATAATGAAAATGAAAAATATATGTCTATGGCTAATTTGGTGAATTGTTGAAGCACAAGAATGCTACTGATATGGATATCAATAGACGTCGCAAATACATATGTACTATATGTATTATCAACGGTCAATGTTGACCTTTTAATGCTAACAGCGGGGTTATTAATGTACATTATTAACAATTCCCTTCTTCCCTAAAGTAGCGAAGTGTTATTTCAATAATGAATAAAGCTTAATAAATTTCTAGACACGTGGTATCCAGTTGACATTATTTGTAACCTACATATTTGTTGCAGCAAATTAGATCGCTCGACGTATAGCGATAACAAATCCATAATTAATCACTCGTAGATTAATGTCACTCCAATTACAGCCTGTTTCAGTGGAGAATGTCAACAGTTTTCAAGATAAATACCGCTTGTGTGTACAGGACGTGTTATTTTTAGGCGGTATGCTTTGTTGGGATAATATGGAAATACTGCCTGGCTGGATCATTTTCAAATAATTTTGTTATTAAAAATTAATGTTTTTTTTTGTGTATGTATACAACTGCCATATATGCAGTTTATTAGAACTCTTATAAACTGCGGCTTTATTTTCCCCGTGATTCCATATTCTCTCTTTTTTATTATAAAGTTATATACTTAACGTATTTTTTTTTTTCAGTAAAAAATATCTGTAATCATGGGACGAAAAGTCACAGTAGCAGTATGTACCTTAAATCAGTGGGCGTTGGACTTCGAGGGGAACCTGAGTAGAATCCTGCAATCTATACAAGAGGCTAAAGAAATGGGCGCCCTTTATCGTACAGGGCCGGAATTAGAGATATGGTTATTAATATTGTGTTTATATTTTTCTACTATACAATTGAATTTTCTGCGGATACAACTGTAATACTCTTTTAATAATTTCTCTATAAAAGCCAGAATTTTTTCTTTTAAACTAATTGGAATCTCGGCCTCATTAGGGTCTGTGGCCTATGTCTGATTCAATTTTCTACAAACCTGTTTACATAAGTACAAAATACTTTCATGACTTCTATCATTAATGGGATATTTCGTGTCATTCGGCATTAACAATGTAGATGCTGTGACATCGGCATATTTGATTGACAAATGGGGAGCCTACTACCGAGTCTCGGACTTTTTTATTTTGGCGTTCCATGGCCGAAGCGTCAGTGTGAAATAATAATTGACAAAGTATTCTGTGTCGAGCCAATTCGCGACCTTCCAGCGTAAGTCGGGGTGACCACTAGTCCACGACATTCTTTCTAGACATTGGATAAACATGATTATTCGTACTATCCTTTGTGATGATTATGATCCAGAATCCTTTCTGTTGCAGTGGTTACAGCTGTGAGGATCATTTCCACGAATCCGACACCTACCTTCACAGTTGGCAGGTGCTTGGAGAGCTGCTTAAATCTGCAACATGCAAAGATATGCTTATAGATGTGGGTATGCCAATCCAGCATAGGAATGTCACGTACAACTGCCGGGTTGCCTTTTTAAACAAGAAAATATTGCTTATCAGACCAAAGATGTTACTGTGTGAGGATGGAAATTATAGAGAAAGCAGGTGGTTTTCCTGTTGGACCAAAGTAAGTGCTCTTTAAACAATAAGAACTTTTAAATTTTAAACATTTTAATTTCATAACAATCTCTACAAGATTGTTATGAAATAATAAAATTGATTTTAGTACTTGTGTATTCTTTTGTTAGGAACGACAAGTAGAAGACTATTTTTTGCCAAGAATGATAACTGCTATCACAAATCAGACTACAGTGCCCATTGGTGACGCTGTTATTTCGACTAAAGATACTTGTATAGGCTTCGAAATATGCGAAGAACTATGGAATCCACAAAGGTGAAATATGTGCAATATTAAATACGATTTTGAACGAAAAATAATTCAGTTATACTATATACTTATAAATTATTTTAATTCTTGGTTATGAGTAATTAAAAAGATATATTTTGTTAAGATCGTTGTTATTTTCACAACCCAAATGTGTGTATATTATCATCATTGAAACTGTATGTTAATTCAGATATATAAATAAAAAAATGTTCAATTTGTAACCTCATCTGAATTGTTGATGGGAGGGAAAAAAATGCAACTTGTTTATATTTGAATTTATATTTTTAATTACGATATTATTCATTGAAATCAGAAAATGTAATAATTACTAAATAGTAGGTGAATCAAACGATATTCGTATTAACTTCTTAAATTTTGTACTTGTGTTTCAGCCGCCATATACCATTAAGTCTTGATGGCGTCGAAATTATATCTAACGGTTCTGGTAGTTATATGGAACTTCGCAAAGCCTACGTGACGGTGGATCTAGTGAAAAGTGCCACATTTAAAAGTGGGGGCGCATATTTGTTTAGCAATTTGAGAGGTTGTGACGGACAGAGAATATACTTCAATGGATGTTCGTGTGTAGCGGTTAATGGTGAAATTGTCAGCAGGGGACTACAGTTCGCATTGCACGATGTGGTGTGTAACATTTATATAATTGAATCTACATAATGTTATTTGTATTTATATCTTAATATCCATTATTATTTCAGTTAGCAGGACGGTTAACTGGTAGATAATGGCATCAGGCATTAAATAAAGGAGTTAATGTCTGATGGCAATGGAGTACACAATTTTGTGTGTAAAAGTATAAATGTATTTTTTATTGTAGACATTAGTGTCGAGTCACAGTTGTTACTGTAACTATCGACTTGTGGTAATCTCAACACACTTACATATATTTCTCTGAGAATATTCTCATATTAAACAAGAGTTTTTATTTAATTATAAAAAGAGGCTGAGTGTTGCATATATTAAAATAAAATAATGTATATTTTTAACATTCCTAAAACTGCGTATTGGTCTGTAAGACCGACGATTTACGTTTGGCTTATTATTTTTACTTACAATGTTATACTTTTACTTATTTGATTTGTTTAAATACATTTTAATCTTACATAAACATAATTTTATTAACTGAAATCTTGCTAAAATCGACATAGGAATCTCGGTGTCACAGATCCTGTGCGAGTATACAAGTGTTACATTATTTGAAGCGGCTATAGGATGGTTAAATAATGCTTCGGTTATTTACAGGAAGTTATAACAGCTATTATAGATTTAGAGGATATACGGTCATATCGGACTCAAATACGTTCTCGGTCACATTTAGCAGCGTCTAACACACCATTCCCTCGTATTACTGTCGACTTCTCCTTGTCTGATGATGATGATGTTCACCTGATCGCCAACCCGCCTATAGACTGGAAATATTTGACTCCCGAGGAAGAAATAGAGTTGGGTATGTATCTATTGTATTGTTGAATAATCACCGATTTACTTGCACACCACTGTTTAAACGATTGTATCGTGATTTCTCTTTCTTTTTAAATTATTGTTTGAAAAGCAGTTTCAATTACATTTTGTATGTTTATATATTTATTTTACTAGTTATCTATAGAGAGAATACATTTTAATCCCCTTTTTCCCCTTCAAGTTTCTTTAATATGTATTTATTATATATAATCAGAATAAAATGATATGACTCAGTAAACTCCTCCACCGTGGCCCAGAAGCCCCTTTTGATGAAAGTTTGAAATGAAATATGTGTATGGTCCAAAAGTTACTGTACAGGTACAATTTGTTTAAAATAGTATTTATATATAAATATACAAACAATAAAGAGGATAAATAAACTGGCTTCTAAGATAGGTTAATTAATAACCTGTGTTTAGTGTCTAACTCGGCATCCTTGGTAAAAATAAAACAGATATTTGTGTGTTAAAATAACAACTACGAAAGGTTTGAGAGCACTCAATTGAGTACCTAAAAATAGATAATAAGTTTGGGCCCACAGTTGTATTTAAAATACAGTAAAAAGTACTAGTACTCCAGTAGTACTTTTTACTGTATTTTAAATTTTATAAATCTAACCTCAAATTAATATTGTGGAATTACATATGCTTTAATCTGTATTAACGCATAATAATATTACAAATGCTAAAGTATGTCTGTCTGGATTTTATGATGAGTATATGGACTATATTTTGACTCAAAAAACCATGCGAAGTTGTAGGCAATTTTTTGATTACTTTTTTGCACTTTTATTGCGAAATCAGTTATCATAAAATTTAGGACAAACAAGGACTTCGCTACATTTTATGTAAATCAATGAATATATCCCAGTCATGCGAATAAAACCGCAAGCTGTTATCGATAGAATATAGTTCAATTTTTTTGCTAGTATGGTTGTGTTTATTAGGCCCGGCGTGTTGGCTATGGGACTACTTGAGAAGATCCGGCCAGGGCGGGTTCTTTTTGCCACTCAGTGGTGGCGTGGATTCTACGAGCACCGCTTGCATTGTGTTTTCTATGTGTACGCAAATATGTGAATCAATCCAAAAAGGAGGTAAATCTATACTAATCTATACATATAAATAAGATTGGAGAGTCTGTTTGTAATATTGAAATAACCGTTTTTTACTACATGCCTATGAATATAAATACGGTACATACACCAAAAAACTACTTTTTACAATTTTTATCTGTCTGTCTGTCGGTCTGTTTGTTCCGACTAATCTCTGAAATGACTTGATCCATATTGACGGGACTTTTTTTTGCAGGTAGCTGATATAATGAGTAACTTAGGCTACTTTTATTGTAAAAAAATAAAGTTAAATTCCACAAGGACGTAGTCGCGGGAACAGCTAGTGTTATATAAAGAGAGATGCCGAATTTTGGAAGAACTAACTAAACTCAGTTAGGTCTTCTAAAATTCGTCATCACAACTGTACCAGTTTGGGAAACTTTTATAAAGTTTGAACAGTAGCTTATTTCAGAGTAACATAGGCTGTGACTTGTTTTAATATATATAAAATGTTCAAAGTTTTACTTTGATTTATTATGTATTGCGTAGCTTTTGAATAAAAAAAGACATCTGGTATAAACGGTTTAGTTACATAATAATGTACTTGCAATATTGCTATCCTAGATGGAGTAGTCAGATGTTAACTGTCGACTTGTGTTGAACACAATCTTCACATTTTGCTGGCTATATTTTGATTCAAAATGACATTTTGCCATTTTTCGGGTTAATTAAGTTTGTTTACCAGAAATATAAATTGATACCAAAAGATAGTTATTATCGGCTAGATTCGAACTTCACAACCTCTTAACCTTACCATAGATCTAAGTCGACTTAGTAAAAAATACGGCACTTTGTTCTAATATATAAATCGTAACCAATTTCATTAAATTTGCAGAAAGCCAAGTTTTGTATGATGTACGCAAGATTCTTTGTCAATCTGACTACACGCCTTCGGATCCTATGGAGTTGTGCAATAGGCTCTTAGTGACTTGTTACATGGCTTCGGAAAATTCTAGCCAAGAGACTAAACAGAGGGCTTTGCAGGTATGAATAATACGAATATGCTGTTTATCTACTCCTTTACGGGAAAATCACCTTTATTTATGTATTTGTGCATTAAAGTTTTAATAAATAAATAAATAAATAAATATACACAAAGATTTATGTACTGTACATGTACAAAATCATCAATGTCTCTGAATGGTCCTTGTTTCACTATATGAAGTCGTAACAGCATCTTCTGTGGCTTTTACAAGTTTAGTATTTTGAGAAGATATAATATATGTAATAATATATATAAAATTCTCGTGACACAGTTTTCGTTCCCATACTCCTCCGAAACGGCTTGACCGATTCTCATGAAATTTTGTGAGCGTATTGAACATCTATTTTTCATCCCCCTAAATGTTAGGGGTAGGCACGCCAAAAATTTTTTTTTATTTTAAGGCTAAACAACGTTTGCTGGGACAGCTAGTAATATATATAAATAATTTTAGGCCAATTCACGCAGCGTCATCCAGTCCCAAGCTTGTGTTATGGGTACTAACGAACTGATAGAATATATTATTTCATTTCGCACATTGTGAAGTTATAAACTGCACTATTTGTTATTTTTTTTATCAAATTTCGAATGACTACTGCGTGGCGCCTGCCAGTAGGCAGCGCGCTGATGAAAAAAAGTAAAATGGCGGAAAAGCAAAAGTGTGCGTCACAGTTTTATAGTTGAGTTTATTTTAAATCAAGTGTGTTATACGTACGATATACGTGCGTTGCACACTGATATAAGTGATATAAGTGCGTTATGATGGTTATTTCCGCCTCGCGTGTTATAACCATCATAACGCACTTATATCGTGATATACTATTATAGGACTCTTAATACATGTGTAACAAAAATAAATTTCAGTTAGCAAGTGAAATCGGCAGTTATCACTTTCCGATCGCGATCGACGCTGCGGTGAGCTCTGTGATTGGCATCTTCACAGCTGCTACTGGGCTCGTACCTAAGTTCAGAACCAAAGGCGGATGTGCTAGACAAAATTTGGCCTTACAAAATATACAAGTAAGCTAGATAATTGATTTAAGTTTTTCGTGGTTGTTATTGCACTCACTATATGTATATATTATTTGACTGCGTCTATTGAAGAAGTAATCATTTTAAGAACTCGTTTAGTGCGTCTTTTAGAAATCATTAAAAATAATCAAAATTACTGTTTACTATCCAATAACATATGTCCCATATCTGCAGGCCCGTCTAAGAATGGTGTTATCATACTTATTCGCTCAACTAATGCTTTGGGCACGAGGCCGGCCCGGAGGTCTTTTAGTATTGGGCTCATCCAACGTGGATGAAGCACTTAGAGGCTACATGACTAAATACGATTGCTCTAGTGCAGATGTGAATCCCATTGGTGGGATATCAAAGACTGATCTTAAGGCTTTCTTGCAGTATGCTAAGAATCGGTAAGTACTTTTAATAGTAGCTGATACTACGAATAATTCGGTATGTTAGATATCTCTGAAGAGTTATTTAGTTTTAGTTAACATATATACTTAATAAATATCTCAATACTGGTGAATCGCGTAAAATCAATTTTCAGGTATTAGTTTCATTCATCAGGTTTCAGTAATCTTCCTAATGTATATATAATATATAGAATTATAATCACTATAACAATAAAAAGTCACATTTTATATAACTGCTAGTGCTAGGCTTCGCGGGTTCTTATAAAATTGAGATTTTTGTATATAGTAACGTAATATATGATTTATGTATCTTTAAACGATATTCGTAAGTCTATCGCTTTCTCTATAGTATTTGTACGTGATGTAAAAACTATTCAGGTTCTTCTTACCGTCGCTGTCGGAAATCTTACAAGCACCACCCACCGCCGAACTAGAGCCGTTAACAGACGGCCAGATTGTACAAACAGACGAACAAGATATGGGCATGACTTACGCTGAACTGTCAGAGTTTGGTCGGCTAAGGAAGTCTCAGCACTGTGGGCCTTTTAGCATGTTCCAAAAGTTGGTGCACAGATGGAGTGATAAATGTACTCCGCAAGAGGTATTTGTTATCATTGTATATATCGTCTTTAATTTTTTACGTTATGCTAAATTTAAAAATTAAGATTTTTAGTTTTAAATATAAGTACGAAACGTACAAAATGGGAAGATTTCAAAAAGATTTGTGACATCTTTCTATGTATAACGGGTGTGACTCTTTAAATATTTTGTTTATAAGATCCTTAATTTCCATGTTTTCCTCGACGTTTTTAATTCTAAATCAGTATTCAAATATTGTGGCTATGCCATATTAAAAATGTTGATCACGTTGTTTGTTAACAATATCTTCATTTATTCTATTACAGTAGACCAGTATTACAGTAATATATTATTTCATAGATAAACAAATGAACATAGACTTTTAAGTTGAGTCCGAGCGCAATATTTTTCAAGACAACCCTAATACACGCACGACACACAAGCTAATATTTATAGTTATTATTCATAAAGATGTGTCATAATAAATGTAAATAACTACATTGATATTATTACAGGTGGCCGAGAAAGTGAAGCATTTCTTCCGTTGTTACGCGATAAATCGGCACAAGATGACAGTACTGACGCCCTCGTACCACGCAGAAACGTACAGTCCGGATGACAATCGCTATGACCATCGGCCGTTCCTATATCGTGTACATTGGAACTGGCAGTTTAAAGCCATCGATGATGCTGTAAGTATAATACGCTCAAAGATATCTGATTATGTAGTAATCGCTGCTCACCTTTCCTATATACTTATAATCCATGTAAAGCGAAATCTTCCCTTTATTCGAACGACGATTCTATATTAAGACAGCTTGGAATGGTAAGCAAGTTTACGGCCTGTCTGGTGAACGGTACCACCGCCGACTATTGATATGAATAACAACATGGATATGACAAGACAAACATACCAAACAACAGAAAATAATCAATGTTTCAAATCTCATAATTTAATTAACAACTACGTAACATAGCGTAACAAGATAATATTACATTCATAACTACAAGTGTTTACGATTTTTCTTTATATTATTCTACTTATATGTGATATTGTAGTGATTTCCATTAAAGGTGCATCATTGGTTGTAGGTTGCGCTAATGTCCAAAGACAAGAGAGTTCTAACACGCGACGGCGACAGAAATCAAGGGAACCAAGATATCGGTAAACTAAATGGCACTAGTGCTACTGTATCAAGTGCACATTATAATATGCGAGGTGATAGAAAAGCTGTGCTTATTTAATGTTGCATTATTTTCCTACTTGGATTTGTGTTGTATTACAATCAAGAAACCATTAATTTATTGGGTTTCCATTGGGCTTGTGACATGTTTTCTAGTGTTAACACTGTTATAGACTTATTTCAGCTCTTCCGTCTTCTTTTGATATTAAAATAATATAATGAAATGATATGTTCACATTAATATAGTTTTATTTAATTATACATGCCGCTGTTTTCGGACACTAGGATACACCAGACAATAAACGCACTTATAAAGTAATTATTAGAAAAACATATTTTACTGTTACTTTAACTTATCACTAATTCAAATTCAAATTCAAAATAAAGGTCTATTACAGACTCTTATGATATGTCAAATCTATTGTCAGTTTGGAATAATTTCGAGATGAGAAGAACTGACAAGAAACTCAGCTCGTATTCTTTTCATCATTATTTTCTAGCTATCGATTATCATACACAAAGAATGTAGGTAAATCGATGATTCTCCATTTTTGTCTTGAGTAACTCATGTATTAGTAACTTATAGTCTGCAAAGTATAGTACAACAAACAATTTGACGGAAGAGTTGTTTCACCTTTTTTGTTTTATTCACGGTATATCCATTTGTTGTGTTATTAAAAATTTACGTTTGAAATGGTGGTGTATCGGTATGGGCCTACATCGTGTGTCTGTAGTAGTTTGTCTGCTAAAATCTCTTTAAATAAATTGTGTCCATGATTTTTATCCTCCAATTTTGTAATAAACTCAACACAAATTTTACAGCCGAATAAAAAAAATATTTTCATTGGTTATGAAATATTGGAGTATAAAAATAAACAACAATCCTGAAATCACATAATTACACTCCCGATGCTTTTTATTATTTTTATTTTTAACCTTTGGCAATTTAGTCATGATTTAATAAATTAGCATTATCATCATTCTTAATTTTTGAGAACTTTCTATTATTTTTATGATTATGCCTAGGTTGTACATTTAATAACTCAAAGTAACAATTGTCATAGCTAAAATACTAGCATAAAATTTGAACATTCAGTATTTGTTTTTTATTAATAATTAGTAATAATTGAAATTTAAATAAATTCATCTAAAAATTTCATTCACAAGTTGTTATTTAATTCATGTATCATTGTAACGAAGACATAATATTGCTTGACGGCTTTATTCTCAACTAATTTGTAATGTAACATTTCGTACGTTCTTGTTACATTGACTCTTTAAATTATATTTTAGCATTAGCTAGTATGTGCTATGTTTCTATTTCTTACTATTATCCTTTATTAATTTTACCACTGTTTTGAAAGCGAAGAAAAGTTTATAATTGGTATCTATTATTTGACCCGTATGTATATAAGCGCAAGTTATCTTCCATCACGTAAGTGAGCATATATAGGTAAATAAACAAAATTTATGTATTTGTTCATAAATTTGTTCTTTATTGCAGTTTTAAATATTGGATGTATGGTTAGTAAAGGAGGAATTATCTCTAAAAGAGATCTCTTTCAGTCAATCTTATAACAGCGTGAGACAGGAAGTGGTGTGTAGGTCACAGAAGTGCAAATAATAATTATATGAAATCTAAATAGGTAATAAAACAAAATAGAGTATATTATTACATATACAATATACATAGGTACATGTTCTTTTATGTATGTTATAAATACATGTTCTTTTTATAAAATCGAATAATTAGCATATAAGTGGCAAAGAAAACATTGTGTTTGTTGTTATTTGAGCGTCCCATTATTCTTCATATAAAATAATTTTAGATGGTAACCTGTAGCACTCAGATCTACATCATCGGTGCCATGTAATGCTATAGATTTAATCTGAAATTTCAAATAGCATGGGAAATATATAAAGAAAAAAAATTATTACTTATAGCCGAAATATAGGGCACGATACGTTAAACGTCAATACACCCGTGAAAAGAAATTGGACTTAATGACGCTCGGTCCATAAAAGAATTATTAAATATAGTTGTAAGTATATCTGTACAAGGAATAGTTTATTTGGCCAAATCATAACGATATTTCTTTCGTGCGATACGTAGAAATGCAATTAATAGCGATAAATTGATACACTACATATACTGTCTTTATTAAGTTATAATGCCATTAGTCACTTTGTTATTGTAATAATTCAATGCTTATTTATATTGTATTTATTTAACAAATAAATA
Organism: Achroia grisella; assembly: GCF_030625045.1. Taxonomy (NCBI): domain Eukaryota; kingdom Metazoa; phylum Arthropoda; class Insecta; order Lepidoptera; family Pyralidae; genus Achroia; species Achroia grisella. The sequence goes on along the minus strand of NW_026712606.1, from coordinate 1,331,652 downwards.
CTTCAGAAATGCTAACAGTGTACTAAGTGTATAATAATTTTACTGCTTGTATAATGTCAGGTCTATAGATAATTTCCACATGGGGACATTAATGATTATTTATTAAAGATACGTACAGTGTACTTAGTAGGCTAGTTGAATTCGGTATAAAAAAATCTGAATCCAAATAAGATTTGAATAAGGTCAAAAGGAATAAAAATACTTTGTTTAACTGTAAAATTTCCGTGTATTTTCTACCATATTTGATTCAATAAAAACATGTTTTTTTTCTGTCTTTGTACCATATTTAATACAAACTTTGTAATTTATTTTATATTTAAAATACTATAACAGGTTACAGGAATGCCTGCTATTAGAAAATGCTCAATGTATGTATTATGCTCAAATATGTGTATAATTGTATGTACACTACATGTAACGTAAAGAATACTCATATTATTTTAAATTTATATTATTAATAACCTTACACATACATAGTAATTTTTATATTAATTTTCAAAGGAAACCTACCCTTTTAGAAATAAGATCTGCAGCGATACAAAAGCTCCTACAAGTTCTTCTTATTCCTTATTTTAGAATGTAGATAGAACATTTATTTATTTACATCATATAAGATACTCTTAGATTAATAACATAGCACAACAACAACTTTACTCATAAGTCAGCAAGTTGACAGAATGTGTCAGATGAAATGATGAGACAAAACAAGAATACTTTTGGGTTCAAATCGTGATCTGTAATATGAGCATATATGAGAATATATTATATAAGAAATTATTGCCATTTTTTATAATTAAATGTCACTATTTAATTATTTATTTTATTAAAAATGTTATTATGACAATATTTCGTTGCTATATTATTACAGTAATATAAAACAAATTCTCCCATAAACCAATTTTCAATGTATTTGCTCTAAGGAAGAGACCAATCACTTGTAACTAAATTGAACGTTGGAAATTTTTGTGAATAGAGTGGTTTATTTTGCGCTTAATATACCAGTATTTTTAAATAGTTTGATTCTATTCTATGTAAAATTGTGATACAATCTATGCATATGTGAGTACGTTTCAACATTTCTTTTAACATAATGTACCTTTAATAAATAAGTAGAAAATATGAGAGGCTAGAGTAACCCAGGACAGTTCAAACAGTGCCATCCATACCAAACTCAGCAGAGATTGTACGATTGGACTAATAACTGACAGAAACTAACTAAACAGCCGATAAAAATAAATAACTGTATCAATCATACTCAAAAATACAACTGTTTGTATTAAGTGAGGGATTGAACCCGCAATCATTGCATGTGAGTCGGTGTGCTATATAACTTGACTACCGACGTCGGCACAAGGTGTGTGATTAACGCCGTGGTTAGTCAGTGTATGACTGTTTTTACATATACGCACTTTTATAGGTATTTTTAAGAAGACATTTCAAATCAAAGAGTTTCTGCTTAGGTAACAACATTATAAATGCAATATTTAGAGAGAGATATTTTCAGAGATATGACGTTTGTATGTAAATAAGATAAGAAGAATTCTATTTACAGCTCTAAAAATATAGGTCGTGCCTGCACACCAATTTTATTTATATTTCATTAAGGGACAGGCCCTTAATGAAATATAAATATCGAACTTAGCCCTTTTGAACGTTAGGGGTGTAAGGTGTACAAGATGATCTCATAAGAAAATGGAAATGCATATTATTAATTGTATGTAATTTAATTTAATATATAATTAAATTAAATTCCATTAATTTTTTTATTATTGAATTTAATATATAAGCATTTACCGTTAGGGTCTTTATTTATATTACATTTCAACTCAAATTTTGAGTCGATTGCAGTTTTATTATAATATTTACCTAAGGATCATCTTGGACGTCTGGGTCATGATGATCCCCATGGTATTGACAAGATTATTATTTTGGTTTCTTGTTTTTTTTTTCTATAATTTCTCTAACAGTATATTTTTTGTAGATATTTTTATTAATTTCTAGTAAGAGTCTACAACAAAAGTTTTCTAAGATGAAATATAATCTTCCCTTACATCAATCGCCTTTTTCTTTTTCACGCAACAACGTATATGGAAGTCATATCGTTATTTCGGATTGATTGATACAAGCATGTGCGAAGGTATATATGTTTTAAAAAACATTTTTCTAGATTTCGTTAATAGCATCACGCAATTCAAATGCATCATCTTATCTACATAAAGAGATCAATTAGTACACCTTTCCCCTATATATAATAAAATACTTTGTATCTGATCTTTAATACTGTCCATGCGAACTTTCTAAAAAAAACTATATGAAAATTGCTGTAACTAGTAGATACATTACCTACACATTAATAAACTTCCATGACATATATATATTATGTAAAGATGATAATTATTTCAGAACATTTCTTTCGTTTTAATACTTAAATTTACTCAGTAGCTAACGACGACTTTAATACAGGTGTTAATTATTTATACATTATGTGTAATGAAAAGTGAATCTATGTGACTGTTTATATCAAGATTTAAAAATTATAAGCATAAATTATTATGTTGGACAGACATAATACGTTTTATGAGTTGAAATTGCATTTAAATGTAATCTAATTATATTTTAGTATTTTTTTGTAATTCTAATTATATTGATAACTTTTCAGGTCCTAGTAATGCAAATGAGTGCAAACCAGAGGAGTAAAAGAAGACACCTTTCACAATGTAAACGAACAGTGTACTTACCTACTTTATATAAATTATCTATTAAATGAAACAAATAGTGTTTTGCTACAGATTTTTATTGCAATACGTGATTTTTGGCTCAAAGATAGAATAATTTATAACCGTTATAATTTCAAGTTAAATGTTCCAGGCAAGTATATTTATTTTACTATTAATCTCCAATTGATTATTTTGGGATGTTATTGTTTTTTATTGCAGAATGTAATTAAGTTATTTTCGGTGAGTTATATAATCATCGTCATTCCGGGGTATTTAGAATAAACCTGCAACAATATTAAAATGATAAAATTCCAAAGTGTTTGCAAACGACCAATAACTGAACATTCATTGTAATATATAGATATCACCCTGCAATTGACTATTTCTCATTGTATTATTGTCGACCCTGATGTCATATTACCTTATGTAACATACGTTTCACAGAAATTACAGTTGAATGATTTGAGAACAATACGAGAGTAGACAGTTGTCTATTTCCAATTCGGACAATGATTACAGTTGCAATTATTCAGAATCGAAATGTGGCTATATCGTTATCTTAGTATATCTTCTATACTTGTGCTTAAGAATCACTCGTTACGTTCTATGACGGGGATTTTTGGAATTTGGTCCAAATAAAAAGATAGGGTAATTTCTACCCCGATAAATATTGAGGTTCACATATTCTCAATATTTTTTATTTGTAATAATAGTAACAACTACCAAGCCAAATGACTCTTGAGATTGAAATATTTTCATCAAGAAAGTGAAAATCTGTCTAATGGTCAGTGGCATTTGTCGTCTATTTGCATGAACAGCTCTATAGAAGGTCATCGGGTCGTCAGTCGGGTAACTGTGCCATATGCCCTTTAGCTGATACACTTACAAAGCAAGCTGTTTGGCGGCAGAAGTATGTAAGACAGAGGAGATCGTCATAGTGACCGTCATACCGTGATAGTTCTGTATATAAATATATGGTATAGGTGAATACCTACCTCCTGTGAAAGCCTTGAACACTGTCTTGACTGCTTCTGCTCCAGTGTCAATTCCCTTATTGACTAAATTTTTGCCTGAACCTAGCGGTGGTAATTTTTGCGTTGGTGGTGTTGCTGTAACAAGCAAAAAGGTATTTACTTATTTTTAATGACGAGATTCTATAGAGTTAGGTCGTGATGCGTGTATAGATAATAAACGAGGATGCTGCTGTGCTGTTTGTATTTTGAAAATAGAATGTTAATAAGTATGTCTATAAAAAGTAGAAAATTAGTCGCCAGCACGAAAAGTAACTAAGTAACAAATATTAGAAAATATGTCACATTATACCATATACTCGAGCGACGGCCTTAAACGAGTTGTAAGGAATTAATAGATGCTATGGGGATACACATTACATGATAGATGCTATGGGGATACACGCATATTTCATTTTTCAAAACTATGGATTTAATGCTGTATAGATTAAAAAGGATAGCCTTTGAGGATCATATAGAAATCAAGCATAGAGGCAAGCACAGAGTAGCATGTAGAAAGTAGATAGATCGTCGGCAAGACTTTCTGTAGAAGGCCATAGACTTCATATTCAAGGAGTACAGTGTTACTCACTCAAAAAGTCCATCAAACATCTTCTGTATCTTGGCAGCGAGTCGGAGATATCTAAATAATATTTTTTTATTTTTTTCTATTATTTTTTCTGCTAGATGGTTATGCGTTATAAATTACTGAAGATAAGACAATTACGAATAAAATATTTTGTGTAAGTAGTTATTGAATATACACACAAAAAAATTAAAGTCTATTTCGAAAAACAAAGCCTGAAGTATATTCTAATGAAATTAACTACTAGTTTTTTGAACATGCAGTTTAGTAAGGATTTTATTTATGTATGCTTCAATCTTTAAAACTACGCAACGGATTTTGAAGCGGTTTTTTTTTAATAGACAGTTATTCTAGAGGAAGGTTTATATATATAATACATGTACACCAGGGCGAAGCCGAAATAGCTAATACAATATTAAAATTTAAAAGTAATGAAGGAGACAAAACGGTCTATAACCCAGTGAGGGCAGTGAGTCCACCCTCTCTGCTATTCTGTTATAGCCTTTACCAGTAAATTAATACGATAAAAGATCGACGACGGCGATAGCACGTTAAGTTCTAAATTACTACTAACAAAGTAAACATAAAAATTGACAATAACAAGATTACAAACTAATAAAATTGGACAACAACAAACTGAAATATATATATATGTCTAAACATTATTCAGGATTATTTACAAAATTAAATAAACTCTAAAAATTATTTAGGCAATTAAATTTAGGCATTTCCCCCTAGAAGCTATATGTTAACTCGAACATTAGTTTCAATAGAATGTAGATAGGATTTAGTTCATAATGATAAATTCTACCACCTGCAATTTAAGTTTTAGTAGCTAACTCAAATTAATAGAAATTCTAACATCTAGAAAGTACCTGAATTCGATTTTTAGTTATTACCTGTAGAAGCATCAGATTCAGCATTCTTTTTCTCTGAAAAAAATATGGTAACGATGAGCATATATACAGATACCTTTGCCTATCTCTATATTATATTTTACCCACGACTCTATTCAGTTTAGTTGTAAGAAAGTGACAGACAGACATACATTTGCAATTTATAATATAGTATAGATTTATTGCTGTTGCTAATTTAAGATGTTGTTTCGCAAAAAAGGTTTCATCACTTATGAAATTAGTAGATACTATTAATTCTTATTAAAGCCTAACTTCTCAAATAACTACAAATTATGTTACTAATGAATCATAGCCTGCTAATCCATATGACAGATTGATGTATGCACGTCACAGGTATATACATTTTTTTAAATAAAAAAGGGCTTATCTCTTGCAATTTTAATAAACCGGCAAGACCTGGGTAGATCCTCAGTGTTAGTAATGTGGACTATTATTAACACTTTTCCTTGGACTATACACACATACAGTGTACCGTAGCTTGTTGATATCCATGTGGTTCCAATGGAAACCATCGTGATAAATTCCTGGTCATGGTGAGCTAACTGACGGGCTATCTGCGTAAATTGTTAACACAGACAAAAACAATTTTATATCGACGTACTTAAGTTACTTACCGTCATCAGCATCGGCTGGTTTGGCATACTGCAATACAAAATATTATATCAATTAGGTATACTTATGTAAGAAATTACTTTAAGAAAATTCTACCAAATAAAATTGTAATAAAGGTTGACAATCAGTAGAGAGGTAGACGCTGATAAATCTGAGATTTTTTATTCTTCACAAATAAGCAAATTTCAAAATAATGTAATTTATCAGAAATCAAACTCTTAACTAATTAAAGAGACTACTTTAAATGTCTTTAGTTGTAATCAATCAAATGTATGAGAGTTAGATAATCAGTTAGGTAGATATTAACCCAACTTCAGAACTATTAAGATGTTTCATCAGAAATTTGACGCAACTGAAAAACTATTATTTTTAGAATCCGTCGCGAAAATCTTGTAACTAACTTGTAATTTAACACTTGGTGGTGCTTCCAGACGAATACATTAGATTTGAGTTTTTGTTTACAATGAATAAACTCAAAAATATTTAGCCGATTTAAAATATAATTTCACCTATAAAACGCTACTTATCAGCGAGAAAATAGAGTTACCAACAATATTTGCTTACGATCAAAGCCGGGGCGAATCACTACACTTACAATATCTTGGACTTACGATTTGTGCAACCAACGCAGCGATCAAGAGACAATACAGAACCTTCGACATGTTTTTAGAAATACCACTGTATTACGTTCTAGATCCAAAAACCAACAGTCAACTAATGTTGAAAACCTTTGCTCGGTATTATATATATGAATATTTTAGGTATTGGGATGACCAAGAACAATTGAACAAACATGACATTACGCAAATTTGTACAATTGTTCATTATCATTATAAATATTGCTTGTTATTTAAATTGTGTTATTTAAAAATTAACCATGAAAAACTGTACGTAATATAAAGTACTCTACTTAAAGAGTACTCATACCCGTGACAATTTCACAAAGCCATTGCATAGGGTTGGCAGTTTTTACAAATTTTACGATACTTTTGTCATGGTATATATCAGAGTCATATAAAACCAACTTCGGAAAGGTTTTCAAATCGCCAAAGTCAGTAAGTAAAACATATAGTTTTACTCAAAAAAGAAAAACAATATGTTTTACTTTGTGATATAAATCCTATTAATATTAAAAACGCTTGAGTATGGATGTTTGTTACTCTTTCATGCAAAAACTACTGAACTGGCTATAAATTTCACGCGGGTGAAACCACGGGAACAGCTAGTATAAAGATAACAGTTTGTTATTCATACAATAAACAAGCATTAAAAAAGCTTAGGTATTTTTTTTATTGTGTGATGTAAGAATGAGTACCATTCCTTTTTATCCTCAGGTACTAAGGCTACTAAGATTATATAGGTACCTATATGCAATATTTTATAGCCACAGGTATTAAAAAAACTTTATATTATAACAATTTCAAACTGTCGATAACCTTAACCTAGGTTTCATCATTATTCTCAGGTTTTGATGAATGAGGTGTTATTTGTCTATTAGGTACTATTCTTATTGGTTTTCTGAGGATTTAAAAGAAACGTGAACACGTCATTAGGACAAAAGATGGTTTACAAGAATTTATTGAAATTTTGTTTTCATCTCTCATAATTACACATTCTAAGGATTACCTGGGATAAATAAAGCCTTTTATATGATAATATTTTGAAAAATATTATAAAATATATATTATATAATAAGTTTTTAAACCTATAACCAGGAAGTTAATTCTGAAGTCTAATCTATATCGAATATCGATATTATTCCATACGCACAACATACAATTGAGAATAAACCGAAGTAATTGATAGACACGATTACTGATGTAATCGCTAAAAAGATTCTCAGTTTCAAGACACTCTCTTTGATGTGAAGCCAAATCTCGAGGTCCTTGGCGTTGATATATCCAGTGACGTTCAGTTTTGCGGTCATTTGGAAGACAAGGCTAAAATAGCTTCAAAAAATGTGTATGTGCTCAGTAGAGTGAGACGGTATTTCATCGCTTGCAATTATACAAGGCGCAGATCCGGTCGCATATGGAATACTGTTCTCATCTCTGGGCGGGAGCACCACAATACCAGCTACTTCCATTTGACCGCATTCAGAACCGAGCAGTCAGAATCATTGGTAATCGACGTCTATGTGACAGACTCGACCCATTGGCGTTGCGGCGAGATATTGCATCTCTGTGCATTTTCTACCGCATATATCACGGGGAGTGTTCTGAGGAATTGTTATATTGAATACGGATTAATACCAGTTACTGAGTTTCACCACCGTACCACCCGCCAGAAACTGAAATACCATCCTGATCATCTGGATGAATGGCGGTCTTCCACAGTGCGGTTTTCTAGAAACTTTTTGCCACGCACAACCACGTTGTGGACACCTTCCAGCAATGGTATTTCGGAACCGATACGATATTGAAACCTTTAAAAACATATGTTATCAAAAGAGCTTATTCCTTTTTAAAAGGCCGACAACGTACTTGCAATTCCCCTGGTGTTGCGGGTAGGGGGCGGTAATCTTATCACTTACCATCAGGTTAGCCGCAAGCTCGTTGTCCCCTGTGTTATAAAAAAAAATGTAATCGATTTTTTAAAATTACCATTTTAGTTTGTTCCATGTTCAAAATATATGGAATTAATATGTTGCTAGTGGTTAATGCTCTTAGCATTTAAAGGTGCGAAATACATTGCAGTGTCGATCTATCGTATTTGATTTAATTAGTAAATGATTGATCTTAATATTTGTTAGCCACGTAATCATAATGGTATGAAATGAGCCTACATGCGATGGGTATTCCAGCTGCCACATCATAACAAGTCGATGTTACTAAGATCTCTATTCCCAAAGTTTGGTGACAATGCATTGTGAATTGACACCAGAATTTTGGGAATATGCATCAACCATTGAAAACAAGGAGCATGGATATAAAGTAATCATTCCTACACTAAATGTAATGACACACTGTCTAAGGAATCAAGCGGTGATGTTTGCAATAAGTAATTGAAAGAACTTAAATTATTAAATAAATGGTTTTACAATAAAATTAAAGTCACTGCTATTAGAGAAACAATTTTGGGCAATTTCCTTTATTATTAATGACATTTTTTACGATAATTTGAGAATCTATACTTAATATCAACATTAAAACACAATATACATTGTTCATGATGTATAAATAGATAAAATGAAATTGCTAAATTTCAGGTCAATGAATTGCCAGCAATTGGTTGAAAAATTTATTTCAAAAGTTAGCAATGATATTTAATTTGTTACAAGTATGTTACAAAAAAAGTTCTAAAAACAGAGTGGCCATAGTTACCTGCGATAGTCTGTTTACGAAACTTTGCCATATGTGTTGTAGCGGGAGTAAAATATTACATATAATAATAGTTTTTTGTACAGGAAAAATTTAGTATTTAGATCTTCGGAAGCATGTCGCCTATAGTGTCGTTTATGTATATAGGCGATAGTACTACATACCATAAGGCGTCAGTTGTTTGCCTTTCTAATTACATGAAGAAAAATGTTTGTATGTATATAGCGTAGCATAAATCAGTAGATATAAATACGAGATCCATGAAAATTACATTGGCTCTAGATTATGGGATTACACTAGATATAGAATAATAGTAATATGCTCATATCGATACGGAAAGTATTATATATATTGAATACGGAATATTTGATAAAAATTGTTGTAGGAGGACATTAACAACCTTATTTTACCGAAAACAATTTAAGTCGGATAGTCTGTGCGTTTGTGCGCGTTAATCTCAGGAACAGTTTAACTGATTCACTTCAATTATATTATTTCTTTTATTATAATTGGTTTACCAGTATTAATTTGTTATTTTATGAAATACAAGTGTAACCCGCTAACTTGATATTAAATATTATTAAAAAAACAATTTGTATATACCTACGTTGTTATTATATTACCGAAGTTAAAAACATATGTTATCAGAATTCTTGTATGTCTCTGCACGCAAATTTTTCTCAATCTCAAAATTAATTTTTGCCAATCTATTTTACTGCGGATTTTACAGCCATAATTTAACAAATTCATTACATTTAGTATTTGTATCAGTTTTTTTTTTGTTCACAACAACGAAGCTATAGTTTTCTTATTATGATTATCATGTCGTGAACTCGGCTAGAATAAAATAAACAAAAATGGTGGCAACAAACTGACTAAAACTTGCAAATTTTAACGATCTAGTTTCATGACTTGTCATGTTCGTTTGTTTAAAATATAAATATCTGTTTATTAGGCACACAAGTTTGCTGAATAAAATAATTGTTTATTTATTCAGTTGTCAGACAGATATCGCTTTGGTATACGTACCTCTAAGATTTAAAAGAACAGCACGACAGTACTTACATATTTTTTTTCGTATACTTCTATTCTCGTCCTCCCCCTTTGTGTAGGTACTTATATATTTTTTAATGCATAGTACAACATTTTTAATAGATGGAATAAAGCAGATCTCATTCGGATTGTGATATCTTGTTTAGTGAGACAGAGTATTCACAAAATCCTCTCTGTCGTACCTATTTAGGTACTCTCCTTTCTCGCTTATCGTTTCGGTTGAATGGTAAGGTAAGACCGTAAAATTACAGGGCGTGAAGGCATAGGTACTTACTTTGCATACTTCATCTTAGTCCCTCCTATTGGCAAGGCATGAGTATACTACGGACGTCACATGACAATGTGATGCTCTAGTGATATTTGTCTATTGGCGACGTATGTGTATTGTTTATAGGCGACGGTTACAATTACCATCAGATGGACTAATAGCTTGATAGCTATTCCAGTTATATAAATAAGATGTACGACTGTAGATAGGTATGTCCTCACCAATTGTGCATGGTAAATAATCCGGCTGGTTATATTTATTTCTAGCTGTTATACGCGACGTCGTCCGAGTGGAATTTAACTTTATTTTTCTTACATAAAAGTAGCCTAAGTTACTTGTTATTACCTCAGCTACCTGCCAGTAAAAGTCCCGTCAAAATCGGTCCAGCCATTTCAGAGATTAGCCGGAATAAATAGACGGGCAGACAAAAATGATAAAAAATGTTATTTTGGTGTATGTATTTATATTCATAAGCGTGTACTAAAAAACAGTTATTGCAATATTGCAAACAGATACTTCAATTTTATTTATAGATATGTTTATATGTCAAAAGCGGAACATTATAAGTATAACATTAAAATTTATTAAATGCTTGAAGTAAAAAAAAACTTACTATGAAATAGGCAATATTAAATATCAAATGCTATAATACACTTTTTTTATGAAGTATCTTTGTTTTAACCGTAACTCAAATAGAAACAGCAAACAAGATACAATATTGGTTATTGCTTGTACAGTTTTTGCCGGCGCTTGGCTTGCCTATCTTGTGTGGTGCGCTGCGACCATGTATTCTTCTTTAATAATTACAATATATAAGCTATATATTAGCTAGCTATCTATTATCACGGGTACGGAATATCTAATGTTATTAAAGTATAAAGCGCAAAGGCGAAAATTTTTAAAAAGGAAATGGGTTATCACATCTTTGTCAGTGGGTATATATATATATATATAATTTTCATTCCAGATACTACACAGTTAAAAAAAATTCTATAATAATCCAATAGATTAATAGTTGTTTGTCGCTGCAGACTTCCAGTAATTTCATAATATGTCATTTTATGAGACGGAAGAAATTACTTCAATAAGAAAAAAAGTGGGTAGTTAATTCTCTATACTGTGTATCAAATAGAAGTAGTATAAGAAATATTAGTTTCTTTTAATTTCTTTGCAAATATGGGTAGCATGCTTGCATATATTGCTAGTAGCTAGCTTTTGTTTGGGACGATCTCTTTAAAGCTTTGTGCTTATCTATAATATTAATAAACAGACAGACACACCTTATATCTACTACAATAATTGGCCTATTAATCAATAACCAAAATTGGATTAAACAATAATAAAATTTTAGTTTTGTTAAATTTAAATCTGTTAAATGTTTTGTTGTTAAATCTACAAAAGAAGTATTGGTGTACATAGAAATATCTGATTTATTTTATTAGGACACATATTTTCTAGATTATTATTAATTTGTGTAATTTCTTTCTAGGGCCAAGAAAATAATGTTTTAAGGATTTCTCTTCTATGCCATTCGATTATAATTGACATCTGAACCTGAGACTATCTTGTATCAAAGTAACTATTACTGTTCTTACTATCTTTGTCTTGTTCAAACCTTGCGAGTATTTATTCAGACTAAGTTTTTTAGATTTTATTGCTTTAAAGGTTAGGAATGAAACAATACACATATGTTTTATTCATGATATATTGCTTATCGATATAGAGTAACAGAGTTTGTTTCCTAAATATGAAACTACAGGTTGATGGATTCAAAATGCTACTAAATGCAACAAACAAGGCATCGCGCTATCACAATAATAGAAATAACCAAACTCGATCAATGATAAGCCAATATAAATATTCAGATCTATCAAAACTTATCAAATTGTACAAAATATTATAATATTACATTTTTAAAAATCTCATAAATGCTAATTAGGTACCACTAAGTTAAGCAGTTATTACATTCTCTTTTTTCACTAGTTACTATTATATAAATTTAGACATATTTACAATGTATTAATTTTTGTTCACAAAACGAACGTTGTGAAAGCGCAAATTTATAAATTGAGCATCTTAGTCTTCATTCTTCTCTAGAAATGGAAGCGCTTGACCAACAACGATTTGACCTATCAAATTCAATTATAATACAACAATAGACACATTAAATAACTCAGTTATACAATAGATAAAATTCTCACACACACTCACAGCACAGACTGTATTCGATCATAATTTTAATTTAAATATTATTAAATATTTCTAGAAATGCAGTTCAACTTGGTACGACATAATCGTGACTCCCATCGTAGGGTACACACGTACAAATTTAATAATTTCGATCTCAATACTAAGTACAAACAAAGAACAAACATAACATTTTTATAGAGTACACATAACATTGTGACGTATTTTGTGTTAATATTTTGAGAAACAATTAGAAGCTAGTATCACTAAATGAGGAAAGAAATTCCTTATTGTGGAGTTAATTTATATTAATGCTTCGAGAACATTAATATAATTTATAGATCGGACAAGAAGTGTCATCCGATCCATAGCCGCTTCATTTCAAGTCAGCAATAAAAGAATTTAGCACCATCCGTTTATCCAATATTATTTGACATAATAATCTCTTAACACTAGCTGGTTTGAAATGAAACTTATATTTTTATGAGATATCCGTTAAGGCTAAAGCTAAACTGTCATAGTCTAACTTACAACTATACTTAAGTGATAATCCCGTACCTTCACCAAAGATTGCACATAATACCCGATACTTTGATTTTTGCAGTCATGCCTAAAGAGTAGGCGAAGATATTTTTCACATTGACTGTTAAAAATTAAGGTATATAAGGGAACAAAAGATGGACAGTTCCATAGTTTAATATAAACCGTTAAATTTATGTAGTTTTACAACGGAATGTCTACATTTATGGAAGACATAGATTACGTACGAAGAAATTTCTGCGTGCATAACTTCAAATTTAGCGAAATGCACTGGGGCTCTATCTCTATAGTCAATACTTTGCATTATTTTTACTAAATCGGACGGACTAAATTCGTAATTAAGTACCCATCATTCCATTGTATCTACAGAGTAATTGATAATAAATTATTTAATTTAATTTTGCTGTAATCGGTTTTAGTATATTAGAGAGTAATTTTTCATGAATACCGATTGATTTCTTAATTTGTTTATATTATGTCTAATTATGGACCGGCATGGGAAGCTGGCCAAGTAGCTGATTGGCGAACGATGCGTTCGTGAATTTAAAATGTCTTTTGTCGTAGAATTTCAGCAGCGCGGGTGAGTATGGATGTTGTTTCTTTAGATGCATGTAGTGTTCCTCTGGTTCAGAAGTCGTATGTCCGCACTCTTCACACACGTACATCTAAAAAGAATAAAACAGGTTTATACATCAGAGATACTTTAAGTAAGAATATAGTTTACAGTACTTTTTCATGGCTTTTCTCATGTGAATTACATTAAAATGTATCCTATGACATTGAATTGACAAGCGTATAGCCGTTTAAACGTAACTGAGTATCAAAAAGCCATATATTAAAACTTAAAATATGTAATACGTATAGCCGTTTAAAAAAAATATTTAACTCAATTAACACAATATAAGTATCAAATAAGTTTCATCATTTTAGCAAAAAATGATAAAAAATAAAAATAAAATATATAAAAAAATAAATTTCAAGATTCAAAATTATACATCTATATGACCTTGGATCTACCCTTTCAATCCTCTCGCAACCCTTTTTCACATTAAAAAGTAACCTATGTCTCTGTTTAAGCGAGATGCGAGATAAACAAAAGTTACTTTCACATGTATAATATCAGTAGGGTATTTAATAAACTAACTCTAAAAAGACAAAGAAAAAAGTTTAATCGTTCTAGCTTCCACAACCACACAAACAGCAAATTTCCACAATAACTTTCATTCCCTATTTTATTTTACTACCCCCCCTCCCCCGAAGAGTAAAAATTTTACAAACATTGAATGGCTAAAAATGAGTCTCAAACTTCTAGTTTTAAAAAATGACGATTCTTCCATACAGCGTACCATTGCAACCCCCTTACAATCCTTTTTTCACATTCAAAAGTACCCTATTTTTTACAAACATTGAATGTCATTTTTATTTATATTTAATCAACAGTCTCAAAAATAAGTTTCAAGCTTCTAGAAAAATGATTCTTCCATACAATCTTTCATCCCCCCTTTTAACCCCTTACAACCCTTTTTTCGCATTAAAAAGTAGCCTATGTCCGTTCTCAGGGTCTAGACTATCTGTATACCAAATTTCATTCAAATCGGTTCAGTAGTTTTGGCGTGAATTTATATTTTTATCGTTTCCGTACAAATAATAATTTTACAGTATTAATCTACAAACCAACATTTTGTTTCTTACAATCAGCTAAATAATTTAAATAGTTCCATAATATATGGCACAATGAAAAGGTCATTTATTTTATAAAAAAGACAGTTAGTTTTTATTTTAGTGAAAAATAAGAAAATTCTATTTTGATACAACAACCATATATTTATTAATACCTATACTTTATTAATTTTGTGTTAATGCTTTTTAAATAAACACCCACACATTATTTCTGTATAACCTACAAAAATGGGTAAATAATTTAATTTCGGATACACACCACAACATTCTTTCAAAAATGTAAATAATAAAATTTGAAGAAATTGTGATTGTTATTAAGTTTTTTTTTATTTATTATTATTTAACATTGGACATTGACTTTAATTTTTGTAATTTATATTGTAAAACTTTAAGTTGGGCTAAACTGGGCTTGTATCCAGAGCCGTAAAAGAAATTAATAAAAAAAATCGCCAAATTTGTCTCGCAATCGGCCAATTTCAGGTTTAAAGAAAAAACACATATACACGATATACGATTTTATCATAAAAAAGTGTCAAAAAACAATATTTTCACTAAACGTCAACGTCATGTTTCCGGCAAGATCTTTCGTTTTACATTATGTTATCTGTGGTTATGTTCTCTGTGATGGATACCTTATTGGCGCAAACGCACGCGATGAGTTGATTGGTTGTTAGCTAGTGAAATGAAAAGATGGCGAATGGCGCAAACGCACGCGATGTGTTGATTGGTTGTTAGCTAGTGAAATGAAAAGATGACGAATAAGGATTCAACCGCATAAAGATAACCTTGTATTTCCATTTTGAACCCCTTACAACCCTTTTATGCAT
This sequence comes from Achroia grisella, assembly GCF_030625045.1. Lineage (NCBI taxonomy): Eukaryota > Metazoa > Arthropoda > Insecta > Lepidoptera > Pyralidae > Achroia > Achroia grisella. The sequence continues at coordinate 1,315,935 of NW_026712606.1, read as the reverse complement.
TAAAAAGTAGCCTATGTCCTTCCTCTGCGCCTAGACTATCTGCGTACTAAATTTCATTTAAATCGGTTCAGTAGTTTTGGCGTGAAAGCGAGACAGACAGACAGACAGACAGACAGACAGACAGACAGACAGACAGACAGACAGAGTTACTTTCGCATTTATAATATTAGTAAGGATTAAACAAAATTATTAATAATTACCTTTGTTCGTCTTTCTTTGTAAGCGTAAGTATGTTGTACACCATGGACTTTTAAACAGTGCGATTCTAGTGAGCATCTTTGCGTGAATGATTTTTCGCATAGATTACATTTGTAAGGTCTGACTCCAGTATGCGTTCTGGTATGACGTTTCAAATCAAACGTATCATTGAATCCTTTACCGCAGAAAGTGCATAAGTATCGTTTCACGTCTGAATGACATTTCATATGTCGGTTTAAAAGCCTCTGTAAGCTAAAGTTCTTTGAGCACACCCTGCAAACGAACTTGGTAGGATCATCCTCGCTAACTAACACTTGTTTATTTTTTTCTTCTTCGCGTTGGCGTGCATTGGCTTCAGTTGCCAGGGGATTTTTTACGCCGTGTCCACCATTGATGAATTCCAATGGTAGTTCCGCAGGCAAACCCAACTGCAAATAATAAAATTGCTATTTAATACTTAAATAAAATGTTTGATAGAATCGTAATGTAATATTCATTATTAAATTATAAGGCTGAGCTTATTGCTATTACCATAATATAATTCAATAAACGAACTCAAATCCAGTAAGTGAAAGCATAGTTGATTCAGGCTTAGCGATTCAAATTAATATCTTATATTAATATTCAATTAAATTTTTTTGTCATTTTACTATTGTCATATTTATAGCTTCGCCTTAAAATCAAATAATGCTTACCCTATGTTGCAAGATTTGCATTTTGCTCTCGTTGATAGAGCCTTTCTTGAGACTTACAGCAGCTGCAGGACTGAGTGACGAATTCTCGATGTGATTGTTACTGTCCAAAGAATTGTTCCCACCAGGCGAAGGCAGTGACACGCCAGTAGGAGAGTCCAACTCTAATGAGTGACTAGTGAATGGAAATCCGGGAGATAGTATTTGTGGCCTTTGCTGAAACTGAACGTGAATTTGGAGCTGTTGCATTTGACCCTCGTTGTGTTGTAATAATGCTGGATTTAATTGCATCAGTAAATCTGGACGATCTTTAGCAAAATTATAAGATGAATTTTGTTCTTGACTGGCAAATGCTAAATAATTGGCTTTTTCATAATACTGTCTACTTAAATTTACCTGCTCTGCCAAAGTTTCAATGTCTAATGGATTGTGTACAGAGTCCGGAGTAATTGATGATGATTCTCTAAGTTCCGAGTCTGTTATAGATTCAACATGATTGTTTAACAAATTTGCGAAGTCTTCTGTCGAGTCTGATAAATTGCTTAAAATTCCTTCATTTGTACCTGAGAACGTTAAAGTCGTAGAGAATTGATAATTATCTATGACATCATCTCCCATATCTACTACCATAGAATCGTCAAAATTATTTGGATAGTTGCTAATTGCGCCTAAATTTTCTAATTTATTTTCATAATCAATTTCTTCATCTTTTAGAGCTAAGCCGTAATGGGCATTCTGCATTAACGAATATTGTTTACTTTGTTCTGGGAAATTTGTAGAATTTTCATTGTTTTCACAGTCCATATTGAATCCATTGATAATATTGAATTCGTTAGTGAAATTACTATTGGCGTTGAAAGAATTTTGTCCTCCTTTTGAAGAGGGTCCTAATGTTTCATAGAAAGGAGGTAGACTTCCCGTAGGTGGACTGTTGGGTCCATAGTTAGATCTACCGTCCCGACCATTGCCACCGCTTCCTGACCCTCCACCAATGGCTCCGCCTCCCCCCGATGAAGGAGCAGTACTACCACTTCCAGAGCTGAAGCTACCTGAGCTTCCACTGTTTTGAGAACTACTAGAGGAACCATTGCTACCTGTTGACCTGCCGTGTCCTGCAGCGGCATTGATAATGCCTGGAACTTTAGCGGGACAATTTCGCAAAACAAGCACAGGTCTAGCCAAAATTCCGTTAGCAATTTTAGAACTACTGGTTCTCCTTTGTTCTCTTATCTTTTTCTCCGTTTCTTCATCTTCTGTCTCTCCACGCTTTTTTGCTATTACGTAATCGATCGGTTGATCTTGTTCCGGTTCTGGCGTAGGGAGTGTTGATGGAATGCTCACTTCTGATAATTCTTTCTTATTATCACGAAATTGAGATTGTGATGGTGTTCTCTGAATGACAGAAACCTTTTGACACGTCACATTGTTGTCTATGCTGGGTGAAGGTACTGATTCAGGTGAAGGAGTGTTTCTAGTTGGCAGGACTACAGGGTCATTGTCTAATGCATCTTTCTCTTCTTTTATTAATGGTCTGTCATCAGGTTTCTTTTCTTCCGAAACTACTGGTAAATATTGTTTACGTTCTGCTTGTGTGAGAACGTGTCCTCTATGACTGCCGTATGGAATGCCACCTCCAAGAATTGATGAAATGAATCTAATTGGCTCTTTTGTGTGTATATCTTGTACACTTCTAGTTCCATTATTCTCTCCAAAGACGTCTCGATCTGAAAAGAAAATATGTATATGGTTAGTGTGATATAATAAAATATATTAAATACTTTAGAGTAAACAGTATAAAATATTCGTCCTCGGCTCATTACTAAAGTATTCGTGTAGCGTTGGAGGCATAAGGCCTCGTTGACGTCACTGGTATGTGCCTCCATAACGGTAATACTCGCCTCCACATACACGCCTAGAATTCTATGTGTGCGTGTTGTATTTATTACAATTGGCGCTCTAGCGGACAAAGTGACAAATTCAATCTCGACCCAAATCTGCCATCCATTGACACCACTGAGTTTTACCCATTCAGTTAATGTTTCCTGTCTACCGTGATATCATTTTTAACAGTGTCAATTGAATATATCATCAATTCCGACTAAATATAGAATAATAATATTTAAACAAAGATGAAAATGATCGCAACATAGTAGAACTCAAAATAATAAAGCATGTAATTACAGATAATGAATGAAATGAAATGAAGTGTAAAATTCTGTTTCAATTGAAATAAACTATTTCAACAAAAGTGCGTAGGTAGTCAGTGAAAGTCTCAAGGTTGGCTTAAACGAGTTCCTTTGCCCTTTCTCAGCTTTTGTTAGGGATTCAAGGACGATGCCTGCATTGTTGGGGCTCTTTTTTGTCTGTGCTCGTAATTGTATGCGTCTGTGCGGGCAGTCGTGACGAAACGGAGCATGGTCTCATATTTTTTTAAACTGTATGACCATAGTGCACTGTTATTTCCATATATCATGGTTGGTTTTTATAATTTTCCTAGCTCTTCCACTTTTACAAACGCATTATTTTTCTTTTTCTACTACACATATTATTATTTTTATAGATTAATTACAAAGTCTACATGACAACTTCCGATATTGTTGTCAATTTTATTGTACTATAATCTATATATATGATGTTATATGTATATGAACAGTTCTATTACAGATGGAAATGGTGACTATGAAATATTTCACTACTTCTAAAAATTAGTTACTTTTAACTGTTTCTAAATTTATAATATTATTTATTCTTAATAATTTTAATATTCTTTATTTAGTGTGATTTGAACTCATATTGATAAAAAGAGAAGTAATTTTGATTGACTTACCGTACAAAACTAAAGACTTCTTTATTGAAACTATTTCAACATTTTGAAAAAATAAGAAAGTTAAAATGTAATTTTACATATGAATTGTATAGGCAAACATGAATATCTAACATAGATAATTTAAGTTGCTATGGGTTTATAGTATGCAGCATGATGAATATTGAATAACCACAATTAGAATGAGATTTTGTATTGAAAGCACAAATGTAATGATAATATGTGCACAAATATTATTGAAGGTGAAATGTCATAAGACTCTATAACTTTTTATTCCACCAATGTCTGTGTGGCTTGACATTTAGAACCAGAACAGGGTTCCTAATTAATATTCTTAGGACGACACACGGCTGCTGCGGTACGCGCGAGAATTGTAATGAGATACTTGTCATAGGATTTTCAAGTATTATTGAATATTATATTTTGGCATAGTGAATGGAAAATATTGAGAATATTGAATGTCAAATGATTGCTCTCGTAAGTAGTGCGCGTTAAATGCATATAATATCCTTATTACGCATCGCAATTCCTGAGGAGTGAGATGTTAAGGCTCACCTGATGGTAAACGATAACCGTTACCTTTATAAGAACATTAGGATATCACAAGTGATACGCGTGGTAACCTCCTCTTGTAGATATTGTAATGTAGGTGTGAATAATATTGAGGGTAAAATAATATTTTTTTGGACTCGTCAATCCGGTAGTAAAACTGCAATAAAGCACTGACTGGTCCATTATATCACAGTGGCGAAAATTTATCGCACATGTAATATACGACATATGTTCATAGGCTGTTATGTGTATATGTTTAACACATAGTATTTACGTATGCACGTACTCGTAAGCCCATATATGTGCAGGTATGTGATGAGAAAACATCCCAAAACTAGTATCACTATGTTTATTTTAGGATAATAATTATGCAATACTTGATGATAAAAGTTACAATATGATTACGAGTTACTAGTGATATAATCATCTTTATTGAATATTAGTTAAAACCATATTTTATTTACCATACAAATTGCAAACGTTCATATCGCGCATTAAAATAGTGCGGTTTTTATTCTAAAACGGTAAGTCAAGGCTCCGTAATTACCATGTCCATATCTATTCAGTTAGTGCCGTTTCCTGCCAAGAAACAGTGCGGGTAACCTTGTAAGCGAACGCTCATTATTTGGCCATTAACGCTGCCTTCCTCGCGTCACTTTTTGGCAATAATTAGCAATGCTAAATCAGTATGTTGGTTAGTTTTTACGTAGGTACTTACACAGGTATAATGTGAAAAGTATTTAAGATATTTTTTCAAAGTATGATCATTAAAAACATATTACTAAATATGACTTTGCTTTTATATAACAATTTTATTTATGCAGAAAAACTTAATCAATAAACATTTAGCATACTTGTTTTATTTTATGTAGTAAGTATATATTACATTACTTAATAGGAAAATGACTTAATAGAAAAAATTATATTATCTGTGCACTTTTAATGTCAATATGTTGTTGTATATTCAATTATATTTTAATCAATAAGATTAAAGGTGCATAGATGTTCATAAAGATCATAAGTTAGACTTGTGGGAGATAAAAATAATGTCTTAGCATCATATAACCTTAACATAACTCCTGACGTTAAAACTATAATGTAATATATAAATTAGATAGGATTATGTATTAGTTATAATAATTATCGATGCATTAATCATAAGCAAAATGTTATTCTGAAATGCCAAAATGATTAATTGCATTTTGTCAGTACAGAATCGTTTTACAATGAGAGGTACTACTACTACCTATTAAATGCGTGATACAAATTCATGACGCCATGACGACGATAGCCTTCGACTTAAGATTTTTTTTATTGTTCCTGTGTGTTGGTTTGGTAAAAAATATACGGTAGGTACACCGGTTTTGAATGGTTTATGGATTAGACTAATTTTGTCTTGTTATGATGTTCATCTTAAAAATATACAAAAGGGAAGAACTTACAATGTAATGCTGTCCGCTTGTCTTTCACAATATTTCACTAGAGGATAACTACTGAATAGTTGATGGCGAATGATATTATTTAGCAATTAAGTTAACTCCATGTAATATTGCTATCTGCATTTAGTGCAAAGCTGTTGAAGTTGAAATTATAAACAAACAATTCAGTTTTATTTATTTATATGTATGTAATGTTTACAGACATTTAGTGTATTAGTATTCCTTCTGAAAGGTGGTATATGTAAGACGGTAGCACAGAAATGTAGAAGACCACAGCTAAAAAACGCCATTATTTGAATTTTCTGGTTACCAGTCTAAAAATTGTATTATTCCTTTTTCTAGATCATACATAAAATATAATTACATGAATATAAAATAATAAGAACTTATGTAGATAATAAAGAGGCGGCAAAACATGCTTTGGCCATTAATAAAGCTAAGGAGTACGGATGGACGAGCTAGAGTGTCCTTGTACTGAGGTTATCGGACTCTGTTAGCATTTAAACCCATTATAAAATGAAAGACAGCTATGAAGAACCGCTCCGGACTCTGAGTACATAAAATTCCGTTGAAGCCTTTTTTATAAGCTTGTACCGATAACACACGGTACTCGCGAGCGTGTGCACCGGCCACAAGAATCGGTTAAAAGGTCGTGTCGAAGGACATTTTTTTTGTTTTGAATTGTTTATCATGTGCATGGGCGCATATTGAGAAGATAGTGTACAGGTACTTGTGTATATTGTATGACTAGAATGCCAAATAAGTTGATACTTACCTAATAGAAGTAGAAGTAATCGCTTCACGCAGTAAATACTACGTTACAAATACCACAAATTACACTTTGATAAGTCTCGTGCGTTACTATGCCTGAAAGTTAGTTAACTTTTTATCTTATCCAGTACAAAACAAAAACGTAGTAAAAACTGCTTTCATATTGTATTAGTGACTTATAGTAATAATGTTTTAATAATTTTTAAACGATTGCTATAATGTTATTGTTTATGTTGTTATCTATAATGTTATTATGTTGTAATTTTAGGCTATTTTTGTTTTCTTCATTAGGTCTCCCAGAAATTCTTGTTTGTTTTGTAATTTATAAACTATACCGAATAATAAAACACCTCGTCGCTTTAATAAATTCAAATAGTCTGAGTAATCTGAACTTAAGTATAATAAAGTTGTAACAGAATGGTATATTTATCGAAAATTAACTGTTTTCCTGGTTTCACTCACACTGAACCCACCCACGATTACGACTTACCAATAGATTATTAAGTATCTAATAAATATGAAGTGTCAACAATAAGTATATAATGTATATACTTGTAGTCAATAACAGAGTTCGAGAAGCATGTATCCTTTTTTAGATATGTATATGTTTGATTCTATGTTGCGTTGTTACATTACTAAGGAATACATTTACAAAATTCACAACATCAAAAGTATTATTTTTATACTATTTATACTTATTTGTATCTATTCGCGAGGTTAGAGATCAATCCTATGAAGGCAGTGCTCAAGCCGGCCTACGCTAATCGCTCACACCACCTACAAAATGTTACCTTGCCTTCCGTATATTTTTCAATAACAATTATTCGCTGTAGGTATGCTATAAAAACGACGATTCTAATACGTCGCGTCTAAATGAACGGTCGCAAAAACTGTTCAACGCTTTATTATTATTTTGTTCACGGTGTGAATCACAACCAGATTTGGCGAGGGTTAATGACCTAAATATGTTTAGCGAAGTGTTCAAGGCTAGTATCGACTTATTCAGCTAGTCAATAGAAAAAATCCGGTATTTAGAAGGCAATCGGCTGCCTTGTTTCATCGGATACAAGTTTCGGAGGCAACTCGAATTTTATTACGTGTTTATCCGTTAAAGCGGTTACCGTTATTTTTTTTCTGTGGGACTAGAGATTTGAAAGGTAGACTTAAATTAACTGGATAACATTGGTTTTCTATTAAAGTTTTAAAAGATTTTAAAGCATTTTTTTTCCAAGAGCAATTTATGAAATCCTGTTAGTCTTCATAGAAATAGTGAGGTAAGTATATAAATGACTAGAGAGTGAATTTCATGTTAATGATATGACATAAACCAATCAAGGTTTAAAAATAAACTTTTGTTTATGATTTTTGTCGATGATTTTTCAGATAAAAAACATATCGATGTCGTTCTTAAGAGAATCCCGAATTTAAAAACAAAAAAAGTATAACTACCGTTATTAGATGTTAATAATAATATTCGTTTCAGGATGTAAACCTTCGCAGATTTTCCATTACGTATGGCTGCTATACGAAGAGCAAGACCGTGGGCAGTCACAGCAAATTGCTCCAAAACTCACGAAAAGATTATCTTTTATTGCGCGTGACACAACAATGGAGATGACCTTACGTTTATAAGATGTAAGCATTCGTCAGTCGTATGATATTTTATTTAACTTTGTAATGAAATATTTGTTTTTCAACCGACTTCTTAAAAGAGGTGATTATTGATTATATTTTTTTGTATTTATTACCATACATTATAGAGTATAACAGTGATTTTATATAATATCTTCTATTCTATTCTAATCAACACGAATTACTTTGGTATTTACTACATTCTCATTGAAATCCTACTTGGTACAGTTATGTCCAAATGTTCCACACACAAGATAATATTATTTTCAAGATAATATTAATATTATTGCTTTCATGATTATTATAATTCCCTTTAATAATAAAATACAAAAATATATTATTAAGTGATTGGAAAAACCTACTCTAAATGTTAATAATCAGTATTCGTACAAATATACATACTTATTGTTATTTTCTGTTAACAGTCCTGATTGGATATGTTGAATTATCCATTGTAGTAGTCATAAGCGTTCATATTATAACATAAAAGCTTTCGTTTTAAAATGAGATAAAGGTTTTGTTTTCATCCCAGGTGGTCCTTAATGCATTCGATAAGGCGAAGTGCTAGTAATGACGAATGGGTGTTATTATGATAGAAAATAGTATCTCGTCTCTCTATAGATATGTTAGAGAAGTGACAATAATTGTATTAGTAATTATACTAATGCTACAAATTAGAAGTTTTATAACATTCTTAAAATATTTTTAGGACTCATATTCTAGTTATTATTAGACAGAGATATTATAAATTCTGTTAAATATAAAATATATTCATTCATTCTCACATTTCACAGAGTATATTTCGTTTTTTATCAGTGCTATTCTTTATAACTTTGTAAGTAATATTTTGTAACAATTGAACGTCAATTCTGCCATACACCAGTTATTGGCATAGACAATATTGACAAAGATTGTAACAGAGCTAAAAATATCAGCACACTGAGACGTAATTGTTTATCATTATCTTTCAATGTGCAGTGTTAGTGTAACGATAATTAAGTAACTTCTAACTATTGACCGCTCTGAACGTATATTTAAAGTAGATTCAATCTTTTATTGTTCCAATTCAATAGTCAAAGTGGGTATTATTAGTTGTTTTAGCAATTAATATGAGGGAAGAAGGGGATTGTTAGTAATGTGGACTAAAAACGCCATTGCTAATAATGTACCATGTCAGGTTGACCTACCGTGGTTCCGTCTGGAAACAATCGTGATAAATTCATGGTGAATACCACGATGGCCTAACTGACAGAACCTCATGCTCATCCTATCATCCATCATTGGTGCCACTAAACCGTTAACGCAAGCGGATGCACCATTCCATTATCATCATTAAGAAAAGAAAAGCTATTAATATGATTTTCGTATTATATGTCTTTAGTGATTAAAATAAATTTAAAAAATACATAGACTTTACAAAGATGATATATAATTGATACTACTTTCATACAGAAAATACGCATATTGCAGAATTCAATAAGAAGCAAAAGCAGGAACGCAAAATGAGAAGCGATATCCGTACTAACATTACAAGTACAAAAGTATCAGACATGGTGGTCTATAAGATCCATATATCAATTAGATCTAAATGTATATTGTATCAGGAATTTCATATTCGTATTGCCAGTAATGCAATGTTAATTAATATCTATAGCTAGCTGATAGGTGTACTATTATTTCTCATTTAGCCGTGAAAATAAAAGATAAAAAAGATGGATGTATCTGTCCTAATATGAAGTTAACTCTCTCTCTCGAGAGAGTTAACCATTAGGACAGATAAGTAATTCTATATTGAGTAACAAACGTCTTGTTTATATTACGAGTGTGTATAAAGTATAGTTACATTAAAATATGTAGTGTAATGGTAATAACAACTTATTTAGACTACCTCGCGTGTAATTACGAACACTGTTATGACGTCAATGGATAATTACGTGGCATTCACGTTCCATGCAGTGTAATTGGTAGGTATACCGTTATTGTCAATATCATAATAAACCGTAGAACTGTGTCTGCGGTTCAAGCGAGGTTCGCATAGTCTGATAATGGCCGTCATACGCATGGCTTTAACGTTTCCGCAATATTATAGATACTGTAGTCGCGACTTCTAAATAGATGCTCTATTCTTGGTTTTGTTTTATATATAAAATTCTCGTGTCACAGTCAATTTTTAGTTTCGTTCCCAAAAATACATACCTCCAAAACGGCTTGACAAAACAACGTTTGCTCATGAAATATATATGTGAGCGTATTGAGTAGGTCTGAGAATCGGCAGAAAAGAATGCGAATGATAATGAAAATTCTTATATATTTTATGAGACGTGTACTTAAATGTATACTATCATAATATATAAACTAATATTATGACAGTATAAAGGTACACGTCTCGCACAAAAGTTATTAGAACTCGGGACAAACCGGGGCGGACCTCTATTAATATTATATACATATATATATTGTGTCATTCACACATAATATGTCGTGTTGGTATAATACCAATGCGGCTACTTAATGTGACTCGTTATATACATAATGACATTTCGCATTTTAAGAACAATTTGCGGTAATGTGGTCAGTATAATTTTTACTTAATGGATTGACATGCATTAACTATTATTACGTGATTTGATATAATTTTGCAGTTCATTAAATATAATAATTTTATTTACAGGTTTATGTACTTGAATATATAGATTACAAATCCTAGAACAGAATACAGATAATCTTTGTTATAATAAATTTAATTGATTTTCAGCATTTTTGAATAGTCCCCAGTACTTTGTATTTCCTGTTTATATTGCCTGAAGTACTAAACTAGATGCTTCCTAGGATTACGGCTATGTAATATAAAAAAGAGGTACAATAACCATGGGAAATAATTTGTAACTCAGGGTCGGAAACGATTATTCTAATTGTTTTAATCTAATTACTTCTGGCCCTACTGTTTTATAACCACGGTATAGTTATTCAAGGCCAATTTAAACAAACGAAATAGGGTAATTAAAATAAAAATCCCGCCTGTTGAGTCCAAAGACATCTTATTTTGTTTGTGTTGTTTTCATAATATGATAACTTTCATTTAAAGTCTCAAGTTATTTATTTGTTATTCGTTGAATAAATTACAAAAAATCTATTGATCACAACTACAATAAATGTTGATTACAGAAGTAATAAAAAAAAATCCTATATGAATAAATGATTTTGTATGTGACTTTCAATGCCATGATAGATTCATAGATGCCTCTAAAATTTAGTAACACATAGATATAGAATATATTGTAATATTTCTCAATGGAAATAAACTGTGTGTACTCCAAAATAATACAAGTTTGTATATTGCGGTTGCATTTTGGTGAACAATGAATGATTAGCGGTTTTGTGGTTTATAATTTCATCATATACTGTTATATTTTAGGAAGATCCTAATAAATATTATTTTTAGGTATGTATATATTACTTTTTTATTACATCATGACTTATATGATATATTTATAACAAAAATTACTAGAAACTAACCACTTTGTATTTTAATTGGGTATAATATGTAATAGAATAAAGAGGACCTTCAAATGGCTTCGAAAAAAACCAGTGTTTATTTATAAGAACATGTGCGGGAATTTCGGTCATTCCTACACGTCACGTGCGACACATCTTGATTTTAGCGCAAAAAATAAATGGCAAGTCCTTGTTCAACCTTGGACCATCGTCTATAACTATCCCTTTTTTATTGCTTAACTTGACAGAGACAAAATATTGGCTTATTTGACTAAACTATGCATGTTATGTAGCAATGTAGGATGCCGACTGACGAAAGTCAGAGAAATACTCGGTTTCTGTTCGAAAGATTTACACACTTCCATTTTTGAACAATTATTTGTAACTAAGTTCTTATTGAATATCTTCTGCAATAAAAATGTAATAATCCTCTATTTATTAGTTATTTTGAATTATATTTATTACATTAACATATTTATTTATTTGACTGTTTTTTAAACAACATAATAACAATACAACTGTAACAATTTTGTATGATTATATAAAGAAATCTTACATTTACGAAAATCGGTAGTTGTAGTGATTCATACTCGCACATTTATAAGAATTAGCTATGATAAATATGTAGTATTAAATACCTACTCTGTATTGAAAATATTACAACAGCTGTGGTGAAATGAAAAGAAAATAATTTTAATTACTAAATTGAAGACGTAATAAATATGGAATAGCTTCCTAAAACTCAATAATTTAAACATGATTACCACGGACCAACATTATACTGAGCCTATTCTTAGAGTAAACGTTTTTTTTACGATCACGCTTTAAAATTGCAAACCTTAAAAAGAACAGCTATAACAATGGTTGAATACAATAGGCCACATGGCAGTGAATTGCTTCTTTTTCGGTTATTCATAAAGTTGTGGATTTTGCTGGTTAATAGCAACATGCGATAGGGTTTTATTTTAATGCATTCTTTTTCTTATCATTTTTTTTACATTAATTTGTAGAGATCACGTGGACACTATGTATAGTTTCATGTTGTAAGTACCTACTTTGTTCAAGGTCACCGTACCCTGTTTTTTTTTATTCATTGTCTCTGAAACTATTAACTAACAACATTAAACATAATATATATGAGTAAATAGAAACAAAAATATGTATATGTTACATTTATTAGTACTTTACTGGATCTACTGTTATTTTCTTAATATTCACTGTACTTACGAAATTAATACTATAGTTACCTTTAAATTATGAAGCAAGTAACTAGCTTTGGATAATTACAATTGAAATATGAATTTTAAACAATTATTATATGAGGATTTCATACTGAGTCGTTATAAGAGCAATCGAGTCAAGTCTGCGATCAAACATCGATATTTGAGGTGTTGTTACACTTTACAATAATTTACTGTTAATAAAATAAGTAATTGTATAACGATTACTATGATTACAGTATATGTACATACAAATATTATCGTTGTCTGACTCATTTAAAAGTCTTGACCTTAATGCGTATATAAATATCAAATGTCACGTTATTTGATGCGTTTGCGCACTCGATTAATACCAATTGCACTTGTAATATTCAATAACAGGGTGGCGGAGGGGAGGCTACTGTTATTAATAAGCCCCATTACTAAGGTGGATCTCAACGCGGTTCCTTCTAGAAACCATCGTGTTGGCTTCCTTGTGATTTCATCACGATTAGTTATATCAATCTAACCTCATTCTAATGTTATCATGCTCAATTGGTGATCTACCAGCGTGTAGATACTGTTAGCGCCCACATAATACAATAAAATATAGTAAATCCTATAAGTATATTATAGTTACAAATATTATTTCGTTGATACTAAAATGCACAATATTTGTTAAAGTAAAATGTGGTTTTTAGTTTATCTTTATAAAACATTTATTTGACTTAAAATTTTTCTATTGTTATATAGTAGTTGCCGAGCGTTCATTAACCTTTTAATTAACCTGTAGGTACATGGTACAAAATTATACAAATTAAATGCACATAATTTCTTTGGAAATAGTAATGAATTTTGCATTGGCTTTTAGTGTTATTTGTTTTTTTAAGCAGTCTTTACGTACTGAAACTGTGTGAGTACAATTAATTTAAATATTTCTTTTAATTTTATAATAATGTGGGTATATAATACAATTGATAAGTATGTATTGGTAACGGTTTTTGCTAAACAATTGAAGGTTAACTATTGTACCTATTGTTTTGTTTTTATTACTATGATTCATTTACCTTTGTAATGTATGGTAGAAGTACACATACAAATTGTTTTTAGTTCTGTAGTTTATTTGTTAATGTAATAGTATCAAATGCATCTTAGATGCGATATATTCTACATGTTGGAATTATAATTACATATATGTATACTATACTAAATATCTCTCATGTGTTATATAATTACAAAAGAATGAGAGATTGGAAAATTTAATAGGAATTACAAATATATGGTTACTTGTTAGTAACAAAAGGGCATGCTGTTTCCTTCTATGTATGTTTCCTTATTATACTGAAATATAAGAACTATTGTTAGATGTATAAATAAATAAAATAATGTTTACAATCAATACCTTTCCATATTATTAAATTGGAAGGAAATAGTAAATATATTTTATTAGTTGAAATTTTACTGCACGCGATTTCGTTGATGTCTTTTGTATTGAAACTCTCTGTGCGAAGGAGTTGTAACGAATGTTATTATTTTTATTTAATTTTATAATGATTGACCTCGGTGTGAATAGTTCAGCACAGGGCTTAATTTCTATACTCCCGGGATAGGCTGTTGTCCTGGGTTATCATAGCTTTATATTTTTTTATACGAAAAAGTCATATGTCATGTAAACGAGGTAAAGTTATTAATGTATAAAAAATATAATCCAATAATTCTATGAATTCTTATACTCTACAGTTTTATTTATTATAACTTAAGGTATTTAATAACCATGTATTAGTCTCGTCCCCTATTTTTAAACATCACCCCGCATGTTATGAAGTTCCGACCTTCGTGTCGCCCTTTTGCACAGGTGAAAAAACACCTGTAATTGGTGTTCACTTTTTGCTATTTTTATGACCTTTATTTCTATTTTGGTACCCTTTATAATAAACGATCGACATACGGGTTAACGGTAAACTTATTTGTTGTTAACCATGTAACTAGTAATTTATTCCGACAATGTGTTCTGTGTTCAATAATTATTTTTTAAATTACCAGGATGTTCTGTCAACACTTTTATTTATCAAGTAAAAAAATATTACGCACTATGAGCTAAATGTTAATCGTTGTTAATAATCTTGTGTAATATTATTAACAAGTAGGATTATCTATACATATTATAAAACAAAGTTTCACGTCAAGTCTGTTTACAATAATGTAATTTTTACAATAATATAAAAAAACTACTGAAGGGATTTACATGCAGTTTTTATAAATCAACAGAGTGATTACTGAAGAAGGTTTATGTCATTATTTAAGTTTTTTTGTAAATTATTCAATTGTGTTTATGTGGCCTAAATGTAGGATTATATCATATTAAAGATTGTAGTTTATGTATTTTTGGTATCTAAAGAAAAGTAATACAATATAATATCCTAAAAATATTACGTACTATTATTACATTGCTTCCAGTACTTATGTACATTTAATGTAATAATAATATGTAATATTCAACAAGAATTGACATTAATGGAAAATATACTAAATGAATTGATATTATGTTTCGAATACATGTAATTTGTATAATATTATGTTCTGTCAAATAGAAATATTTAATTTTAATGTAATATCGAGGGTAGATATTTAAGTATACCGTAAGTAACATACGAAAACATCGTAGTGATACGAAGTGTTCGATACATTACTGATTTGATTTGTCTGATATCCTATATATGACCTTGACAAACAATTACAGTATAGTAATGATGATGTGATCAGTTTTAAAGAAATCGACATAGAGAACACATTTATGCAAATCTAAATGGCGACGTTAATTATATTGAAATGGCGGCAGAGATCGCGGTGACTAACCTAAATACAAAGCGATGCGATGACCGGAAGCCGCGCCATTGTGCCGCAACCATTGACACCTACCATATCATCCGGTTAATTCCTATCGCGTTCATCACACTTCATTCGCATGTAATAAAACTTATAACAATGTATAAGAAAACAGAGATGTTTTCAGAAGTTCATGAAATGCAATAATTCGGATACAGACCTCAAGCTAGCGTAACAGTTAACAGTGTAATTTGTAAATTTGTACCAAATGAAATTACAAGATGTAATAATATATGTATAACAAGTATCAATAAACATCAATACAATTTATTCAAAGGATGTATTCCTTAATGTTAAAAACTAAGTAAAAAAGCATTTCTGTTCCTTAAGGAACAGAAAGAGAGAGAGATGTACCGAGATGACACAAAGAAAAGAATTTTTGGATTTTTATAATAATCAATGCCAATGAAGTTTAACTTTTCTCTATTAGGTTTTACATCGTCTACCCTTTTTTCACGCAGCGATTCAATAGAGTAAAAATTATATCTAAAGGATCATGGCATGCAAACTATAATATCTACTTAACTCATTTTTAACTATATACTACGTTATGTTTGCAAAAAACATAGTTCCTTCGATCAAATTTATAATAAAAAAACCTAGTGACATATTTTCACGTCCACGTATTCTCATTCTGTTGTTCTAGGTCAGATCATGTAATATTTGGCCATAACTATGTAGTGTCATACCTATTTATTTGACTATAGGGCACCGACAGTGGATAAGTACTTCCATTGATATTAATCCTTAGGCAAAGCAACATACACCAGAAAGCAAAACCTAGTCAACGTAATAATTCTAATCGGTTTCGGAGGAGAGACCGATTTAATGTAGGTATATCAAAATATGACATTAATAGGCCTTTACTACGATAACATTTTAAAAATGTTAACATCCCAATGCTAAAATATATTTTTTTATTAAATAGATACAAGAAGCTAATTTGGGTAAATATAATTAATACTTTTAAGAAAAAATAAATTGAAGCTAAACGTACAGTCAAAATTTTTAGCATGTTAATGAGAGTAAACATTTCGTGGTAAATCGCAAAAACACGACAGTTATATCAGTGATTCACGCTTGGTAGGTAACTACCTGCTCACTGGGACCGTTAAAACGTAAAATGACGGTCAAATACAAGGCGTTTTCATTGTTATTATTAAGTATGTGTAAATTAAAGATAATTTAAAGATAGATAACAATAGTATACTAAATTGTAGTACCAGAAAAGCTGTAACAAAGGTTCAAAGAATCCAGGAAATCGTTAAAGCAACAATTATAGTTGAGATTTTTACAGAATCTACCCAAGAATATCTTTTAATAAAAGCTGCGACAGATTAGGATCAAGCAAGTCACACAAATGATCTCAGGTAGAAGTTCGTTGGTGAAGCGTAGCCGAGAACAGGATTCTGTTCAAGTGCGAGCCGAGTATGTTTTTTTTTTGGGCAAGCAAGTGGCCGTTATGGAGGAACTAAAAAAAGTATCGCTCGATTTGGCGAAACATATGGAGGAAAAGATGTATCTACCAATGACGATATAGCGAACATCAATACCGGCTTAATTGTAAGAATTAATTGAATAATGAATCTTAGAGATTAGAGCCCATAGTTTAATAAGTTATTAAATATAGATTCAGGTAAATTAATGTTTCCTTTTGATAAGAAGTAATTGATGGTGGAAGTTAAGATAGGTATTTTAAAAGGTGATCGGAAGTATTGTTAAAATATTAATATTGTAAGAACTCACCAACGCAGTCCTTGTCTTTTTTGGAGAGAAGCGGTATAGGGCCATCGTCAAGAGGTGAGCCGGGGCATAAGGGGTCCGCTTTACTAGATAGAAGCTCCTGCCCTTCCTGCAACCCCAGTTGCTGCTCATGCAGCCGCTTCTTAATCAAGAAGATCTTCGGCATCTTTGGGCGTTATTGTACACTGCACTCGATCCTTCTGTTCGTATGTGTCACTGTCTTTTAAAACTCACAAGTCAGCATCATATCACACTTCACGGCAAGTTTCCTCGCGTTGTTAATGTTTATTTGGTACGTATTAGGTAGCGGCACATTCAATACCGTTGGCCGCTGCGAAAGGACTGAGAGCTAGCGTGCGGTGCCTGCGACACCGTTGCCTGAACAGGTCCGCCCCCGCCCGCGCCGGCGCCGCCGCCGGCCCCGTGCGCCCGCGCACCGACCACCGGCACCTCCGCACCACCGCACCACCACACCACCGCACCGTCATACCACACTTACACAAATACGCATTCCAGTACGTATTTCCAGTAAAAGTGCTGATTCGTGTATGGATGTTGCCTATCTTCCTTCATCATTCTATCTAACAATGCCTTTCTGAGTTTCATCTCATGCAGAGTAATTACAAGTACGTTACTTATATTTACTGTTATTTATATCGGTCGATTTTTTTTCTTATATAAATAAACACATGTGTTAAATCGATATTTTAACTGAAACTGTCATTATATTATTTGAAATTAAAACAATTTCAGTGTCACGGCATTGTACCTATTCTGAGAAAGATTTAAAATCTGTGTCAGTCGAATCATCATAATGAATCATGCTGAAAGCTCAAGGATCGACAATAAAACTGTTATTGACAATAACATATTTGGAAAATACAGTTAATTTAATTTTGCATAACTTTATATAAGACGATGAGTATAACATAGTCATCGTTGTAAAGTGATATAATTTTGCTTATTATTAGGCATTATAGTTAGATGAAGAATATTTTATAATTTTTTTTAACTTTATATACATGCAAATTGTTTAATATATAAAACAAATTAGGCAAGTATCTCACAGTATTTGCTGTCGGCAGCTTTTACATTTAAATAATGTAAAATAATAGGACCTTTACATACAGTAATCTCTAAAAGGACGGACAGGGATTTACAAACGCCAGTAATAAAACAACACCAATAAACTTTACAGTCTCCTTTGTGATGAAATTAAAATCTTTTTGTTCAGTTCATTGCAGAAGAACTGTCGGCATCTTTAGTCATAGATCAATGAGTATAGATAAGTTCCTGTGACGCCATCCTTTCAAACATGGTTATTTCAGTTACATCTTTGTTAAAGTTTTATTAACGCAAATGTTGAACAAATTATATTTTCCTTAACTTCCACATTAGCATTTTTAATATTAAACAAGCTGGTTCGGTTCGGTTCGACTTCGTCTGCGCAAGATTAGTAGTTCGAATAGCTTATTTTCTTCTTTAAAAATCCTATCTATCTTTATATAAAAGTTTTCCCGGCAGAATATTTGCTTATTAACTTATATTATATAATGATTATATTATGGACAATTCACACAAATATTTTATTTATTATTATAGCCTATGTGTTATTCTAATATATAAGGTAAAGTTTTATTAAAATGTATTCAGTAGCTTTTGTCTAAAAGATTAACAAATACAAATTTTTGCGTTAATGATACTAGTATTATTTAGTATGTCAATAATTTCTATATCACTAATTTTTTTCCTTTAATTAAATTATGTCAAGTTAATTCAACACCAGAAAGAAATTTGCCCATGTAAGAATAGAAAATTTATTCTTAACGGCCAATTACTATCGGGCATACTTAGAAGCCGAAATATTTAAAGAACATTAACCGAGTTGAAACTAACTGAGGCTTTAAAAATGGCACTAAAAATAAACACCTCAAATAGGTAATTTTACAATAAGAATAACAGCAGTCATCCTTAACATTATTAATCGATGACCGTAGGTCATACACCTAAGGTGTGAACACTTACATGCTTCACTTTATACTATTTAAGTTATAACAATTATGCCCTCTATTTGTCAAAGTGAATAAGAATTGGAAGGAAGTCCTTGTAGTCAATTTCTTTGAAGTTTCGGCGACTTATTGGAAATATATATTAAGTACACACAAAATTAACTTCCTATCGTGTAACCACATCCGGTACTATGTAGTATAGTATATTTGCCGGATATAGAAACTTATCTAAAATATTAATATTGTTTGCATTTACATCTTCTATAACTGCGTTTAGACGTAAAAAGATAATAATTCGGGCATAAAATTTGTTTGCATGTCACAATAAGTATCCTGAAGTTCTTTCCAGAAAAAAGGGATTACGATGTCCGAGATACGTACTGTTAAGCTCGATCCCGAGAAAACGGTTTTATGTCTTTTTTTTGTCGGTACTAGGACTAAATATGTTAAAAGGAGATGCATCTACGGAATCAAGTACAAAAACGTTCTTTTAGAAAAACTATCAATTGTTTCTGTATTTAAGAAGATATGTTTACAAAAACTTGTGTAGGTACGGATTAGAGGAACAGTTACTTGGAAGTTTAAGCACAGAATATATAATAGTACGGGTTTAAGACAAAAGCATTGCTACATTGTTCACCTTTTTAAATTAGCTTTAGGTACCCACGTACTGTTTTATCTTATCAGTAACTTCATGTAGATTTCTATCAGGAAAAGAAATTGAAACGTTTATTGTGGCTACTTTAGTTAAAATATAATTGTTGGTATTATGATATTGTATATTTAAATTTAAATTAATATTATAAGTGCTTTGATGTAATATCTAAGCATATATACTCGTATGTGCAGAGTGATCTCCAGAACTGTATTTAAAAATAATCACACCATACTTATTTGTTTTAATATCTGTTATTTTCCTTTGCTTAATTAATTTATCCGAATTTATGTTAATATAATAATAATTTATATAATTTATTAAGCCGGTTTCAGACTGTTCCTTATCTAAAAAATATTATATATGTAATTATATTAATTAAGTATTAGTACAGATGAGACAATATTACATATTATTAGAGACTTTAGTATATAATTTATTATTTATTTATTAATTGCCGTACTGAGTAAAAACATTTATGTAATGCTATATTTAAGTAATTATTGAAGTCTTAAGTAAGAGTTACATATTCATAAATATTAGTATTTAAGTTTTCTTTTTTACTCTGTACTCTTTTTTATGCTGAATAAATGATTATTATTATTATAAACTCAAATTCGTCTAGGAAGGTTTTAATTTATATTGATTTGTATAAATAATAACTATATGTCTGTTAATGTGTAAGTATAGGAGACGATTGTTACTTTCCATTTGGTAGTATGTTTATTTGTTTGTCATTATACTATGCAAGAGAAATAAAAAATTGCGATATTGAAGTAGCTTTAAAAGCTATAAATCATTTTTATTAAAAACACACCTAACGAGTCCATAAAGTGCGAAGATGTTGTTTTGTTGAGACAAACAAAGCAAAAATGCAACGTGCTACCGAAATTGTTGTTTAACTTTTTTTAGTTTGGACATAAATTGGAAAATAAATTTTGCCGGAACAATGTTTTATGTTTTTTGCATTCAGTTCATTTTAGACGTAGTTATTTGATAAAATAGCTGATTATATATTCTGACTTACTGTTATTGTAAAGTTAAAGACAAAATATTTTTTTAATATAGGACTATTTTGTCACCTCTGACATGTAATTTTCAATCACCATCCTTACCGTTCAGATAGGCTTGCTGTTTTGCTTATGAAGGACTGCTAAGAATTAGACAATATTTTTTTAAAACCAGTTTAGGAATTTTTATTTTACGAACCTAATTTTATATAATAATGAATTAACTACAAATCCATTTACAATTAGTTTCTATCATCACTCTACCAATAAAGAATATAGAATCTGTAACTTTATCTCTTACAGCAACTTGTTATATTTTTAAATTCTTATTATGGATTATAATCCTAAAAATACATTATTTAGATTATGTGAGTTACAGTTAATCATATATAGATTATAATATTTATAATGACAGACACAAACGCATCTGCAACAAATATATGACACCTGTAGTCGTTCATTTAAATTCCTCTTGTATAACATCAAGTACCTATGGGTATAATGGTATGGGCATAATTTTGAGAATCAATCAAAAATTTTGTTATGAAGGACAACATTTCATACTATTTTCATTGGGTACTTTGGATTTACTATAACGGATGTTGTAGACTAACCTTTGTCTGTTTGCAATTAAGAGTTTATTTATGGCATTACGCAGCGACTGATATAACTAAAGTCTTACTTAGTAAGTAATGAAACTTTGTCAAATTTGTCTTGCTCATTATATTTAATATTATGTTTATCTGTTTCTTGGAATTTTTCTAATTAATTTTATATCTCCTCATTTATGATTCAACATAATCACTCTAAACTCTACTTTTGGATGTCAGTACAAATTCACTTTTTTAGTACCAGTGTTCCTGAGTCACCTTCATTGCATTGTCGGTACCAACATATTATTTTTTTAATAAAAATAGTACAACTTTATACATATATAATATGTACAATAATATTATGAAGAAAACAACATAATACATATAAAATTATCATATATTCACCACTGTGTGTGTGTTATATCTTATTAGTGTCACAACTTAGGCTCTACCTCCTCTCCTTATGTGTACACATGTATCTGGAAATATTTTAGTTTTATAGAATCCTCACTTACAAAAAAATTACATTAGGTTAGCGACACACAGGTAGACTGGTATTAACATTTTCATTATATAGACATCATTGAAGCGGTGTTTGTGTGTCGATTGCGCAACGATCGCTTGCGCTTGCGCCGCTGTCGGTGTGCCGGTTCCATGCCGTCGACTCAACACAAGTTCTCGGCAACGCTAACCTCCTTCAAGTTCAGTCATTCTGACACTGACCATTATTGGTTACAGAATTGGCTCTGATATTTTTAGCATTCATATTGTATTTTTGGAACGGACTGTGGCAGTATATGATGTATAATATATGCATATATTAAAGTAGAACAATTTAAACTTGACAGAAATTTGTCGTACTTTATATAATTTTTGTATTGACAATAAGAGGTTTAAATTTAAAAAAGCTACAGCAAATTCTGCATACATAGAAAAAATATAACGTCTAACATATAACAAAATGCAATGTGCTTAATGATCTTGTTTCTTTGAAGTAGATAATAATAACAATAACTACAGACAATTCATATAGCGTCACCTAGGCCCAAACTCAGCAGAGGTTGTATTATGAATAACATCTGTTAGAAATACCTATTTTCTTTTGTAAATACATGATATAGAAATCCCCCAAACCTTATGAATACATGTTTCTTATGTGCAAAGAATTGAAACAAGGACCGTCGGAAGCAAGGCGATACAGCGGTGTGCTAAACCACTAGACCACCGAGGCTTACCTTTTCAGCAGCTGTAGAAGTCTTAAATAAGATGGATAATCTTATAATAATAATGAGTTTCGTATATACAGTTTTTAAAAGCATTAATAATATGCATTATAACTGGTTATTTAAACAATAAATCCAAGATAACGGAGGTTGGAAGGGTTTTAATTAAGAAGTTGATTAATAAATATTCTATTTTAGTATCGTTATTGTATATTTTTGTACCAGTGTATGTATAAATAGTATTAAGATTGTACAGAAATAGTACATTTACGAAATATAATGACGCTATTTTCTGCAGTAAATAATAATTAATAGGTTGATTGGATCCTTTAGAATACTTCATGTTACGAAAGGACTGTATTAAGGCTGGTTTAAAATGAGACACGTTCCTAGGTGAGGTAAAATAAGTGTAATCAGCTCGTTAGCAAAAATATAAAGACAATATGGAATAAGAAAACAAACGGTATATAAAAACAGAACGTCAAAATATAAAATTCAAATATATATAAAAAACATAAAAACTATCAAAAAGGTTGCCATCGACAACACTTCAGGTTAATAATTAGGATGCGGCTCAGAATCCAACTTAAAATTTAACTTGTCGGAGAATAATTTTAACTTTAGTGATATAATTTCATTTCGGTGTTTTTTTAAACCCTGGCGCATAAACGGATTTTCGGTAGAGTTAAACTGTAAATCAGAGTTGTTTTATTCGGGGATTATTGAAAAAATGTAACTTCTACAGTTACACTTTATAATAATCATACAAGCAGTATGTGCAATTAACCTAACCTGCTAACCCTTATTAATGGGTCTATATTAACACAACATAAACTTTATCTCATCCACAATATCCTTGCAAATGGTTTTATACTAAATCTTGATCTGCTAGTAAAAAGCAGAGCTTATTATGGATATAGGTTATAAATAACATTATGGTTTGATGTACATATATACCTGATTATTTATCCATTATCCAGTTGCTAGCCGACAATTGGTTACTGACGTGGGCACTCACCTTAATGAAATATGGATGAAGTAAGAAATTACATCTTGCTTCACTTCTAGACGAGACTAAGACATAGTTATATTTTTATATTTAACTTTAAAAAGATAGAATCGCAGAAAAAGAGAAGAACTGTTGGAAGAAAGAAGAAAAAGAGTTGGATGTTAGTAGTTTTCGATTTAAGTGATAAAAAAATCTATCAACTAGTTCCTTACTACTATTATCACAAACTGGAAAATATATCTTTCGGTTTGTGATGGTGTAGTAACGTAGATACTGTCCATCAACTTTAAAATGGTTGCAATACTATTTAATTTTTATTAGTGTGTAGCAGTGCTGCAGCATACCTATCTGATTAGATTTGATAATTTTTGTTAATAAAAGAAATCTTTCTTTTTATTATCGTACTAGTTTTGTTATATTAAAATTTTACGGAATAATGTTAAAATAATATATTTTTTATGCCGGAAATGTTTTTATTTTGCAACATTACTTTTTTATACATAACAATGATTTTAATTAGTCTAATGTACTAATTTGTTAGAAATGTTACTTTATAAAACATACAAATTAAATATGTAGCTACTGTCACTATGAGAAGTTTACGATACGTGTCACAAATGTGACGTTATTGCGAATGTAACGCTATTCTATAATATTCTATAATAAAGTGGTATGATCGTGCGCACAATAAACTAATAGGACTGTCCAGTTGAAGTGTAATCGGTGAACCGGTTCTATGTATTAATGCTATTGCAATTTATTCCCCATGATGTTACATCGGGCTGGCGCGGGCGCAATCATAAGACTCGGTTTGTACCGTTGCTGTGATCCATATTGATATTACACATGTATTGTATTTTCTATTAAACAAAAAGTTGATTCAAGATTTATTCATTTATGATTGAAAAATTTGATATTAAGTAATGTTAATTTTGGATATAACAATTGTAGTTTTCTTCAGGAATCATTTTCTATTATTTTCCTTCGATCTGTACTTTTGGTTTTCCGTGAAAAATAATACGAATATTTTTTTATTATAATATCAAGAGTGCTATAAGTTACATCTAGTATTATCAATTATGATACTTTATAATTCATGTTATTTTTTTTCTTCTTCCAGCGTTGTCTTTCTTTATTATGGCTATGGGCGGCTCAATGCATTTAGTTAATATCTTGAGGACTATGTAATATATACTTGTTACTTCTTATTAGCGATATCATTTGTTTACCATTCTTTATGTTAGTAAATAATTTGTAATCATAAGAATATTGGTATTAAAAATAATTTTAATTTATTATATTATACCGTTACACATACATATATATTATATACATTACCATTACAGTCCGGATTGTATGTAATAAGGTTAAATTTAGCGAAAGAAGTTCAATTTTGTACCATTTATAATCATTTCATTATTTTTAAAAGCGCATACATTAGAACTTTAAAATTTATATTTTTTTTCGGCTATAAGTTTAGTTTAGAACATGTTACATTGGGACCAAACCTTAACAGGGCACGTTGGACATTTCACAAGCATTCTGAAAAAATATTTATTATATTTTGATAACAAATATTAAAACTTTGTAATATGTATATAAAAATTACTAATTAAATGGAACTCTTTATAACAAAATATTTTTATTTGAAAAGAGTCGAATGCAATAGCAAATGTATGTCAATAGGTTAGTACAATACAATGCTTGAAAGAATATTGAATACATAACGAACATTGTAAAATTTGTGACTGTATATAACATTATCATTGCTGTTTTTATCAAGCTGTATATTTTATGAATAGTCAATTAAGCCACGATTAAAAATAATTTGCTAACGAGTGGTGTTCTAAATAATTGTAACTTCATATGAAAGATTATTCCTAAGACATTACCTAAATTTATTTGTACGGTAAAGTAAATTTAGTAGATTGTCGTTGCTGAACATTCATAAGGATACAATTGTAACTCGATTAAAAATGTTCATCCATTTGGACTACAGATGTTCTGAAATTAAGCGATCAACAGAATTGACGAGTTGTTGTAGAGAAAGAATAAGAATGTTACTACATTGATAGTTTTAATAAAATAAGTGTAACTTATCGAACAAATTCTTTAGGTTTTATGAGACCAGGAGACGAGTGTCTACTCTACGAGAATGTGCTTACTTACGTAGTTACATGTAACATATGTATACTTAGGCAATTGGGTTTTCATAAAAGGTAATCAAAATTTACAAAATAGATATACATCCAAGTAAAAGAACAAGTGTGTGAATTACATCACGTTCCGAAAGCACATTAAGAGTTCAATTGTAAGGTTGCGGGAATGCTTCGTTACGTGAATTAAACGTCAGAAAATTCTCAAGCGTTTATGTTCACGTGTAGGTACCACCTATACCGGTTGTCAAAAGGCTATGTGCTGGGCGGTGGGGGGGCTGGGAGCGGCGGCGCGGGGAACGGGTTCGAGTACAGCGACCGCAATAGCGCTGGTTGCCGTGCCGTGCCGCGCCGCAGCGCAGCCACCAATGCCAAGATCACGGACCGCGCGTGCGCAGCGAATGTCAACCACGTCACGATCAAGCTTTGTGTTATCGCGATTGGATCGTTTGAATTTAGATTAGAACTTGGAATTTAATCACGATTCGGCAGACGAAAGGCTGTACCTCAAAAAAGAATGTATAAAAAGTGTCTAATTGAAAAAAAAAACATGTTATGCAATCTTTTCATGCCATTTAATATAAATAGTAAGAGTCTCATGTCATATCATAATATTGTGTATTTGCCAACATATATATGATAGTCTGTAATAATGTAAATAAACAGAAATGTATTCATAAAAAAATGCAAAAGGTGCTGAGTATCTATTTATTTATCTATATAAATTTAATATCTAGAGGAATTGTTAAGCATTACTTTGTTCAGTGAACACAAAAAAAAAAATACAAAAACACGAAAGCAAACTAGTTACTGTTTTCACATATTGAATAATAATAGATAAATCTAATATTGCACAATACATATTTAGTATGTTGATTCGAATTCCGGTCCCGTACCTACCTATTCATCCTCATCCAAATCGAGAGTAATATTATGCAACCGGCCTACACGACTGACTTTTTGCCGCACATCCCCACGGTAAATAATATCCCAAGTCTCCCGCGGGCTTCATACCGCATCATGTACGCACAACAGCCCTTGCCCTATCTTTATATGGGCCGAGCCGTAGCCTCCCGCAATCTCCATTCAATTCACGTAAGGTAGCGGCCCTAAGGACCGGGTTTTTGTAACAGCGCAACAGGTAGAAAGGAAAGGATTGCGATTGTGAAGTGAGATGGCATGATACCATCTTCACATCTGTCTCGCTTCTGCGCCAGCGCAGGAATGCCGTACGATTTGTGCTCGCGCTACGGGCTACAGCTACAGTGCAGACAGTTGGTGCGTGGTGTGAGTAGATATTAGTATGGCTGTGTAGCATTGCTCATAAGCAGCACACACTGCCCTAATGCGTACGGGTCATGTAGCGGGATTCAGAGTTTAGTCAGTGAAATTATATTGAAAGGGAGTCTGATGTTTTTAACATTTTCTGATTAATAAACACTATCAATATGAACTATTGAGTAAATAGAAAAATATCTTCTAAGCACTAATTAGTACATAAATATGAAAAAAAATTGTTCATGAATTTTTATCTTTAGAAAAATTATAATCTTTCTAAAATTTTATAATTATTTCTTATCTCTAATTCAAATAAAATGACAAATAAATTTATTTTACTACACTATATAATAAGAATAAATGATTAGCTATAACATGTATATTTGATATGTTAGGAGAATATCAATAGCTGGCAATATTTTTAATTATTTTTTATATTAATTTATTAGATATATTCAGTTTCAATAACTAATTTTATTTGAATCTGTATAATTTAATACATTGTTTAAAAAATATTAATTATAGGAGAACTAGTATGAATTAAATCCAACAATGAATGAAGTCCCCTTCCGATTAAAAAAATATCATTAAAATCAGTTTACAATATGTAAATAGAAAATATTATCACATTGAACATCTCCCATTTTTTAAGTCTGTTCAGTGAAGAGTGCATTTTGCTTTTTTATTCATTTGTACATTGTATCCATACAATAATACGTATTTCAAGTTGTAATGGCACAAATGGCCGCTTCTTAGTAAGTAATCTCTTGCAGATCAGTGTAAATATAATACTACTACTGTACTTATAAAAAAACTAATGTAGTATTTTAAATATTGATTTTATTAAAAGTATTGCCATCTAAAAATAAGCAGGTGCATGATAATAAAATAAGAAATATTTCGGCTTCATTACAATATCGTTTAACACACAAATGGTGTTGGTATTGTGAACATGATAATTGAAAGAAATACTCTTGAATCAATTTTAAAAATTGGGCGTACCTTATAAAAATATTCGTTATTTTTGGTCATTTGTTTTTTCATTTTATTACATCTGCCGTACATGTCGCATATTATATTTCAAGTATTTATAATTCACTATTTTACACTTAATAACGAACAAATGCTGACAATTAACTAATTGATGTTTTTGCATAATTAATACTTAAAGAGTTATTTATATTATTCATATTAATTCATGCTTAACATAACTTGTAATAATTACTACATAATAATTGGACACGAGAATATTACTCGCTGGTCTTGGGTAAACATGTACCAGCGTTGGTCACATAAAAAGTCGCGCTGGATCCGGTCATACTGGTCTGTAAGATCGACGACCCCTGTTAGCTGTTTGACTTATGGAAATAAATTTTCTTGCCTCACCTGATGGACTGGGATGTTTTAATTGGTCAACATTGTGTTGTCCACTCTATCCTTGTACCTAATTATACATAGGTACAACTACATTCTGTAAAGATATAAGTTCATTAACCACATCATAACAGCTGTAGTATACCGACAGCAGAGGCGCATTTTACATGAAGTAGGACTGTATATGTACATACAACATTATGTATATGTCAATTATGTTAAAATATTATTTATATTCCATAATAAGGGCGCTTATAGCTTGAAATGCTACCTATATTCAGACTTGTCGGAAATAACAAAAATATAAAGAAAATAGAGTCTAACTAAACCATCATGCATGCATGCAGCAACAAAAACATTACAATTTAGTCTAAATTGTAATGTTTTTGTTGCTGCATTCATGCATGATGGTTTAGTTTAAAGCCTGTTTAAAAAATAGTCTGCATACCTCAGTTTTATCTAACTCGGCTGCCAAGCAGCTTGCTCCGTAAGTTTTGTTTCAAAGATGAGATTAGACAATGAAATTACGGGATAAGAGGCATTCAAATTACATAAAATTATGTTCCATATATGTATTTTTTGTAATAAGCATACAATGATGGTGAATATATTGAATATTTTATAATTGATAGTTTAGCGAGCACTGCTTACGTAAGTGTGGATTATATTATGGATAAAATACCACCGAATTTTCCTCTTGCAGTTTGCTTCTATATAAATTGTTCGGGTTTTTATTCATCTAACTTGACCCTGTCACTAAAATACCTTAAAGAATCGCCGGGTTCAATAATATGTAGATGACATTGTAGGCTCTGGTAATTTTATGGGTGTATCATTATCATCTTAGTCCAGAAGACGTGCACTGCTCAACAAAGGCCTCCCTAAAAGATCATGTATGCATATCATTACATAGTATAAAATAAAGTCGCTGTCGCTGACTGTTCCTATGTATGCTTAAAACTACGCAACAGATATTGAAGCGGTTTTTTTAAATAGATAGAATGACTCAAGAGGAAGGTTTATACATATAATACATGTACACCCGTGCGAATCCGGGTCGAGTAGCTAGTATACCTATATAAATATTTACTCATCTATATCTTGGTAAAAAGAAAAAAAAAGTAATTTACTCTTTGAATTTTTAAATATAATGAATATGTTAATAAATGAGGAAAAAATGCGATACTAGAAATAATCGTAGAGATAATACAGAAACATTTTAATCTATTACAGTATGATGTTGCAATGCAAGTCGTGGCACTCGTGGTTGCTAGCGGTCGCGCTCGGCGGTGCAGCACGATCTAACGTTCCGCTTTGCGCCGGCGCATGTACCCCTCTCTCCCCTTAAATCCCCTCAATTTACTCTCCGACGCTCCGTACCCCAGGTCTCTGGCCCTGACCGAGACACAGGCCCTACGAAGGCGAAATGTTACGAAATTGCCGACGGAAACGTGTTTCTATTTTCTACTGCCATAGTACCTACATCACGATTGCATTCGGATACGTATATTGAGATAGACGTTGTTAGTTGGCGCATAATGAAAACCGTGCATAACATATATTTTCTTTCTTCCCTTATTGCAGCATTACAGAAACTGATCACTTATAGTAAACTTTGTTTTCCCCAAAGTATTTGTCTATGTATGACACTATGTACATATATATATATATATATATATATATATATATATATATATATATATATATATATATATATTATACTACTTTAATCATTAGCCTTATCTTTTTTGACATCGATGATATCATATAGCATATATCATTAGAGTTGAAATTTTAACCTGGGACCTATGTCCAAATTCTACATATATACGAGTATATATGTATCTAGAACGAAGCTAGGTCACAGAGGGTTTATTACTTTTGAAATTCATTTGAGATATATAATCGTTCATTTAAAATTATATAGTAACAAACATACAACTATATGTCATTAAAAGTATTTTGTATTAAAATGTACTCAGTACTCATGGTCATTGTTTAAAAAAAGAAACCGCAGTCAAATCGCCAATTTTAAAGTGGTATGCTAGAGTCATCCAATTACAGAACATATAGGGGTAATTTTGATATTTTAATAACGCAAATTATTTTTCTAGATATAGCAATAAAACAAGGTATATAAGGTATATGGATGCATTTTAATGTAGTTTACAAAACTTAGTAACTATATATAATACTACCATGTGTATAATATTGTATGTTTACTACAATACAACTAAATCAGCTTGAACTTTAGTATAATTTACTTTATTAATAAATACCGAAATTAAAATTTCGTTAGTAAAAGCATTTTAATAGCTACTTAGATGGTCTTATCGAAATGCTTTACTTCTACACCTGCTAATTTTAATTAGTCACTGAATGCAGAGTATAATAATAATTACATCACAATTTTAAATGGATGCAGTGCATCAAGTTCGCAATTAAGACACTTAAAATTCTGTATTTTAATAAAGTAAATAAGTAAGTCGTGTCGTGTGTAAAAACTTATCGGATATTATTCTTGCAGGTGTACAGATGATTAGTAATTATTTCAACGAAGTTTTTGGCAAGCAGTGACTGCGCAGATTGCCAATTTAATGATTGAAATTTTGCGAGTTCACTGCACCTGTTCTACATAGGATCATTAGAAATGTTAACATTTATTATTGCTATAATTGTGGACTTCCTGCAAATATTCTTGGCATCCTTAATTGTAGATATATATCTGTAACTTTTTTGAAACCTGATTCTAACTTGAGAGTTAATTCGTACTTGCAATATTATTACGTATATCAGATTGGATATAACTTTATAGAAAATAAAGTCAGAACTAATCATTTTACATAATACTACATGTAATATTACACTTCAAAGGTTGTTCATATTAAATATAATTTTTGTTTTTGTATAATATAAATATTAATTAAAAGTCAAATATTTCATGTTATGCCCAGATGAATTTGTCCGAACTTTAAAAAATAGCGTTGTGGTATAAAACTCATTTAGTAGGTAACTCACTTAGTAGGTAACATCACTATTACTACGTATTCCTAGACATTGGATTTAAACTGTACACAGTATCATGTGAGTTCAAGACAGTCAACTGCGACAATGAAACACATGAATATTCATAATATGTCCTCATTACAAATAAAATGTCCCAGTCGAATGTTGTGCGACGTTGACACGCTTTTATTGTGATTCGAGACGCTAATCCCTCTATATACAATATTATGTTGGTGTTAACTAACACATATTTCACGTTTACTCTGAGGTTTCGTGACATATTGTTAACACAGTACTTGCTGATGAAAGTAAAGTATGATAATGTATTAGATTTTTAATATAATTTTGTATCTGTAATAGTAATAAGTAATTTAGCTTATTTTACAAAAGCGCGAGATATTGTATCATAAAAAGAGTAGGTATACAAAGTTATGTTAGGATTAAGGACTAAATATTATTTTCTCACTTTTAATTAATATATTATTATCTTACTAGCTGTACATAAATTTATAACCTATGTGTTTTTTTGTAGATGTTAACATAGTAGTTTTTGCGTGAAAGAGTAATAAAGATCTACTTATACTCAACTAGCTAGTGACATTGAGCAAATAATAAAAAATATATATTAATAATCTAACCCAATAAAAAAGATGAATACATACCATACATACATTACATCTCCCCTTTCAACCCCTTATAACCCTTTTTCTTGTTTTTTTTAATGTATATTAGTGTCATCATGTACCAATGATAAGATGTCGCTATACTGTAACCATTTATGGCTGAGTCCTGTGGCGGTAGGTACTGATAATATATTAAATTTTTAATATAATTTTGTATCTGTAATATTTTAATAAGTTTTAGCCCTTATTTTAACCCATTTTCGTTAATTATATTTAATCAATACGCAAAAAAATAAGATTGATAAAAAATTGTATCTCTTATAAAAAGCATTAAAAAGTAACCTATGTATACTAAAAATTTCATTTAAATCATGTTAGGATTACTTTCATAATATTAGTAAGGACTTATTAAAAAAAGCTTCATATTATATGACGAATTTCCATAAAAACTTTTATCTGCTATTTTATTTTAATTAATATATTATATTTATAAACTTTAAACATTTCTTTAAATTCTTTTGAAAATTGGTGGTCCAGTTGGCCAATAACATAATAAAATTTTGTTAAATCAAAATAATAGATGTGATATTCTAAATTGCAAACTATCTCTCTACTTGCTCGAACCATATCTCTGACTCTACTGGCCAGAATGGAGAAACGCGTATTCCGAACCTGAATAGCTCGGATGGAACGGTAGATGTTGTTACTTCCAGTTGTTCATATGTATTGACAACATTTTTAATATTATATGTTGTTTTATTCTTCAAAAATATTAATAATATGTTCTTACGATCATCAGTTATAGGCTATACTAGGATTATATTTATGTATTTATAAAATAAAATTGCAGATATTCATTTAAATTCATGTAAGACATATATGTTTATTTATGGTTAATAAGTTTAATCATAAAATTTTTTGAAAATAGACTTAATAACCGTTCAGTAGTTTTTGCATGAAAGAGTAATAAAGATCTATTTATACTCAATAACTTTCATATTTATGATATTAGTCTAATTTTATTTCGAGGATTAGTCAGCACTACGAATCTTTTATAAAATCATTAATAGCTTTAAAATATTTCGTGAGATTAATTTGATATAGATTTAATCTAAATCAAATTAATCTCTCACGATCTCTGTGCATTTCCGATTTATAATCTCGGTTCTTTTAAAAGTCAGTCGCATATTTGTTATAAACATATCAGACAAATATTACATTAAATTCATCATTGCAGGGTTTATATTGGCATAGATAATATATTTGGACTTTCAGATCGCCTCAACGTGTAGCGAATAGTTTGCGTAATAATTACAATTCAATATGACATGTATTTCATGGTAATCATATTTGTATATCTCATTACCATCAATATTTTTTATATCGTTATATTTTTGTTTAATAGAAATCAACATGAATATTACTCATAAACTTATGAAATGTGCAACAAGATTTATAACATAGATTTTATTATCATTATTATGAAGGAGTAGCAGATTAAGTCTTAAATGCGGCTATAATCATACGAAGGAATTGTCAATTAGGTGACTATATTCGACATCAGTGTAAAAATAACTAAATATTAATAACTACAAATAATTGAGTACTGACAAATCTTGTCTTTTATTTAATGTTTATTTATATATTTCACAGCTAGTGAGGTAGGTGAGTATAATACTATTTGTTTACATAAATAATGAATTTTCATGATAAATCAAGAATTGTTGTAACAATGAAATGTATGTTTGGGTATGTAAAGGTTCAAGTTAAATGTATTGTGTTCCAAAAATCATTTTGAAACAATTGACCTGAGTCAATTGATCACTCAACAGTAATCGGTTACCTTGAAACAATAGACAAGTAGGTACTTATAGTTGTGAAACAGTAAGCTTATTTTCGCACTAATTTGCATTAATTACTAGTTAAGTATCAGGAAGATTTAAAATACTGCAGAAGAATTTATTTATACAATATGTGATTTATTAGGACCAAAAGATTATTGATTTAGAAAATAAACATATATATTAATACCTATTTAGCAAAACTATTGCGTAATGATTATTTAAATTGTTTGTTATAAAGGTTAATTAAAAGACATTTGAAATTAGTCACTAAAATTCATTTCATTAAGGTATTATAAATAGGTACAAGATACAAAGAAGATAGAAGTGTATATTATATTTAAAGTGATTTTTTTTTTAATATATTTTGTAAAAGAATATTTTCTTACTTACATTTCGTACTAAATACATCTTTCTATTATATTATTTATATATATTAGGACTATTACTTTAAATCATACTATAAGCACTATATATCTAGTACAAGATAAATTTATAAAATATGTAATCATTTTTACACTGATGTCGAATATAGTCAATATTCGACATCAGTGTAAAAATAACTAAATATTAATAACTACAAATAATTGAGTACTGACAAATCTTGTCTTTTATTTAATGTTTATTTATATATTTCACAGCTAGTGAGGTAGGTGAGTATAATACTATTTGTTTACATAAATAATGAATTTTCATGATAAATCAAGAATTGTTGTAACAATGAAATGTATGTTTGGGTATGTAAAGGTTCAAGTTAAATGTATTGTGTTCCACGCTTTGCTGTCATCATTTTGAAACAATTGACCTGAGTTAATTGATGCACTCAACAGTAATCGGTTACCTTGAAACAATAGACAAGTAGGTACTTATAGTTGTGAAACAGTAAGCTTATTTTCGCACTAATTTGCATTAATTACTAGTTAAGTATCAGGAAGATTTAAAATACTGCAGAAGAATTTATTTATACAATATGTGATTTATTAGGACCAAAAGATTATTGATTTAGAAAATAAACATATATATTAATACCTATTTAGCAAAACTATTGCGTAATGATTATTTAAATTGCCTCGATGTTATAAAGGTTAATTAAAAGACATTTGAAATTAGTCACTAAAATTCATTTCATTAAGGTATTATAAATAGGTACAAGATACAAAGAAGATAGAAGTGTATATTTATTTAAAGTGATGCTTTTTTTAAAAGTATATTTTGTAAAAGTATATTTTCTTACTTACATTTCGTACTAAATACATCTTTCTATTATATTATTTATATAATATTAGGAGCTCCATTTACTTTAAATCATACTATAAGCACTATATATCTAGTACAAGATAAATTTATAAAATATGTTTTATCTTGCCTACATAGAGTTGAGGTAAATTAAAACCTAATATTGAATTGTGAATAGACAGCTATGTAAGTACATTTGTAGGCAAATATTACCTACAGAGCCTCTACTCTAGTCACTGATAAATAAATTTGGACGGTCATCGACTGGGGCCCATGATAATAAGGGATATTTGTATGATCATTGCCCGACAATATTGCCCTATATCATTATTGTTGTAGAGCATTAAGACAGATTAGAACATGATATGGTATCTCATTACATTAAGTAAAATGTTTTTAATACTAAATTTTTCATTACAGAATATAATGTACTAAATATTTGAGTTGTTCATAAAGCATAAATAATGACGGGAATGAAAAACTTATTTTAAAAAATACTCAATGGCACAAGATCGTTAATGTCAATTTTTATTCAAATTTTTTTATATTATAGTCTTTTCTAACCTTGATTCTAGCAGACACAGAGGCCTACAATAGAAGCCATATATAATATAAAGAAGAGCAATTAATAGGATTTAGTGTACAGAAACATCATCATCAGCTTCTTCCTTATCCCATTTATTTGAGGTCGGCGTAATATGTTTTTCTCTTCCATTCATCTCTGTTCGCAGTCATTCCGTTATTTACTCCCTTTCTCACCATATCATCTTTCACACAGTCCATCCATCTCTTTTTCGGTCTTCCTCTACCCTTATAACCATCCACATTCATATGTAACACCGTCCTTAGGATATGATCTTCATTCCTACGCATTACATGCCCATACCACGATAGACGATTACTCTTTAACCTCTCTGACATCGGTGCCACTTTCATACTTCCTCTGATGTATTCGTTCTTTATCTTGTCTATCCTCGTTACACCACACACCCATCTCACCATTCGCATTTCAGTTGCATGCAGTCGTCTCTCATCCGTCGCCTTACAAATATGAAAACTTTAAAATAATGCATTATAATAATAATAATAATAATCTTTATTTGTCTCAAACGAAAACTTTTCACACAATAGAACTGTTGCCCATACAATAATATAATTTAAAACTAATGAATGAGACAAAACGGTCTATAACTCAGTGAGGGCAGTGAGTCCACCCTCTCTGCTATTCTGTTATAGCCTTTATCAGTAAAATAATACAATATGAGATCAACGACGACGATAGCATATTAAGTTAAGTTTTAAGCTACAACTATGTAATATTATGTTATCTGTGCTACAACTAACAAAATAAACATAAATATTGACAATAACAAGATTACAAACTAATAAGAGTGGACAATAACAAACTTATATATAATCTAAACATTATTCAGGATTATTTTATCATATACACCATCAGATGCAAACTTGCGCGTACACACACATAATCGACACAGCTAAAGTTACGAACCTTTTCCTTTTGACAGTCGGTTGAATGCAAGCATAAAGAAATAAATGAAAACTTGGTAATTTTATAGATCAACAATATTATACGCTAAGTATAAAATTATTAATTAATATTTTTTTTGTTATGAATAACTGTTATACACAACTGTTTAAACTTATGAATAAATATAGCTTTTGTTAACAAATTTGCACAGTTGAATTACTCAATGGGTTTCATAAATTATTCGTTTGTAGACATAGACGTAAACAAAGAAAATTCGTAATATTTAATTATATGGTAGATAACAGTTATCATCGTTAGCACCTATTCATCTTCCGGATGACATAAGAAGGATTTCAGAAACAAAGCACAATAGTTCTCGCCTATAAAAAAAAGAAATATCATTCTTCTTCTAAGTCGGTACACTCTTGTCAGAGTGGTCGTGGTCTACATTTTGAATCACGATGAGTAAGGTTTTTGGTAATACGGCGCCAATCGTCGCAGACTGCAGCTTTCCGGGTACATTCGTAAACTGAGCACTTAGTTGCGGCCTTGATCTGGTCTGTCAATCTCATTGGTGATCTACCACGTGGCCTGGTGCCTTCCACTTTTCCCTGCACTACGAGAAGCTCGATGGAGTCATTATCACGGCGAGATACATGGCCGAAGAAAGTCAGAATGCGTGACTACGCTGTGGTTGATAGGCGCTGTCTGATGCAGAGTTCTTTTAATATGGAATCATTTGTACGAAACTCTGTCCACGATATTCCTAGCATCCGTCTCCAGAACCACATCTCCAACGCATCAACTCTCTTCTTCTCCGTTTCACGAAGAGTCCATGTCTCCGACGCATATAGGAAAATGGGGAATATAAGGCAATAAACGAGTCTAGTTTTCGTGGCCTTGGTAATGTTCCTATTAGGCCAGGTTTTTTTCATTTTTTCCACAGCAGACCTAGTGATCGCCATGCAGCGCTTGATCTCGTCTATGCACCCGCCTTCATTGGATATTAACGCCCCAAATTATGTAAATGTATGATTGGATAACCTCGCAATTCCCTATGTGTGTGATCCCTGGTAAGTTGTTATTGACGCGGTCAACAATCATCACTTTGGTTTTTGTGCGATTTATTTTCATATTTTCAATCCAAATTCACGGCTTGTAGCCTCCATCTTATGCAGCAGATCTTCCATATGACGAGCACTAGTTGCGAATAAGGTCGTGTCATCCGCTTATCGTAAGTTGGAGATTCTGCTACCGCCAATCACTATTTCGTCCATCCAATCCTCCAAGGCAACTCTCATTATCATCTCTGTATAGATGTTGAGCAGTAGGGGTGAGATTATGAAACCTTGGCGTACTCCTGCATCAGGATGAAAATAATTCGACAGCGTTTCATTTGTTCTGACTGATGCTGATCCGCTCTCGTATAGACACCTGAGTAAGAGCACAAGGTGTTTCGGCGTGCTTACATTCAGCAAGGATCTCCATAAGACTGGCCACTTCACCGAGTCGAACGCTTTCGAGAAATCAACAAAGCAAATGTACATAGGCTTATTGAACTCTCGCGCCTTCTCGATGATCTGTCGTACAGTAAATATTTGCTCCCGGGTGCCTTTACCTTTTACAAAACCTGCCTGTTCAGGGGCAATGTCTTTCGAGAGGAAGGTCTTAAGGCGCTCATTCAGAATGTGAAGCAGTATTTCACTTGCGTGGGATAAGGCAATGAGTCTATAATTACTGCACACTTTTGTGGAACCTTTTTTATGAATGGGTATGAACATTGTATGGTCCCATTCTTTTGGCCATATACCGGTCTGCCATATTTTATTGCATATTGTATGAAATATGTGGACACCGTGATCTCCAGCAGCCTTTATTACTTCTATCGCGATGACATCTATACCAGTAGCTTTGCCAATTTTTAGGTGTATGATAGCGGCACGTACCTCTTCTTTAAGAATGTATGGTTCTAATTCCTTCCCTGGTTCCGTTGATGGAAACTCATGTGAGTTTGGATCTTGAAACAAAGCCTTACAGTAAGTCCTCCATCTTTCAGATATCTTGTCTATTTCCGTAACCAGCTCCCCGTTAAGATTTTCTATAGCCCAGGTCATCGATGAAAGAGTCCATGTTAGTGGCCAGATCTTCTGGTGGAGGTCTCTGGTTTCATATTTGTCTGCATGGACTTCAAGTTCTGCACAAATGTTTCGCAGATTATTATTTAGATCTCGTCTGCATGCTGCTTAGATTTTAGCAGAGAGGTTATTTAATTTTTTGATGTTAGCACCCATCGGTTTTGAGTCTTCGTCTCTCCTCAACTAGCCCCAGAGTTTCATCGCTCATCCAGTGTTGCCGTTTTAAAGACGTCGAAGGTGCACCACACTCCCTAACTGTGCTCTCCAAAAGGATTTTTGAACTGATCCACAGTTGATCTGAACTGTGCCCATTCGACTCCGTACCAATTCATTGATCCCAATTTTTCTCAAGCACCGTTATAAATTTTGTACTGTCCTTCACCTCTATTTTTCGTTGTTTATTTATTTTTCTAGCTGCTTTTAGTTTAAGCTGCATCCTTGAGACCAACAGCTGGTGATCTGATCCCCAGTCAGTCCCGGGAAGAGTATGAGCATTTTTTTTATAGAAGTCTTCCTCCTTGCTCTTTTGAGGATATAATCCATTTTATTCTTATAATTACCGTCAGGTGATATCCAGGTGTATAATCTTCGTGGATGGTGCCGGAAGAAGCTGTTTGCGATCGTCAAGTTATTTTCGGCTTCAAATTGTATTAAGCGTTCCCCCCTCTCATTACACTTGCCCAATCCATATGGATTTTGTTACCGATTTTGGCATTTAGATCTCCAATTATCATGAGCATTTCCCTGTTTGGAATTTTTGAGATGGTTTTTTCCAGGTCTGAATAGAAACTTTCCAACATATCTTTACTAGAAGAGCTCGTTGGTGCATAAACCTTTATGATGTTTAGGTTTATGGACGTAGCCTTTAATTTTATGCTCAGTATTCTATCACTCACTGGTTCATAACTAGAACGCAATGTCTTAAAGAATTCGGTAGCAAAAAAGCGACTCCGTTTATGCTTTCAGTGTCATTTCCAGAGAAATAGATGATGTTCTTATCAGTGAGGAAGTGGCCATGACCTTTCTAGTGGATCTCACTAAGGCCGCAAATTTCGACAGCACGTCTAAGTATCTCTTCCTCCAAGATTTTAAGCTTTCCAGCCATGAGTAAGCCGCGCAAATTCCATGTTCATATCCTCTTGTCTTTTCGCAGTTTAAAAGATTTTCCAGTAGCAGAATTTCCCTGCGATGCCTGGTCTACCACAGCCGCATGGCCGGTAACAAATTTCCCACCGTCTGCCTCGGACGCAGTACGGCGCCGGTTGCTAGGCGGATCACATCGCGATCTCTTATTCTTCTCTTGTGAAACTTTCATGATGATCTATGGGAATTTAGTGCAGTAGTTTCCCCTTGCTTTCTGCACCAGACATTTTTGAATTTATTTAGACGTCAAGGTTGCTGCAGCCTCTTCCGCTCAGTCGCCCGGACAGGTGTATGGTTATACCGCCATTTCTCGGTCGCCAGAGTCTCGTCCGTTATCTAGCAGGGAGCACCATAGTAGCTACTAGGGAACTAGAACTATCATCATTGGCTATTCATACGAACCACCGACGCGGGCAGGTAAGGTTGACAGTTGGGCCGACAAGATGGTTTGCGTCGTTATCCCTTTACTCCCTCGTTATCCCTTTACTCCCCGTGTACTTCTTACTTAACTAGAGAGCATACTCTCTATATTTTTCTTTAAATAGACTAAAGTTTAAAGTTTTTGGGAAGCTCGAGACAACTCGGCAAAACGAACCTGACGTCTGTTCCTCTGATAATTTTTAATAAAATGTCTATTTCTTACTGCACGCATGTCAAAGACCTTGGCCTCACGATTGATACCACCCTTAGCTGGAATAATCACGTCAATGAGGTCAGTCGTAAAGTTACGTACACCTTGCGCAATTTATACCGGTTTAAAAATTTCCTTCCTACCAGTACTAAGATCTTACTTATTCAGTCTCTGGTACTACCCATTATTGATTATGCAGATGTGTGCTACTCGGACATGAATGAGGACCTTTTAAACAAATTGGATCGTCTTCTCAATAATTGCATACGTTTTATTTTCGGTCTCCGTAAATACGACCATATCTCTTTTTACCGCTCTCAGCTTAATTGGCTTCCAATCCGCCAACGAAGAATTGTTCGTCTCTTGTGTACTCTTTATTCATTACTATACGATCCTAACTCTCCCGAGTATCTTAATACCAAATTTCATTTTCATGGGGACATCTCTTATCGTAACCTTCGTCCGTCTAGGAATTTACTTCTCCACGTTCCTGATCATCGTACGAGCTTCATTTCTAAATCTTTCACTTTACAGGCCATTAAACACTGGAACGAGTTATTGACATTAGGTCCAGCTCTTCAAAATTCACATTCAAATCCAAATTATGCAAACACCTTTCCCAGAACTAGTGTAGGCTCCTGTTATCCTTGTAGTATTATTCCTCCACCCAACCACCTCTATGTATCTGAATTTCCCTGTTGATTTGTATAAATTTATAATTGTATGTGTATTTGTATGTATGTAGGTACGTACGTGTATGTAGTTATATTTATATATGTATAATTATTTATTCATATTATGTATTATAGTTTATAAGTATATTCGCATATGTATTTATATTTAATCATATTAAAGTGATCTTCTTATTATTTTATTTTTTTTAGATTTGAATTTCAATTTGTTAATGCACCGCCAACATGAATCTCTGTTTGCCCAATGGTTGACTGGGAGAAAATGCCTCGAGGTGTTAAGTCCGCCATGTGTACCTTTATTTATGTATTTGTGCATTAAAGTTTTAATAAATAAATAAATAAAGTTATATTTGTCTCATGGCAAGAAACCCGCATCCTCTAGTAGTAACGGTGAAAATCGTTAAGATGGATAAAATAAAGGATACGTTATGACGTATCCTTTATTTTATCCATCTTAACGTTTTGTAGTAGTAGTTGCTGGTTTAGCAGGTATATGTACCTGCTAAACCAGCAACCAGCCCGTATTTAATAATTTTGTTATTTTTAAAGGTTATTAAAACATAATGAACACAAAGTTTTAGAGGCCAGCTTCACTCACAATACATTAATGAAGAAGGTATTCGAATTGGTTAAGTCGTTTCTAAGTATAGCGCGCACAATAAGTAAAAAATTTTATAGTTGTAGTTTTTCGTCTACTGACAACAAACATTTTAATTTTTATCATATGTATGGGGCTGCTGGTGTGTATGAGGAGATGAGTGAGACGGAAGTGGAAAAGTATTTTGTATGAGATAGACAGCCTTTGCTCTCATACTTTGTGCCTACTGTGTATGTAATTATGCGAAAAGAAGCTATACTCATATTAAAGATAGGTATGTAAAATCTTTAGATCTATCGTCCTTTTTTAGCTACCACGTGAATAACAAAGATACAGTACCGGAAAGTCTCCGCTTCGTACTAAAATTAGCAATATGGTAATTGATGATGCAAAACACTTTTATGGCTCTATTTGCTTTATACACATAGTACAGCTACAGTGTATGTTCTAATGAGATATAATAGAAACTTACTCGCTGAGTATATTGTACCGAATATTTTTCTACAATAAATTTATCTCTATACACATATAATATATATGGAACGTGTAGGTACTGATTTTAAGAATTTTTGTACTCGACGTTATGAATATAATTATATTTATTATATGTCATTTTAATATCTATTAATATTATAATAATTTTTAGATAGTGAACCTCACTTTAGATGCACTTACAATACACTTTTATTAAAATATATAGGTATGTGATTGAATATTATGGTATTTGCATTTTTTAATGTACACTTTTCGTTGTAATTTTCGAGTACAGTTTCATATAGGTTATTACAAATAGTACATTTACTCATTTTCATTAATATACAAATATAGAAAGTCTTTTAGATCTAACATGTTCTCAAACATTTGTGTTAACTTCTAAATATGTGGGCGCTTTATATGCTATCAAGACCGTTTTTCTGTTAACAATATAATATTATTTTAGAACTTCTGTGGATGACTGAGATTTTTACTATGTATTCAGAATGAACATTCCATTTCTCGTTTAAGTTTAGAAATACTCCTAGAAATTTTGTTATTTTGATTTTTGTTTCACTCCTAAATTTATGATAATGTGAATTGTCTAGACAATTTAATTATCAATATATCTATTGCTAATAACGTCTGCATGCAAATACATAAATCAACAACATATGTTATTGTTAACAGCTGGTTCATTCAGTATTAATTTTCCTATCGTTTAATGACCGACACGGCTACCGATTGCGATTACGCATTGACAATGGTTGCAGGAAACGATGGCGGCGTTTGTGTCCGGCGACACCTGCGCCAGAACAGTTCCTACGCAACCTGAATTTCATACGTTATGTTAATCATTCGCTTTGATGTGTGAAAACGATAGGAAAATTTTACATTTAACTATACTGTAAAAATTGTTTTTATTATGTTATTTAGGTGACCACATACAATAGAATAGATAGCCTAGGTGGTATAGTGGTTTAGCATACTGTTTTTCTTCTGATGGGCGTAGGTTCGATTCCTCCTACTGTACGAACACGTGTATTCATGAGTATGATTGTTTGTATCGGTCTGAAAATTTATGTATATTTTATGTATATATTTACAGAAAAAATGTAGACATATCAGTTGTCTAGAACCCATTAAATAAGCTCTGCTTAGCTTGGGATTGGGAGATGGCGTTGTGTGAGTTGTGTAGGTATCATTATTATAATTATTACATTGACATACTATAGAAGTAGTAATTTAGACTTGTACCTTAGTTTATTATAATCGATTTACCTTTAAGTATAAATAAACTACTATGTTAAAAAGTTTTTTTTATATATTTATAAATTTTGTATTGATATATATCTCTAACTTGCTTTTTATTTTTATTTTGGAAAGGCATCTATTTAGTTACAGACATCCTGAG
The DNA here is from genome assembly GCF_030625045.1 of Achroia grisella. Lineage (NCBI taxonomy): Eukaryota > Metazoa > Arthropoda > Insecta > Lepidoptera > Pyralidae > Achroia > Achroia grisella. Next base: position 1,271,915 of record NW_026712606.1, on the reverse strand, counting down.
ATTGATTACAGATATCCTGAGATATTAAACTAAAAAATATCACATTGAAAACTAATTTTCTTCTGGAACTTTTTTTTGTTAGAATTGTATACCTATATACAAACGACGTGAATCGATCGATATAAGGTACATACATCGTGAACATTGAATGAAATATAATGAAATATATTGCAATCAGTTATTCAGTACTTTTTATTGCGTTTCAAGAGTATAATACAAACTGGTTTGGATTGTAATGGATATTGTCTGTATAGTAGGCCTGCTTTAAAATGATGAAAAAATTAAAGTATCAAGTGTACGTAACAGTCCTGCATGATTGTTGTTTATTCAAAAGAAATATAGTTGATATATAACGTATACAGAAAAGGAAAGCCATTTTTGTTTTCATGTTATAATTTATACACATTATGTTATGTACTTTTTATAATACTTTGAAGTTGGTTTAGTTTAAATACTTTTAACGTTATCAGCAGTGAAAATATTCTTCCATGCGGGCACCCACACCGATCAGCGGAAGTAATTGTATTTATCCAACTATTGAAGTAGTGCCTACATTTAAACTCATGTGAGGTGAATTTAAATACATTGTTCTTTGTTTTATGTTAAGTAGATTATTTTACGTTGTACTGTACTGTCATATTATTATACTTAGGACTTTGTTTTCAATATTAAATAACACGTTACGAACAGGTATGTAATAAGAAAGATGAAGCATGAGAACTACATTAAAAGTTAGGATTGGATCTCATTATCAGAAAGATAGTACTGTGTACTGTGTGAGGCATAATTCAAGTCTGTCCAAAAATAACCATGTATGTATTTTGAGAATAAGGTATAAGATAGGCTTTGTACCATTTTAATTTTCATATTCTATGATGTCGCGATGCCATTTATTAATATTAATCCAGTCAGGCTTATTTCTATTTTCCAATATATAAATACACCTGCATTATAACAAACTCCTTTTTTGTGGTTGTATAAAAAATGGCAATTAGCTATAATATGCTTAGTCGTCAGCGTCTTAATTTGTACAAATATTTTTTCTGTACCTACGCAGTGTAGAAGAATTAATTAGCTAAACTCTGTAGGTATTATCGGCAAAAATGTATACTTTAATTATTAACTAATAAATGGATAGATATATTACAGTAGAATCGGTAGTAAGTGCTATCAATTTTACTGTAAAACCTTCTTGTCATTATTACAGTATAATACAAAATAATTTAATACATTTTTGAAGTTTGCGTCATGTAATATTTGCTTGCAAAATAGATATTACATAACTAGTTGTACTAGTAGCTTAAAATGCCAATTTATTTAGCTCAACCATGTAAATATAAAACAAAAATTGATTATTTCAGTTTTTATAATTTTTTGTTTGGTTCTTTCTAGAGTTACTTCCTTGTACAGTGTAAGACATATGAATCTTAATAACTTTACATACCGTGACGCACAAGAAATATATTTAAAAGTTTATAATAACTTTATAATAAACTGTAACATGCCTGAAGGATTTAAATTGTTGTGCTTATTTGAGACCGTATAGTATTAACTCCTTTCCACTACTTCTCAATGATAATTGAATTAAAAATTACTTATATCATGGTAAAATGATTATAAAATATATAATAATAGTTAAAATAAAATATGATCTACGTACGTACGTCCCTATAATAAATTTCCATCTAATTCACAGATATTCACGGATTATGGAACTATATTCAATCAAATTAAAGATTTTATTTTATATAACTCACCATAACTTGGCAACGGGCGATCTAACTGTAAACTGAGCTTAGTCGAAGTATTGTAAAAACTTAATCGCTAACAACTGGAGCGAATCGGCCGGGCTCGCTAATTGTAGAACATCAATTAGAAACAATATTGTGCAATATTCGATTCTGTAGTCACGAAACATGGAGTCACTTACAATTAATACGCTTGTAACACGATATTTTTTAACACATATATCTTAAAGATAATTTAAGGCTTCAATATAATCTCATCTTCTGAATGTTTCTCTTACTATATCTACTGTGTTTAAATATTATATAATGATTGAAAATTCCCTAAAAGAATATGTATATATATATATCGAACTTTAACCCTTTTTGTTATTATTTTATACATATAGTACCATACGTAATATATTTAAAAAAAAAATAGATTTCATATAATTTCTATCAATTAATTTTTATTTAATCCCGGTATTTCTTCTAACTAGGTATTTTTAAAAAACATAACGACTAGAATTGTCCCGGACGAAATTGGTTCAAATAATTTTAATATCTCTTTTTTCTAAATACTTAAAATCACAATTTTTCTGTCTATTTGCTTATACATTTCTTAAATTATTAAGCATACACTCTTTCCTAAAAATCCTATGAAGGTAAAAATATTTTTTTAAATATCGAATTATATAAGTATTTATGTACTGTTTACAAGTACTAACGCATTTGTATTGTACAAAATATGTGGGTGGAAAAAGGTATTTGAATGACAGTTGTCATGGTGAATGATCTGTATTAAGGACAGTCAATGTTTGGGTGACTGTTGCGAAGAAGTGATTCAATATATATTCATTTGATATGATTACACATAGAATTACTTTAAATAATACGTAATTGTGCAATAGTTATATTGGTATGTATATGTATATGAAATTGATAACTATTACAACAAGAATAAAGGCGTTACAATATCAAATATCATAGTTACATAATTATTTGTTTATTTATTTATTATTTTGCACACAAAAATGTATTCATTGCAGACTTAATGCCTGACGGCATTCTCTACTAGTCAACCGTCGCGTTGATCAGAGATAATAAGGCGGTGCAATTTAACAATTAATAATTATGTATCTACTATATTAATTATCAACAGGAAGTTTTTACATTATTTTGTAGTCCTTCCTGAAACTTTAAGATACATATAGGGTTAGGTTAAAAACCAGATAGGATACTCATAAAGTACAAGTCAGACAATCTTTACGTTGGCTCTGATGATTGCTGGTGAAGTGATGGATCTCGCTGGCAACCACCGGGGTCATAATGGAATGCTAACACGAACCCTCAGGCCCTCCATTAAGCCGGTGAGCTGGAATGCCTTGTGGTTGTTAGCAGGTAGGTGTCCGGAAGTAGTACCTGTTCGTCTAATCCCTGAGGCGTGCGGAAAAAAGGCCATGTGATAATTATGAAAATGAACCTAGTATCCCTTTTTAATTGGCCCCGTGTAGCGTTATAACTCTATAGAACTTGATTATATAAGGATCCTTTATATATATTTCAACAGTTTCATCACGTTGAACATAACAAATATTTTATACAATTCTAGTCTGGCTTCTAAACCTTAATAAAAGTGTTTATCATATCAACTAGTTTGTTAAAAGTGTTTGTATTTTAAATGAGATGTTTCTGTACCATATAATTTATATACCCATACAAATGACTATATTTAAAAAAAAATCATAAATTCCATATTAAGTGACTATTACCGCGATTATTCTCGCGACGACTTCGGTGGTCTAGCGGTCTAGCACATCTCTTTACGTCCGATGTCGCGGGTTCGATTCCTCGCACGGCACAAACATTTGTATTCATGAGTATGATTGTTTGTATCGGTCTGTGTATTTTCTATGTATAATATGTATGTATTTATGAAAAAACAAATCCATGTATTTGTATCAGTTGTCTAGTACCCATAACACTAGCTTTAGCTAGCTTAACTTGGGTCTAGATGGCGCTGTGTGAATTACCCTGAGATTGTTATTATTATTATTATTCTATTATACAGCGACAACAAATATACGGAAAAATATAACTTATTAAAAACATTACCTACTATCTTTTCCTCAGCTTTTGGGTAAGAATATTCTATATTTATAAAAATAAATGCCTTGGTCATGTTATCACGCGTAAACATGTGGACCGATTTCCTTTATTATTTTTGTTTGTGTTTGTTATTACCAGAAGAAAGTTCTTATGAAAGAAAAAAATAAGAAAGTTTTCGAAACATTGTTAGATAGTATGTTAACCTAGACCTAACAAATATGTACAATAATTTATTATGGATAAAATAAATAATTATACCGATGCGAATTCAATATTCATAGTTAAGACAGGACAACTTTATTCCGGTCATATTTTCAATAATACTCATTAGTCTATTATATTATAATAGAAATTTCATAGGTAGGTATACAAATTGAATTAGAATGCCAACGCTCACATTCTCTTTATTAGATTAGATAAACCAACTATTATTAGATGTTAGTTGTTGAGAATGGTCATTGTTGCTGGATGTTGCGTTCATAAGTTGTTGGGTTGGCGAAAAGAGGTCGCAGCGGCGCGAGGGGGGGAGGGCCGATGACCGATGACAACCTTACCGGCGAAGTGGCAACCAATGTCTAGGGTAAGGTCCTCCAAGTGGAATGAAATGGCTTTGGACTCATTTGTTTCATTCTGTGGGCGTTTTCGACACGGTTTTGTTTTTCGGATGTCGCAAAAAGCGATTGCGTAATTTCTTTGTGTATATTACTCTTTAATGTTATTGAAATAAGGTATGTAAAGTTATAGCAATACAAGGAATTAGTTAATTCATTTTGTATTGGATTTACGATTTCATTCCATACTAGGAAATGACGTAGTCATTAACACTTTAAAAAATGTGTCGTCATCTTGGCAGAATGAGACCAATACGAAATAGGCAGTAAAAGTTTTACAATTAAAAAAACTATTATCTTATATAATTTGTAAAGATACAGCGTAAAAATATTTTCAAATATAGAAACTTATTTTTAATTTGTATTATTTCATAATTTTACTCTATTACCCTTATTTTCTTGAAATTGACTACTATAAACATCATCTGGAATGCTCTCTAAAGTAACTCTAAAAAAGAACTCAATTTAAATTAAAGTTTGTCTATAATAGCAGCTTATGTTAGCTGTATAAATTACATATCAAAATTATCCGAAATTATTGACTAGTCACAACTGCGTAATTTTAATTTATATCTAATTGGAAAATAATATTTTTGCGGTTGAATAATTATGAAAATAAATTATGCAGTAATTTTTTTAGTTAATTAGTAAGTATTACAAATACTTTAATTCATGTTTCTAATAAAAGTCAGGTATCTAATTAACGTAATATATTACCTCATTTATTGGAATTTGAGTAGAGACTAGCAACAATGTGTCAATTGATTTTAGTTTTAAAGCAACTCATTTTTACTCTTTCGAATATTAAGATATCTGGCAATATAATTTGAGTCGGGTTGTAATCGATTATGATCGCGGTACTTACCACAAAGGTATACAGCAAAATTCTCTTACTTCACAAGCTTTTCGTGTTGGTGATAGTACGTCTGTTCGGCTCAAAGCTAGGAGTTTCCAAAGAGAGGGTAATGCCCTCCGAAGTTGTTTGTGGCAAAAAATGAGGACACAGAGACCGGCTCACTTATTTTGGTCGGCTTATGAATCAGCGTGAGAAAAATAATATAATTAAGAATTTTTATATTAGTTATATTTAATGTGTAAGTTAGGTAGAGATGGTAGGCATGATAAAAGCTGAGCATTTATTTATTTTTAAAGTCATAATATTAACTACGTGTATTGTAAATCTGTACTCAGAATTATCCTTATATTTATTTTGAGAACAGTTGAAATGTCAACTTTTTTAAAATATTCCAGGTAATATAATATAAAAAGTAATTATTCTAGAAAAATTTACCCTCATTGATCTTATATATTTTCACGTATAAATACATAATTTATATGTCAGAAACGTTAGCATTCACTTCGATATACAATTGAATTATTGATATCCGCATGCATAAATCACAACTATAATATTTAAATTATTATTTATACGGGCAATATCTCGGCATATCTATCGTCAGCCAAGGTAACTTTTCTACGAAAATATTCTGAAATTAGGCTATTTCGATGTTAAGTATAAAATGGAAGTTAGGTATATAAACTCATATGAATATATCTATTAAAAAAATATTCTTGTACCTTGTATAAATTAAAAAACTGTCTATGATTCACAATTGTATTCGTTATCTCGCTTACATTTTATATGTAAACGGGATTATGAAGATCATAATGACATTTGATTAAGTATGCAGTATGCAGTGCAATTATTTGAACTAAAAATGGGATTATTTTGTGTATGAAAATAACGAATTGATGAATATAGCGCCATAATAATAATTGTGTAAAAGTCTCACAATGTTTACTCTTTTCTTTTCTTACTTGTCCTTACATTATTTTAGAAAATATATACCAATCTAAATGTAATCCTATATCACTGACTACAAATACAGCGATTTCATACTGTATAAAATAGCTATCGAACATCGTACTTTTGTTGGTATTTTTATATAATATATGAAGGTTACTTGTCATCAAGCTGTCATTATCTTTCGTTCTTGTCACTTAATATCCACGCTTGGCTGCGGTTGCGGTTATCTTATTTGGGGTAAGGCGGGAGGGGAACGGGGCGTCTGCAATGAGTGAGCATAAGATGGTAAGGCTATACTTACATTTTACCATATTTTATTTATATCAAAGAACAAAAGCAGCAGGTTTGAGAGGACAAAGTGCAGCCAGATTCGGTTTAGCAAAGAAATAGAAGTCGCTATTCGATGTACGAGTACACCTACTATTGTGAATTAGTTATATAGGTTCTAACTCCTCACATTCTCTACGAATCCAGAACAAGATTTGTTAAAAGTGGTCAACATAGGCGTTTATAACAGGAATAACTAAAAACAATAATCAAATCAAATGAAAAATCATGTATTCATTACATTTTAATAGCTTCTATTTTATTTTACAAAATATTGACTTAATCTCTACTAAATACTAATTTAAATTGCCTTAATGTATTAATCCTGTTTTAATGGGTAGTTTAAGTAAAGTAGACGCCATACAGTTAGGCAATACCATTCTCAACAATTAAAATAATTTTGTGTATAAGAGTAAACCATTTACCTCGAAACATCAATCAATCATGACAATGATAAAGTATAGTTTATTTTTATTATTTGATTCTAACTGGCGCAGTATTGTTCAAATACTGTCTCGTGAGTTGTGGAGATTATTAGGCATGCTTCTGACGACCTATTTATATCAGCGTCCTCGCTTCATACGACAACGACCTTAAAATTAAATTCAGAATTCAGAATGCAAATAAACGCCCCCATAGTTGTAAACAGGAGCGTGTTACAAAAACCTTGATATTGTTTCAAGTCAGGGGCGAATGGCACACAGTAGTCACGTTGTTATTTTTAATTCAGAAAAAGTAAACAATGTATCAAAAGAAAAAAAAATATTTTGACAATATCCTGAGAGAGAAAAATATATTCGGCGTTATCGCAACTTAGATGATGGTCATAAGTATATATACATTAATTTAATTTTAAATTAAAACAAAAAAGGATCACCGTTTTCTTTACACTATTTATGTTGTATACCAAGATTAAATAAACTCATGAAAAAACTAGGCATTCCAGGTTTATTATAAGATTAGCGTTATGAAATCGGAAAAACCTACTTTTTATTCTATCATATTCAGGACAAGGGCTAATAACATACAAGGTGATTTAATTTTCAGCAGTTGACAAACAAAATATACAAGCTTGTGTTTTTATATTCTATTTTTATTCAAGGTATTTACTTGTGAAGTATTATTGTCAAAGCTTTAAATAACAAATTTCACCTTACATATGGACTATGTGGTTTGATTTGTTAGTAAGATATCGCGCCTAAATGGAATTATATATGTATTATTAATACTTTTACTAATGTCAATGATATATAAACTGATATTCTGGAGAATTAATACACGTGGTAGTGATTTCTGGAAGAAATAATTACTGGGGTACGTAAGCACTTTAAGGCGCATTCATATACACAAAATACACTAATTGGATACCTAAAACATTATTGTACTAATACTGAAACCTGTGCAGTCGACACTGGTCATATTATTTTATTATTAATTGTACATATAATTACTTTAATGAATTGAAATATGTTACGTAAGTTGATTAATAATATCGTCTTTAGAAAGACATCAACGAGTTTTAATGTGTAAAGGCAGAGAACTAAAAGGTTAAATTTGAGATTAATTTGAATAAACAACATTTAGAATTTATTTAGGTTATCCAAGTATAATAACCATACATATATATTTTATACCCATGTTATAGATTGTCTTGATGTCATTGTACGTTAAAAAAATTAACTGTAATTTATAGCATGTTTCACCATAGAAAAGATAATATTACGTTGTATCACTAAGGAAATAAAAAAATTCATTTAAAAAAAAATATCTGTTCAAATATTCTTTCTGAACCACGTATCCTTTTATAATAGGTATTAACCATTTATTTTATTCATTCAACTATTTCCAAATTCAAATTTATCCGACAATCAAAAAAAGTTCTAGCAATTATCAAAATTGAATTGAATTGAACAAATAATCAGTATCGCGTAGTAGGGGTATTAAATATTATATACATATTTGCCAAAGTACGAGAATGGAATTTGGAGTTTTGGAGACATTCACTAAGAAGTTCTGGTTTCATTAAATATGCATATATATTTTACGGACCTACTTAAATTAAAATTGAGACTGATATCTTTTGCGACCACAGAATCTCGGTCATGTAAGGATGTAAACAACATATCACAGGCATTTTGCTACAGCGCTTGTTAAAATTTGTATATTACACACACTCCTACACCCAAACTTCGGATATTTTATTTCAAAATACACCTTATCACTGCAGGATAATGGCGTGTATTGATTACTATATTGAAAACTTCAGGATAGGCTCACGTATAGTCAGGAAAAGAATTGTGAATAAAAAATATTGACTAATAGCCTGCAATCTTTATTACAATAATTTACTAATGTTTGGTCAATAACGTTAAAAAAATCAACTACAGGAACGTATTGTAGTTGATTTTTTAACTTAGGTACCAATTTGTATTTACAATATTCTTTGTAAAGATTTTCGTACGTGTTTTAATAAATTATAATTGAAAAGTTGAATTCATTCGAATGTTAGAAAATACATAGATAAAACATATTCTTTACTAAAACAAAAAATATAGCTTTTTTTAGTGTAATATATTTGAGTTTGAACATTTTTCATATTTCGAATTCCATAAGATGTTACTGTGTCTTTGAATACTCAACCATATTTTTGTCAAGAAAGTTTGCAATTCCGTTAGTAAACTTACATGAATTACATATGTAATCTGCGAAAATCCGTAATGTAAAATTTTTCTACATGAACATATTTTTTTAAAAATACAAAGAGTGTAGTTGTTATAAATATATAAATAAGTATTATTAATTACAAAACAAGTGTCTCCTAAATTTACCAAATGTATAAAAAAAACTGTTTTAACTTTACAATTGTCATGCAAATTTATTTGCATGCAATTGTAACAATCTAAAATTATATTTTTTATTTTGTTGCTTAATTTACTAACGTTACTGTTTCACAGATTTTCCTTTCCATGTGTTGGAGACTCCGACGTGTGCAGACTAACGGTACTGCTCACGTGTCTCCAAGAAGCCATCGACCCTCAGCGGCCTCCGCGCAATATTCTACGCGCAATACTTACACACACCGCACTAAAGGTCTTATCTAACAATCTATGCCAAGCAAATACTAACCATATGTACAGGTTAAAATTATGTTGAAATTATCGTGCTATCAATCAACGCAATAAGAGATTATTGATTGATAAATATCAGCCGTTTCGATGGATTCGTCGAATATATACTTATAAATGACTGACTTTATTATGTATTGTCTTGATTTTATAGTTCAAAGTCGATTGTACTATATAAACTAACAGGGATTGGTTAATCTCGTTATTCAAACATTACAGGATTGTGTTACCTAATGTCATAATATGGACAATGAAAAACATCATTTGTCGCTGTATATTTTACATTGGGAATTCTCGAATATCGTTCCGGAAATGTTGTTTAACTTTTGCTGTATACAGAATTTGAATTACTTTATCCACGAATAGTAGAGTAGTATAATACACTTTTCAAATCTGCATGATTGTTTTTCTGTGCTTATTCTTTTATCTATGAGTCGTCATACATCTAGTCAATCCGGTGTTAGTTTTTCGGTTATTTATATGTCTAGTAATTACTACATATCACCTTCCCCCTCATCAGAGTAGCAACATGCAAGTACATCTTCGTGGTGGCAGATACACAAATGTTATAGAAATAGCGTTACACTTTTGAATTTGTCACTGTAAGAATTTTGATATCTATGTGTACCTACTAACATTTGGCGACATCTGCAATGTCGTTGTGACAAAATGTTAAAACGTACGTACTGTTGCGCATTAGGTCCTTATTAAATGGGCACATGAATAAATAACAATAGTTTATTATGTGATATGAGAAAAAATAACATGACAAATCTGACAAGTGTTGATAGTTAATTAATACATTTCATCAATTGTAAACAAACTGAGGTTCTTCATGAGCAATTTTTGAGCAATTGGTAATTGGGGTTATTCTGTTAAATTCATAATGTTTAAAATTGTTTTTTGGAAGACTATAAATATATTAGAAGTCACATACAATTGTCAATATGAAAGAAATTCTAAATGTATCCGTACCCGTAGGTATATAATTCCTGTAGTACGTATTATATATTTAAATTATATTACTTTTTACTGTTTTTAATTTGACGCGGTCATTATTTATACGTATAATTAGTAAAAATCACGGGATCTTACCACGTTTTATATTTATTGGCTAACACTGCCGAAATCGGGAAATAACTCAGCAAATAAATATAAAACGTGGTAAGATCCCGTAATTTTTACTAATTATACGTATATTACTATTTGGGCTATAGTTTTAGACTCTTTTTTTCCTGACGCCGTATTTGTTTTGCATCATCAATAATATTAAACTGAACACAATTATATTTAATTATAACAATGAAATACCAAATTATGATAATCTATCATTTACTATTAATTGCAATTACAGGTAGATCATTTACCTACATAATTACTTATTATTACATTTAATAAGGTACCTATACGCGCAAAAAAGTGGTATTCAACTCCTTAACTTAGGGCATTGTAATTGCTTTCAATTTATCGTGTTCTGGTATCCATTAATAATGTGTAAATAAGTGTTCTAAATATATTTATTGTTTCTATAAGAAATTATTAAGTATACTCAAAAACCTGTATAAGCAGAAAGCGGTATTTAAGATAAAATGGTGCACCCGCCTATGCAGATGATATAAGATTGGGAATAAGGGAGGATGATAATAAGAGCACGAAGTCTATCGTAGTGAAGATAATTTAGACTATCCTGGCGAATTCACAAAGTATTAACAGCAATCTTTTTTGTAGAGGATATCGCGGTCTTTGGACTTTGGACATGATAATATAATAATAGCTTGGCGGCACCACTGGTCTTCTTAATTAATAATCACCTCCTCTCAGGAAACACTCGGTTGTCAATATCGAAGTAGAGACATGCAGGCACAGCTACCTAGTGACAGATACATTTGCATCTTATTAATAATATTTATATTTAAATTGGTGATCAGTAACGTCAAATACAAAATAGTTGGATTAAAAAAGAAAGTACAATTATATTTAAATTTATTTATCAAAACTACTGAATTAGCATCTGCTCACGTGTTATCGAAGAACATAATTTGAAATCACTGAAATATTAATGTCGAATACGATAGGATTGCATCCGTTCAGATTGGAAGATAATAAAATGTCTATGGAGTGATTGATATTTTTTGTTTGTAGGTATTTCGCTGAAAAGACCAAATTACCTAATTGAAAATAATTTTACGTAAAACTGTTAAAATACAGTTTTTATTGAAATATTATGTAAAGTAAAAGCTTTATTTATAATATTCTATGCTGGACAATTGCAGTAAACATTCAGAAGATATAACATTTATCTAATTTCAGTAAAGTTTATATAAACTTAAAGTAAGAATATAAGTGGGCGAAGTAAATATAGTTAAATATTTCATTGTTGTTATTCACTGCTTTTAATTAGTAAATCAGATATACTTACATGTAGCTTATCATTGATGTATGTAGTGTATATATACTTTCATATGCATTTAGAAAAAACTGATAATTAGAAATTACAAACAGAGACTTCAATTTTGTTTAAGTGAATGTAGGTATATGTGACCTTTCTAAAAAAAATTAAAAACTAAACAGATGGCATTTGTAATCAGATGTTTTTTATTCAAGGATAAAATGGATTGTCATTGGACTGTTGAATTGTCAGCTCAAGATTCTTTTTAAAAAGCAAATAAAGAACACTAACTGGACTGATTTACTTTTAACGGTTAATATTTTTTTATGATTATGTTAATGGTTGTATTTGCATTAGTATACAAAAACATTCTTTTTAATATATACTTCGATGAAAATGTTTTCTTATTTATTGTATTAAATACGTATTAATATATACAGCGTGCACATGTTCAATAAGATAATTTATTGTAAAAATAAATTTGGAATTGTATTTTAGATAATAAATTATTTTCAATAGAATGGTAGAATGCTATCGCGATTTCATGACTCTGACTACGACGCTTCAAGGTATATATCGTCTGATTTTTAGTAGCTAATAATGCTATATATCGCTTGCGGGAAGGAAGTGTTTCCGTGGGCGAATGAATTTTCCACGCGAAAAAAAACATTCGTCAATACAAACAAATATTTTTTATAGGGTTTCGTTCTCTATTTCTACACAATTCCATATGGAACTGTCACATAGGCATTACTGTTACTTGAATAAAATTGACTATACAGTATTATGAAATTTTGTCAAATTATAAAATTAAATCATAAATGCTTTAAATTTTGTGACAGAATTGAAATGAACCTGTTCTATATGTGACTGATATAGATAGTAACACTTACTGTGTCATGGATATACTAATACATTATGACCGACTACGATATTACCGAATAATTTAAAATATGTAACTTACAATTTAAAATTCACATTATAAATAGTAAATTTGTATTATTAATACCTTATGGAATAGGATATATTATAGTAATAAATAAAATTATTTTTTGTTATTATTATATTTGTACATATAATTGTTTAAAATATGAATTACCTAATGTTTATGAGTATTAAAATAAACATTGTTAGGAATATACTTGGAGATTTGTTTAAATATGTGCTGGGTATAGCACATATTTAAACAAATTTTGTTACAAAATTTGCTGAAAAATTGACTTTCAGAACGCAATATACACGTGAGATGTGTGTTATTCAGATACCGCTATCATGTGGCCATCGACTGACTGTTACTTCATTTGATTTGTAATCCAAATTATGTAACCGATTTGTTTATGATGATTTCACTTTTATGTCCGTGTGTATACAGGAATTGGTTAGGAACAAATACACTACGGCTGTGATTTAATGCTGGAAGTAACGGAGATTGTCTACCATCAGAAGGATATTTGCCAGAATGCAATCCACTTTACCTAAGGTAAGAAAATTTTGAAAAAATCGCACTGTACTAAAATTACTTCTAATAACACGAAATATATTGATTCTCACAATTTGTGGGTCTTAGAGAAAAAAAGAAACAGAAAATAAGAAAATGCTTTTCACTTGCTTCTTTATGAGAGAGATAATATGATTTGTGTACAACACGCAAAAGTGCTATAATTGACGATAATCTAGTCAAGGTCACGTTTTACTCCATCCCATAGAATATATAACAGATGGAAACCGGCTATAGGTGCATCCACACCCGCACAAATAAAGCGACAAGTTATTTAGGAAATAAACAAATATAGGTTTATAATCGTGATAGTTCTTCAGGTAGGTAACGATATTTGGTTTATATTTTATTTGAATATATATGTATATAGTTTGACTTTTAGATAAAGATTGTTAGCTTAAATAAATTGAGCATCTAAAGTATTCGAAATGATTCAGAAAGAAATGCATAGATTAATAATACATAGCTACATAAAAGACTTAATATACATATATGTAAAAGAAATATTATTGTTATCTGTTCAAATACTATAGATGTACTTACCTAATATTTGAATGAATTGGAACATCTAAAATTCAATGTCCATATTTAAATCAAATGTAAATATTTTCAGGAATATATTCATACAGCGAGCTTGTAGAAAGTTCTCGCAACTTCCAAAAACGATAGCAGATATATTCATATATTTACAAGGGTCATATTAGATAAGCCAAAATTATTTTATTGAAAGTAACATTATGATGAAATTATTATATATACAAATATGTATATTTATTTGCATTGCTATACCTAATTGCTTATAATAGCAAATGCTATCATAAAATAACCTAATTGTAATTTTAAAAAATCCTTGTTTCAATCGAAAATTACCAACTAAATACATATTCCTACTTGTGTAAATGTTCTTTTAAACATCAAATGTACTCTACACATTTACTGATCTAGTAAGCAGAAATAGTTTACGTAACAGTGTATCGATTTACAAATTATAGTTCCACAGACCGTTCGTGTCAATATTTTTCATGTATTCATTTCGTCATACGTATACTATTTGTTATTCACTGTATGTTATGGTAGAATTTAGGCGCCTTTCTGACCGGGACTATGCATTTTCCCCTTTACCGACCTGTATTTTATTATATAAGACCTTCCTTATTGACTCATTTCGGTATTAACAAGCACAGTAAAATGTAACCTACGCTAGTCCCGTATTCGCCCACATACCCTACTGCTTAATCAACAGACTACAGGTCATTCAGAATAGGTTTCTGCGTCGAGCCACCGGTGCGCCGTGGTTCGTTCGCAGCGTAGATCTCCACCGCGATCTTAAACTGCCCTCCATCAAGCAGTTTATGAAGGAAGCGTCTCGACGCTACTTCGACTCTGCCCAATCCCACCCTAACCCGCTTATAGTCAGTGCGGTCGACTACGTACCAAGGAGTAATATCCGACATACGCGACAACGTCGCCGGAGGCACGTTCTTATTGACCCCGACGACCCCACACTTTTACACACACACACACGACACCGTCCTCGCCGACGAAAACGACGACCCCACCCCAAACATACCATATCGCGCAATCAACCGGGCGCTGCTTACCCGGGCCCTCCACGCCGGCGCCCCCGGGCGCCCCTCCGATCGATCCCCCGTCCAATTCGATCGAAATTACGACGGCCTGAGCCGAGGTTCGAACCCCTAGTGGTGCCCTCAGACTAAAGTCGTATCCGTCGGGCAGGAGTTGGCCTTCAGCCGCTCCATAAGTCCTTCCGCGGGTTTGGAGTGCCATCTGCACTCGCCCCATAACGTCCGGTGAAGCTGTAAAGGCCAGTTACGGCTAACAGCATTAGAGTAGTCCGAAAAAAAAAAAAAACTCATTTCGGTACAGATTAATTTTCTAAGCATATATATGACTCTGTACAAAAATAAAAAATGGTCTGCGCTTGTTAGGAAGGCAGCTCATTCGCCTGTGTATATTTATATATTTGGTTGCTAGGTAGCAACCGCAGTTCATCAAATATAGTAATCCATATCTTTGCCTACTCCATAATGCACTCGTAAAGAGAGTAAATAGATTGATTATTACGAAATACGAAAGATTAATGATTATTATGTTGGAAGATGACGACGTACACTATAAACGCTGGCGAGGTACCAGAGAACGGCTAAAGGATAAATTACCCCATGGTAAATCACTAGACAACCAGTAAGCTACTTGGAATTTTGAAAGCTACTTTATTCATACTATTCTAAATATGTAAACTTTCAGTGATGTTTATAGATATATTTGGGAATCAATCACGTCTATCGAATGTTATATTATTGATTTGGTACCTACATACTTACTTATTGCTAACACATATCTTTTATCGTACATTGGGAAACCCGCGGGTTAGAGTTAGTATATTTATAAATTGAATCGTTATAAATCACCCCGCCTCATCCCCGTACAGGTGCCATCGTGTCATTCATTCAACCTCAGTTCCCACGATCCGGTTATTATATTCATGCATTGTATACCGACCCTTTACAAAAGGTTCAGGGGTGAGGTACACAGGTAGTAGTAGGCTGTAGGTGTATTATCTAAAATACGTTATGACCGTTCAACGAATTTCTTACTTCAGAATGGACAATGAGCTTTCAAACCTTTGTGTTGTGACCTCGTTGAAGAATGTATTCCGTTTCAGATTTATAATTCATAAACATTTTTTTTTGCTTAATTTGTATTTTGGAATGAATGTTCATTTCCCTATGAGTAAAAGGTTGAATATGAAGATATAATATATATTTATTAATGATACTTATTCATATACACAGATTATGTTTCAAAAATTGTATAGTTATTAAATTTGATATATACAATATATAAATATATGTATATATTTAATTTGAAGTAGGTACTTTGTTTGGGTTGTGCCGAAACCATAAAAAGTGACTGATAATAAAAGTCATTAAGGATAAATGAGCACAGGCGGCGTTTTTGATTACTAAATGCGAACTAATTTTTGGTGAAATATGAAATGTTAACGTTGCGAAATAATATATGATGCTAGTTCGTAGGTATATATTTAATTAAAACTAAATTCAAATATTTTATATCTTAAATTCTCCAAGTAGGATGCTTTAAATGTTCTATGTAGGAATTAAAAATATTCTTGTGCATTTACATTTTAATAAAGTTTTATGATTATTTTCACTGCATGAACATTTTTACGTACAAAATATAAATAATAAGGAAGTTGGTAACAATGATGAAGGAACCGAATCACAAATTTGTATGGCAGTAAGCAGTAAGCATTGTATGTCCTCTTTATGCATATTAGCTACAAGCAGACTATCTAGGTCTTGCTATGTTGTG
The DNA here is from genome assembly GCF_030625045.1 of Achroia grisella. NCBI lineage: Eukaryota > Metazoa > Arthropoda > Insecta > Lepidoptera > Pyralidae > Achroia > Achroia grisella. Next base: position 1,254,968 of record NW_026712606.1, on the reverse strand, counting down.
TTACGCTGTTGTAGAATACAATAGTTGTTCATAAGACAGGGTTAATTTTTAAGAGGTATGGCTAATGTCGGTTGGTTAATAAAGTGGCTGTGTAAGAAAAATAAAAGAGAGTAAAACGAAATATTTACATACATTCATACATATCTTATAATGTTCCAGATGAATTTATATAATAGGTTTTCCTTCTGCTTTGTTTTCTGTAATCTAACATCATTCTCATATCTTTCTAAAAATAAAGTGTTAAATGTTTAGCGCAATGATGGGCTAATGTCTGCTTCATCCTTGTCATATCGTCTTCCATTAGTGTATACCGAAAGTGGCAGAGGGTGCACCATTTAATATTATTGTGTCATAAAAAATACTTACTTACCGTCTTTAATAGCTACAATGTCGGTGATAATGAAATTATATTTTATCATGAATTATTGACTATAATATTATGGGACATGGTTGCATATTAAATTAAACAACAACCATTGTATTTATCATAAATCTTTCTGTGTATCCATGTTGTGCTTTTTTCCCCTATAAATTTTCATGTATCGTAAACTTTAATTATTAAATTACGAACGTCAAGATGCGGAAATCATGAAGGCGATCGTGATTGCAATAAATAAATGGGAATAAAGCATGGAACAATGGGTTGGGTTATTGAACTACAATAACATTTCGGTGAAGGTCCCTAGATACGAGGTCGAATGATTTCGAAGCGTGAGCTATGGTTGCAAAAAATAAAACTATTATTGAGCGGAGAAACAATCTCTACATATTATACCTTCAATGCCGCACAGAGAAGTGTCCGCATCTTTGGTAAAAGTTACATTTAAAGTTTATGATAACAGACAACAATTATTATTTTTACATGATAGGTAATTAAATAAATTTAAAGATAATTAAATAAATAAAAATGAATTAAATAAAAAATATAGTTCCTTGTGATGAACATTTATTTTGTTCTTTTAGGTTCAATTCAATTAACAGTTTTGTTTCATAAAATTAATCAAAATTGTCAGTAAATTAAGAATAAATGAATAAATAATATCTATAATTAACGTGACCATTTATTCTATAAAACGGGACATTTATTTCAATTAATAGACAGTCAATAAAGGAAACAATTTATTCTAGCTAAGTCTTTAAAAAAAAAGTTTACCCCCGTAAAAAGGGAGATCAAATATATATAAAAGAATAATATAATTTTTTATTGTGTAAAAAATAAACAATAAGAAAATACAGTAAATAGAAAAGTAATTACAATAGGCAGTCTTCACGCAGTCTTATTATACTAAATAGAAAAATGTCATTTTTAAAAATTCTTATAATAAGTCAATTAATTTAACCACGTCTTAATCATTATCGAAATACTTTTAAAATGATATATGATACTTCTTTGTGAATTTAAAACTTTAAAGGTAAAAATAATTTAAATTAATTTAAAAACTTTAATTGCTTGTCTACAAGACAATATAAAAATGGCACGTTTTTTTATATTCACCTTAATTATCAACAATAATCTACATCACAACCGGCCCGCTCGACTAAACATATTTTCACCGAGTTTCCAATAACAATTTTGCGTCCCAGAGTTAATTTCGGACATTATTATATATTGTTTAAAACGGGACGTCTGGTCACGTTATCTATAATACAAGTCAACATAATTTTCAAATATTATTATATTTTTTTAAATAACTTTATAACACAACATTTCACTTATTATAATACTGTTATTCTTCTAACAATATATATATATATTGAATTATTATATATTAAATAAACCTATATAATAAAGCCTTTAGCTATATCTATTATATTATTCTTTAAGTTTCACCTAAATAAGGAATTTACTTTCTTTGTTATGTAGTTTGAATCATAGTTGTATTGGCAACAAAGGTTACGCGGTCGATCTGATATCCATAACTTTGTTTTGATCTATCCTGTTTTCTCCTTCCATGTACTTTCGTTAGAGTATACAGCCTTTTACTATTGTATGTACTTGAATCTGCGGCAAAAAATAACAGATTTCTTATGGCATATTATTAAACTATATTTAATTACAATTACAACAATTGGTATACCTCAAAAATGTATTATTTGAAATTATTGTAATTGCCTACTCTAATATTGTAAAAAGGGCAGTTTCATTTTTATTGTTTGCAATTGATAAACTGAAACTATATTAAAAATATTTTATCTATGATATGTTACCTGTGACTATAGTAAGCTATTTAATTGACAAGTATCCATATTAATCTTAATAATTGAACTTAAAATATTTGAGCACAACCGGTCTGAGTTGGTAGTTTTAAATAACTAACTTCCATTGCAAAATTTGTCGTGGTGTAGTAAGGTTATGTAATTTTCATAAACCTTGAAGGCATTAAATTACAAAAATCTAAATCAAGACGGACTTAATAACAGTTTCGTATAGAGCGTGAATTCGTTATTTTATTTATATTGCCGGTGAATTTTGGTGAGAAAAGTATGAATTCCCACGTATTTTTGATTTGTATCTGTAGATGTACCCGTATTATTATACTAATGAAATTAAGCCTTATTGTTATAAATACATTTAATACCTATGTTAAAAAAAGGAGATATTGGATTCGGAAGTCGAAAATATCTTTCTCGTTTCTCATGTATTTTAATTAGACATGTCTTAAATCTTGTTATACATCTTAAAAATAATCAATATCATTATTTTTATCTTTAAATAACAACGATACATGTGGTTATTTACTTTTCTGAAAATATCAAATAAAACATCGTCAAACTTAACCTAAGTAATGTAAACGAAAATTCCAATGTACTCCGAGTGCCATCTAGCAGATATATAGTGAAACTACATACATCACAATATTCTGTAACACACATACGCAATAACTTGTCGATGAACGTAACTCTATACGTTCACTTCTAACACTCACACGATTGCATAGTCATAGAAAAACAACCATTACGCACTCACACAAATGCAAGTTGTTACAGCCTCTTACGTGAAGAACGTAAGCGACTGCGGAACTCAAGATGGCTGACATTGGCAATGGCGGGTCATTGAACCATGTGCGCGCGCAGCCTTCGAAGCTTAGATCTGGTATTAGAGAGGTTGTTATTTTCCGTCATGTTTTTATTTCATTCAAAAGCTATTTATTCTGTGCTATAATTTTTTTTATTCGTCTAAATTCGTAGTTTTGCAATTGCGAATTGTTCTTAACCACTTGCTTAGTTGCATAGTTTAATGTTATATTGAGTTGAGATTGAGTGATAAATAAAAAATAATCTAATAAAAAAATTGTGGCTGCTTATAAACATTTCTTAATTTGTTTATTAATTTTAATATTTCAAATTTATAAATTATGTTATAGTCAATTAAATTTTAATAATAAAAGTCTTCAGAGTATAATTCACTTATATATTTTTTTGACAAAAACTATATTAGAATTACTTATAAATACCTTCGACGTTGTTCGGTTCATCTGTCTATAAATCTAATTGCTATCAACTATGTACAGTAACCATCAGATAAGGTTTTCAAAGATTCCCTGTTCCATAAAAACTATTAGATAGATCCGGATTGATCGTCAGAACGCGGCAGTAAGAAAGGTAATTTAAAAAGAACGTGATGTTTTGCGGTAGTGGCGCCGCCGAGCGGCTGCCGGCCGCAACCGCGGAATGTAGCTCAAGCTAACGGTGCGCGCACACCGCGAAAAAACTCAAGTTCACTATCACGGTAGATTGCGCGCCGCCCGCCATTACGGCGTGGTTACGTTGTCGTCGACTAAGTATTATGCGAACTATGTAACTTAACATGTTACTCAAGATACTAGAAATATAATGTACATTTTGTATTATATACCTGGTTTTATCTAATATGATAAAGGAAATGTTTTATTTAACAACAATGTTTGGCTCTACCTTGGTATTATTTTACCACTATTGTGAAGAAGGTGCGTCAATTATAGTTTAGTAGTTACATAGTATAGAGATGATTACTTCACAAATAAGTATATGAATGTGTCCAAGTTACAAACAATTTACCAATAAATAGATAGATCTTTCCTTGTGTCTTAGAGATACCCTCTCAGTTAATACTACATATGTATATGTTATGTAATTTTATCTTATCGGTGCTATTTATATAATAATACCCATTGGAAAATTATCCACATAATAATAAAAATCTAATGCTGCATTAATTTATTTCATTATTTTTTGTAATGACAAACAGTTAAACATTTTTCAAGGAAATGTAACAATAATGTCATCTAGAAATGGTAAGAATGTTAATTAGTAGAGAAACATGGGTAGGTTTTTGTTTTGGTTCACACTGACATTAGATTCGCTCTCGTAACTAAGATGACTGTTAGTTAGAAGAAACATCCGGTAAGGTGGTTACGAATAGAAGCAATGGAAAAATATGTCAGGAATCCGTAATGAAATATGAAAACACCACAATAATGATTTAGTTGAACGAACGCTGTTTTATACAGGTAGATATCATAACATAAACTGAATTATGTTTAATACATTCTTTTATTTTCATACCATATTCGAGGAGTATCTTACATGGTTGACACGAGGGAACCCAGCGATAGATGATTCTACCCATACATGAATCCTTAGTTCCGGAAATACTAGTGTATGATCTCGTAGTGTACATATTTCACTTAGCAATGTGTTTAATATTTTAATGAAATACGTAATCGTTGCCTGTAATATTTACTCATATTTACATTATAAAAGTAGTCATACAATTTCATGTCCATGAAACTGATATTTCTTGAGTCTATCCTGTTACGTTATGATCCGATTATAACCTTATCGTTTCATCTATAAATGATAGTCTGTCAGTTTACATCATTAGTTTACGTTGTGACACTTCCATCATCGTAAAAAGAGCACAAAATATTAGTCGTGTCAGAGCAGAGATTTCATTTCATGTACATCAACACTAAATACAATAATGCACGCACTATTGCAGTCTCGGATTTCCGTCGCTGCAATTCATATTGCATGTTATAAATCGCAATTGTTTCCTCGTACTGAACCCCATTATAAGAGCAAGAAATTACCTTGACATTAATTTGTGGGCAATATTATCTGGAAGTATCCAGTATTACAACTGTTATGATGTGGGAACTTGCATTGTTCGGGCATATATAATGGTGGGTAACATGCTTACTCTTAATACGTTAATTACGACTACTTTGTACCTTTACCTATGTGTACACTAAATACCCGTATATGGTATTGTGAATGCATTGTATAATATTGGTTAATACATCAGAATGTTTTTTATTATTTATATTACTTATTTTCCTATACATAAGGAAAATGGCAAGATCTCCTAGACAAGAGCGCTGCTCTTAATTGAAGCAACTTAATTCTTTATTCTAATTAATTATCAATTAATTAGAATAAATTATTTCCAAAGAAGAAATACAATGCAGGATATATGGATTGAAATAATTATGTCATTTCAAGTTTTATAAAGAATACGATAATAAAATATAATACGATATTTAATAATAAATTGCGTATGTTTTCGTCAATGCTTAAACACAATTTAGAATAAGGAATACAGGAAACCATAACGCACATTAACTAAAAGGTAATTGACGATCATTGGACAAATAAAAAAGTGTGAATTTGTAGCTTTGTCCCAGACGTCATACATACCAAGTAAGTACTGTATACCTGTAAAATGGAATAGAATAATACTCGGGCGTGGGAGCCTGCCGCAGGTGTAGCGAGTGTGTTTCCTACTCACTCAGCAGATGCACTTGCCATAGATCACTGTTGTGTAAGAACTGATACTTAGCTATGGAACTTTAAGATAGTCTCTCTGTAAAACTTGGTCTAGGCCCAATGTATTACTTAATTAGTTATTCTTATATATATATATATATATATATATATATATACTTTATATCCTAATTACTCTTAAACGGCTGAGCCCTTTGGATGAGAAATGGTGTGTATAGTATATATGATTTCTGGATGGTTTGAAAACACAATGTTTATTGCTTTTACTTAATTACATACTTAGCACTTACCGGCAGGGTAAGAGTTCAAATTTAAAATTCAATTCAAAATTGTTAAATTTAATGTCTAATATTCATTTATGTCTACACGCATATTGCTCGAACATATCTATTTGCTTTTTGATATATGATTATGTTTTGTACGTATTATTGGTCCAGGTACTTTATACAATGTAAGATATATGTTATCTAAATATAAGAAGAACATAAAATCAATTCTGTATAATATATTCGTAAATGTTTTCTATACAAATAATTGTAAATTGCAATAAAACCTTTTACTAACTTACACCTGTTCGATCTGGTTATTTCAATAAACGTATTTTTTTCAATGTAGAAAATTTGATACACAAGGTGCAAAACATAAAGAAACTGAACACCTTATTAGCATCTTATGCCTGCAGCAATCCTTTCGTTCAAAACAAAGAAAAATCAATATGTGATAATAAGGCTCAAAATTACGGCCTTAGAAATTCATTCTTGACCTACCATCAGCTGCCTTTTTTATCCATATGTTACAAAAATATGGGTCAATTATTATAATATTGCTTCTGAATTATATGATTTAACATTAGAGACTTAGAAGCTATTCTTGTGTCACTTTATTTTTTAACGTCTCTTATGCTTTGCTCCAGAATGGACAGTTGTAATGAATCTTTTAGAACAAGGGAACGGATTGGTTATTATTTTGTTTTTAAATGGGACACCTGCAGGTGTCTACAATCGGTCATTTGTTAGAAGCAATCTAGATGCATCACATTGAGTTATTATTTCAAAATTAAAAATGAAAGTATTTATAAAATAATGGTTTTAGTTTTACGTCTTCTAATTTATTGTATTTAAAGATTTTCGGTCTCTGAGTAACGGAAGGATATAGATGTTTTTCTGGGAATTGGATTAAGATGTAAGTTTAATTCATTAGTAAGTTATAAAAATAATATAGCTATAATTGATTGATGTTAAGAAATACTGAATAATGTATTCTGGATACCAAAGGTAGTACGTATTGCCTACATTTAATATTCTATAGGATAATTCTGTATGAATTTAATCTGCTATAATAGGAAAGAAATACTTGATTTATATAGCTTTATTACATTACATTACACGTGTAGGTAAAATCCTATTACGTGCGGTCTTTGAAACAATATCCTAAGGGGTTTTGTTCTAATATTTGTGAAACTAGATCAATGAGATTCTGCGGTTTAGTGTTTAGTTCTTATACTCTAACTGCTGCCTTTACCACGAAGAGGTAGAAAGGTACTCTTTATTGTTATTTACAAATTTTAACAATCTATATAAATATAATCCCGAGCAAATAACAAGATGCAATCTGCGTCGTAATGTTGCCAATAAACTCAGATATGACAAAGATAACATAATACCTAAATTTTAATATGTAACATATTTTATAAGAAATGCCATACAATTTAATGTATAAATTGGCTTGGCTGACTTTATTTCAGTCGAACACGATTTTATTTGCTTCTTTTAAAGTGCTATTGATATATATTTTGTATAAAGAGTTCTTTTGTACTTGTATGGAACGAAACGATTTCGATATTCTGTCTAGTAGTATTTTATTACAGATAATTTAATTTAATTAATAACAAGTCTGATGGCGTATGAAGTGTATGATATAAATACATATAGTATGAAATGAACGAGATCCGGCAGTCATTGATTGATTTATCGCTGATTGATACATTATTAATTGTATTGGTATCGAGTACAATAATTTAAGCGCCATTACAATTATGTATTTATGCATTTGTTAGTATTATGTATTCCTATACTATACTTAGAATTATAAACTTTCTTTGTAATACTCCATTAATTAATTTATATCTATATAAATAAAGAAAACTTTATAAATTCAATCGAGTATTAACATTTTATAATTGTTGTTTACTATATAACTAAAATTGCATACGTAAAATATTCTCACGAACATTACTCGCTTTCACTATTTTTTCCATTGGTAACGTATATTCTATTAAGGTTTTTTTGCTCCAAAAAATAGTGAAGAACTTATAAAAAATACCTTTCGATTTCCGTCCAGGCGCCATCTGCCTTTATTCCTGTCATGTGTTTGTTTAGATTCATGGTTTTTTCTATATTCTCCGAGATTTCACCGGAAGTCCCTCGGGTCTATCAATTGATGTGGTTTAACATTTAATTTTGAGTGTTATAATAGGTCCAGCGAATGTTTTATTAATCATCATCTCATAAATCAATAACTTTGATCATAAATTCTACAAATGTTTTATCAATTTAAAAATATAATGAAAATTAAATTGCGTTGCGGTACATACAGATTCCTCATAAGTATAATGTAACTAGGTAATGAGTTCATAGAGGTTTTCTACATTGTAACATTACAGAATATAATATTCAGGATTGTGAGTTGTATACATGATTTATCAGTAAGTACTAAATAATGCTTGGAATTCCTACATAAAATTTTATGTTACATATATCAGTGGTTCTATAACATGATATATTATAGAAGTAAGATACAAAAATTGAAGTTTAGAGAATTCATATGATCTCTGTACCTATCAGAAGATAATTTTAGAGAAAAATTAAAACCTGAGATTGTTTTTAAATGTTATTATAGTGATGAACTGAAGAAGTTGGTTAATTATTTAGCGAATAGTTTATTTGTAGGTGATTAATAAGTGTAATATCTATATACTACCTACATACTATTACTATTATCATTTATTACATATTATCTTTTATCTGCTACAACTATATCTATTACTTTTAACCCTATTTAGAGAACCGTTTGTAACAGTTTAAGAAAGTTTTATTATAGGTACTTTCAAGATAAACTAACTCATTCTTTTGCGTAAACAGGTAAATATTATATCTATAACAAAAGACGAAAAGATCAAAGGAGCGGTCTCTTTTGACTTTTTCAACACATTACATAATGAGTTTTCAGTTAGGAATTTATACCATAAACGGTGCATTTGTATAATTATTATTAATATACACTTTTGGTATTCAGTAAGTATGTTTCAATAATTTTGAATTAGTGATATGGCATTATCTGTATAAGAGAATATTCTATAGAAAATTAGATTTAAAATAGTCCTAGTTAAGTAATAGTAGTAGTATTAAGTTTCTAGCTAATATTACCAACAAACAGTTTGTACTTACCCCTTTTTAGGCGTATGGGAAACTGTTTGGCAGAAAGCTAATATAATGTAGCGCATTATTGCGCGCAACATTTTGATATAAAAAATATTATGTTAGTAAACAATATATAAACCATATTAGTGAATATTAACATATGTAGCTTAATATAACCTAAATATGGTTCTATCTAAAAATGTAAACCTGGCCTTGCGACTAACACTAAAATAATAATATAACTAAAAACTTCATTGCAAATGAAATCAAAATCTAAATTCTTTAATTACAATTTAAATGTTACTATTACGTAGGTATATGTGTAAATTACCTTATACTAGTCATTGTAAGTCTACAAGGTGTTTTAGCAACAATCCGAAAAGCAGGGGTAGCAGATTTCACGGGACTTGAAAATTTGCAAATATCTCACAGATATCGTATTCACCGGAAACAATACAACCCTTAAACGTAAAAACTACAACTTAGAGTAATAGTGTTTCCGAAAAATAAAAATATATGGGCTTCCTGTACTATTGATCATTTTGATCGGTGTATATTCACCATGTTTTTCGTGGGTATTAATAGGATATAAGAACTAATATAACAGTAAAGACTTATGTAATTATTTATGAAATACGATATATTCGATAAATTTATATAAATGTCATAATTATTCTTGTGTTTTGTTATATTCGTTTACTTTCGCTAGAACGAGGAATTTTAATATTTAAAAAAATATTTTATTGGACGATATGATATAGACACCTCTCTTTATATATATATATCTATTTAGTAAAAATGTAAACAAAATTATAAACTGAGAAAGTGTAAATTGTTACGTTACTATTAGTTATTTTTAGTGTTAATGTTTAGTAGAAATAGCTACTTAGTAATTATAGTTACTTTCTACTATATAGACAGAAAATAATTTAAAATTAATATACTTTGTACAGATATATTATACAAAACGTTTACTACAGACGTGACTCAATTTGTACATATAAAAAAAGAATACTAAAATGAAAAAAACTGCAAACAATGTCTAGAACGAATGGAAATTTGATTGTATTATCTGAATTTTTGCTCTTCTAATAGCAATAAAACGCAAAAAGTTAAATGGTGCTTATAAACGCATTATACTAATTCAATTTTGATTACATATTCAATATATTTTTTGTATTATTATTTTTTAATATCTATCGCCATAAACATTATGTGATTAAAAGTCAAAAGTCAGTTAATCAATGTTATTAAAAGTACCCGAATTATTTTTGATGATAATATTAAAAAATTAATCTCTGTTATAACCCATAAAAGACTATTACATGACTTACTCGTAGATCTTTTTTATATTTCATTGTACCTATTAGTAGAATTATCAGAGACAACAATTTCCAATATTAGTGCATATATAACCCAAACTATACGAAGTAGTTGATAACGAATTAATGAGTTTATAAATATTATTTATTCTTTGTTTTACTTATTTTTGTACTATTATTTTGACTTTTTAATAAATCATCACTATAAAAATTACAAAAACGTACGTTTTAAATATATTGTATTATAACTAACATAAATCATGGTAGTACTACAAGAAAGGACTTAGAAAAAAAGGTTGGTCGTGACTAGGAACGCATCTGGCGAAGTTCCCACGATGAACGAAAGGATTGCCAGGGTGTTCGTGTATTGAGCCTTTATCTCGATCCATCGGATGTTTTTCCATTTTTACTACTATAATTTGATAATTGGATATCCAGGGGTATTTTATTTAACTAGATATTATGCTTCATTATGCACACTTTATTAATAGTAAGAACTAAGATATGAATAATATAGGTAAAAAACGTAATTAGCACATTCCATATGTATTAAGAAGTAAATAATAGTGATTACAAAGAGAAAAAAAAACAATTACTTATATATTTATATTATTTTCATCGTTTTGCCTTTAGGTCATTATTTTTGTTGACGCAGTATTTTAGATCTTTATGTATTATTAAACTGCAAATAAGCAACATTTAGTATATGTATATATTTTATATACTACTGTTCGCTGTTAGCTGTTCCCGCAACTTCGTCCGCGCAAAATTTAACTTTATTTTCTAACATAAAAGTAGCATATGTTACTCCTTCGCAGGCATTTTTGGTAGGTAGCTGATGTAATAAAATCAGCTACCTGCCAAAAAAGTCTCATAAAAATCGGTCCAGCCATTTCAAAGATTAGCCAGAACGAAACGAAAAATGCATATAGTAAAAAACTGTTATTTCAATATTACAAACAGACACTCCAATTTTATTTAGGTATATGTGTAGATTATGTAAGTTTATATGTTTTACATATACTGTATCTACAGTATAACTTAATTAAATTACTCTTTATATTAACAAACTTTACAGTTTAATACTATAATAGTAAGTAAATTCCATAATAATATAAAAAAAGACAGGGCACAATATGATGATGGAGGTTGATTATGATCGTAGATTTTAAACGGTAAATGTTATCGTGGTGAATTATGTTACCTTGCGTAGAGCGTCGTCGTTGATATCTTTTCTAGAGACTGTACGGGCAGAGATCCTATTATATATATATCAATAATAAAAAGCTAAAGTTTGTTTGTTTGGTTGGTTGTAAACGCTCACCTCGGAAAAGTTCATATTTCTAAATTATTTTTTTTCTAGTGTTGGATAGTTTATTTATCGAGGAAGGCTATAGGCTATGTAGCATCATTTTATGATGAATAGGAGAGGAGCATTAATGAAAAACCTAGATGAAGTTTAGCGAATCAACTAGCATTGTATAAGTTAATACCATTTTCACTATTGGAAATACAATTACTCTATACTGAATAATTATTATTGTTATTTTGTTTTGCTTAATAATTGTGTAGTATTTGTAGACAATAAATATAATTTGCTTACTTAATTTATATGAAAACTACATTTAAGAATTATACATATATGAAAACTACATATTAGAATTTAAGAATGTACGAATTAAACTGAAATGAGTGATGAATAATAATCATTACAATAGTTTTTTGTAGGAATAGAGAAAGTTTTTTAGTTTCAACAAATTAAAAATGTAATAAAGGTATAAATCCAAAATATTTAGTTTATTATGTATTATGTCAGTAGAGTATATCTAATTCACAATGCTCCCAGTTCCCTAAAATTATGCATCTGCTTTTTAAATACCGGATGGCACGAAACATAAAATTTGCCTTTATTACGCTTAACCACCATCTTGAAACTGACCGACGTTTAGTTAAGTGAGTAGCACAATGCCAAGTTAATGTATTGTGTGAATATTGGGTATAGATTGTAGGTAACATGCTTACCAAATGTTGTAACTGCATACAAATTTCCTAGTTTTTCATAAAGATAACCTATTTAAATCTTGATAATATTAACACAAGATCAAAACTAGAAACGTCGTTTGAGTGCAAAAATAATTAATAAAAAACATTATTCAATTTTTATTATAATTTAAATTTTATGTTAGAATGCCATACATATCATATAAGTTATATGATCGTTTATTTTTAAATAATACTGTCGCATAGAAATATGACATCTAACAGGATTATACACCGTGTGTAGTTCGTCTCGTTCTATATCCCCATACATTAAATTTGATGCCATTTTATTCCTTTGTCGTATTATACTCGCTGAATACAGCAAAATTAATAGGTATTACAGAGATGCTAAGCAGATGATCTGACATAAAGACTTCCTCTGGTAAATTAGCAACCCTTCTTATTGTGCAAAAGTCACATGACTTGCATTTCACGACCGCAACAAAATTGCACAGATTGCAAATTGTATGTATCCTTTACAATTGCGGTCACCAGATGATCTACATAAGGCAAAGCTGCATTCACAGATCAATGCTCAAAATTTTTGTTAACGTTTATTTATTTATTGTTCGAACACATTGCGTATGTATGTTCAGAAACGGCCACTCAAGGTGTTAGAATATTATTGTAATCGATCATCTTTACGTATACTTATGTTATTATTCTAAGTAGGATGAATTTATTTGCACGTGTATGTGGGTCCAGATGCGTTGTAAATATAGAAAGAAAAGAACTATTGGAATGGAGGGTCTTTATAGGTATTATTAGAAGACAAGACCCACCTACAATTGCTAATGATAATACATATACTTTACTTGTACGTAACAAGTAAAGTATATAATAAAAATTTTAAGTAGCACCCCACATAAATATGAAACTAAGACTAAAATATAAATACTTATTATGTGTTCAAGGCTACAAATTATGTCGACATAAAGTGTATGCTCTCGGTCATGTCAGCTTTCAAACTAAAAAACCGCATTATAATCGGTCCATTCGTTTAGAAGTTTGTTTTGAAAATATACCTTATAGTACTGATTAATTAAGTCCAAATAAGATTAAATAAATAATAATTTATACAAATACCTATTGTGTACCTATTAATTTGTATACTCATAAAATATTTATTATATTGTGGTAAGTAAATGTGCTTAAGGAAATTGACTATAAGACTGGTATATTAACAAAGATAAGATTTTAATTTGATGATTTTGATTTTTAAATTTATAGTAAATATGCATTTGTCAAGTAACCAGCCTTCTTTTATATTATCCTTATATGAACTATTAATACTGGCTATACGTTTAAATAAATACTCGATATACTATACGATTGATATTGAACATGTCACATTATAAGATATTCATTTCAAAACATGGACTATGAAGATCGATCAAGGTACTTATGTTAAGTTGAAAGACCGATTAAATTGTTTGTACGGCCTTAATTACGAGGCAAATAGTCACGGCGGGGAGTATATTGCGATACCTATGTTTGATGAGTTTTCACCACGTAGATTCTAAGTTAGAGCAGTTTTTTATTGAAACAACAGCGTTATATAATAATAACCAATATTAATAAGATATGGTAAAAGTTTAATATCAAACTAATATTATATTTATGTGTTGCATGTATACACATACATCAGTAATAGGATACATACATAGAAGATATTATTATAATAACAAAGATTAAAAATAATTTTGTATAAATTTAAATTACAGGTTAGACACAGTACAGCACCAACTTTGAAACGAAGATTTTTTTAGTGTTATTAGAAATTTTAATTATAATTCATTTACAAAAGTCATTACACAAATACATGTTAATTTGTTTCAAGTAACAATAAAATATAGGTATTCAGTTCTTCAAACATTACTGATGTATATAATTTGATGAAACTTTACAGTAATATAGCATTACTGTAACGATTCAACAAAACCCGTTCAGTAGTTTTTGCGTGACAATGACAAACTATCGTCTTTGTAATATTAATAAGACTAATAATGTTTATTGTACTGTACAAAATGCAGTTCTATTCTTTTAATCTCTGTGACGTCCACGTCTGTGGTCTCAAAGATGTTTGTCCGCGGTAGCTAGTGCACAACTAAATTACATGTGGGTTCCTTTAACTGGTCATGCTTGTATGTAGTTATTACAATTAACGGTCAAATGTTGCAATTATAATTATCTTCTATTTACGAGTATATGACGTATCGCGTCTTGGTGATATTAAAATAAAAATGAAAAGAAGACATGGCATTTTGTGCAAGGTATATATGAAAAAGAGACAGATGAACGATAAATAATAATACCTATTTCAAAACAATTCAAACAGCGGCGTCTAGTCACAAGTTAAGCAAAGCTGTGTTATGATTACTAGACAACTGATTTTAATACATATGTACTTTTTCTGTTGTTGTAAATACATACTTAATTTATATAGAAAACACCTAGATCTATGCGAACAATCATATTCCCGAATTCATATGTATGTACCGTGCGACGAATGTAACCTGCGACCATCGGACGCAAAGCGGTCTGTTAAACCACTAGACTACCGAGGTCGTCAATAGTATATTATATATACTCGTAAATACTAATTACTTTAATCATGCCACTACTTCATTTTTCATCAACGATTTTTATACATAGAGGTAATTAATTGTATGTGCTAATGCAAACATCAGATTAAATCATACATTCTTAAATCTGAAACAAATACTTCAGTGATTTATTACCACCATAATAAGAGATTTAGTTTAAATATAGACATTAAATAGAATTTATAACCTGAAAACGAAAGGCCGTTCCACAACTCAATTTAACAGGTGATATCTTAAAATAACAAGTCATAAATTAAACTTTGCTGTTTGTGTGTGAGTAACGATCGCCTGCATAATTTGAGAACCATTCGCCAACGAGTTATTCTGATGTTATTTTTTGTTGCTGTTCCATTTCCGCGAGCTCATTCTGTCCTTCGCTGGCTAACAAGTGTTTCTAGTATCGCTGGACTTAACATGGATCTTTACCTTTTCACTTCAGGTTTGATACATGTGATTAATAAATATATGTCGCAAATTAGGTTCGGTTTAACAAGTACTGAAACGACAAGTATTTTTGCTGCTGTGTTTTAATTGAAATCTAAGATATGTGAGTGAAATTACAGGGTACGCAGGTAAGACATCATAGTCCTCCGAAGTGTTACCACGTGATGTATACATGATGCTGGTTATGGTGCTATCCATGTATATAAGTGCATTGTTGGTCTAGCGGTTTAACATATTGCTTTACTTCAGACGGTCGCGGGTTCGATAGTTCCTTCGGTACAAACATTTATATTTATGAGCATAATTGTTTGTACAAGTCTGGATGTTTTCTATGTATATTATGTATATATTTATATCAGTTATCTAGTATGCATAACACAAATTCCGCTTAACTTGGGAGTAGATGGCGCTGTTAAATTATCCAGGGTTATTATTTATTTCCAGTTATTTTATTTTGTCCATGAAATATAATTTATAATTAAATATTACATAAATTTAATCATCATGTGATATACATATTATTACATTATATTACCTACATTAACCATGTTTTAATATTAGTAATTAATCCATATTAATCTAACGTCACTATTGCGGGTGAATGGCCTCTCTTGTCCTCTCGGAAAGCTGTAAGTCTTAGAAGGTCTCACACTGAAACCTTTTGATTTACTTTGTAACTTTAGTGCAATTTGTGCGTCAAGTTTCAGAGGTCAAATTACCCATTCTGAAATGGAGGCTTTAGATAGTAAAACCAAGACACTATTCTACAATGGATATTTAGAAAGAAATAAACATGCGTTTCTAATCTTTTGAATGAATAGCTATTTTAGGCTTTAAATATTTTCTCTGCGAAATAAATAATCTTTGTGCATATAAATTTAAAAAAAAAAAATACTTAGATAGAATGTTTATGTTTGCTTAACTAGACAAAATAAACTGTCGAGTATCACGAGATTTTAAGATAATATCTAAATAGTTTATATACAGCAGTAAGCATACTTTATATACAGAAAAATAATTATCAAAAATATGCCACACCTACCTAGGCTATAGTGAAGCATAGCAGTAGTTAGTATGGTAATATTAATCACCTAATACAAACATTGGATAATTTTATTATCTCATGACACAATTTAAAGCTTTTAGCTGTCTTGTAAAGTATTTATTAAAAAAAGGGGACTTTTTTTAATAAATACTTCTTTCAAATTGATGTAGTTTAATCTAGGATAGGTTATACATTATACTATACATAACTAGTATATGTTGTATATATGTACATGTTACCTGTCTGTGGAAAAGGCACAAAGGCATACACAATTGTCAGATATCACTGTAAAATAAAATTTAACAGTTTATGAGATAAATACAGAATATTCTTCATGATCTTTAATGTCAATATATAATGTGATCTGTACAGTCCCTTTGAAAACTGAAATTTGTATAGTCGTCTGCGAGTGTAACTTTGTTCCGATTTATTCTGGCGTTAACAGCGTGCTTAGCAATATATGTTCTGGTGTAAAAGATAGGAAGATATATTATTCAACAGCCTAAGTATGTATTATAACACTTCGCTCCTCAGGAAGGGCAACGCATATATAATACAATGACGACACAATGTACTAATTATTGTATTTTATATAGATGACGCCTATCTCTGATCATCAGATGAAACACTGCAATTACGTGAAGAAATCTAACAATCTGCTTTCAATGTTAGAAGTGGTTATAAAGAAAGTTCTCAATGCTGTTATATATTTGTAATATAGAAGATGTGGACAAAAAAAGTACACATTTATAATTTACATAACGAGTACCTACCACCATATCCGTATTACGTAGTATGATGAAATAGGAAACTAGAATAGACGACCTGTTCTGGGCTCGACGTTGATTGCTGATTGCTGACATACTGCATTATTGACCCTCTCTGTCATACTCAATGGTACCTTCATTCTCATATATGGAAATTTCTTATTTCTTACACAAATATTTGATATGGATTGTATTATACATTAAAATTTTATTAGTTTTCATATTTTATATTTTTAAAATTTTCAACGATATATTAGCTGCCTTCTGAAAAAGAAATCATTGATAAATAAATTACATACTCTACATTCTTTAAACTTAGTTTTTAGTCTTGTAAACTTCCTCTTAGTTCCAAATTTTATTTCAAAAACAATTTATTGGTGTTTTATTTTGCTCAGTGGTCAATGAGCAAGCCTCCGCAGGGCCGACATCGACTGACCTACATATCATCGGAGTATTGACCTTAGCGCTGTATAAAATTAACCAGTCATGAATTTGTATCGCGTGGTTATAGTGATGCCCCTTCACGTAGGTAGTAATTTTTGTGCCAAGTAAATTATAATATTTTTCCATATAAATAATAAGATTCGTAACCTATATAACTTTAGATCTGCGGATAGAATTGGAGACAATACAGGATAATAAGCATATATTTTTAATATATTATATTACTAGATCTAGAATGGTAGGCTCAATGTCCTGAAAATTATGTTATAGAAATTTTAAATTAGAAAATTCTGTCTAATATTTTCTAAATAACGGGTTACGCATTACTTCTAAATATACGAGTGGGCGTTTTACTTTGAGAAATCCCAAAAAGAATCGTGCGTAAATATAATGATGGAAAAGCATGACGTGGTTTAAGCTTCTCAGCTATAAATTTTAATAACCAGAGCTAATGTCCATTCTATTTGTTCTTAGGGTAGTTATACTGATAATAATGATCTATTAATACATTCGCAATGCTCACGTTGTTTCATAAGTACATTTACTGTTGGCTAACCACCTGGTCGACAATGTTTGCTTCAATGATTTGTCATAATATACTCTATTTTGTAGGTTGTGTAAATGGTGTAGGTATCTATTTAGATACAAGTACCCACGTCATTCATTTACATATTATATTATTATTTACCATTTACACGACCTACAAATTGTATGTGGTACATTACTGTAATATAATTTATATATAAGAGAGATATATACGTATTCTTTTTTAAAGTTTCAATTGTTTGCAATATAAAGTAATTATTAAGTGGCGACTCTAGCATAGGTACAGGCATCAGATTAAAAAATTAGTTATACCCAAAAATATAGAAGTAAAAAATAATATTTTGTTATATGGATAAGACAAAAGCAATAACATTAGTAACTTATTAATATGAGATGAGAAAAAATATACCTAATATCTACCACTACTATAGTTACATGCGTATTTTTAATTTCACAGTTGACTTCTGGCTACATTACTATAAAACATAACACTATCCACTCAATACAATTATTTGCGTAATTCATTTGAATGGCGTTTGTCAATAATACCAGACTTTACGCCAACAATGGACGTACACAGGAGTAAAGAAGTTGACGCAACGTACTTGCCAGAAGTCCTTAGCATTAGGTATTTCTATGCAAACATAATAACACGCCCACCAGTAATAATGAAGACTTAACAAATGTATCTCATCATGACGCACTGCTTGCAGTACCTATGGATGTTGAGAGCAGTTCAAACAACTTAATAGAGGAGCGTCACGTTTTGGGTTGTTGCTCCACGAATTTAGCACATTTCTGTCGGTCGTGACAACAGGTCGTAGACTTTTGTCACTTTGCTTTCTCATTAGAGCGTTACATTTTCAATGGTCGCTATTCACTAGGCTCTTCCATTTATGTACATTAATAAAAGTATTTGTTTAATTTAATGTTCTAACCTTGTCGGCTTAAATTGATGTCCATTAGAGTTTCAGTCGATATATTGAATACGCGCTAACATGCATAAATAATGTTCGCCAGGAATCATCTCATCTAGGTACAAATAGAAATTACATGTTGTACATATATAGGTAGAAGTATTTTTTATCAATATAAAAGTCTGTATCCACCTACATATGCTAACGTATATTTTGACTGGGCCAGCAGATAATGAGAGGATGAGAATGAAGTCAGGTCAGTCTAGTGGTCTTAGCCATGATGTTTTCCACTTAACTTGATAGGGTACTTACATTTCTGGCATGGAGCCTCTAGCTCCTTTAATTAATAATTCCGGGATCCTCCTATAACAGGCATTTACCATCTGGTGCATGGATTGTCAGCTTGATGGTATCGATTACAATACGAGTAGGTTTATTTGTCAGTAATCAGTATCTAAGTAAAATATGGAATCAAATCCCTATTTTGAATTAAAATATTCTCCATTTATGTACTCTAGCCTAATTACTACATTAAGGGTGACGTAAAATAGAGCAAAATATTTCTGGTTACATTTCAGTTACTATAATAGAGACGTAATTTGTAGTTAAATAATGGTATTCTTTCTTTAGTTGAATTATCTAACAGGAGATTCGATACTAGACCTGGATTTTAATATTGAATTATTTCAGTACATTAAAATAATAGCTGTTTCAATTTATTTAAATGGAAAATAATGGCATGTCTGTAGAATTGGCTGATTTCTATGTATTGCATTAAATATATCAGAAAATACATTGTGATTCTAGAAGATCATATTATGGCTTTTTACTCGGTAATGTAATATACTAAAATAAATAAATGTATTGTCCAAGTTGGGTCTGAATATTACATTACATTATAAGTGTGTTATCTTTTTATTAAATAAGGATTTTAAAATCAAAGTATGACCTTCAGATACCATGAAAATAATTTTGTTATAAGAATATCTAAATGGGCCCATGAGGTTGTATATACGTAGAAGGTATAATCTTGAGAAGTATTGGCTCTAATTTAAAGATTCTTTTAGCTTAGAGGTGTGCACCTTTTCATTATTATCCTGTAATAAAAATACTTTAGATAAATTGTTATTTGTACTTACGCTACAAGATAACCATGACGCTGCAGTTTGAGTTTGGTTAGAACAGTATTTTGATTTTATGAAGTAGTATATGTCACATGCTGACATCGTGACATACAAGGTTAAATCTGTAAATACGCCAAAAGGTGTCCGTGCAGAAGAGACTATGGACTGTCAACATTGTGCTCAGTATACCTAAATCTTTATTGATACCCAACGAACTAACTAGTTTTTTTAAAATGTGAGTAGATTATTACTTAAAAACATTCATAATTAACCATTAAATATGGATCAATATTATTTATATATTTATACCAAATAACTAACTGTATCCGCTATTCCCATGCAACGGGGATATTCTTCAATCAGGACAAAATTACCTGTTTTTCATCATCCTAAACCTGCATTGAAACTTGAGTGAGCTTTTATATTTTAACTGACTCTCAAAATCTATCTTATATAGATTAATTCAATGAAATTACATAGAACATATATTAAATAAAGAAATTAAAAGGGTTTGATATTAGGATATATATATATATATATACATATATATGACATCACCGTTTTTTATTGAGTTACTGTCTTGTATAAATATTACTTATATGACCGTTAGCATATAATACACGGTAAGAATATTTGTTTCGGATTATTCTAAGTTAACATATTAATATATCATAAAAATGTGAAAAACTACTATCTACCTTCTTTTTCCTTTATCTAACGCATCAAAGAATTTTGATATTAATTTTACAGTCATGATCATACATATCTTTTTAAAGGTTATGTATGAAACCTTTAAAAATGTATGTATGTATATACCTTTAAAATATGACAAACATGATATCATTTGTCATTATACTATAAGTGCTAAAGTGTGTATATCTGTCTGACAGTTACCTCTTTATGACTAAACGACTGAATGGATATGAATTAAATTTGACGTTAAGATAGATTACTCCTATTACAGAATCTCTTCACAAAAGTACCTAATGTATATTATACCATATGTGCAAACTCGGAACGAACTGGTGCTGGAAGTAATTTTTAAATGAGAAAAAACGCATTAAGTCTATACTTAATCGAACCAATAAGGCTTTACGTCTATTACAGAATCGTTGCTTTTTGTGTTGACTGTACTTAGATGAACAATGTTGCATTGGCACGGGACAGGATGCTAACCGGTCTCTTTGCAGCCTGTCTAAGTAAAAACAGCATCCTATCTACAGGACCGGTGTTTGTTAAGAAGCAGGTATGTAGTAATACGTAGTCGCAGTCATGTTGCTATCTAGTGCTAAAGTTGCACACAATATCTGCCTCGAAGAGATCTGAAGAATTTACTTATCATACTAGAGCCCGCCCTAGCATCATCATATTATTGTGTAAATCTCTAAAGTATTTGTAAATAAAATATAGCACGTCATATTGTTTGTTTAAAATATAGGTATCTATTAGTGAAAGATTTCTTCAAGTTAGGTATTATATTTTAGTTTAGGTACATAATAATACCAATTTTTCCCCTTTTTTATTAGTTTGTCTAAAACTATAATAACTTAATATTAATTATGCGTTAATTTAATAATTATTTTATTGCCAAGTTGCCTGCTAGCTAACATTTCATTCCGCAATTTGATACTTACAGTATACTGATTGAAATTCATAAGGTTACGTTGTCGGCTATTATGAGGGCGACATGCGAATGATATCTTTTGTTTCACAAAGGTTGATGAGGTACGGAACAGAGAGTAAAACAGTTGCAGTTATTGCTAATTTCATCGAGGACTTAAATACATATTTTTCAATAATGTGAAGATATCATAGTCATAAATTTGCGTAAGTAGTAGATAACTGTTAAGTAATGCTACATGGACTCCACTCAAAAACAACGGCATACAGATCAAGAAATCCATTAAAAACTTTTTTCTCTTAAATTAATTAGATGACTTCAATGTTTTCTGAATATCCATATTACTTTTATCCTCTTATCTGTCTGTATATACCTTAAGCATACCTAGTTTTAATGCTACCGAACGACTTCATGTCTGTGGACCAGTTTGATTGTAAGCGGACTGGTTTTTGCAGCGAGTTAAGAACAACCCAGATTTTGATAACTTAAGCACAAAATCTGACTTTATTTCTTTGCCTTGTAAAGCGTAGGTTACCTGTCATTAACACACGATGTTATTTTCTTTAGTAAACTGTTATGATTTCCTTTCTTCGAGATCATAATAATTAAAAAAAATGTTAGTGGTGAACAAATCTTATCACTTAGGGGTATGAAAAATAGACAGTAGCCGATCTCAGACCTACTGAATATGCATGTAAATTTCATAAAAATTGATCAAGTCGTTTTGGAGATGTATCGTAACTAACATTGTGTCACGAGAATTTTATATATAAGATTAATAGTTACTATACTACGCACATATATATATGAGTACATGTAATGAGTTGCTCAAAACACAAGGGATTATTAATTGTTTATTGCTAGAGAATACTAGATGAAATATCAGCGAAACATAGTTAATTGTTTTATTACTCGCTACATAAACCAAATTTTTGGTTTATTTAATGATGTTATGAATCTTTTTAATTATAATTCCGCAAGCAACTTAATATTGTAACATTATTTATAAACTAATATAGAAAATAATAAAATATAACGAATAACATTTTTTCAAAATGTTAAGTGATAAAAATATACTTGTTTACCCATACATAAGATGTGGTTATTTGCCTTATGCGTATAACTATAACAAAAAATACTGTATAGAGAAGTAGATGATAATTTATGTGTGAATATATTTTCTGGTCTACTTGAATAGAGTTCTTGTTTAAATAGATTGTGTAGTTAATGTAATGTAATGTATCTATTAAAAGTAATAAAACTGTATAAAACATTATATCCAACGACTTATTTGTAACAAAACTGAAGAGAATAAGAGTCGACGTCGATGGCACAAAATGATAAAATCACATATTATTGCGCGGCATTACACAAGCGACCGTAATTTCGCTACGTAAATTACGGCCAAGCTCGTGCTTGCGTACAGTCGTACAAAGAATAGCTATCTTCAAACTTCAGATGGTGGTGTTGGAAAACAAAATATTTATATACATATTGTTTCATAAACACACTTAAAATGACAAAAATATGTTAACTTCTACATTTAAAAATATTTGATTGTTTGTTACCTCATTATATTATATACAAACATATAACATAATTACAAAAAAATATATACCTAATGTTTATTCAGAATCAGTAAATTGAATTATGAAACATAGCTTGGCTCTGCTATTGTATGAAGTTGCATAGAATTGATTAAATAAGAAGGTATTTATAAGGTATTTATTAATTAAGTAGTGAAGTTACATAGGTTTTTGTGCGGGAAAAGTCGCAGGATTATTTATGATTTAAATCTTAAATTATCTTGTGACCAAATTTAATAGAACTCTTTAATTATTTTCTATATAATTACGCTTGGTTGCTTGTGATTCTAGAATTTGAATGAAAACAAAAATGATACCTAGTTATTTTTATACAAAGGATTCAATTTACCATGTTATTTATCGCGGCAGATGTTTGACTTCAACGGTTTCGAAAATCATTTTTAGGGTACACGCGGTGCCTACGCCACTGAAGCTCATCTAGCATCATGTGTGAGGAGCATATCTATTTTAAAACTATTCTCTAAAAGGATACGATAATGTAAGTACTATTTTTCAGGTAGTGTATATTTTTAATCTATGACCACAAGAAGGGGAATGCGGCGGGGATTGCGGCGTGCGCGGCAGTGGAGCGCACCGCTGCCGCCGCAGTCATGGTCAAGGCCTATATTAGTTCCAATGTAATGTCCGATTTATGTACACTTTTTGCATATTTTATACATATACCGTTATTGAATCTGTTTATATAATAGTCAACCATATAATTTCCATTTTAAAAAGATAAATCTCCATATGGTTGTCTGTTTTAGTTTTTTTTTTTTAATTCTATATATATTAAGATACAGTAGATTAAATAAAGAGTTTAGAGAAAACTAGTAAGATTTTTAATTCATTTACACCGATTTTATATATTCTGGATAGCAAGCAAGCTGACGGCTCTGAAGAATATTTGTAACCGACTGTCCTTTGTTGGCAAGATTTTATTAAAACATAAAATCTTCATTAATATTTCTCATTAATGTTGTCAACTGCATTTTTCAGTAATTATCTATGTTGTACTTAATTATCATAACAACTATTAAGGTTGTCATGCTGCTGAGGTGACTTGGTACAGGGTTATACTTCTTATTTCGCTCTTACAACGGTATATTTACTCTTTGTTCACCTAGTCATTTCTTACAACATCATGTAGATGAAATGTGATGACACACAGCAATTACTGCGTCATTATATAGAAAAATTATTACTGATAGGTAGGTTAATATCTAAACACTTAGAATATTACGGCATCAAAATCATTTAATGTCGCAATTTAATCAATATTCTTGATTTCAATTACTTCTAGAGTATATTTATGACAATTAACCATTTGAAAACACTCAATCCTTACGGTATTTTATAAATGGCCATTATAATTAAAATGTGTTAGCAATAATAATAGGTGTAGAATTATTAAACGGTTGCTCGTGCATAGTGCATATGATAACATAATTCACAGCAAATCGTTTTTATCGTGTTATCATTACATAGTATAAAACAAAGTCGCTGTTGCTGTCTGTCCGTCCCAATGTATGCTTAAATCTTTAAAACTACGCAACGGATTTTGATAGAGTGATTCAAGAGGATGTTTTATATGTATAATACATATACACGCGTGTGAAGCTGGGGTGGGTAGCGAGTATATTATAATTGGTATTATTCCATTTCGTTATTATTACATAAAAGAAATAGTTCTCAACATGGTCTATCACCTTCACTTGATGGGACATAACGTGCCTTAGTGTTACAGGTATCACTTGATGTTTCCTATGTATTGCCACTAAGAGAACTAAGGTGTCGTGCTCTGTAATTTTATTGTACTTATTCCTTCTACTGAGACACATCTTGCAAATCACACTGTATGAAGAAATTGAACTTTAATTTATACATTCATTCAACATTAGTTCTGATCGGCACTTATATTTTTGGACACCAAGTCACATACTAACGACCGCATTCCTTATGTCGTAATCACATAATATCGATCAAACTAAAGAGAATTCGTCAGAAATATGAATGTCAAAAGTATAAAAGGGTTCAAAACTTCATTATACCTGAAAACACTTGAAAGGCAATAAATGTGGGCGACACAAACATGCCTGATGACGCATAGTATCTGCAGACACGAAGGGATAAGGTAAAAATTAAACGCAAAACGTGAAGTATAAGTATTTTATTGTACTTTATCTAAATTAGCTGCCGTATTTACGTGGCTAGATAGATATAATTATATGGCTATTATTATTTTACCATAAATTTTGGTTTTCGCGATCATCAATACTGAATTAAGTTGTAACGTCAAAAGTTGACTCAACCCTGGACTAAAGTCTATTTTTTATCTAAAAATGTTAAAAATATTTAGTTACTTGAATTTAGTTGATTCGTTAGACCAGGCGTTAGTCGATTAAAATTGTCAGTTTTGAATAACAAATATATAACGGATATACATCTATACCTACTCTATATAATGAATATGATCAAAAGATTCGACACGCTTCACTATTTATAATAAGTTGAAATGACATAAGCGAATCTTATTAAAATTGATGAAAAACACACAAAGGTAGGTGGTCGTACAAACAAGACATGAGTTACTTATCTTTATAGGCATCTTAGACGATATCAAAGTTATTCAAAGGAACTTGCCTTTATTACTATAAATGTGAGAACGTAACCTTTACATATCTACGTATAAAAAAGTCAAAATATGAATAGGAATCGCAGCGAGCCTCCCGATTCCAAACATATATTTAGAATTTCTAAATATATGTTTGGAATATTTTCTATATACGATAACTTATATATTTCTATATTTTTCAATTATCTTACTGATTTTTTAGAATTCGATTTAAAATGTAACCTGCCAACGCATGGATTTAAAAAAAAAATTGGATCCAACTCACTAAAAAATATGCTATGATGCTTTTATCGGTTATAGTTAAAATTAATTGCAAATAATAATATAATGAGGACAGGATTAAAATGACTAAAGGTACATACACAATCAGGTATGAGTGTGATGTTAATCACCCTGTAACACAAAATAGTTAGTTTCCAGTGTCATGGACGTCCCTGGTAAAGTAGGGAAGGCCATCTGCAGCGAATAGTAGTAGTATATTTGAAAAAATATCTGTTTGTGAAGTCTCAAACAGACATTGACTTCAGTATCATCATACATATGGTACATACTCATTGCCTATAGGGGACCATTAGATTAAATACGACTTAAAATTCAGACTCGTCATCTAATCAGGAGTTCCAGGGAGACATTAGATGCAAGTGAGTCAATACTATTTTTATAACAATAAATGGAAGAGGCCTGTTTTCAACAGTGGACAGTAAGTAACTGAGATTATTTTATAGTAAAACTATTTTGGATACAAATGTGTTCGGCAAAATGAAAAGAGTTGATTACATTAATATAACAACAATAGTGACAACTACTCTCGTATTAAATGATGAGAAAATAACTATTTTTAACTAAAACATATGCATATATTATAGTCATTAACATAACTTTACTATAGCTGTAAATATTAAGTACGTCAAAAATGTTCCTCGTAATTCTTACGCCTTGTACTCGGTTGCTACAATGCTGTAATAAGCAAGAATACGTTGTTCTTTTTGTTCTGAGAATATACAAGTATTTACAATAGCACACTTGCTGTTGTTAAGTAGGATACGATTTCTTAGTTATTATTGTAATAATTAAGAGAAAGTGTATAATGTATATCTTATTTGTATTATCTGTTGATACTATTTGAATTGTGGATTACGACAGCAATTATTTAAACTTAAGGATAAAGTAAAATTATTCATTTAGGACATGCGATATTACCTTGACAATAGTAGTAAAAAACTGAAATGTATGTACACCATTTCAATTTTTAATTACTATTTTCAAACCTATCATAAGAGCTTAGTTGGTTTGTTCAGAAACTAAACTTATATGTCACAATTATTTTATTATTAATATATAATATTTTTAACGTGCATACAAATATTATAATGCAAAAATGTTTGACTCTATGTTTGTTACCTTTTCACGACTAAATATAAAGATGGTTTGCAATACAATTATTAACAGAGACAATCTTTTATTTTAAGAAATAATCTGGAACAGGGTAAAATAGTGTTGTAATTTGACTTAGATATAACTGATTAGCCCCTGTTAGAAAGGCTCTTTAAACTTCGTATGGGTCCTGAATTAGTATCAAGATATATCCTAGTCGGCGTAACTACAGATTTTATTCCAGTACTTAACGATATTTTTTGTATATAATTATAACTTACTCAGAATATATTTAAAAAAAGTAATTATGATATACTTACTTATACTTACATAATTACTTTTTTGCATAATGCATTTGTACATAATGTCCTTTAAAGGAACAAAATTTCTTGTCTGTTTCCGATTCGTATGTTGGCGTCATGAACTGATTTTACTGAGTCAAAGTCTATATACATAATTTATTTCTTCTTCAAAACACGGCAAGTTTTCAATTCATAATTAAGAGAACACTACCCTCATTTAACTTTTGTGGATAGAGTCCGACACAAGAGCTGAGAGTCATCTGTAATCCATCAGACAGCTTTTGTTGTCTTACAAAAGACGTGTGTAGGCGTCTTAATAAAGCAGTTCGCATAATCTGTGGCCTTGATTCTGAGATACTTGTGGTGTACGTGTGAAGGTTAAAACACTAAAGTCTCCTGTGAAGTTTTAATTTAATCGATTTATTTAATAGAACCAAAAAAAACTTTTCAGTTAAAACCATCGAAATATATGGTAAATAGTTGATATATAGTTGTAATAAAATAGTTTGAATTTCAACATTGACATTACATGTCATGACAATTTGAAATTACATTACATGACAATTATAAATGATATTTAGGCTAGTGTTTATTGTTTACTAGTACTTGTGTTAAAAAGAATTACTAAATAACTGGTAGAAGTACTCATATTTTTTTCTTGTAATTACATACGTAATATATATATACAACCATATCATATGTAATACAAACAATCGTAATCCAAATAAATAAATACTTGTATCGTGTGAGGAATTGAACCCGTGGCCATAAGATATTATTAGGCGATGTTCCCAAACCGATATATAGTCCGCCGATAAATAGTAATATTATCATTTATACAATTTCTTTCTCAGAAATAAGCACATGACTTGCCTGTAAGGCACACCTCCACTTTTGTAGTCGTATGTAAAATTTCTTACGTGTTTCTTTTGTAAATTACGTATAACGAGTTTACAATATATACAATAGATACCTACTGTATGCATGTCTAGATCTTTTTCATAATATGTAGGCTTGAATGGGGCGTCGTTAGCTTTAGTACTTAGTTGGATATACGACGCTAGTAATAAAATAAACTATTCAAGACTTATATTAAAATAAAATGACGTAGTTTTTTTTTTTTGTTCTAAACATGTTATTGTAAACCGTATTAATAGGCAATCATTATTATGCATCATTTAAAATATCAATCTTAATAATATTGTTTTTACATAGGTATTTTATTCTTCGAAAAAAATATTCAGTTATTGCTGGCGCAGAAAATTTCTACAATGAAATAATAATAACGACAATAAAAAATTATTTCAATTTTTTAACAGATAAGTATAAAATATCTATAGATTTACCAAATTAATTATTCGTGTTAACAATAATACTATCAAGTCAAATCAAGGAAATACTAATACTATTAAAGTGCCCATAAGTTTTATTGTAAACAACAAAGTAAACTATTCACTGGAAATACGGTTATCCGTTTATACAGATCATTAAAAGGCTAATAAAGTTAGCCAATCACCTGTATCCGTAATTTGCTAGTCCGTTATTTTACACAGCTCCTTAATTAACATCCTAAGATTAGATGTACTTGTATATTTAAATTTACTTTACGTTCGTAGACATTCTAGTAAGTTAGCAAAGAAATGTTTGTTCCTCACGTGATATCTATTTTTGTTTATTGTAATTTTGCTACAGTATCACATATTTCAAATTAAAATATTTTAAAAAGTGTACAATAACATAATCTGTAATGAGCATAATGACTATTTTTACGTACCAAGTACTGTACGAAGGTGAATCGACACTCCTTATCAAAATAATATTTTGAAGTGTTGAATCTACATTTACTGTAATAGAATAGAATAGAATAGAAAATCATTTATTCAAATAAACTTACATTGAAGCACTTTTGAATAGTCATTACATTTTTTTTTTAATCTACCGCTCGTTCGGAAAGCTGTCTCATCACAAGAAGAACGAGCAAGAAACTTGCGGGTTGCTCTTTTAAATAATTTTATTATTACTTTACATTTTTAAGTTTAAGTGTGTGAATACAAACCACCAATTAGCACTAATTCAATTAAATACTCAAAAAGAAAAAATATTGAATACATAATCAACTGGTTAAACAATTAATAAGAGGAAATCAGTCATAGTGATTAGAGCAGACCAGTCCCTACAAGCACCCGTTCACGAGTATGACGGATGAGCCAGCCATCACTGCGCTCGACCATATTTTAGGGAGCCCAATGACCCGGCCCACCACGCCGCCACAAGTCTGGACATTTTAGTGAGCATGACTACTCAAAACACTAGACCACGTCAAAGCTACTCACAATTGCCATCTGATAGTTATAGTATTCACATTTTACATAAGAATGCATGCGGCAATTAATACAAAAACCGCTACGCTTTCATATTTCTAAAATCAATCAATTAAATCAAGAAAGCAATGAGAAAATAAAATTATAACGTTGTATGCTAATAAACTAATTATTTACTTGATATGTTGTCATCTATGAATTCGTCTATCCTGTAATAGGCTTTCTTACATAAAAATTGTTTAATATAAGATTTGAATTCCCTCTCTGTCAGATTTAATGCAGATTCTGGCAGTTTATTATAAAATCTTATGCAATTACCATAGAATGAATTACTGATTTTGTGCAGACGGCATTTAGGTAAAATAAGCTTATTTATATTGCGTAAGTTTCTACTTGTACAGTCTTTGAGTTTTTTAAAACTCTCTAAGTTCTTCCGTGTATACATAATATTTTCATAAATGTATTGTGAAGTACTGAATTAGTTACTGAATATTTACACGACAATGCTACTAATTGTGGTGTGTGTATGATTTAATTTTTATATTATAACAATTTGTTTGTGTCAAGTTCATTTTAGGTAGCCGTAAAAAAGCTTTCTTGTTATCTATGTTTCGATGGGGAGAGAGATATGACAGGGAAATTACAGGATACTTATGCATAATATGTTAATTATCCGGAATGGTAACGCATAAAGAGTATTTGTGGAATCATATGATGTTGTTATGTTCATCGATTAAAATCTCACTCTAAAGCTACCTTTTCTCTGATACCTTCCAGTATGTAGCATATATGTATCCACAAGTGTAACTTTATATATTTATGCCTTTATTATGTATTTTTATTTCTATATTTAACTAATATAATGTTTTGTGTACCATCTAAATTTTCTTATAACTCCTCTCTTGCAAGTTGTCTGTAAGAAACTTCTTATAGTGACAAGGCCACCTTTATTTTTACTTTTCTACTTGCTTTTATACTGGTGTATTTATCTCTATTACAATAAACACTTTATTATTATTATTCTTATTAATAAATGTGTTTGTTATAAGTTATGAAAGTTTATATTTGGTATAGTGGACCTAAAATGTAGAGTCTAAATTAATTATTAAAAACATAATTAAAATACATGCGAAAGAAAACGAAATTAGTTTCTCATAAATATGTCACATTTTTCATTGATAAGAGTGACGTATCGAGATATACTAAGTCAATTAAAGTGAAGGAAAGAATCGATTACCTAAAGCAATAGTTAATTAAGCACTATGCAATTACATATCGTATACACTAATAAACTAAACGTACTAATAACTAAACGTACGTTAAATACCATTTATTCAGTAATAATAATGTATTATAGAAAGTTAGACAAAAAACATAATGTATATTTTTTGTATAACTTGCAAGGGGTTAAGTTTCATTTTCATTCATCGCAACTCAGTTTTATACTTCTGTCATCGTTTCTTCAGTGAATTGGTACAAAAATTAAAAATTAGAAATAAAAATTATTTTGTTTCAAAAATAGTGTATTGGCCTCTACTGTCATAATAAGTATTGCCTACTTTGTAATTTCGTGTTATAATAAAAAACGTTATAGACCAATTGCATTGAGTTATAAGGGGATCTATAGATTCCCCAATATAAGGGTAATTAACAGTATACTGTTAATTACGTGTATTATAACGAAATTGCAATTATTTGCAATTGTAATAATTTTAAATACGGGCCTTTATGGCCCGTAATAAAAATTATTACACTGTTTTATGTTATCCGTCTTAGTAATAAAATAGGCATAGATATTCGTAGCTGGTAGAATAAGGATTATCTTTGCATAGAGAGTTTTAATTACATAATTAAGTAACAAATAAACAGTTATCGATTACACAATATACTTCTCAATTAATATTTCTCAAAATTTTGGTTAATTTCTAGTTTCAGGGTAAAGTTTTTGGTCTACAGAAATGGAAAATTCTGGTAAAAAAATAGATACATGTCTAATATCATTATTTATGGATATTAAAATTACTTTATAAAAATTTATAACCTTAACATTATTATTTCCCAGAAAATACGATTAGTATCTATTATTAATACATTTTTATTATTTAAACATAATGATCAAGGGGTAATGAGATCTAAAAAACAGCGCCCAGAGACAGAACAAACGGCTCCAAAGTTTGGGACTCTAAAACGATTGATTGTTCTTTAAACTATTATTGAAGACACATTTTTATTTTATAATTTATTATACTAACA
Source organism: Achroia grisella (assembly GCF_030625045.1). Classification (NCBI taxonomy): domain Eukaryota; kingdom Metazoa; phylum Arthropoda; class Insecta; order Lepidoptera; family Pyralidae; genus Achroia; species Achroia grisella. The sequence goes on along the minus strand of NW_026712606.1, from coordinate 1,222,436 downwards.
AAAAATAATCGATTATTAATAATTGTCTTTATATACAAAATATCACATCCCTATAATCTGAGCGAAAACGCGCGGTCCGTTGGTTGAGAACACGAACGCTAGGCCAAGGCCGTGTGACATAACGCGTTACGTGTCGCCCCGTTAGCTGCGTCTGCGCACCGCACCGCTAGCTGTTGATATTCTATGTTGTATATTTACTTTAGGTTACGTTAATTATTGCCTATCAGTATCCGTCATAGACCAGCTACTAATTGGCAATAATGTTTTAGTATAATTAAATGCGGTTTTGAATGTTAAATCACATACTTTACATTCTTCGGAATGGAATATTTGAAATGTACATAGCCAACGACATTTTATGCAATAAATTAAATGTTAAAATAACATTTGTTAATATTAATATTATTATTACATTAGAAGTAAACTTAATGCCTATAAGGGGTTTAGTTTTGTATTTGATAAATTGGAATCTAATTAAAATAAACAAAGCTAACTGATATTGATGTTTTAGACTGAATACATTAACTACAAAATATAATACCATATAACTTGACATAAGTTTATCAGCTAAATATATACATATGAAATATTTTTTGCCAAATCAATTTATAAATCTATCTATTTATAATTGCTTTATCCAGTGAGTAGATAAAACTAATATGTTATCTGTGATAATACTAAAGATTAAACTTACATTACACACTAACCATGACAATTTATAACTATAGCTAATTAGTTGAAACTATCTAACTACAACAGTTTCAATAAAATATAAATGTCATTATCTACATTTTATTAAAACTATTTTGCTTTAACTAATTTATTTTAAGTAGATAGGTGCGATTCTAGATAGTAGGATGTATATTTACTTACTTATTAATTCGTAAGCGTGATCCTTATTTTCCGCGAGCAAAGGACCTCCGCTATCACCCTGTAAATATGTTTTGTTCCAATATTATTTTAAAGGTACACATATAGAACGGCCTATATTGTTCATTTCAACATTATGTATTTATTTAAATATCTCATTGATAAAATATTTACACCGCTAACAACTTATCTTTAAAACCACCCATGGCTGATTGGTAAAAAATGCCACAAGGTGTTAAGACCGCCAAATGAGTGCTTTACCTCTGTGTTACATGCATTAAAGTTATATAAATAAATAAATAAACAAATGATGATGTGAAAAATATTTTAAGAATGCTTTCAACTTGTATTTGTAGATACGTCACGTTGCATCAGAGGAATGTTACGAGATTGGTCGTGAAACGGGACTGCTGACTGTCGGTGGTACTATTCCGATTACTTGGAAAATAGCGTTGGAGGCACTAGTGATGAATCTAGAACTTGTTTTATTATATAAAAGCGCTCTGCTTAAGTTTTCGTGCATATTCCTAAACCACATGATAAGTAACAATTTACCTAATGCCTAAGTATTGGTAGAATTAGTTATTAATTGGATCTATAAATTGGATAATGTAATATAGTAGTTAACAATAGTAGATATTTGCGTTAATTAGTTTAACAACAAAGTGCTAAATAGTTAAATAACAACGTTTTTTATTAATGTTAAAATAAGATTATGAAGTTCTTCAGTACCTATTATATATAGCTCCTTTATATTTTAATTAAGAGTAACCACCGAACGTTTACTTGCTCTATGGTAGTATGATAGAGAAATTTGCTTTCAGTATAATAACATTATGTTTCATTATTATAAAAACATATAAGTACTAGCTACATCATCTTAATCGTACACTGTTTCATTTAATTTCAATCGAAATACAGCACACCTTTATAATTACAACTTCTTAAAATGCTTTTGACCTTTCAATAAATAGTAATTATACTACAAAATATGAATTTATATTAATTTACATTAATGATATGCACAATATTAATTGGATATTCGAAATTAGATACCAGTCTACGAGATGTAATAAAGTAAAAAAAGTTTTAATAATATGTTATTTCTGTGCGATGTTGTTTTGACTTCATACACACTTATAAATTCCAGTTCAACAGCTAGCCATTTTATGAATACATAGTAATCAAGACTTGTACAAACATTGTATGTGGGCATGGTTACATGAATTATAGTCTTGCTTTGTGTATCACTTGAAATCTTAAAGGCCCTGTCTGCTCAATTATCACGTGACCTTGCCTCACAATAGTAGATGGATCAATTTGAATAACTCTTATTTGTGTGCAATGTTAATGTGTTGGATTCAAGGTGATTTTTCATGAGGCATCCTAATTTAGGTGGTCTTGATTACTATTACAATCATAATTATATAGGCATTTTATTCAATCATAATCGATATTATAATAATATCATTATTGAAATACAATCATTATTTTATAGTAGATATGAAATATTATTAATCTAAAAATATCATTGTGTAAATTCATATTTAGATACAATAGAACAATTAAGTAGATACCTAATTTTTCTTAAAATGATTATCTTCGAGTTTTAGTTAAATTCACAAGTTGCGAAAAAGTTAGAAGTACCGTAATATAATATACTTTATGTTTCCTGCCCATACCAGATGTGAAACAGCAATAAAAGTATTGTTTCATTTATTAGAATAAGGTAGTTACGCATATTGTGCCACTACTGAAGACCTCGAGTTTACAAATTGTTCGGTAGTTGCATTGTATATTTTTTTATATTGTTAGTTAGAATATGTTTTGTTACGTTATGTATTAACTCTATATAAATATTTATGTATATTATGAGCAAGAAGGGCCTGAACTCTCTAATGATTATCCAATTCACGTTGAATCTATAATAAACAAACACAGCGATAAAGCATTGTCGAAGTACTAGCTAGCGGTAACAAGACTAGATGTTAATTCTTCTTTAGATACTGGTTTAAAACGTACGTCGAGAAATTACTATATATATATGATTACGACACAAATATATATAAATAATATAATACAATTTCAATTTACTGACTCATCCTCATCAATGAGAATTAGGGATAGACATATCGGGTATATCTATCATTGGTGATTTCCAAGGATTGACAAAATCATTGGCACAGTTATACGTTAAATAAAAAATGAACCAGAAGTCGTAAAAATACATTGGCAAATAGAGACTATGATGGCCTCGATATGTATGTATTTCTTAAAAATAAAACGAGGCAACGGAGGCTACTTAATCGAAGTATGGTTATTACAGTCACAACTATATGTACGAGAAGCTATTTAAAAATTATATTTGTAATTTATATATATTACTTACCAGCTGTGATCATTGTTTTACTATGTATAAAAAACGTCTATTGCCTCAATGATTAATAAATAATTCTATTATATTTAGATAGAATAAGATAAATATACAGAGAATACTTATATAATATGTATGTTAAAAAAAATGCTGCCTCTTGATTCTGCCTGCGTATATAACTGGTAACTCATAAATAACATAAGTAACAATTTTATTTTATACACAGTGGCAGTTATCGTTCCTTCGATCATAATAGCTTCTACTGTCGCTGGAACGAGCTTCGTCCTTCTCGATTCAGTCACGGAGACGTGATATATCGATATTTGGCATCGGGTACAGTTAGTTGTTGATTCGGCATTGTCTCGACGCATTGGAAGGCACCACGATGTCGCGCGTGCCCAGAATTTATTGGATCGTTCGTGAGAACCCAGGATGAGGTAATGTCTTCAATGCAAATAACTTGAACGATTGTTAGGCAAGTATCTATATAGGAAGCTCTGTAATGTAAAACACGCGAATGTAATGGAGGTTTTAAAAGCGATTCGTTTATTTGTAAGTACACTGACCGCATGTTTACTTTTTATGTAAATTGTAAAAAATATTTGCTTTTCTACGAGAAATATATACATATTTCTTAGTATACAATAAATCACTTAGTCTTATCGGTGTCATAATTCAGTTTGTAATAAAATCGCTCCTGTCTGGAAAAATAGTAAGAGATTAGACGATACTACAAAATAGCAAATGCTATTTATACAAGATTGATACTTTACCTTAAATCCCATTAGATTGACATGCCCAAGATATTGTATTGTACCTTTTTATTAATGAAAAAATACGGTCTTTTCAGATCTAAAGTGCAAATAGGCATATACTTAAAATCATATTATTGATACCACATTAAAAATCGCACTAATGATGTTATCAAGGCCTCTAATTAAACAATTCATGCATTTTCACCATTCATTAGTCTCTAATGGGATATCTTATAATTTGGCATTTTATTAAGGAAAAGGTGGAGGTCGTTTCTGATGGAAAGTGCAAGTGGGTATATTTAACCACATGATGGTAATAAAGGCGCAACTAATAACGTCATCAAGACATCGAATTAAAAATTTAAGAAATATATGTATTTCCACATTAAAGAGCACGTATTTTTAACAATGAAAAGATAAAATTCACTTCTGCAAGCAGTTACGCATAATTCTGGCGTATATACCACTAAAATTATTATAGATACCACTAGTAACGTCATCAGGCCCTCGAATTAAAAACTTAAAGAATACATGAATGTATCAAGTTGCATTCAAGGTTCAGGAGCACACGTGAACTGACACGGGTGCTGGTGATGCGCGCGCCCTTCCACGTGATATCTGATTTAGTGCAGCAGTTTACAATATTGAGTAGTTCAATATTTACACCCCTTACGATGTTATTATTAGACATGTTTAACAATTATTGTTAAATATAAAATAGCTGTTTATTTATCACTTATTTGTAAAATATGGGAAATTATATAAAAATTAATAATCATGTCAAGTAGGTATGAAAGACCTGGTATGCCTGATATAAATAATACGTTAAGTCTGACCACATACTATGTAAGTCAAATAATATTCTATCTATGGTAACTATATTTTCAGACATTCAATTAAACATTTTAGTATAAATTAAAATTATAACGATAACAGCACATATTAATAAGCGTACACTTAGGTTGTGGAATAAACTTCCTGCCGAGGTTTTCTCACGAGACTACAGCATGGGGTTTTTCAAGAAGGGTATATTAAGGTTTCTTAAGAGTCGGCCACTCGCACGTGATACCCCTGGTGTTTCAGGAGTTCATAGGCTACGGTAACCATTTACCATCAGATGGGCCGTATGCTTGTTTGCCACCATGTGGTATAAGAAAAAAGAAAAAAATAAACCTTTATACTGAATTAATTTATAGCAACATAAGCATGAGAAGCAATTTAAAATGGGAGATAAGAAAATGACAACTAAAGAGCAAATTTCATACGGTGTAAATAATGAAATTAACACTTAGCAAGTAAAAACATGGTAATGTTATTCAAATTGTTTAAGTAAACAGGTCATTGTCGCAAATTTAAATTGAAGCTTCTGTTTTAACAAAAATATTCTGTTGTGTTTGTAATTGTAAATAGATGTTCATGATTTTGTAAATATAGGCTATATGAGCCTATATTTACAAAATGTCGAATCGAATAGATTATTAGAAAATAGATGTTTAAGTGTTTGTTTCTGTTATGGTGAAAATACGGCGGTGGTTGTAATTTGACATACTCCCACTACTTTCTTTTCAACTAATGATAAAAGTAAAAAGAATTATTTAAAGGACTGAAAATAATAAGTGTACAATATATCAAGTACTCTAATACGTTTTTAGACAATATATAGAACAGATAATTTAAAGAATATTGAAAAAAGAAAACATTCGGTATTTAAAACAAAAATATTTGTAACGGGGGAGAAATCATTGTAATATAAGTTCTTTATTTTCCGTTTCCAGAAATATTTTAAAAGAATCATGTCATTGTTGAGCATATATTAGTACCGACACTGACAAAAGACAATTACGGAAGGCCTTATGGTTGCGTCCCTTTGTCCGTCTGGAGCCGAAAAACAAAGACCTACTTTCGCTTTACCTGGACTTTCTATTTCAAAGGGCATATTTATATTGTTAACTGTATACTAACAAACGCACAAATGTGATGCATTTGTTCAACTGTATTGAATATCATCCTATTATGTAAAAGGCAACGGTTTTAAAACTTCAAAGTAATTCACATAGCCATAAAACGCTATACCTCATTACATAGAAAATGGGGTAAAATGTTAACGTAACGAAATAAATTAGGAATGGAAACAAGCTGACGGATACCGACATCTATAGATAAATAGATAGTAATAAATAAAATAAATACCATAGAACGGCCTTCTAGTAAACACTGCGGGTGTAGGAAGTTTTAAGATTGTGGGCTCATTGTGGCTAAGAATTGTATTGAAATGTCTAAAAGAAATTATAAATAAAAAATAAAAATATCGTTTATAAAATATAATATATAAAAAAATCGCTCAAAATAAGTATATAAGAATTCATAATCTGTATTATGAATGTAATTATATAATATAGAAGAATTTATATATAATATATTATAGAATAATTTATATATTATAGAAGAAGTAAGCCAGCGCTCGCTTTAATGTTTTTGAACTGCCATCATCTGATAGAGACTAATAAGGAGAGATGGTAGAGACGTAGAGATTAGGATTCAGCTCAATATCTCCATTGGAAGACTTATAATTTGATCGTTTATATATTTATTAACTGGATCGGTATCTAGATCCTATACCCTTTGTTAGCATTTGTCACCCAAATACCATCATACGTCTCAGTTTATAATATTAAGTATTACAATAAGCAACGATCCAAACCTGGTAACAGTTGTTGATGAAATAAAACAGGATATAATTATTTGTATATTTTAAGAGAAAATAATTTGATAAAAGAATTTAGACTTCATAAAAATTACAGAAGGGCCTTGGTGTCTTGGAGAGAAAAATGTTTATATTAATAATTTATATAAGGTAATAATGATAAAATTAGTATATTGATTAATTTAAAAAAACATATAAAGATAAAAAAATAATTAAAAGGAATTCCGCAAAATTTTATATTCACTTGATGTATTGGAGATGATATCCGAGATACTTCCCTAATGCTGTTTTAATTTTCAACCTTTTTTTTTATCCTCTTTTACCTCTCTACCTCCTTTATTGTACCAGTATGGTGCATCTATTGCACCCATGCTGGTACAAGAATAATAAATAAATATTATATGTGGTTTTACAGAATTGTATAAAGATTTCGTTTATAATCTACACAATCCGATTTGTGATATGACATGTGTAAGGATGCCTTAAGTTGCATGTAATAGCACTTACCTAAGAACCTACTACATGTTTATTTGGATTACGGTAAGCTTAGTATGGTTTATTTCGAACTGTTTCAACAGGTTTAGTAAAGTTTTTAACTAAGTGCTTCAATGTTCCATATTTTATTTACCTAGTACCTATGGTAATGATGCACTGTGGGGAATTTACATTCTCTTGATTGTAAAGAGAATTCAAGTTTTGAGAGGCCCTCTATAGACTGAGTTTTGTATCTGGATGACAGCTTTATAATCGTTTCATCTCGTTCTTTCATAATAATCATGATATACGTTAGTAAAGGATAGACAACAAGCCTACCAACGCGTAAGTTGGCCAAAGTGAAATGACCGCTGTTGACCATTTTGGCAGTTGCGTCATTCATTCGAGGCTTGAATTCGAAGTTCTTTACAAAGGTTCCATGATCTAAAATACAAACGAGTTATCGCGGTCGCGAAGTGAATATCTAGATTCCTAATGAATTTTAAAATTTATTAAAATAACTTAAATACTATTATTAACTATTTGTATATTTTTATGACGACACCTAAGAATGGTTGAAAAAGATTCTTTATTCAAGCAAAGCTTAATAATCTTACGTCTTTATTAGATTCCGTTAGAAAAAAAAACTTAAATTAAATATCTAAGTGTAGTTTAAAATTGAACTATTGTATAGATTTTGATATTATATGGATCGTCAGCAATAAGATGAATAATAGTAATTCGAAGAATAATATCTCTATTCCACTTGTGTGAATTATAATGTAAGTGCCTATATACAATTAGTGCATGACGTTTAGTATAAAATATTATATATGACGAATGATGACAAATAACAATTGGAGAGTTTGCAAATATCTAGTTTTGACTCAAGATAAACAACGTTCTATATTGAAAAACCGTGTTTTTACGACATGCGCGCCAAGTTCAACAGCCACTAACGTTGAGGCGCTCTAGACATGGTTAAGGAAGGATGAAGCCGACCCACTTGTGGTTCCCTGACCTCCGCCGCAGCCTAGCATAGCATGATCTGTCCTTCTCCCTCTTCAACACAAGATGTTGTTGTCTCTCTTACTCCCGGAATATTTTTGCAGCGGGTTCGGAAAATGGCGCAGCAGCGCGAAGGCAACTGGGCATTAGTGGTAGGTAGTACCTATAGCGTTTTTTAGTAAATGTAAAATAGTCAGAGTTAATGAACTTCTACGAGAATTTTTATAACAATAAAAGGAAGTTAGATAAATAAAATTATTATATTGGCTCTACTATTATGCTCAAGAATAGGTAACTAAGTAAAATAAATTTGGTGTATTCTATAATTACATTGCATAAATAATTAAATAAAAATACAAATCTTATATTTTTTTGCGGTCCGTAAGTTTTTCAATAATTTAATTTTTTACTTCACAATCAATAATTTATTCATGAAAAAGCTATATGCATACAGTATACAGTATTTTTTTAATTTCGTTAAATTATAAAAATACTATAAAAGAATTAATTTTTCGTCACGTTTTAGACCACGAGATATACACGCGATAAAATTCATGCACGTCCTATTCTCGAGACTGTTGTCAGGTCATACATTGTCATACATTAAACAAATTTTAATGTAAATGTATTAAATTAACCACAGATATGGAAAACTGCTCTTAACATTCAGTTTAAGGCGAAGATACATATTTGCTTTTAAAAGAAATGTTGCATTAAGTATGTCTGTTATGATATTTCTTACTGACATTAGTAACTTAACAAGTTGTACTCTTAGTAAATATAAAAAAATATATAATATTCATCATGCGCTATTTCAGATGACTATAAATATTGTTATTAATTTAAATTATCGTGAATGATATATTTGTATTATCCCTAGTTTTAACATATTATGGCTACACGTGTCATATTTTAAGTGGAAGCAAAATATTGCGTAACATAATATAACATTCATTTGACAACAATTTAAGTGAAATTCAATTAAAATTATAACAGACTAGTTTCTGTCCGCATCTTAGGCCGGGCGGCAAACATATAAAAACATATCTAAAGTAAAAACATAGCTAATATTATTTTCCATCTTAAATTATATGTTAGCTACATAAGCAAATATGCGAAATTTAATTAAGTTGGTTCATACGTGTAAACGTAGAATTTATTATTGATATCATTTTGGATAATGTATTATTTATTCTTAAAACACTTAGGTACATTGAATATGAACGAGAAAAAAGTAAATAAAAAACAAAGACATAATTACACAATTCAAATAATTTAAAAGTTGTCACGTTGCACGGGGAATTAGAAAATATTATGTAGAATGGACAATAAACTAGAGAAGACAAAACTGAAGAAGTACATGTAAATTATAATTGTTACTAATTCAAATAAAAGATAATGCATAATAACAACTTATTTTATTTTGGTTACCCATTCGCATCCGGTGACATCGAGGGTAACGACCTCCAGCGGAAACAAAACTATACTTATCTAAAATTTTATTTAAATTTAAAAAACAAGTTTTATCATCTCGAACATTTATAAGATAGAGTTAAAGCATTGATCTATTCAATTTATACAAATTAATTCGCTTAAAGTTTAAATTATCTGTCGGAATAATAAAGCAGCTGCTTTTCATTAAATATATAAAAATAATAGTGTTTTTTATTTTTCATTAATATGTCACAAATAAGTTCATTTAATACATATCGAATTGTAAATATTAAAAAAAAATAACAATATATACAGCGACATTGCCATAAAAGATGACAATTACCACAACGACCGCAAATTGATTTCACGAGACCATAACGCTCAAGAAGGACACTGGATTTCAATTTCTAAAACTCGATTACAAAGTGACGTAAGTGGGAGGTCGGTGCGACACAACACTCGAAAACGAAAGGGTTCTACTGAAATCGAAGGGAGTGATCCCGTTATCCTGGCGGACCGAGATGGAAAGCTCCCGTTAGGAGACGTCATGGGCCACGATCATGCAACGCGGTCATAATACAATGAAGTCTGTTAACAGAAGAGCCGCACTTTATGTAATTTCACATATGATCTATAATATACATATTGCGATACTAAACAACGAGCGTTAAAGCTATTATTCATATTATAGTTATTATTAATAATAAAATTGTATAGGTCGAAACCGTTAATTTGTTTGCGCTAATAAGGTAATGTGGTTAAAACTCTATCTATTATTGTCTGTTTGTTGATCTAAGAGTAGAACAAATTTCAATCAAATTTTACAAGTGAGTATTAATCTAAATAAAAACCGATATTTGATATCAAAAATTGATACTTAAAATACAGATTAATACTTAGTTCTGAAGAATAGAGAAATAGTAAATAAAAATAAAACTAGAAATTCTTAATTTGTAACAGGATTTTATAATATAATGTTAGTAAGCTAAATATAACTATAAATATTTTCTAAGGCAAAAATATTTGTACGGGAAACAGCTATTAATTAAATATTAGATTTGAGTATGTGGGCCATATATGTTTGCCCATGACTATAAAAAAATCGCCAACGTGCGTGCCTCAGTCACATCTATTTCAGCCGCCATGCTTTGCCGCATTGCTTTGTAAGCTATGTTTCGGTTGTAAGGTTCAATGAAACAGTAAAATACAAGACAAGAGGCAGTACTTATTAGCCCTATGGAATGGTCATCATAACGTGATGTCGTAGCGTTGTTCATGTAGGTGATGTTTACGACTTATAACCAGGTGGGACTAGTTTGCCAGTGAAAAGAATAGATAAAAAATGATAAAACAAATGTGAAAATGTAGGTAGGTACCAGGTGAGGCCTAGACTGGCATAATATTTTATTATTAATGATAAACTAGTGATACTATCTCATACTTCTCGTTATATTCACTGCTTTAGCTGTACAAATTACAAAAAAAACCAAGGCCACTTAGTCCATCATGTCGTCATCTTTAATCAAGCTCATATCAAGAAATCAAGACTTTTCTATGAGTTCCTATTACGTGGACATACGTCGACTGAACTATTGATGACTCTCCCTTCTGACCTCCTGAGTGTCTTAAAAAACAGCATAAAAAAATTGAATGATACCATATATGCATACTTTTGGAACACTATTCTCTAACCATAATATAAAATATTTGGACAGAAAATAAATAAAAATGCAATAAATATTTACACTGACAATAGTATGGCTACATGCTGTGTTGTTCATGTTGTCGACATTAATGGACGCTGAGCGCTCTCGCTTCCATTCGATACCTACTCGTAGTTGTACGTTGCCTCCCATGTTGTGTGAGTCATGGGATCGTCCCCCGACTGGCACACTTACCACCTCGACTGTTATAACCGTTATTGTCTTACGTTAACATCAAGGACGTTGTAACATATAAACTGACCTTACACCGACAAGGCCCCTAGAAGGAAAACCGCATTACACAACATCAAAATCATTGGAATATGGCACACATATTACACGCATTACATAAATATGTCAATGCATTTAAAGTCTTGAAATGTTGGAATCGTGTGAATAAAGTATTGTAAAGTAAAATGCATTATAAGAATTCATAAAAACTTAGTCGCTCCATTTTTGTTATGTTGATATTTAATAATTGCTCGCAGAACCAAACTTATGTAGGTAGACGATTATTTTTAAAATCTTTATACTAAAGCATAAGGATCTCACTTGTGACGATTAAGACTGTTTCATAGAGACTGTTTCATAAACTATATACTTACATACCTATACTGGTACCGGTTTTGTAGTTATTTGCCCGATGGTTAATATTTTGTTGGGAAAACTAAACAATACTTATACATATTTCAGTTGTGTACTTGAATAATACGTGACGTGACCCTTAAATCACTCTCATGAGTAGAAGATTTGAGTCAAACAAATTTACGACATTCGTTTGTTCCTGAAGACCAAACTGCCTTTTGTTTTGCGACGGTTGCGTTATAAGCAAACATATTTTCTAATGGAACAAGCAATATCCACATAATTCTTTCATGGTGATGGCATTGAGTCATGTCTAGGGATGCCAACCTTATGATGATCCTCTTACAGACTAAACATTTTTGGTCTGTGGTACGAGGACATCTGCCTCGTATAAGTTTGTACTTGATTTTTAGTTACGGTTATCGGCCAAATTACATTGTGTACGAAGTTAGACAGCTAAATTTTCGACTTCTTCGTTCAAAGCTAAGTATATAAATGTTGACAACCCTGGTGTTGTCCCACATCGCCATAACGGTGCCTCTAGTCCTGACCAAAACACCAATGCGGCCTCACGCGAATATTTCCGCTAATTATATTGTTATGTACACCAGGTAGGTATTTAAATAATACATTTCTTGTCTATTTTACTTTTAAGTTCGTTTTCATTTGTAGCTTTATGTCCTCGGTGGGTCTGAAGAAACCGTTTAGTTTTATCTTTTTGCCAAACGTGTAAATATTAAATATTATTGAATACAAAGAAAAATGTCAAAATATAGATTTTTTTATATTATCTTCAAGTAATAACTAAGATTGATTTACCTACTTAAGTAGGTGGAAAATGGTCTTTTTTTAGTTATATTTCTTGAACTTAGATTTGTTAATTAATAAATCATGGATATTTAGAGTTTACTATCTATATATCTATAGCATAAGCAGTAGTTATAAACCTCCTCTGTAAATATTAAAAGATTAGGGCAAATGACGAGGTTTGCTGCTAAGTAAACGCCTTCTCAGTTCTTGTTAGCAAATCTGTGAAACATTATTTTGATATTATGATTATGATGTGTAAAACCACATATAAGATAATATCTAAACCTCAACGTTTTTGATCCATAGAGATATTTAATGACTTTTGATGAAAAGCTATTGATTATTTTTTAATCTAAATTAAAAATAATAATACATTTTAAATAACATTTAAACTTTCACTATGCTTGCAATCTATGTCTATCACAAGAAGAGTAAAAAAATGATAAAAAATATGAGAACAGCATTAATTTAGTATAATATTACGTATTTGTAATATATCAGAAACATAATTATTACGTTAAAAAAAGGGTGCTATTTTTCTTTTGTTCCCTTTGAATTAATATAATTAGTTGTTAAAACATTACAACTTTCTAAAATATTATCTATTAGTCTAATTACTTTCTACAAAATAATCAAAGAATAATAAAAAAATCACTAAAATACCTACTGATTATTGGCGACAATTACATTATGTAACATTCAAACGATAAATAAATAGAAAATCTTTATTCAAACGAACATAAATTTAGGCATTTGTAACTTAAAAGCATAGGTATATGACCTACCACATAAACTACCAAAATATTATTTTTGATAGTTTGTCTATACAAATTGCATATTCTACAATTACTTTAATGTTAAAAATAGACTTTGTTTCATAAATTACTAGTTTTATTATATAATAAATATATTGATACCATTTTAATAATCTTTTACCATTGTTACTAAAGTTACCGCCATCTATGAAGTAATGTTAACACTACTTTGTGATATAAAGACGTACCAGGAGCGCAGCTGCTTAGGACTTTTACGACAAAATGAGAGATTGCGCTAGTGGTTGCTAATTTAAAACCGACTGCAAAGAGAAAGAGGCTTTTAATTTTACAGTATGTTTTATGGAACGTTAGATAATATTTATACGAGTATATTAGTCCCTCTAGTAAGAATTTAAGTTAATATTGCTAATTTTCAGAAGAGCAAAAAAATAAAATAAATTTATGTTAAAGAAATATGCAGTTTTAACTGTACATAATAAGGAGATATTAATAATTGCTCTTACAGTATTTTTTTTGCAATTATATTTTATATAATATGTAGTTTTTGAAATAAATGAATAGAATAAAAAGTAGTAGATAGTTATGTGATTTTGTTCTATATGAGAGAGTTCTATTTAGATATGAGACTACTTTTATGTACAAAGTATGGAACCGAAAGAAAATCTTACCTTTACTATTACATAATATGTATGTGATAATAATCATACACATATTCACCTTTGAGAAAAGGTATTGTATATTTAAGGGCCTTTATTATTGACTATTGCCCCCTCTGATAACGCAAATAGTCCATAGTAAACTCGTCGTCCTTTAGAAACTGTAGATAACAGTTAATCGTGTAAGAACAAACGTATAAGAAGTAACCTATTATCACTTAATCTTTCATCCTTCATTGTTGAAGCCAGCAGTAAGTAAATGACTGACGCCCACTATTACCACAGACAATATATTCGTTATATATTCGTCACTCACACCACTTAAGTCAACATTTCTTTTAAATCGAGTATTTACATAAGTCGGTATGTTTCCTTCGTATTTTAAATTTTGTTGGATAGAGTAAACAAATTTTGTTCAAATATTTATATAATTTCATAGTTTATGCGTAGATTTGTATAAATATATCCACGTGCCCTAATGTATAAATGCTTTAATATTTCGTTATAGATTTTTTTTTAGATAAGGTACAAACCTGTCAGCTGACAAAGCCTAAAGCTTATAGTGTTAATGATGTATCAATGTGCAGACATCCAAATTTACAATTTCCATATATAGATATATATATAATATAGATTTATACTTTTTGCGGAGATTTCCCACGCCAAATATGATAAAATATGTTGGATAAAGTAAAGTATACCTATTCATGTACTTAGTGTAGGTATCCACGAACATTAGTATTTTCAAATAGGCACTAACAGTTTTTATTATTACTTAGCATAATTATATTTTTAATAATGCTTTCGCACATGACAGACTAAATCGGTAGCAAAACTAGATCTATAATGTTAATAGGCATTTCTGATATTACCAACACGGATATTATAGTAGTTCACGGATGTAGATAAACTAATAAACAGCATAACTCGTATGAATGTCGACGTCAACTTAACCAAGTAGTACAAGTACTATGCTTTTAAACAATTAATTAATTAAGTAATTAAGTTAATGTTTTCAGTCATCCGGAAGAGCAGAACAAATTTGGAAATGTACTATCACTATGGATTACTTACCTATTATTAGATATTTTGTGCCATCACTATTAATATGAACCACTTACCTAAGTATATAATGTATATATTGTATTTATTCTTTAGTTAGAAAGAGAAAATTACTAGGAATACTAAAAACTGGTAGATTTACGTCATGTACGCTGTTTATCTATTCAGACCCGGTGTTTGAGTTTTATTTTGCCTTCGACTCATTATATACCAGTTCCTTTAAGTATGAGAGTTAAATACCTTTATTTACCACTAGCTGACTCGCGCAACTTCGTCTGGATCATACTATTCCCGTTTATGCAACAATTCTCATTCCAGCTCTGCTCCTATTGGTCTTAGCGTGATTACTAGTACTTTCTTTTCACAGGTCTTTAAGTACTGCGTAGAATATTAAAAATCAATATTTGATACGCTACATACAAAATTAATTTCATGTAGGTACTACCTACCTACCTCCACACAATCGCTTCATTTAATTTAACCGTATGTTTTGGAGTGTAAGCTTTTATTCAAGCATATGCTTTAATTGTAACAAGTACATTATTTTTATACCATTACATTTTATATTTTATAAGAATTGATTATGTTTTTGATACCTCGCAGTTTTGTTACGATTATGTACTAACTCGCATGGATGAATGGATAATGGCCTGTATCTGAACTAATTGCTTCTCATCCTCGTAACTTTCAAACTATTTATCTGAATTACTCGGTGTGAAGGACAAAGTTCACTAACTTTAAATACTATATATATATATATATATATATATATATATATATATATATATATATATATTTATATATATATATATATATATTATAAATTTATAAAAATTCGTGCTGGAGTTTTTGCTTGGATCACAAACACCCATACATACTCTCAAATTATTATTATTACAAATATTACTGCAGAGTTAATAATTAAGGCATGTTCTCTTGTTATCAAGGATTAATAAATATGTAAATATGTATTAATATATATGTTATATGATATGACACGGAATTAAACTTCCGATCTTTGGTGAGGTTTACAGTATTACGTCTTTGTTTGACATATACCTACATATACCAATGGTCTATATTGCGATAGCAATGAATCTTGCACTTAATCTAGATCTAGTCCTCTGGATTTATTGTCTAATGTCGAAAGCAAAAGTTCTATTGTTATCTAAGATTGTCTACTAAGAACACAATATGATACATTTTATGGCTACTTTAACCTGTTCATGGACATTTGTCGTAAAAGAAATTATTCTTATAGATTAGCAATTAATGTATTATTAAGAAATTTATGCAGATACATTTTTTGAAATATATTATAATTAAAATTGTGACCTTGCTCGGAACTAAAGAAATATTTCATGGAAATTTAATTAAAACAAATTAATTTAAATTTATCAAAATTCATAATATCATTAATATTTTATTATACATATGTATTCATTATATCAGTTACAGCTATCGGTTGCAGTGAACATTGCAATAGTATAGCTTTGTCAGCAAAGCCAAGGTATCTTTTTACATAGATATTTTCATAGGTCAATTACACTTGAGTAATTCTTGATAAGTAATTCTAACCTTTGGTAATGCAGTTATCATGTTTCGAAATATGCATGCGCATCATATTATCATATTAATGTTATATAAAGTGTATAAAATGGAAACGGTAACTGATATCACTCGATTACGTAACCATCTGCATGTTTATGTTGTACAGGGCCCTAATTGTAGTCTGAAAAACTTTTTGTTTAATGTATGGTCCATCACCATATTATTATTTACTTCATATTTCGTATCTTACTTTCACTACTAGTACCATGTATGTATTGTATGAAGGTAAGATTCAAATACTTTAAAATATTATAAAAAAGTATAAGTAAAAGTATCCGAATTTAAACTGTATTATCTATCTGTTGAGATTGAATGAAACACACAGAGCGACAGACAACAACTGTTTAATAAACGTAATCCGAGTTACCTTCAAGTACATACATTACACTATCTATGTAATAGTATAATCTGTGGCAAGACTTTCAATAAAATACAGTTTTGGCTTGACACTTTCTTCTTGGATACATGCCCGACCGAGTACTAAGAACTCTTTTCATTATTTAAAAACCCAAATACAATAAATCTACCTCAGAGCATTATGCTGTGACGTAACTCCACAACTATCTTACCTTAGTATTATAGAGAACTAGCTGTGCTCGCGGATTCACCCGCGTTATATTTCAATATAAAATATAGGCTATGTGTTTTTCTGATGCATAAGCTATATAGCTTATGCACATAGCATAGTTTACAGTTAAAGTTTCATCAAAATTCGTGCGCGTTTTTTTTTTTTTTGCGTGAAAGAGTAACAAACATGCATACTTACAAACTTTCGCGTTTATAATATTGTTAAGATTTTGTATACTGAAAAAGTAGCATTTATCTACGTTATTGTGACATTTATAAAATATATTTCATTTTGTGTTAAGATAATGCTGACCATATTTAACACTGACTTAAAACGCCAAGTACAGCCTAAGAATTAACACATGTCAATATTAACCTAGATAATTAAGCAACCTATGTATTGATATTTGTAGCCATTAATTAATTGAATCAAACCTGAATTTGCATATTCTTAATTATACATTCCTAAACAGCTTTTTGCATTTTTATGCCAAATCACTTGTAGCAATAATTATATTGGATATAAATACAGCATAGGAAGATAAATTAGGTAAAAATAAAAAAAAATCTATTTGTTCAGAGCCCTTGAATTGTAGATACTTAATCGTCACTTTAACGTAAGCACTAAGTTATATACCTAATTTGAGATAATTTTTAAGCATTCGGTTGAATATTTTGAGATCTTATAAAAATATATACCTTTATTTAATTATATGTATTATGAAAACAGTAATATTCAAAATTGGTCCAAAATTTGCAAGGTTGGTAGATGTAAAAAGTACTATGTAACATATTTAAATAATAAGATCCGTTTTACATTCATGTCAACATGTGTATTCTTGATATTATAATTTTATGAACTTCGATTGAGTGTGTGCGAATTGCATATCATATTATGCCAACATGGGTATTATACTAACTATAAACACGAATAAACGAAGGTAACATTATTACATTACTTTAATATTATTGCGTAATACATATTGCATTATTTGTACTTATATAAGCAGTAATATTCATTTGTTCATATAAAAAGAAACTCTATGCAAAAGCTAGATACTTGGAAACAAAATCAAGAGAATAGTAAATAATTTGACGGTCCATCTGATGATAGGGGTAACTGTCACCCATATAAATAAATAATTAACCCTGAACAATTAACACATCGCTATTTAGTACCAAGCTAAGCAGATCTTGTGATGGGTACTAGACATGTGATATAAATATGAACTTTTTTGTAAATACATAATATACATAGAAAACACCCAGACCGATCCAAACAACCATACTCGTGAATATAAATGATTGCACCGTGCGAGAAATCGAAACCGCGACTATCGGAGGTAAAGGGGCGTGCTAAACCGCTAGGCCGCTGAGCCCGTCAAATATATACATCAACAGCACTACAGTTAATATTATCATCATGTGATGTCCGTGATCCCCTTCATGCTAAGCCAGAAGACTCTGTTACTTCTTTGTATCTGTCATATTTCACACTTCAAAACAATACCTACACAAAGAAAGCCGTATGGAGGGTGACAAATAGACAAATAAACAACCGCATTTCATTTGTTTAATTGGTTTTAGCTATTATGCAACAAAAACTGTGTTCCATGTGCCTTGGAAGATTTAAGATGGGTAGATATATAGGCAGACTTGTTTCCACCTCTATGTTGTTGAGATTAGTAAATGTATCTGTGCAGACATAGAGTACAGAGTACCTGTTGGCTGTTGATACGTCCTAAGTCTAAAATTGAAATGTCAAGTAGGTATGTCAAATTATTATATGTGACAAATTCATGTAGCTGTAAATATTTGGAATGGATAAAAATAAAGAAAGTAAATCAAAATTACCACCATATCAGCATGGTAGACCAATTACTGGGATGTTACATCTCACCCGACCAAGCCAAGAGGAAAAAGCAATCGCAAATTCAATCGAACTACAATCAGTGAAAAAGGGAAATAACGCAGAACTAACTGGAGACAGTCAAGACTATGACGATAGAGGTGAAGCATTTAAATCAGAAATAGAAAGATTTATACAAATATCGAAGTACTTTTTAAGCCCTTTGCGTAAAACTGCTTCGTACATATGCGAAAATCGCCTCGTCTCATACCCTAATCCATACAGAATTCAATATAAACGCGGTGGCGTCACACAACAGAACATAAAATTCTGTAATCTCGTCTTGGAACCGGTATATATCAAGTTATATAAACTAGTGCCAGATTTAGAACAACTTAAATATATCAACTTGTCACTTTCGCGATCTAAAAGAGTCCCACCGGGTTTGTCGTTCAATTTGAGCTTCGTTTATGATGATGTTAATGAGAAGCCATCATGCAATGCTAAAATGATCTTTGTGGCATCAAGAAAAACTACTACGCCGTGCTATCAAATATGTGAAATAGATTTATTGATTGAATCTCAGAAAATTCGGTTAGTTACGCTTTGATTATTGGTGAAAGGAAAAATTAATAAGCGAGATTATTTCATCATTATTGGTACTTACATTTGTTCTATTTTTATTATACATATTTATAAATATTCAACAATTCTTTTAGAGATATTAATCGCAAAATAATACTTTTTGAGAAGCTATATGAAAATGGTGAAAATCAAGTGCACAAAAGTATGTAGTGGATTTGAGACAACTCTCCTCTTAGCGGTAGTCTTGATAAAAGATGAATTTTATTACCTTATATGAATTAATTTGATGATTTTTATATAAAAATCATTAGACGTATTAGTTAATATAATGAATAAATATCGTACTATCTAATTTATATTTATTATTTATAGCTTATTAATCAGTTTACTTTATAATAGAATTAATCTATGTAGTTAAACCACTGTATCATTATTTTATATTTGTATCTTAGCAAAGATATAGTACATTAAGTAGACGACGATGTAATAAGAGTGAGATATAGTTATTATTTCCATGAGAAATCAATTACAATAAATAGTTCAACGATTCATTACTATAAAATAGCAATGTAAAATAAATTTACGTAATTACGATGAACCCATCGTGACTTGCTGAATAGTGCTTGTTTATTTATTATACTTATTGTGATGAGGATCTCTTTTAGTTAATTAAATTGTAAAATAAATTCATCGTTACAAATAATGGATGACTTTTGCTTCTTACTGTGCAGTATCAATTTTGATAAATCTAACAATCCCATTTCACTTTATAAGTCATGGTAGTATACTTTTGAGGGAACGACTATTATTGAAGGATCCCTTTACAACAAAGTAACTTGGAATCCGTAGTTTCACTAAACTCTTAGTGACTCTTCTAACCCTAAAAATGGCTGTATAAAGATCGTGACAACAGCATTTAAGATGAAGAATTTTTTACTTACTTTACGTATTTTGTGGCTAGGCCTTACTTATAGTTATGTAGGTATTACACAAATTTGATATCTTACCTTAATTCGTTTAGAAGTTCTAGGTCGGTGACAGATAGGCAATGTTGATAGTACTGGATTCTACGTATTTCTATATTAGCGGTAAACTAAGGTCAGCGGTAAAGTAAGCATTGAGACGCTTCTTGTTTTCCACAGTACATACTGACGCTATAGATTCAATATATGGCTAAGTTTCGAATGCAAGGATAACATGTACTGGACGTAGTAATGACATATAATTTAGATTTAATATAGTACATAGGCGACGGAAAATACCGTCATCATAGTGTAATGTTTCGTAACTTAGTATTACTAATAATATAAAAAACAGTGCGTAGATATGAATCAGTAAGTTAAAACATATGTGGTTCGTCTGAACAAAACTTATTTTTGTAAGAGAATATTTTTATTGTATCAAATACGCATTATGTCATATTATTAGTAACTTTGAAAAGGAATAGTTTCTCCCCATTTATGCAACATTTCTCATCGATGCTCCTGTCCTATTGCTCGTTATATAGCTTAGCCTTCCTTTTTAAATGGGATATCCAAAATTAAAAGATCATTTCTATTTGAAACCGTAGTCCCAGAGATTATTAATCCACATAGCTAATCTAGCTTCGCTGTCAGAGTAGAATACAGCCTATGTCACTCACTCATATCTATTTATACTCCTATGTGAAACAATTTTTACATAAGATAAGTATTATTTGTATTAATCCATTAAAAAAATATTACATCTGCACTTGACTGGTAGAAAATACCGCATGGTGTTAAATCCGCCAAATGTACTGTACCTACTACATTTTGCATTGAAGTTTAATTAATTAAAAATAAAAAAAACAATAATTTTATAACATTATTATAGTTCTACTATGTATTCTACTTAATATATCAAGTATTACTTATATGCTTATATCATAGAAAAAATATGAATAAGTAACAGTCTTTCAATATCGATAATATTTGAACATTTTTAAAGGTAAAAGGTAGACCTACGTACAACACGATCTAAGCCACTTCATAAAAATAAATTATTTAAATACTTATTAAGTACACAGAATCATCAGAATTAGCTTTAACTATTGTGCATTGCGTTAGTTTTAGTATATTTATCTATATTTAATGTGTATGTATGTGTATATATGTATATATTAATTTATTTATTCAATATATATCTTGTATAGTTATTTATATGTATTAGTAAATTTAAAACAGCTCTCGCTGATACCCCACTACGCTTTTTGTTTATACCGTAAGGTTAGCTGGGACAGCATGCCATACGGCAATAAGCTCGCCTGTTGTACAAAAGTTTTTTTGTTCAATAAACAATAAATAAATAAGAGTATGATGTTAGATACAATGCGCCACGAGCTGTGCGTAATCCCTTTTGTCAGTAACTATAAGTATGTATTCGTAACAACATATCGGTGCCGGAAACCTGCTTTATTATTCAGGTAGCCATATTTGTGGTTGGAGTAGTACGGGTGTAGTCACCTATATGGAGCGAGGATATTATAGATTCAGGGGACTCAGCTGTTTTAAGAACGGTCTGTGTAGTAAAGTGGTCTGTGATAAAATTTTAGTTACCTCCATGGTACATGTCCCTTTGAATACTAATCATAAAAGACTGCGATATAATCAGCTCAAAACGATTTGCGTGAAACTATTTCCGTAAATCCGAATTGATCCAGCTTTTGAATGAAAGAGTAACATAACAAACTTCCATCTCAAAGTTTTGCGTTTTTAATGTTCCTAAGATTACACTCGAACATTAGTAATAGACTAGACACTTCCGACTTCCCGAATTGATCAATATATGATAGATAGATAATTTATTTATTGTCAACATAACTTAAATAATACAATTTACAAATATTACACAAAATAAGACATAAAAAAATAACATAGAAAATACAAATATCAACAACTTATTTTTCTTTTGATGGGCATACTACAACCTATTACAACCTACAACTTTTTTTTTTTTTTTTTACAAGGGGAAATCCGTCATGGAGACCCGCACGCTTCCCCCGGGGCGTGCGGGTCTCCATGACGGATTTCCCCTTGGTGTCCTCCGCTCGCTGCTAGCGCCAGGGTCACGGGATCGACATAGCAGTCCACCGCGACCCCGGCAGCGCAGGCTCTGCAGCCTCCTCCTCGAGTGGCGCGCGCGGACACCACCCGCGCCAACACCCAGCCGCACCCACCTTAGGTGACGGCAGACGCCCCCGCGTCTGCCGCCGTGAGGCCTGTACTTGGGGGCGACGGTCGCTGTTCCTCAGCTTCCATCGCCTCCACTGTCTCCGCTCGCACTTTGGCGCGCGGCGGGGAGCATTTGCTGCTACTACCCACCGCGTGGTCTGCTCGTCGGCCCGCAGCCGCACAATATGCACAGTGCGGTTTGCCGGTGCAAGACTTTGCCTTGTGGCCTTCCTTGCCGCACTTAAAACAAGCGCGGCTGCGGTCTACCGCCGACATGCACCGGATGCCTACATGGCCCGGCAGCAAGCAGCGGTAGCACCGCATCGGCTTCTGCTTCAGTAGCGCCACTGGCGCTGCCATCCAGCCTATCTTTAGGCGGCCCTGGTCCCGCAGCTTTTTCGCCGCAGCGATCGGGCATCGCACCCACACAGCACCGGCTCCAGACTCAGAGCGGCGTACTTCGCCAACCTTTATGGCAAACTCCGCACACCCTCCATCCTTCGCCACAGCAGCGACCATATCGGCCGGCATGACCGAGACGTCCAGGCCTCCAATACGAAGGTCGGCCGTTTTGACCGGCCTGGAGACCTGGATTACCTCCTCTGGTATGACTTCCCATAGCCTCTCGGCCAAGGAGTCTGCCATATCGCCGCTGGCTGCACCTGGGAGCTGCAGGATGCGAGCCCCTGTTGCCGACAGCCTGTACTGGCGGCAATGCCGAGTTCAGACAGATTTATCTTCTGCTGAGCCTCGCGCAATACCGCCGCATACGTCACGCCCTTCTCAGCCGCCTCCGGCTTTAAAGTGATCACCACCGCCGAGGAGCGGGGGAGACGCAACTTTGCAGCCTTCGGCGGACTAGATTTGGCCGCACCTTTAGCGGGCTCCTTCTTATTTTGGGGCTTGGAACCCCTCGACGCCACCGTCGTCCAGCCCTGCTCCTTGGACGTGGTCGCAGACGGCGGCGGTCGGACCTCCCTGGGAGCCTGAGGATTCTCCCTTTCCATGGCGGCCATCTTCTTCTTCTTCTTCTTTTTCTTCGACCCCCCTTTCGCCCCCGAGGAGGCAGCCGGGGGGGCCGAAGAACTGGCGCCCTGACTATTGGTCGATGGACCGACAGTGTCTTTCCCTGTGGGCGGCTGCGCCGGGAGGTTTCCCTCAATTCCGGCCAGACGGGCTTCGAAAAGGCCCGTCAGCCGCGCCACTATCCTCTCCTCCGAATCTTCTAAGGCCTGTACCCAGGGCACTTGTGCACCTGAGCTACAGGTCCTCGGCTTTGGGGCCCCGGGTGTAGAGAGCCCGGTGCCCCTGGCCGGTGCGTCCTGTCCTTGAGCGTCTACGGGTGCGGGGAGTCCAGCAGTCGCTGCCGCAGCTTCCGCCTTCCTCAGGTCAACCCGTAGTTGCACATTTTCCTGCGCCAACTTCTTATTTTCGGCTCGCCGGGCGGCGTCATTGGATTGGAGCTGAAGATTTTCAGCTCGCAATCTAGACACCTCCATTGTGGCCGTCCTGCGCACCAAAAACTCGGAAGCGTCGCGGATCATGCCCACTGCCTCCTTTATTTGTTTGACGACGGTGCCTTTGAGGTTGGTGGACTTCCTCAACATGTCCAAACCAACCTAGCACCGATCTCTATCCTCTCGCCGAGTATCTCCGCTGAGACTTGGATCTCGTCCTCGCTCTCGCCTGGATCCCCGAAGAGATGATGCCTCTCCTCGGGGTTCTGCCCATGCGTTGGGATCTGGGACATGACTTCCTGCGCCATCGCTAGCTGTCGTGTTCCAGTCCAATAAAGGGCTTCTCTCTCCGATTTTGAGTCCGAGCAGTGCTGCTTCCTCTTTCTCCGGCTGCAGGCCCTTTCGAACCTGATATCGCGCCCGTAATCGCCTAACATGCCCAACGAAAAGGCAGATGCCTCTGAGACATCGGACGCGGTATCCTCCACCTCCATTTCCCTTTCCCTCTCATGTCTTTTCTTTCCCCCTTTTCCCTTGCCCCCTGTATCCCCCGATTTCCCCCCCTTATCCTTTCCTACTGAGCCTTTCCCCCCCTCATTCCTTCCCCCTGTCTCTTTCCCCCCCTTACTTCCCTTTGCTGCAGACCTAGTCTGCCTCCTCTCCGCTGCAAGATCGCAGCCCTCTTCCTCCTCCACCTCCTGGCGACTTTTGCCCCCCCAGAATACAAGGGGCAGACCGGCCCCGCCGAATGCGGTGCGCCGGTGGAGGATTCTCCACCCGTTGAACGGGTGGTACCTCCCTGGGGTAAACTACTTTTTAAGTGCGCCATACCCATCTGTTTTCCTTTTTTAACGGGTGAGGTCCCGTACCTCCGCTCGTCGAAGAGAAGATGAAAACGAAAAAGGATAGACAACATAAAGACAGAAAAGACGAAAGACAAAACGAAACGAAACAAAACAAAACCCATTACAAAATAAACAAACACACAAGAAGAAACAACAACAAAATAAACTAAACAAACAAACTAATAACACTATATACAAACTATAATCAAATCAACCCTAAACCTAAAATAAATATATTAACAAGTATATACAGAATATTTACATCTCCTCTTCTTGGACGAGTGCCAAATACGGCACCCGCCCCCTAACCTACTGTCTATTGAAAGAGCAGAGATAACAATTATGCCGGACTATCGGCCGACATAGTAGCAGTATCCCGAAGGAACGACTACTATCCCGCCCGGGGCGTACCAGAACCAAACCATTGCTCGGCCACCGTTCCCCGCGGACGTATCCTCGAGGATGGGGAAGCCTCCCAATGGCAGGCCCATACTTGGAGGTTGCCCGACACACGCCCCAACCTCTATGTATTACAACCAACTACAACCTATTACAACCTATACCTGTTGGCAAATACCTTCAATTCTATGAGTAGAAAATAGAGCTTATTTTTAATTATTTTAACTGATCAATATCGAAATTGTCTAATCTAAAAATTTGGAATTTTATTTAATAATTTCTTATATAGACTTAGTCTGCCTGTTCTAAGAATAGTTTACGCAATTTATTTGTTATTCCCATTGTTTATTGGAACTAAGTACAACTACTTACTACCGCAGATATAGTCGCGAGAACTGTAAATATGTAGTATATATACCCGCTTGCTCAATATAGGAAGTGTAAGATATCATTATAATGTCGAATCATATCAATGATACCTAGAATTACATGTTTGTTTTTACGTAAAATGTTTTATAATGACAATGCAGTTACCTACTGTGTTAAGGTAAAATTACAATCAATCATATTTGTAGCATATTTAAATACCTATAAGTTTATAATATTTAAGCAAAATACTTTTCGAATTTATGAAATGGAAAGAAAAAAACCTACATGGTACGATTTGGCCCACAAATCTGCTAATTGGATCAATTAATAATAATCATGAAATTTTGTATACATTATGTTCAGCAATAATATTTATAACAAGTTTTAGCTTCGTGTGTATCATTGTGATAATTATATCAATCGAAGGTAAAATTTACCTTATATAAGGTGGATGAACCAATTATTATTTATTTATTTATTTATTATTTATTTATTTATTTGTTATAAGTTAAACACAAACTTACAATTATTATTAAAAAATTATCTTAATTGCCAATTTATAATGATTGATGAACATTTCAATAATTCAAATGACAAATCATATATTTTAAAACAATATTGTAATAAAATTAATTTTAAAATTGACAGCATTGACTACGCAAGCACCTTTCTTGTATCAGGTAAAAATAATAAATATAATAAAAAACAATTATTGCATGTTAAGGGAACGATACCCTATTATTTTAATAAAATGACATTACGACAAAATGAATTTTCTATTAATAAAAATAATTATAATAATATGGACAAATTGAATTTAAAAAGTAGCGAATTATATAAAAAAGGTACAATTCCTTTCTATTTTTCTAAGATAGACAAAACTAAATTGCCAAACAATCTTAATAATCAAAATTTTTTTCGTAAATGAGTATTGTGAACGTCTGAACCTCAAATCAGTTTTAGTTTTTCATCAAAACATTGCCAGTATATTAAAAAAAAAAGATACTTTAGAGGTACTATTACACGACCTCCAAATAAAACGAAACAAGACCATAGACATAATATGTTTAAGTGAAACTTTTCTTAAAAAAGGTTCAGAAATTAATATATGCTTCAGTATCTATATATTGGCTTCCTCTTGGTCTCGTGATAATGAAAAACGAGGTGGTACATGTATACTGGTAGAAAAACGTGTAAATTTAAAAAAATAAACATTGCAGACGAGTTATCATTAAGATATGAATTTGAATGCTGTGGCATCGAACTAAAAGAGCAAAACTTAATTGTTGTATGCATCTACAGGACACCGACATCTGATGTTTCGATATTTTTGGATAGGTTAGAACTATTATTAAATAAATTAAAGAAAAAACGTCGTAATATTATTTTATGTGGAGATTGGAATATAGACGTACTAAAATCGAATAAAAATTCAATCTCATTAGAAAGTATCTTGAATAATTATAATATAAAAATTAATTTAAAGTTACCTACCAGAGGAAAACATTTATAGATATATTTGCTTCAAATTTACGAAATGCCATCGGATACACGGAAGAATTAGGTCTTTCGGATCATAATACGGGTCAATTCTTAACATTCCAAACACGAAGTTGCCGTAAAGTGTGTTCATGGTATGAGCATAAAAGAGACTTCAGTCCAGAAAATATCAATAAATTCCAGGAATGTATGAATAATTTAACATTTTCTGAAATATTAAATAAGGCAGAAATAAATGCAGCATTCAATGAATTTCATGATTTATTACTGCTTTTTTATAATCTCTGTTTCCCATTAATTAAAGTTAAAATCAGCAACAAATCCAAAAAAGTACCATGGATAACCAAAGGCTTAAGAAAAGGGTGCATTAAGAAGCCTTTACTTAAAATACATTCGTTCAAAGCCACATAATAGAGAGGAATACAAGAACTCGTATAATAGATACTCAAAAATGCTTCAAAAGTGTATGTGTACAGCACAAAAAAATTGAAATAAATTGCTATTAAATAAGTCTAAGAACAAATGTAAAGCGTCATGGAATATAATAAATAGTAATACAAATATACTGACATCTCGAACTGACATTACTCACATACGACATAAAAACAATGACTATAAAAATATATATGACATAGTGGAAATTTTTAATGATTACTTTATTGACATATCGAATATAAACAATAATATTAAATCTAATGACAAATCTAACGATAATGTACTATTCAACCATAATCATGGAATATGCAATAGTATGTTTTTATCGCCGGTCTCTCTCAATGAAATACAACGGACCATAAAGACATTAAAAAATACAAACTCAGTAGGTTATGATGATTTAAACACAAACACACTCAAAATATGTTCAAATGTTATTGCCTTTCCTATATCATACTTAATAAATTTATCTATGGAACAAGGTAAAATTCCAACCCGCTTAAAGATATCAGTAATAAAACCGATACACAAAAAGGGAGATACAATAGAAATTGAAAATTATAGACCAATTACTCTTATTCCAATTCTAGCGAAAATTTTTGAAAAAATTATAGCCAAACAGTTGAATGCGTTTGTAACTAAACATAAATTACTTAAAACAAATCAATTCGGCTTTCAAAAAAATAAGTCAACTACACTGGCCTGCTATACACTTGTAAAAAAGATAACTGATGACATAAACAATAACATAAATTCAGTGGGCTTATTTCTTGATATGTCACGGGCTTTTGACTTTGTGAATCATAAAATTCTAATATGTAAATTGGAGAAAATGGGAATAAGGGGTAAAGTGCATGAATGGCTGACAAGTTACTTAAACGATCGTGAGCAATATACAGAAATAGGGCACATTATAAATAATGAAAAAGTGAATATTCGCTCAGCACTAAGAGTAAATAGTTGCGGAGTACCACAGGGTAGTATCCTAGGTCCCCTTCTATTTTTATTATATATTAATGATTTACCAGACTCGATAACTCATAAATGTATACTATTTGCAGATGATTGTACACTTTTATTTGAATGTCCAAATATAATCAACAACCAAATTGCTCTCGAAAGTAATATAAATATAACGCTACAAAACGTTGTAAAATGGATGGAACACAATAATTTGCACATAAATGTTCCTAAAACGAAACTTATGCAATTCAAAACATATAAAAGACAAAGGCTTGACTTACATGTATATTATAAGGGAGAAAAGATTGAACAAGTAGAGTCAACAGTATTTCTAGGTATTACGATTGATGAGAATCTAAACTGGAAAAAACACGTAGATGGCGTTTGCAAAAAAAAAAAAAAATTGTGTTCGCACTCTATAGACTGAGACAGGTTGCATCACTCCAGACGGCACTTAGTGCATATCATGGCTATATATCGTCAGTGCTACGCTACGCAATTCCACTGAGATCGAAACTGTTTTCAAAGATAAAAAAAAATGTATACGAGCAATATGTAACTTAGGTAATAGAGATTCATGTAGACCAATGTATCAAAAACTAAATATTCTTCCTTTACCGTGTCTATACATATTTGAAATATGTTTGTTTGTAAAACAGAATTTATCTATGTTTACATCCCACTGTCAAATAAAAAATAATGTAAGATCCTCCAGAAAAAATAAGTTAGTGTTGTCAAAAAGTAACTTAACCCTATTTAAAAAAAAATGTATTTTACATGGCACACAAAATATATAACACTTTACCCGCAGATCTAATAGAATTGACAGGACATAATTTTAAAAATAAATTAACCAAATGGCTGTTGACACACTGTTTTTACTCTCTGGGCGATTATTTCAATTATAAATATTATAAATAATAATAAAGTAATAATAATTGTAATAATGCTAATAATCTATAAATTTAAATATGTAATATTAATCTAATTGTTATAATGTAGAGATTAATATATGTAATTATTAGGTTTATTAATAAAATTTGCATGCCTACTGAAAAAAGGCATATTACAGCGCAGCCTACTACTGTCACTGTCATATCTGTTTGTAATGCAAATAAATGACTTACTTACTTACTTACTTGAAAGAATAAGGCACGTGTGGACCATGGAAGACTTAAGACGTACTTCTTTTAAGACCAATTTAAATTATTTATTAATCGACTTTATAAGGAGCATGGTCTTCCATGGCCCACTCACCATACAGTAAGATCGCAAACGAATTGTATTTATGCATTTGTGCACTAAACATTTTTAACAACCTGCAATTAGGTACAATCAATTGCATTTTAAACAAAATAATGTTGTTTTCGACATAAAACAAATAAAATCCTTAAGTTATTAGAATTTACGTATATGCTTTGTGTACGATAATCTCAGAGCAGCCCGGTAAAGTGTAAAAATTTGTAATAAAAAATTCTAATGGTTTAGACCTCTTTAACCTTTAAAACAGGTTAATAATTAGTAAGGTAAGACATAGATAGATTAAGCTTCTATTGTTTATTTTAATTATCATTAAGTATCTAATCCTGTGAATTCGTCTACATGTAATTCGACGTCTCCATTTCTAATTTTTACGATGAGTTTAGACATGAAATTCTCCACCTACTTGAGAAGTATTTGATTGCCCGCACAAACTTTGATGCAATATTTAATCACAAAAGTAAAAAGTTAATGTTTTATTACATTACTTTTTATTTTATTTCTGTAACAAAATTTATCAAAATTGGTTGTGTGTTAGTGGTTTAGGCATTGAGAAGCAATAGATGAACTATTACAGTTATTCTCACATTTACAATATTTGCAATTGTGATAACATACTTATTTATTACGATACATAAGTATACTTTAATTACTTGAATACAATACAAATGAATATTCACTTGTATTAATATTTGCGTTTAAATATTTAAACGCAAATATTTCTTATACTCCATTATTCTTAAATTTTGTTTGTTTAAACTTTAAACCATTTATATATATGCTATAAAAAATAAAATAAAGTTCTCTGATCCCTTCTTTTTTTTTTCGGACTACTCTAATACTGTTGGCCACAACTGGCCTTTACAGCTTAACCGGACGTTAGGTGGCGAGTGCAGATGGCATTGCAAACCCGCGGACGAACTTATGGAACGGCTGAAGGCCAACTCCTGCCTGACGGATACGACTTTAGTCTGAGGGCACCACTAGGAGTTCGAACCTCGGCTTAGGCCGTCGTTTGATTTGGATGGGGGACCGATCGGAGGGGTGAACCCTTCGTAGGTACTTATCTAATATCATGGATTTACCCATAGAATGCCTAAATGATCATAGTAAGTCACACGTTGGAACTAACATAGGTATATATATAAAAGACAGAGTTCGCAATGAAAAATAAAACAAAGAAACAATAGTCAACTGAGCGAGATACTTTAGATATTATTAGTTAGTATTAACTATGTAATATTATGTTATCTGTGGTATTAACTATCAAAATTTTAGTAGCATTCTCGACCTAAATAGCTTTCTGTCAATGATTTGAACTTGAAGCTTACGATAAGAATAATAAAAACTTTTGCAGAAAATTAAACATGTTTACAATTCAATGTTACAACTGCGAAGGCCAAGGAAGTTCTGACGTCAATGGAAATATACTCCAAAGTAAAACACTAACGGGTTTAATTTTTTCTTATGTATTTTGGAATAACAATTTTTTCATATCTTCGTGGATTACACAGTATCAGTATAATTTATTTATAATAAAATTATAGCTATAGCTATTAATTTTATTATAAATTTATATTTTTAGTTATATCACATGATTAACTAAAAATGTAATTTAAAAAACGAAAGCTTCAATTTTCATAACATAAATTTGATTACTGCTCTTTTAAATTGATCTACATGAAACTTACACCAAACTAATTCTCCTCAGGTATCTTGCTATCAACAGCCAAACTTATAAAATAAATAAAATAGAGACTTAACATTTATTATATACTAGTGACGATAGTATTAAAATATTTATGATGTATCTTCTTTTTTTATATAACTAGAATGACAAACAAGCTGAATGTCCACTTCGTAGTAAGTAGCCACCGTCGCTTGAATTAAAAAGTAACAGCACATATTAAGTTATCATGGGACTCTCTTGGTAACCCTCATGCTTTTTGGTTCTAGCCATGGATAATAGTGTCATGCATCTTTATCATTTAGCTTCAATGCCATATGTCATCCTCCAGTCGAAAGTTAAATTACAAGCTAATTGCTTGGTGACTCAAATAAGAAAAAATATTATCAACTATGGTCAGTATCAAGTAGTGTTTTTAAAATAGCTAAGAACGTGTCTTAATTTTTTACATTCTTTCTTAAAACATACAGAATCTTCAAACATTTGCGTACTATTTTTAGTTACTACGAATATTGCTTGTGGTTATCACTTAAAATATGCATGAATAATATTCTTGATTATATTATGTAACCTATTGGCAACCAGAGTTAATGGTGTTGAGGTAACTGGATTAATGAATGAGTGACTTCGTATGGGTAGATAATAGATATAGGCGGCCTAACATATTTCCATATGCTCCATACCGGGGATAGTGACTAAGTATTTCGAATAAATATTTACCTATGTAGCAGATGTGACCTAGTACTATGGTTTACAAATGCTTGAATAAGTACGAGGTTTAAGAGTGTAAATAATAAATAGCTTTTGATATCAGATACTAAGACGCCTTTTTATAAAATATCAAAGCTACAGCTGTTACAGCTCTCCATAAACTATACTTAGTTCTACTTTAGACATATATTTTATTTCCTCCAAAATGTTAGCAAGAGTTGCTATAACAAAAATAAAATAGATAATAAAACTTGTGGTTGCCTGGATATGGTCCACTCTTATATTTTAGGAATCTACGTCCTCATAAAATTATGCGTCTACATAATAATATATTAATAAAAATAATAATTGATAAAATTAAGTATAGCTTAATATACCTCTTAAATGATTTTGTGTAATACTCGTTACCCGTGAAATCGTCTGCTTTTTTAAGATAAAAATAAGCTATGTAAATGTCACGATACAATCTATCTTGAGACAAAAATTAATTAAGATCCGTCTGCCATTTAGCTATGAAAAGGTAACAAACAGACAGATCGCCAGATATACGGACAGACATACTTACAAAATTATAATATTAGTATGGATTGTTGGTATATAGTGTAACAATGTATTATAGATAAGTGTTAACATTCTCAAAAATATCTAAGTAGTGAGTTGGGAATTAGATGCCAAACCCATAATCCCAAACCCATAATCATCCAGATGTACGCTAAACGACATTCAGGAATATAAATATTTTATGTAAATATTAAAACAAGCTTCGAACACGTCATCATTAATTTCGGAACACATTTTATTTTCTTATACACCAAACTACGGCTAAATTTAGTTAAGAGAATTCTTAAATTGACCTTCAATTAAATATAGCATGTTGAGTGATAAACATGAAGTTATTTTTATCTCAAGAATACAAACTGGTTTTAAAATTCGTGCAATTTTTTTTGTGATAGATATGTATATAGATGTGATAGATATATTAATGCAATACTTATTATACATAAGAAAACAGGCTTCTGCTCTGTGGGAAACTAAATTTAAATATACTTACATACAGTCCATCGCGCTAGTGTCGGATGAAGGATATTATATTTAAACAGTAATATCTAATTACCCGTATAATGACACTTTTGTGTACAGTGTTTTTATATGTTACAAAATAGACAATTTCTATTTCATTTCAAAATCGAAACTCAAAGCAGGCAGTAGTAGATTTTCGGTCATATTTTATATGTATATGATGCACAATCTATTCGTAGCTTAATTCAGCACCGATATCAATAAATGTACCTACTTCATAGTATTACGTTATTCTTAAACGTGTCTTTAACTTCATCTAAGTATGTGGTGGTGTTGGTAACTCATAAGAGATTTATGAAATGATAGTTGAAGTACAATAATAATTTTATATTAAGATATCTAGTTAATATAACTATATAACTAACTATATAATCAAAACAAAGAATAGTTCGTTTACATTATACAATATTAAAATTTAAATGATAAATAAAGAACCTACTTATAACAAAGTTACAACCTAATTATTTAACAAACGTTGTGTTGTAAGTACCTAGTCAATTTATAACTAAAATGTACATAGATATATATTTGTACCAATACAAATCTAAGTACATGTATATGTAAATGCCAAAAATATAATAAGCAATATACATAATACCTATAAAAAATCACAAATGTAAATCTTTAAAATTATCTTTTTTGTACACTAATCACGTGTTGTCAGGGGAGACGGACGCTGCGGCCAATGCACTTACCTTGAAAAAGACTTACGGAAGAAGTCGAAATAATTGTCACGAAAGAAGTAATAAAAATATAAAACGACAGGTATCGTCTTCCTTTTATCGTATATTCTTTTCTTATTACCGATTCTTTATTCTTTGCACAATAGGGAAAATATTAAAATACAAAAAGAATTACATTCATAAACGGCTGAAATGTCCTACATGAATAAATGATTTTTAATTTTAATTTACTTATTTGAAACTCCAAAATTAAGAATAACTTATATATAAACCTACTGAAACCTAATTAATTCCCTCTCTTTACTTTGATGAAATCTCTCATGGAGATCCACTAAAACTGCGGAACGCGGGGGGTTATGTGAGTCTCCTACTCACTAAACTAAAAATCCTAAGGTAACTATTGCTGGTATGAAGATGCTTATTGCTGGAATCGTGAGGGCACGTTAGTTTTCGTCTGTTTGCAGGTACGAGTATGTATGGTTCTCGGTATCATTTCAAATCTCAGCAGGTTGTATTTTAATTTCCGTTTAAATATTGGAATGGATTCAATGTACTGCCAAGGTACCAATTGAGGTTAGATTAAAAATACCTCTATATAGGTATTAGTATAAAAAAAGACTACAAAACCTTACTGATACAGAAGTTAAGTACTCAATTTCCGGTGGTCGCGGGCTGAATCTCCACGTAATACAAATATTTGTATTTAACATTATGCCAGTTTGTATTAATCTGTGTATTTATCTATATTATATTTCACATACTTTTAAAAATAATACAAATAATATATAATTACGTAGTAAGTACAGTAAAAATAGACTCACTGTATAATGTATAATACTCTCACTCCAGATTACTCTGAATACTAATAAGAAAAAACATCTAAGTATACGCATGGCTTGTAGGCAATTTTTTTCTTTTCTGAAAAGAGACTTCTTTTCAACATAACTTATAACAGTTTGCCATCACATGATTGTTTATTCAAATATTTGTTTATTTACAAACAATAGCATACTATTTTTGTCCTTTCGTTCTTATAAATGTCTTGTAAGAAATATAAATAATGAGTTGAGGGATATAAAATAACTCGTATTTAAATCATTAGTTATTAAATTAACTTGTGAAATGACGCAAGCGGGTGTTACTTATTCTTTTTAATTATTTATATGACGCACATGGGCCGTGTATTTTAACCACCCTCTCACTAGTTAGTTATTATTTTTTATTTATTGTTATCAGGCCACTTTAATAGAAACATACCTAGTAGTCTGTTACAAATCTTTTTTATTTAAATAAGTACATCGGATATTAATTTATTAGTCGAATAATTGTATACTAATAATATATTTATAGGCAATTGAAAAAATATTGTCGAC
Organism: Achroia grisella; assembly: GCF_030625045.1. NCBI lineage: Eukaryota > Metazoa > Arthropoda > Insecta > Lepidoptera > Pyralidae > Achroia > Achroia grisella. The sequence goes on along the minus strand of NW_026712606.1, from coordinate 1,186,660 downwards.
TTGCAAATAATTCAACACGAGTCTATGTAAACAAAGGCTCTCTATCTCTATATTTTAATTTACTCATACAAGACATTTTTAAATACCACATAGCTAATAAGTAAATAAACAATTATTATCAATTATTCTAGAATACATAATTGCATACAAGACGAAACCATTTAATTTAATGCATAAGGTATTGGTCAAGTCATTCTAGTACTTGTCGATCCTGTAAGATTTTATTCAAAGAATGGTTTCGCGTTTGTTTTTCTGATATCTGGTAATAACAAGTGGAAATAACGGTAAACTAGGCCTTAGCTTTACACTTAAAATAAAGCACAAGGACACCAACAAACGAACTAAAATATGTTTATTCAAGTATTCCACTATGTATCGTTTCCATGAATGCTTTGAAGGAATCATTCGACATTGATCTCCAGTTATCTCTTTTGTTTTCATTTATCCGAACTTTTTTGTGTAACAATTTTATTTATATTTAAATTTTCTGAATAATAAATAATAATTTAATTGTTACTATTCCTATAATTTGTATTTTTTCTATTAATCATCAACAGAAACTTTTTTAAAGAATAACAATATTATGAAAAGACAAGTTGTAAAAAAGAAGGTACAAATAATAACCATACCAGTGTATTTTGAAGAATTTATAAGATTTTCCAATGCTAAGCTAATAAGTATAGCATTGGAAAATCTCATAAGTTTATGTTAAATCTAAATACATTAAGACAATACGCAAATATTTAATAATACACGAGAAGAACATTTTTCATTTGCATTTGTAGTCATTTGTGTTAATATTATCCAGAACATCTGTAGGTCTAGGTAATCAGCTATGCGCTCGTCATAACTGAGTTAGTATTAACGTTGTTCACACTATTTCTGTATTTACATACACTGGTTGGTAAGGTTAGTAATATAATATTAAGAAACGTAAAATGTACTTTATAGTAACATATGATTTCGGCCTGGACCTTGTAAAGAATATTTTATATTGGTCCAATGCTTAATATTAAAAATTAAAGCCTAACATCATTACCCCGAAATTCTCTATATGTTTCTAGCGACGAATATACATACACATAATTAAAATGACTAAAAATAGATATATAAATATAATAACATAATTTTTTATTGTTAACTCATGTAGTGTTGATATTCCAAATGCTGCCAACTGAATATAGAAATAATAAAAAAATAAATGCTAACGATTATAACAAATATGTTTTACAACGTTAAACATGTTTTTATGACAATGCCAAATTTATTCAAACTTCGTTCTGATTTATTTTCATATTTTTCAATAATTACGCCAAACGTCATTTCAATAAATGAAACTTACGATGTGACATTGAAAAAAGTTTTGTCTTTGTTTTACTAGGTTTTAATAGGTTTTTTTAAACTTTGAAAACGCAACCAGCTATGAGTTCGTATTTCAAAATTTTAGTGTAGTAGTCCAACTGATAGCATTTTAGATTTCAAATAAAAATTGTCTATGTTATATTGATATGAAAATAAAGTATTAAAAAAATAACGTCCGAAATACAAAATCCTTAAAAAAAATTATGACATGTTTTGCAGACGAGCTTAATTAATTTTTTCTATTTTATAAAATTTCATTGCAAAGCTTTCATGAAATGTGTGTTGTTTTATAAAATTGTCAATTGCGAGGTAGGTACTGAGAATTTAATGTTTATTTTTTCAATCTTCAATAAATATGATGTGTAGTTTTATTAATTGTTACATGTAAGTAATCATGTTCAATTGTGACGCAGGTGTGATGTGATGTATGTATATAGGAGGTTGCGCGAGAGTTATACGGATAGTCGCGTTCACACCGTCGCAGTTTCGATACATATTAAGTAGAACAACTTTTATTGACAATAATATACATATTTTTTTTAAATGTAGTTTTCCGATCCTTGTGTGCTGGCTGATTTCTACTAAAGGTAGGAAACGGTGTTTTTTATAATATATATTTTTGTGTCTCGCGGTTTTAAGTGACGTTTATTGTGTATTTATATTTTTATGGAAACAAATTATTTTATTTTAGGTATGTAAATATATTGTAAATTTTATTTATTAATTTTATATTATTTTATTTATTTATTTTATAGTAGTTATCTAAATATTATTTTAATTTTATATCTTTAAATATTAATGTTACCTTTTTTCTGTCTATCCCGTAAGTTTCGATAAAATTTTATAGTACATAATTAATATATACCTACAAACTAATTAATTTGATATTTTGAAATAAACTTCAAACATTAAATCTACATGTAACAATTTCAACATAAATAATAGCAATATTTTTATTTAGTTTTAAATCACTAATCAGTCTTTATAGATAAAATATCGAATATTTTTAATAACGCATTTTTTTATATCCCCCATAGGTATAAAATTTTGCAACATAATCGTAGCAATAATGGTGATGACAACTAGGCCACTCGAACCGAACTATTGGTGTATTGTGAAATGCTGTCGAAGCAGCATACACGGGTAGCTGATCAACGAAACTTTAGTTACAAATTCGCTAATGATTTTCCATTAACCTTGTTGTATAAGGCATTTAGTAATCGTTTGGTAAACCTATCGCTTTTATTCGACGATACATTAATTAATGCAATAAATAATAATTTATGATTAACATAAATAACATATTCACTATCAAATTTTCGGCGACGGCAGCGTATAGAAACATCTATAACTATAAATACTAATAGTAATAGATATTTTTCTTTAAATATATATCTATTAGATTAAAAAATATTGAATATTGAATAGGTATGTCTTTTTTATTAACAATAAATATTTTTAAAGCTATACTGATAGAAATAGTTAATTACAAGATATTGTCAATTAATTTTAATTCTCTTTTACTCCAAAAATTTACATTTAATTATATCTATTTTGTCATTGTAAAAAGCCTTTAATAAATATATTAAATAATTATTAATAATAATAATAATTCTTTATAATTTATAACTTCAGGACGTATAAATTACAAAAACGGTATGAAGTTATTCTTATAAATGTCTATTATATATTACAATAGAATAACGGGACTTATTCTTAATATAAACTCGATAAATATAAGATTAAAGTTCTCTGTCTCATATTAGTTCAACATATTCCCATACTAGCAACCCGCCCCGGCTTCGCACGGGCCCAATATTTGTTTACGCATTTATATATGGATAACGATTTAAATCATATTTATAAAAATACCTTCACAAATAACGCATTTTTTAGAAGAAATATGATTACCATTAAAAAATTTAGTGGGTTAATCGTATACGGTTACGAACTTTTTTTTCGAACTTTTAAAAGAGAACAACTTCGTCATAAAATTTTTTGCGTAACTTTAACAGTTTACACAGCGCACGCACTCTAAATTAATATTTTTTCATTGCTGCTATTGGTCGTAACATGATGTTATAAATTACTGCAACTCTCAGAGATAATTTGCCTTCCTAATACTGAAAGAATTTTCAAACTGGATTAGCAGGACCGGAGACTACCCCTAAACAAACAAACATACAACATTTACCTGTTTATAATATTGGTATAGACAGTATATTAAAAATATTTTAACCAAATATTCATGTGTTTATCTGTTACTATGTACATCAAAATTAAATTAAGCTTATTAGATATGCTCCGTCCGTGCACTAAACTTTATTCAAAACTGTGCAGCCGTTTAAGCATCATTCATGAGAACAAAGCTATATTGTATGTAAATATAGCTTTGTTCTCCTAATTTCTTAGAGATTTTATCTTGTGTTTTAATTCAGAACAATATATTTACACCCTAACGATTGAGTGATGCTACATAGAGCATTAGGAATCATAGAACGTCGTGGTCTCGTCATTCATTATCCGAGTTTTACCTTAAATGTGCTCAGTTTAAATGTGGCTGACACCAAAAGAAACTTTGCTTGTCAATTTATACTATTTTTTCTATCAATCTCTTCTCATCAATCAATTCTCTACTACGTTGGATTTCATTTCATTAGATACTGTGAGAGAAGTTACGAAAAAACTTCTGACGTTATCAAAACACAGAATATAGTGATAAAGAAATGTGATCAGTGTCTGAAAAATCTAATACAAAAGCACATTGTACTTAGATATTCATAGGCTTTAGTAAGCATAATAGGTTACTAAAATTGTTTGTTTCGGCAACGTGTCATGTCAATTGCATTATGTGGCTACCTATACATACATTTCTTTGTCAGCTATTTAGAGTGCTCCACTTATTGCATTATAACTTTGTGACATAGTTTTAAACCAGTGTAGGTAGGTACAGTCACGTTGAATAATATATATTACGCTTCCGTACCTTGTTACATTAATCACTTTATTAACTGATTTCAAAATGTTTTGGAATCACATGTTACGTCACTGTAACAATGTCACAGTCGTATAATATTTGCATATTATTTCATCATGTGATCGATTCATATGTTTACTTACACCTTTCTGTGTTTGTAAAATAAAATTCCCATTAATTTTGAGAAGGGTTTTTATTCATCTGTATTACTGTTGTGTATTTTGTGAATTGGTTAAGTTGAATTCGCGAAGACAACTTCGCTAATTCTACGCCGATTTAATTATTCTGGCGTTTTATCAATATAGTAAAAGTTAACCATTTAAAGTACAAAAAAAGATCATAATTAATGCAGAATTAAGGTAGTCATATCATATGACTTAAAAGTACCGTCTTGTCAAGGAAGGTTTTCATCAGTCATTTGTAGTCTTATTAATTAACTCTTGTTACATAAGATTTATTTTGGTAACATTTGGTAGCTGCTTATAGAACATATAGTTATCTAAAATTAACAGCGTAGTCAAAATAGTTGTTATTCAACTAGATTAATGATCATATTAGCACGTTTTATGTAGTAACAGTAACCAGTTTGTGGTTCAATAACATATAAGTTATGTAATTATAAACACATTTATTAATCTCTACCAATATGCATAGTAGTGAGAAGTTGGTCTTAGGTCGAGGTCACAGGTTATATTTTGCATTTTGTTACTTTCCCTTTTAAAACTAATGTTACTACTACTACTACTATTCCATACTAACTTGTGTTTGATATGTAATAAATATAACTTCCAAATTACTATAAATAAAAAATTAATTAAGTAAAAATAAATAAAATAAATTAAAATTTAACACTTTAGTTAAGTTTTAGTATTGTTTTATTTTTAAGCCAGCGAGGCAGCTATCCGAAAGATTCTACCGACCTTTCGGATAGTTGTCTCATCCTGTTGCTCTTTTAAACAAATGTTGTAACTTCACATTTGTAAATACAAACTATCAAATATCACGAAAGAGAGAATGGAAGCAAATTTGGTTATGAGGAAAATAAACTCCAAAACCATTGCATCTATTTAAGAAATTCTTCATAGGTTATGTTAATATATACAGCTCACACGAAGTTATGAACATCCGAGCGAAGCTACTACTACCCAGGATTTTGTTCACTGTTTTGAGATATCAGATTGCCTATTGTTCTCATATAATCTATACATTGTATTGACATCAAAATACATTACAATGTTCCGCCATTTAGTCGGCAAATTATTAAAAAAACAGAATGTTACAAATTCAAATTTCAGTATTGAAATATGGATATAATATGAGCGAAATATGGCCCGTATTTTACGCGGATAGAATCGCCGCACAGAGCTTGTTCATAAATATAGCTTAAATGATGTTATTCAACACATTTCGCAATACTGCACATATCATTTAGCAGAAACATTAGAAACTATGTAAGCTATTCTTCATTCACAAGGTTTAGATTACGAAGCATTCTCTACGTTAGGCAGTCACACGCAAGTGCATACGTTGCGTGATTTAACACTATGCAAGCAGTGAAATGCACATAAACCTTTTGAATAGAATAGTTCAAAGGAACGCTTGCAATGTACACGAAATAGTAAAATTGCAAAGTTTACAATAGGGTAGTTAATATAAAATAAAATTTACATAATTCACTTCCTTTCATTAGTTGTACGTCATAATATATATAACATTTTCTAAGCTCTACTGGCTGTTACCTGCGACTTTAACATAACATAATGAACTAGGCATCCCTATTCAGATAAAAGATAAAACGTGTGATACAAACTTCAAATTTTATTAAGATCCGTTCACTTATAGTAATTATATACTTATTATATTTTTATAGGAGTATTAGGTTTTTATAAATACGGAGATTTATCTTTGCGTACATAAGAAATGTAACTTCATTTAGTTGCTTGATGTTTTGAGTTATGTGTTATGCGTTTTTGAACAAATCTTTACCTGAGATGGTGTTGAATTCCTCGAACGGTATAAAAATTTGTACTTATGAGTATGATTGATTGAATCTGTCTGTCTGATTTCTATGTATATAAAAAAATACACTAACACATGCATTGCTTACTTGGGGACTAAGTAGGATTAAGTGAATTGTCCAGATATATTATTATTATTACTTTCATAACTTGTCTTTACATAATGACAATTAGGACTCTTTTCTTGTTTCGACTCATTTGATATTCATAACTATGTATATATAAAGGTTGAGATTTGATCATGAATCTACCAGTTATTACAGGCCCACATAGAATTAATAAGGTCATTAATTCAGCTAGGCACCTATTAGTATAGTATATTTTATAATAATGAATGTGCCAGGAATATTTATTGCGTCATCTACATTATAGCTACTATTATAATATACATATCAAATTCCTACATTCAAGTATTGCATGTTAACTTATCGAATAAAGCAAAGTAATGACTTTTAAGTTTGAAATGGAAACTGAGGTAGAAAACATAAAACAGAAATATGAAGCACTTTTAGATTGCTTAGTTTGTTAAAATACATATTCATACGTTTATCGTTAGTCTTACCTTTCATTTTTATTTATACTTGTACCGTAAATGTTTAGGTACATTATACCAACGACTTTCTTAAACAAGTAAGGGATAAATAGTAATAATAATTAATGTGAAAATATTAATTATTTTTATTTTATATAAATGTAATTCCTACAGTTATCTCATAATATTTTTAAATAGCAATGTTTACAACTAATCATATATTTTTTATTCTCCGCAGTAAAATTAGACTTCACAACAAAATTGTGCTCTAATAACATTTTGCTTTTTAAGTATTTTTATATTCGAGTAACTTTTATTAAAAAAAAAAAAATATCGCTGAAATCGTACAGCCACACTGATTCTTTGTTTAAGTAATCAAGTTATTATTACTTATAGGAGTAATTGTTTACAGATAAACGTCACTTTTATTAAGAAGATGAGTTACGCTGCTGAAAACGTTGTGCTCTCCAGCACGTGGTCGGCCACCAGTCTGTTCTATGCTCTGTTGCTGCCGGCTATAATACTTTGGTATACGTATTGGAGAATATCTAGACGAAGGTTCTATGAATTAGCCGCAAAATTAGATGGTCCTCCAGGCTTGCCTATTGTTGGAAATGCGTTAGAATTTACAGGCGGATCTGCTGGTAAGTTTTCTTAACAATTTAATTATATAATTGTCTCCCTGCAACGTACTGAAATAATCTATATACTTATACATTTTATTTATTTTTTAAAAGTTTCTACATCTATCAATATTTCCGCATAAACTTCAATACTTCAAAAGTTGAAAAGTATTAATCGTACGTTGTAAACTATGTTTATATTTTGTTTCATTATTTCTATTAAATGACTCTTCATTTCAATTAATAAAGAACTATCAATTAACTTATCAACTTAATATTTTTATTTAACTACTCATAATACCTGCTGGTATTTTAAAAACATGAGTCTGCTTATTTTGTTACCTTTTGGCGCCTCAACAGCTAAACCAATTGTCTTTTGGTCGGCTAACACAGTTTGCCAAATTTGGTATACACGTACTATTTAGGTTAGTGAAGGACAAAGCCTACTTTTTACCCTGGGTATTTAATTTGTCCTGGTCACATGTGTGTACATGTCGCGTCGCAAAAAGTAGTAGCATAAAATATAATAAACATACTTTATTTCTTTCAGATATTTTCAGAAAACTTCTTACAAAGAGTTTCGCTTTTGATGATAAGGGGATAGTGAAGATATGGATTGGACCTAGATTGATAGTGTTTATTTATGACCCTCGTGACGTGGAAGTGATCTTAAGCAGCCATGTCCACATTGATAAAGCAGATGATTATAAATTCTTCAAACCATGGCTTGGAGATGGTCTGCTAATAAGTACAGGTAAGTGTATTACTTTTCAAATGGAATAGGGACTCATTATTATTTATCTACAAATTTTCTATATTCAACTGGAAAAATAAACACACTGATGGCTCATCTAATCTATCTATCAACTAACTAATACACCGTAACTTTCAATGTCAATATTTCATTCTTTACAACTAGCAATTTGTATAAACTTTTATGGGCTTTAATATATGCGTATACTAACAATCAATCAATCGACTTCTTAAGAAGTCGAAGCAACTACTCAAATAGTTTTTTTTTTATATAGAAATTTTGATCAAATTTAGTTACTCTTGTGTAGGCGTGTGTTTTTAAGAGAAATTCAAAGAGAAATTTTCTCTTTGAATTTCTCCTAAAACATAGGGTTTTATTTGTCTAGTAGGATTTTAAGATATTGAAATATACTCATGTTTTGCATATTTGTAATACAATTGTAACTGTAACATATTCATAACATTCCACACACATAAAATACAAGATGTGTATGTTTTCATTGAAACTCGTGTGGGACATTAATGTTGTAACTATTAATGTAATAATATTAATATGTATGTGTCATATTGTAGTATATTTAACATTTATTTCTCATATACCTATATTTAAATATACATATATGTATAATTATTACTGTTGACTTCTAGGTCAGAAATGGCGTTCTCACCGTAAACTGATTGCTCCTACTTTCCACTTAAATGTTCTGAAGAGTTTCATCGATCTATTTAATGCAAACTCTAGAGCAGTTGTAGATAGACTAAAGAAAGAAACTGGTGCCTTCGACTGTCACGATTACATGAGTGAATGTACAGTAGAAATCTTATTAGGTAAGTGTTTATGTACTAATATTTGAAATAATTATCATTTCCCATATGCACCTTTAGTTTTGATGTTATGGCCTGAGTAAGTAGTGTTTAATATTTTTTTAAATAAAGTACAGTTTATAAAACTGAGATGGTTTGTAGGTTGACCCAGAAATTTCTTAGCTTTATTTGAAAACCAAAATAGTATTTAAAACAAAATTAAAAAAGGAAAAGCTATGGAGTTTCTTCCGTTTTCTAAGCAGTATTTAAGGAATATTGTCTAATAACTATTAACTAAAGATAAAACAAAATCACATAAAGTAGTTGGCTCATTATATAGGAGTTATTAGATTTATCAAACTAAGAATAAAATAGTAAATTCAGATTCTTCAATTAGTAATTTTAAAAATTCTTAATGCTTTGTGATTCCTTCATTTATGGTAAAGCTTCTCTACTGATATAGACTTATAATTTATATTTATGTTTTGTTTTTATTAATTGTTTTCGTATTTATTACAAAGTTTTTTTTATAGAAAACTACCATGTGTTATTTATGAAACTTAAATACAAAACTATTTTATTTTTATGTGGTTCAAACCAAGATAATCTTTGATCATAATTTAACTTAATGTGGTCAATAACGCTTTCCTCATGTACATAGTTACAATTCAGAATATCTTAAATTCTTGAGTACTATTCATCCAGAACAAAACAGGAAAATGTTAAAACGACTACATCTTTATGTTACGGAAAATCTGAAACAAAGAATTATAAGAAGAAATCTGCATAGACACATGCTCAAGCTCAAGGAGTCTTTGCACAATTAAAGCAATAAAAAGATCAATTTATGTGTCTTGTCACGTAGCTAGTGGACTGCTGACAACACGCAGGTCAGGGCAATCGTCACTGGTTCACTAGATGGTGTTCTTGACAGAAGGCTAATAATAATTATTACAGTTTGCAAAATTGACGTACAAATTTTTAAGAATATTATAAACGTAATAATGTATATTATATTGCTTCATGGGCAATAAAAACTAAAAAAATGTTAGTAGTCTTAGAAAATTACAATCTACTGACAATATAACCACAGTGTGGTCAAGATAATAATCTTGATCATAATTAAGTACATATCTAGAATCACACTTACCATATTTAGTGAATATATAGATAATTAGAATATAACATTCTAATAACTTAGCAAGAATTGTATACTTCCTGTATACAATTCTTGAATTAAATAGACCTCTAAATTGCAATATATATTACGTCCGTGATATGTTCATGGAATACAATTAGGTATAGTAGTTAGGTAAAGTATTTTAAATATGCATATTATTTATAAAGGAATCATAACTCACTTAACCTGTTTAACGCGTCATACTACTCTACAAAGGGCTTTGTGATTAGCCTTTATACAGCGTAGTTTTGAATTCATTGTTGATCTATATACTCCGGCTTCATCTCCGTTTTATCTTCTTATTTTTTATAAATAAGGTCCTAAGGTATTATATAACTAAATATTCTCAGTTATAGTACGTGGTGCTTCATAATATCCAGATTTTTGTAGTAATTAATGGAGCGAAATTTTTTTATGTAATTTAATGAAACTTTTTTGAGAAGGAAGTTTAAATTGTAAAGATATTGCAAGTACGCATTAATAAAATACTCGCTTGATTAAATTACTAAAACGATTCAAACTCTAAACTAGAACTTGAGTATACTCTATTGTCCAGTATTCTACTCAAGATTCTATTATATTCTACTCAACAGCCTACCTTAAGGTGAAGTAAAGCAAAAGTTTCAGCAAATGTCATCTACATTAGGTATTTTTACTGAATTATATTTCGATAATACTCAATTGAAGGACACCGCCGATTTTGGCGACCCCCCGCACGAACACGTACTGCTAATGGCCAATATTCGCCATGAACGGGCAACTGAATATTATGAGAGTCGATTGTTATTCTACTTACGTAACTACTTTAAATACAGTGGAGGTTAATAGGTCTTTCTCTAACACAAACACCAGAGCCCTTTAATGTCGTGTGTATATATTCCAGAGACGGCGATGGGAGTTAGCAAGACTACTCAAGATCAAAGCGGTTTTGAATACGCTATGGCTGTGATGAAAATGTGCGATATCCTTCATTTGAGACATACAAAAATTTGGTTACGGCCTGAGATACTTTTCAACTTCACACAATATGCTAAAAGTCAGGAAAAACTATTGAGTATTATTCATGGCTTAACGAAAAGGGTAAATCATTATTACATTTTTCACTTTATTTATATAAATAAAAATATTGTATAATAAGTATTAAATTTTGTAAGAGTTTCTTACAAATCAATCAAGTTCTAATATTTGAAGATTATTTTGTATTTTGTAAAATATAGGATTTTGAATAATATCATTATACTATTTACAGGTAATTAAAAAGAAGAAGGAAGAGTATAAAAATGGGAAAAAACCATCCTTACTTAATGAAATAACTGCTACTACAAATGGTGCTAATGGGGTACATGATGCCCTGCCTAATAAAACAACATCAGTTGAAGGCTTATCATTTGGTCAGTCATCTGGTCTCAAAGATGACTTGGACGTTGAGGATAATGATGTTGGTCAAAAGAAGCGTTTAGCGTTCCTAGATTTACTCTTAGAAAGTTCACAAAATGGAGTTGTTCTTTCTGACGATGAAATAAAAGAACAAGTGGATACAATTATGTTTGAGGTAAATATTATACAAATGAAAGCTAAATATGTCTTCTGTATATTGTTATGAGTCTACATATTAATATGAATAATCTATAATTTTAGGGTCACGATACTACTGCTGCCGGTAGCAGCTTTTTCTTGTCGATGATGGGTATACACCAAGATATTCAAGATAAAGTAATAGAAGAATTGGACCAGATCTTCGGAGATTCAGATCGCCCTGTAACTTTCCAAGATACTTTAGAAATGAAATATTTGGAAAGGTGTTTGATGGAGACACTCAGAATGTATCCGCCAGTTCCAATAATTGCTCGTGAACTCAAACAAGATGTTCCTCTAGGTGATTTTATATGAATATTTAAGCCGTTAATAAAACTTAGTCTTGATTTTTTTTACTTGACTAACAATTTCATATGTTTTGTTATCATAGCATCCTGTGACAAGAAAATTCCTGCAGGTGCTACTGTGGTAGTCACAACATTCAAGTTACATCGTCGACCAGATATTTATCCTAATCCTGATAAATTTAATCCGGACAACTTTTTACCTGAGCGATCTGCTGACCGTCATTATTATGCATTTGTACCTTTTTCTGCCGGACCTAGAAGTTGCGTGGGTAAGTCATTTAATAAATAATAAGTACGCACAGTACAGTACAGTATATATGCACCTATGCCTTTTTGCGTAATGTATGTACAATATGGCCACAGTACCACGGCCCTTCTTCGGCATCGCGTATCTATATTTTATTTATTTGATAATTGTTTGTTTGTTTACTATTCTTAAATAACTTAACAAATTACTCGTGTAATTTACCGTACACCTACAATATACTTACATAGTATTTGATATGGAAAAGGATAATTTTTATTCCAGCCAATCAATATGTCGCGACGATATTAGAGGGCATTAATTAGTCCCAAATAAAATATGTTTTGGTACATATTTTCATTTAAAGACAACTAAAAGCTATGACTATATTTAATTACAATATTTTGCGTATTAGTTTTAAATATATTACTATGATGACTCTTTAAAATAACTGAGTTATTGATAAAAAATATTATAAAGTTAATGTGCTCCTAATAAAAGTTTTCTTTCTTTAATCAGGTAGAAAATATGCCATGTTGAAGCTGAAAATTATTCTATCAACTATACTCAGAAATTTCCGAGTCTACTCCGACTTGAAAGAGGAAGACTTCCAATTACAAGCCGACATTATTTTGAAACGTGCTGAGGGCTTTAAAGTTAAACTCGCGCCCCGCAAGAGGTCTGCCAAAGCTTCTTAACGTAAAGTACTCTTTATTGTCTCATTTTTCTGAAAGCACTTCTAATCATAAATTTTATTTGTGATGCCAGTACTGATTAAGATTAGGTATTGTTACTATTATATAATTATAAAGGGCAGAACATGATGTTTTGTCTTACATGGTTCAGTTGGTGAAAGTTTTGTACATAAATATTTTTGTGTTTTTGAATAAGATATGAAAATAAACGTCTATAAATGTAACGGTTTTTATTTTTATATATTGTATTAGAAATATTACATCTAATTGAATTTTCCATTTATTTAATTCTATTTGTGTGATGCCAATATTACATCAGATAAAAAAATAACATTATTTAAATATATAGAATATGCAAACGAAAAAAAACAGTATAAATTTCGTATACTAAAGTAATACTGTTTTTAAAGTCATTGGTAGTAATGTATGCAGTGCACGTCTAATTTGGCACTATGCAATTTTCTGATAGCTACTTCGAAGCATACGGATATCTTCGACAGTGCTCATCCTACCAAGCATTGCATTTGTTTCCGAATGTTCTAATTGAATTTTCTCCAATATTAGTGCTTCCTTTACCTCCAATTGAATTCTACGGGAAAATGAATTGATTAAGTTTTTAATAGTTTAAAATAAAGAAATACCTGAATGAAGGTAACGTTTTAATTTTTGTTTATTTACTTCAATAATTTATTCTGTAACTATGCAATTAAGTCAATCAAATAAATATATAGCATAACAGCATAATTTGTAAATATACAAATTTAATTTAATCACAATATGTATTTTTGTATGATTAGATTGATGAATAAGTGTACGGCTCATTCGATAAAAAGCTAGCTTATTTATCAAAGAAGAAAACTACATACAGAAAATATAAATTATGTCTATTTTTAAATAACTTTGCTTACAAAAGAATTGAAACTTTAATATAATTATTACCCATTCTATCGTCATATACGTACGTTCGGTTCGTATACGTACGGTTTACTGTACCTAATAATATGTCATATGTTATACCAAAATCTTAGTGGAAGCAGAAATGTCATGCATTTGTGATGATCACAGTTTCCACCGTGATTTTGGACAAAATAACTATTCTTTAATATTAACTACTACAAAGAAGATTCTTTGTAGTAGTTATTATAATTATTCTCCAAATATATCATAATACCTACCGACATTTATAGTACATTAAATACAAAACGTAACGCAATTTATGATGACATACCTAAGAGCATCCAATGGAGTTCTATGGTGAATAGGACAAAGACAGGGTAGTAAGTCGTGGTGTCCCCTCTTTACCCACCAGCCCACTTTAGATAGTTTCCAGTCTATTGTTTTTGTTTGCGCTATTGAACAGGTTCCTGCTTCTCTTATAAGGTTGAAATACTCGGCCATCAGTTCTTGACCTTGGTATCATATATATTTTACTATTTACCTTGTTTCAACCGTAGTATTTAATTGTAAATATATTATTTATTTATATTTTATAAGTTTTATAAGTTTATATTATATAAGTGATCTGTCATGAAAATAGACTTGGTAAGTACTTTTCTTATATTATATTTCTATGCTTTCTATGCTATTTCTTTTTTATCTTAACACATATTGATATATTATTCACTTCACCCATGACGACTGTCCTCGCAACACAATTCAAATTCACGTCGTGAAAATAAGGAACTACCAACTACCACTAAGTATATTAAAAAGTAAGACAAATAACAAATGGTATTACTTTTGCATTTATAATATAAAACGATTTAAGGACTGTTGATTTTTCAATTTAATTACTGTAAAATATGCTGTCTCTATTTGAAAATTACATCGTACTGATTTCGTTAATTTTCCAAGTAACACTACAATGTATAGTCTATATTTATTTAGATGATAATGTTAATTATATTTTCTGCACGTACATGACCAAGCATATAATTTAAAAGTCATGCATATTATTAGTATGACAATTATAATTTCAAATTGTTGCAGTAATAATGTATATAAATATGTATGTATGAATTAAGACACGTGTTCTATATTATATGTAATTATATATTTTTTTATTTAATGTACATTAACGTACATTTAATTAAATTTAATGTATTACATATTACATAGTATACACGGAAGAACTTGGAGAGTTTTAAAAATCTCAAAGACTGTACAAGTAGAAACTTACGCAATAAAAATAAGCAAATTTTACCTATATGCCTTCTGCACAAAATCAGTAATTCATTCTACGGTAATTGCGTAAGAATTTATAATAAACTACCAGAATCTGCACTAAATCTGACAGAGAGGCAATTCAAATCTTATATTAAACAAATTTTGTGTAAGAAAGCCTATTACAGGATATACGAATTCATAGATGACAACAATCAAGTAAATAATTAGTTTATTAGCATACAACGTTATAATTTATTTTTTTCATTGTTTTCTTGATTTAATTATTTTAGAAATATGAAAGCGTAGCGGTTTTGTATTGATTGCCGCATGCATTCTTATGTAAAATTTGAATACTATAACTATCAGATGGCAATTGTAAGTAGCTTTGATGTGGTCTAGTGTTTCGAGTAGTCATGCTCATTAAAATGTCCAAACTTGTGGCGACGTGGTGGGCCGGGTCATTGCGTTCCCTAAAATATGGTCGAGCGCAGTGATGACTGGCTCATCCGTCATACTCGTGAATGGGTGCTGCTTGTAGGGACTGGTCTGCTCTAATCACTATGACTGATTTCCTCTTATTAATTGTTTAACCAGTTGGTTATATATTCAATATTTTTTCTATTTGAGTATTTAATTGAATTAGTGCTAATTGGTGGTTTGTATTCACACACTTAAACTTAAAAATGTAAAGTAATAATAAAATTATTTAAAAGAGCAACACGCAAGTTTCTTGCTCGTTCTTCTTGTGATGACACAGCTTTCCGAATGAGCGGTAGTTTAAAAAAATGTAATGACTATTCAAAAGTGCTTCAATGTAAGTTTATTTGAATAAATGATTTTCTATTCTATTTACAAAAATATGTATATATCCATTGTTCTTTAATACCTACTCATAGTATACTCAGCACACTTTGATCTCTTCCGATCGATCCCCTATCTCTTTCAAATGGGCATCGAAATTACGATAGCCTCAATCGGAGCTCGATTCTCTAGTGGTAACCTCAGATTAAAGCCGCATCAGTCAAGCAAGAGTTCAGCCGGTCTATACTCTCGCCTTCTACACTCAAACCCATTTTATATGTAGGTATAGTTTGAAAAAAGCTACTTTTGGATAAAACAGTATTGATATTTATTTACAATTTTACTAAAAATTCTTACCTGCTGATATTGCCATCATAAGTCGTGACTGTTCTGCTTCTTCTTCATATATCTCACTTTTATGAGTCTGGTATATAAAGACTCCCTCAGTTTTAGTATTAATATTCATATCAAATACAGAGTTTGACTGTAATTAAATACATCGTTATAGTAGTTTTATAAATTTACAATTTAGTACATAAATAAATAACAATAATCCTCAACAATTTACACAGTGCCATCTAGTCCTAAGTTAAGAAGAATTTGCACTACTGACCTGACCTCATGCTTATCTAATCATGTTCCACGCTACCTCTTTAGCGTATACTGTTAGCACAGACAAGTACACTATTTCATATTCATCTATAACAAAATAAATACAAACAGTAGTGCCCGTAAATACATATCATTGTATTGCAGAAGTTGGTACCGGTATTATAGGAAAACAGTATTAGGAATCGTTACATGTCTGAGATCGTCTGAAATTCGTGAGCGACGTATATCATTCTGGTCTGGGTGTTTTCTATGTATAGTATGTATGTATTTACAAAAAAATATCTAAGTATTTATATCAGTTGTCTAGTACCCATAACACAAGTTCTGCTTACCGTAGGACATTATTTACGTGGCGCTGTGGTTATTATTCAGGGTTATTTATTATTATTATCTTTAAGTAGTATCGGAAGACAAACTTATTGTACAAAGACCAAAATTATTGTACCTACATAAATATACCATGCAACTATAATCCCTTATAACAATCATTATTAACGAAGAGGAAAACTTAAAAATTATATGCGACAATGATGTTTGACAAGACTGTATGCAGTTGTTATTATAATGAGAGATCGTTTATGTATGTTGAAGATACATGTTATATGAATTTAAATCCAATAAGTTGTCTCACAAAAACAATATCATTAAATGACTAATGTTAAATCTAGACAGGTTCCAAGTACGATAGCTAAGACTCGATATGATTTCCCCGTACAACCCGAATTTTTATACTCATATTGTCCCTACAAGTTCTTCCGAAAACTTTCAACCTTTTATATCTTTTAAGGAACTTTTGCCGCGGCTTACGTCTGAAATCCGTTATATCTAGGCTCGTGGGAATTTCTGAAAATCCTTTATCCGATGACCATATCACACAAATAACTTTAGTATACTAATTTAATATAACATTCACGTATACGTCATGACTGCTCCTCATGAAATTTTGTGTGTATATTCAGTAGGTCTAAAAATAGAACGTAAACTATATTTCATACCCCTAAGTAAAAAGATGGACCAATGTATTTTTTATTCAAACTTTAATATACTAGTAGCCGTAAAATAGTGATACTATTAAGTGGTATTTTGTGTACTTCTATAGTTTTATGTTTTATGATATAACCAATTCTTGGCTTGTAGTATAGTAAGTTTAATCTTAGGAATAGTAGTAGTTGAATATAATGGTCATACTTTATGGAAACCAAAACCCATGAAACAAGCGAAGGCTTCAGATAAATATTGTGTGCCAAGTTCCGGCCGTTCTCTCTTAAGATGCAGTTCTCCAAGGAGATGCAAAGCTCTTCCCAACTGTCGTCTGAGATTATGTTCCATCGCCAAGGCGCCCATTTCTGTTAACAACTTCGCTGCTTTCTCATGCTCGCCTAATCTGTAAAGGGAATACTTAGTACCTACTCCAATTGAATATCTAGTAGAATTGTAAAAATAATAATTTTAAGTAAACACCAAACTAAAATTTCTAATAAAACATTAAGTTTAGTTAAGAACTATGTCGACCGCGTCATCCATCCATCCTTCTTCTTCATCGTCCTTTTTTTGGTGTGAACCAAAAAGAAGGATGGATGGGATAAAAAGGGTGATAAATAAATATTTAGTATATTAATAATTAACCCTAGTTAAATTAACGTTACAAACTTAACGTGCATCAGTAAAAAGATGTACATATACTACGAGTACAAACCTCTGCATTACAGCGGCTAGGTGCATTCTTGTTTCACATAAACCTTCAATATTGTTACTCTCCGTATGAATCTTATATGCTCTGTCGAAAGTTTTCTGGGCATTATTCAGGTTATTCATCATTAATTGACAAATACCTATCTCGATGATGGCTTCAGCTGTTTTGCTCGTTTGTTTAGCTGGAAACAAAACGAAACCTAATGTTACGTATAGTATTATACGAAAGTTTACTTTATAAAAGCCATTGACTTGGGTGCCTCATTTTCATAAATTTCTGCGCCACATAGCTTGCCTTGTAAGATAAGTTTCGGTTGAAGACAGTAAAATTACAGATTAAGAGGCATTCCATCTTAGTCCCCCGCACGGGCGCTGTCAGGACGTCATATGATAATGTAGTTCGCAGATCCTCCTTTTAGTTCGTTTGATAAAATACTATTAATAATGTGTTCTTATATAACACATATTTCCAGGTTAAAATAATACAAAGAACGTACTACATGTACCACATGAACAACATATGGCTTAACAATCCCTCCTCACTGGATCTGATGTCTGTAGTCATGTTCATGAGTATCGCGATGGTTATCACTTACAATCAGGTGATCTATTGACTAGTTTCCAATTCCATTTATTTAAAAGTAATATAGAATTTATTACTCTGATTTTTATATGAGCTCGGTAAAACGCAGCTCGGTAACCTGTGCTCCTAAAGTTAATAGATATATCGGTCAGGATATATTTATTTCTATAAATGTAGAAAAATTTATTATTACAACTTTTAACGTATTACTTCGTTAAAAGTTACATGTTTTAAATTTATGTTAATATTGTTTCAGTTCATTTTAACTATTCTATAGGTGCAAGTATCTACTTAATAATTATGTACGCCAATATAAGCTGATACCAGAGGCATAAATAAGTGAGCCTTTATAATTTAAGCCCAAGGGATTTCGTTAGTGTTGAGGTTGTAGTTGATAATATTATGATTATTGTGCCTTTAGATAACAAAGTCGACAAAGCTGATTAGCTTTCAATCACAGCTATAAACAGCTGACTTCTCAAATATTTATCTAATTATTAACATCTCACAGCGCCTTTCACTTAAGTATGATTACTGTGAAAATAATTATTTTTTAATAGAAATATTAGCCTTTATTTTTCTATCAAGTGAAATAATTTTCATAATAAGTTAACTATAACTATAGTTTCATTTTATACATTTTACTATTTTTTTTATTGATTGATACTATAGAATAAAAAAAAATATCAACCATCGTTTGCTCTTCTTTCAGCTAGTCGTGAAAGCCTCTCAGCTTTGGCTGGATCAATCTTTCTGACTGCTCTGGCTTTACTTAATAATACTCTATGCAATTGTAAGGCAGTGGCTGAAAATACAGTATCTGATGGCACTTCATCACCCTCATTTTCAGCTTCGTACAGTAACCAGTTCTACAAATAAATAACATTAAATTAATCTTGTTTTAGATTTTTGTCGTCTTCAATGGATGACTACTACGCCAAGTGACGGTCACGGATTCGATTCCCCCACAATAGACTTTACATTTATTGGTTTGATTTTCTCTATTGGTTTAGGTGTTTTCCATGTTCAGGTAATATGTATGTAATTGAAGTCGACTTTGTTTGGGATTAGATGGCGATGTATAAAATATCGTCCGTTGTAACTACTAATAATATTATAACTGTTCGTATATTTAAATATATTAATACAAATAAGATATCAGTAGATAAGTAATATACTAGGTACCTAATCGGTTATTTTAAAAACCTATTTCGTTATACAACATCCTATTTGCATTCCTCAAATATCTATATTCTACAGAGTAGCGTCAAGATTACCGCAACCTCATCAGTACCTAACTGCCAAAACCTTTTACCCTCTAATTAGGAGAAAAGTCCCTAAAAATAAAGGACAAAGACCTCACGTAGTAAAAGTTTATAGTCACCGAAGATTTAAAAGAAAGTTAGTATGGGAAATAAAATTAGGTTTAGTGGAAAATGTATTAAGACAATGAAAGTTAAATAAATACATTTTATGTTATATCCATGTCTGTTCTAGAATACTAAATATTGATTAATTGCATCAACATTAATTATTTAGTAATTTTTGTTATGGATAGGTACTAAAGATCTGAAAAAATATTTTATATAGACTCTATCCAGAAAATATCCAGGTCAATACAAAGAGATATACCTACGCAGGAATGCATACGTACAACTATTAAACTACGCGTTTAGTTGAGACACGAGCTCACCAAGGCTAGTACAACCTAGTCGCAACGTCATAGATAGGTATACCTTATTTACCATAACATAATTCTTAATTATATTAATAACTAGTTATACCCGCAACTTCGTCCGCGTGCAATTTAACTTTATTTTTCTAAAATAAAAGAAGCCTAAGTTACTCCTTATTACATCAGCTACCTACCAAAAAAACTCCCAACGAACTCGGTCCAGTCTTTTTAGAGATTAGTTGGAACAAACAGACAGACAGACAGACAAAAATGTTAAAAAATGTTATTTTGGTGTATAAATAACATTTTTTATTACATACGCATGTAATAAAAAATGGTTATTTCAAATTTAAAAAATCGACACTCCAATTTTATTTATATGTATAGATAATGAAGTGAGAGAATGCTGAAGTCGACGAATAATGACTCATATTAACACTTAAGTGTGGTAGTTGGAACAAACAGACAGACAGACAGACAAAAATGTTAAAAAATGTTATTTATACACCAAAATAACATTTTTTAACATTTTTGTCTGTCTGTCTTTGACTTAAGTGGGGATATTTTGAGGTATTACAATAACTATAATTACTTAATACATACCTTCCCAATTGCACTATCTCTGACTTCGGTTAATATTACAAATGGTTCTTCTGGATCTGCTTCTGCAACTAAAGATAAAGTAAAACTAACAGGTTGATGTATAAATATGTTACATCGTTGTTACATAAATATAGTTATCTAGTACTTAAAAGCAGGTTTAATATATCTACTATATATATTATACTATTTTATTTTTATAGATACTATTTTTATATATAGTAGATATAACAACAAACGGGTTAGATGTACATAAATAGTGACATTATTATTTTCATAAACTATCTATCACTCATGCCCAACTCGATCTGTAATTTCATTTTAATGGTAATATTATTCAAAAGTTATAATAAAAAAATATATTCAAGTGAAATCATCATCATTCCAATAACCATGACTCTTTTACATAACTCGATTATTAATTTGAACTCAATCTCATACATGTCATATTTATTAGGAAAGCAAGTGTACTAGTGATGGAATATAAGAAACTTTAAAAATACAGGATGCAAATACCTACTAACATTTGTCAAGTAAAAATTTTGCGTAATGATATTTGCAGCATCCTTTCTGACGTCCGCCATCTATTAGGTATTGGCTCGATACAGCAATGGACGCTAAATAGAACTTCTCGGCCAGCCACAAAATACCTTTTCCTTGTTCTGCATAATACATGGCCAAGCTAAGAAGTTCTAGGCATTCTTTTTTTGTATTTCCTGGAAATGGCACAAAAAATGTCTTGTAGTGTTATATAATCGTTGGTCGACAGTTGGGACCAATGTAAATATTGGAGTAAATTTTCAAATATTTGTTCCGAATGGTCCTTGGTATAAATAAACACATTCCGTGTGTCTTAAGGCATAGCAAGCTGTGGTTGATTCCGTCCATTGGTTGTCATTACTATTAAATTTATTGCATGAAAACAATACATTATACTCTACTGTAGGAGTAATAGAAATATTATAAGTACTATATGATATTATATGAGTTTGTGATGTGGCCTTTACATTAGTCTCACCTTTACATATTGTTACTGATATATGTACGTACTGACTTTGAAAATAACCCCTGAAATGGCTGTATGACCATCTGATGGACGTCTACTCTAACTAACTACGTCATGATTATTAGGAATCTCTTAAATCACAACATTTATTGTGATGTCTACAGAATATTGTTATTTTTGAATAATAGTGTATTATGCTCGTACATGTAATTTCATTATCATTTTACTCTTTAAACTGAAAAATAGTAATTTCTCATTAGAAATAAGCAAGAAAATACACACGTAGACGATTTTATACAAAGACGGGCTCTAGTATACAAACATTGAAATTTCATTATCAGAATCTTTTACAAACTCTATGTCATTCACAATTTTCCTAGAATCTGAACTAAACTTACGTATATGTTACAGTAATAAATTTCTTAGGAACATAAATCCATTCCATTTCTCTTTGTTTGATAACATTGGGGTGAGCGGTGTAATGTTTCTTATATGGATATTGTATTACTTGTCATATATTTAGTTACATAGAATTGGAAATCAATTTGGAATTACGAATAATATATCAAATGAACATTTTATAATAAAGGATTGTAACATGTAAATAAGGTATATTTTTTTACACAGTCGTGAAGATTCATGACTATTATTCCAGATGGGACAGTCAGAGTCATATTGCTAACTATTAGTATTATGGTTACATGCTACATTTAGCTAATACATATTTATAATCCAATCTGACAGTTTGTTACCAATGTTTCCACCATCATCAAATATTTGATGTACAGAATTAAATTCACTACCTTTGGGGTCGATGTCAAAAACCATTAGACGTAATCTAATATAATGATTTTTGACATGGTCTCAAACAATCTAAAAGTACAATACTATTATATTATTAAATAATAAAATATGTTGTACCTTTATCCCTTTGTTTTTCAGCCTTTTGTAGAACATTCGAAATGTGGTGTAGATATTCAAAATTTTTTCTCAGGTCAACAACAATACCTATATCATCTTCTGCCAGTAACTGCATATTGTCATAAATAAGGTCTTGTAAGTAATCGGACGATTCAATGTAGCCCGCTTCTTTTAGTTCTAATATTAAACATTCGTGTAAAGGTAACTTTCGTCTGTAATTAAGTTACTTACTTTTTGAAGTCAGTAAAAATTTGGACTACAAAAGATTAATCTAGGACTCGTTCACTTGGTCTAAATTCATCCGGAGTCAAATCTCTGCGATTGATCTTCAATCGAATATATATATATGTACATGCATAGATACATTAAGATGCATACTAGATAGTATTCATTTATGTGAGTGCAGAAACTAACCTTCGTATTCCCTTTGCGTCAAGGACGTCTAAACCAAAAAGTGCTTTATTTCTCATATTCTCCAAACTAGTTTTCGTCATGCATGCCATAAGTTTTGGCAATTGTCGTCGTTTTGGGAATACGCCTTCGAATGTCATTTTGGACTTTGTAACTACCCAACTTTAACCACAAAAAACCTTTTACAAAATACTAAATATAATTACGTAAAATTTCTTGTTTATATTACTTTTGACAGAAGTATGCATTTTTTTATTTAACAAACATGCCAGTTATTTTTACTGTATTAAATTGAACACATAAAAATTTAGTGACGAATTTTTTTATTGCATTAAAATATGTATAAAACTCCGTACTGTGTGTACATGCCGGACATCTATATCTAATATTAAAAAGTTTATTAGTGGAGATGAGAAATAAAATTGTTAAAAGATTTATATAGTAGATAATAATAATTTAGTTAATTCTTCTCCTGAATAGTAATCGAACGTCATCTTCAATGTCATTTTCTCAAATTAAAATGAAGTGAACGTTTATAAAGTTGTATACTAAGATGCCAAATATTAATAACTTACTTAATCTTTTCATTCTTTTAATTATTTTAATCTGCAAATTCACAGTGGATATAAATTCAAAAAGCGAATTTGAAATGATAAAAGAATGATGGAACTTACACTATATTCCCAATCCCCTTATTATTAAGCTACCCTGTCCCTAGACACACCCTTCGAGTTTTCCAATCACAATTTTATACCTAACACTTGACATCACTCCGGAGACGTATTTGAAAAGTTATTTTAGCAGTTATTCTCAGAAGTACAGTTGAAAATTTCTGTTATTGAACAAATATGTAACAAAAAACAAGTGTACGGTTTTCGAACGGGTGCATCACAAATCTTTGTATTGTTTTACTTTTCGGCATATTATACAATTATACATATAAATATAAATATTCGTCTTGAATCTC
This sequence comes from Achroia grisella, assembly GCF_030625045.1. NCBI lineage: Eukaryota > Metazoa > Arthropoda > Insecta > Lepidoptera > Pyralidae > Achroia > Achroia grisella. Next base: position 1,162,155 of record NW_026712606.1, on the reverse strand, counting down.
TCTATTTATTGCTGAAAACTGCATTAAAATAATTGGGTGATTTAAAAGATCTTACCATACAGCCAGCGACAGGGAGCATGTAAAGATTGGTTTTTGTAAAAATCAATTATTCCGTATTCTATATTTAATTATTTTATTAATAATTATGATTTAATAGTTTTATTAGCTAATTTAGCCCTTACCATAACTTTAAACCTAATATATTACTGATTTTATATGTCTACTAGTTACCTATAATAATAATGTTGTAATTATTATTATTAAAGTATAAGTTATAATAATGTACCGCCAATTTCGATAACTGAGTTATTGGGATCAGCAGATCATTTCACCTTTATATCAACAAAACATAAATATTACCAATATTATGAATGGTCTGTTATCTGAATCTTGTTATTTTTTATGAGCCATCTTGTTAAAGTTTATTGATGCACCCTTGCCAAGTTCCTAGTGGATCATTATTGCCAAATATACTGTCCTATTTTCACAAAAAATAGTTTGACGCAAAGCATTTTTATTATAATAAGTGCCTATAACGTTTCATGTTTATGGAGGTAGTCATATTTCATAGCAAAATAAAAAAACGTTTTTCTGTAATGATAATGTTAAGGTTGAAATTTATACTGTAACAAAAATGAACTGCTTCATTTATCTATAATGTTCCACAACGTCTTCAAAATTTATGTACGTAAATGATAGAAATGATATTGTAATAATTCAGAAATTTCAATAGACGAAAAATTATATAGGTGAAATTAATATGGCACTAACTCTATCAATTCTAAAAAGGTACATGACTTGAGTCCAATCTCCAAGAAAAATATAAACACAACCGTCAACACCTACCTGACCACTCAGAGTGGTTGGTAAAGAGAACAGCATTGTAACACGCGGAGTGAGGTGAATTGCGAAACACAATATTAATGGAAATAGTGCATTACTCTGGCCCTGTGTCCATTCAATATTTTGAAAATTAACACAAGTAAAATCACCATAAATTTTAAGGAACTATTAGATTTATTCTACATTTACTAAAATCTAAAATTTATTTAATTATTACAGTTATTTCAAGTTGTTTCATAAAAGAAATAGTAATGGAAATCTATAAAAGCACGAAAACATAATTAATTTGTGTATCGCAGGCTCTTATAAACTATATCCAAACTTTCTCAGTGATTGTGGTTCATTAAGCTCGTATTCAATGACAATCTAGTACAAATTGATGTTATTTATGTAAAGGGAAGTTTACATCGAGAGCGGTTTATGTATTGCCAGAAAATGTCCCTGTATGTACCTACTTAAAGATTAATAATTAAAATTACTATTTATTTTCTGACGATCATAAATTATATGATTGATAAGAGATAGTCCTGGCTCTAAAGTACCAGTATAAGGCAGTAATTATGAATGAAAATGATTACTAATGACTAACTCTTCAGTGACAGTAAACACTTTCAAGGAATATTGACACATTTTGCTATACAATATGATAATACAAATGACTATATTTGATTTAACGTTACAGTCGATGAGTCAACAGTTGTTTTTAGTGTGAATTAAGTTTGTTAACGATGAAGACGATATAAGAATAATAGAATAGATTACTGTACAGTTTTGTTGTCATCTACGTTTGAACTTGCAACCATAAGATCTTATTTATGGGTTGAGCTCTCAGGGTAGTAAATCACTGGATTGCGACCTATGTAACTACACAAATCCACAATGCCGCTGGGACGTTATAACTATAAGGGTTATTTGTCTACGCAGCAGTGCTTTTGGACCGTAGCTATTGTAAGAAATAAATTTAAATTCAATAAGCTTTAGTTAAAATCTGATTTAAATGTTAATGGCAATTTCTTTTGAAATTCAGTCATTTTCATTTTATACATTTTACTAATATTTCATTATTATCAAATTACGTCATAACAACTATTAAATTACGTCCTTAAATTACTTTAATCGTACGTTATTGGATTAGCTCAGATTTAAGAAATTGTTTCGGTTGATCAATTTTTAGGACTTTTGCCTTTGCTTATATATAAATAGATGAAAACATTTTCTTTACATTTTTACGAGACTTTCATTTGTACATTTCATGCCATTTTGATGTTCATGTTTATTTTTGTAAGTCTAAATACGTCCGGTGTGAACGTTCAATACTGAAATAGAGTCGTCGCAACTCGCATTGTATACTTAACTATGTTATCTTAATTACGACAATTCTCCGAAATTACAGTTGCAAGTCACTCGGAGACGCGTCTCGAGAGTCTCTTTTAAATGATTCGTCTTAAATCTTAAAACATTGTAAGTCTTCCTCCTTTTAGAGTGGAAGCGAATACATTTAGAAGTTTACTGTTTTAAACATTGCTAATATAACAGACCAACAATTTCAAATTTCTAATATTAATTAAGATTTATAAATTGTTTTCAAATATTCTAATCATCATCATAATTTAATATCAATTCCTCCTGTTAGTCAAGAGGTAATTTTTAAATTATTACAATTGAAATAAATTGTTGTCAACAAAGTGTTAATTACACGAAGTCAATATAACTTAAATATATTCATTAAATCATTATCTACTATATTATTACCGTAGACTACTGGTGTTGTACAAGTATTATAATAACGGATGTTATATAATAGATACGCAGGTTACCTACAATTCCAGTGTCTACATGACGCCATAGACTATAGTTTGCGTCACACCGCCTGCTTCTCATCTTGATGATCGGCATGCAATAAATAGTGGTCATAAATAATAAATATAATTAGATATCTATGGCAGTATATATAAGATATTGCAAAGATAGTAAACCTAGTATAAAAGTGCAATGGAGTTAGCAGACTACCTTTACTCTTAATATATTGAAACAAAACTAAAATGGAGCAAAATACTGTCTTTTTTATATAAATATCTAAGCTATTAAATCATAATATAAATTTAATTAGATTATATTACGAGTATGTAAAGTTATGCCTGGCTATCAGAGCACTAGTTTAAATAAAAGTTATGTTTAGATAAAGTCGCAATATTATTGAAAACATTATAAAATATGCCTTGTTGCAAGGGCATGAAGTCATAGATAAAATTTAATTTAATATATGAACGTAATAACTCATTTAACAAGAAACTTGTCTGTTTCGAAGGCAGTCAATCATAATAAATATTAGTAACTACTAACTAGATAATATATAGTACAAAACAATGTATCCGCTTCGGTATAATGCTAAAAACCTTGAGAGAACGCCATAAACTTATGTGAACTGAATATTGAATAACCTAAACAAAAACATAACATAATTATTACGCTGTCATTGAACACCTGCTTCAAGGAGTAACGTCAAATCTGTATAAAACAGAATATAAAGGAGGAAAGGGATTGTTAATAATGGGGAATGGGGCCTACATTTGTATCAATATAAGGTAGATTGTAACGCAGTTCACCTTGGAATTATCACGGTTAATTCCTGGTGATCTCGCCACGATAGGCTATTTAACTTGACTCTATGTTCGTCCTATCATCCTCTATTGATGTCTCATCAACGTTCGATATACGCAAAGCAGATCGGTGCAGTATTCTATTATCATCCAATAAAAAACGCCATGACAAATTTGCATTGTCCCCAGCTAAGCAGAGCGTGTGTTATTGGTGACTAGAAAACTGATACAAGTAGATAGATTATTGTTTTTGTTTCGCTAGACCACCGAGGCAGTCAAAATTTTATGTTTAGTTTTATTTACATATATACTGTAATTATTACTGGCAGAATTATATTGTGATACAGGACCATAATTAATTATAATTCTGCCAGCAAATATATCAAACTTTGTAGGGTGTAACTTTGAAGAACTCTGTTAGCAACATCTGTCTATCGTCATTATAATCATTTCACATCCATGGCATAAACTACATTGGAATATTTTTCTACTTACTCATTTTTCATATACCTACATTTGTTCAATTATACAATTTTTATATACTGTAACAAGAATTAATTCTAAAGATTTGATAACAGTTTAAATACAATTTCAAAAAGTTATAAAGCTATATTTAGTAGAAAGTAAAGTTTTATGCCATTTACTTATTAGTGTATGAAAAGTAAAGTATTTTATTACTCGTGTCCAGTGCTGTACTTTTCAAATTTACGTTTATAGGGGAAAGACAGCGTACATTGGCACGGCGCCAGTCCGCTGTCATGGCGACGCTATCAATTTCTATATAGTAACTACTTTAATCACTAGTATTATTGTAACCCCAGCATCGAATAAGGTCATGTAAAGTGACGTACAATTAACATGGAATAGAATAAATGAGGATATGTATAGCATTTGGTTTAAAGCAGGCAGGCAGCAAGCCGTATCTTATTATTTATTTGTACAACACATCTTTTGTTTTTTTTAATTTCGAATGCTTAGAATTCATTTGTACTATGAATAAGAATATTATTAGAGAGATATGAAAATACAATCGTGGTGTTTTACATCAATAAATTGATACGATTTCATATGACGCGCCTTGACTTCATTCTGTCATAAAGCAACAATGTACATTTCAGTATGAAGAGAGTAAGAGGACGATAAGTATTTCGAATACAAAAAGTGTTGTACTTAGAATTTAGAACAGTTATCACGATTCTGCGTACTCTGCCGAACTCTCAAGCCGAAATATCATCAAAGAAAACATTTCATCCTTGTTTTTATTATAATAAATATCAATATTATTAGTCCATAGAACTGACAACGTACATAACTGTAGTAATCACACATGCATATACTATATCTATATAATGGTTGTAGACATCAATCAATTTTATTAGTGCCTCATTGCTATCAATGTACCATGTCAGGTCGATCTCCGTGGGAACTTCCGGGCATTTTCGCCAAGATGGATTAAATGACTTGACTTACTTGCTCATGACATGTTCACCTTACCATCTTTTATCGGTGTTCCGCCAGACCATACGAGTGAAATTAGTGCAGAAAGGTATGCCGGCGCCGATCCAATATCATTAATTAAAAAAAAAAGTACAAAAGTAATTTGCTACAGTGTTAAAAATTTTTGACGGCAGTGTCCTGATTATTTTGTAGTACATTTAACGTCCAAAATACTTCACTATAGCATTGACATACTAATTCATTGAAGTACCTAGTAATAAATAATGTATTATATGAACCATTCGGAATAGAAAACAATAAGTGTATTCTGACAGCGTGTACATTATAAAACGATTTAAGTCTATTTGTTTTTTAGCTATCATACATTTTGTCACAAACGAAACAATGTGTTACCCACGTTGTACGTTGTACCGAAACGTTATCGGGTTTATTATAAACTTGGTAAAATTTAGCCGAGGTAGACATTTTAAATACTCGTCTGCGAACTCTGGTCTCGAAACACATAGCTGACACCACATACCTAACATTAGCCTCAGCTATGTGTTTCGGTTGTAAGATGAGTTTGCCTGAACAGGATAAGAGGAATGTTATCTTAGTTATCCAGAATTCGAACACACGTGTGGTATCACGTATAAGGGTCTTTGTAATTGCAATAACATAAAAAAAAGCGATAAACATTTCCGTACATCAGAAATTAAAAGCCTTCTAAAGTAATATCAAACTTTAATTAACCACATTAATTCCAATAAAAGTTGTTTGAAGTGAAATATGAGCCACATTAATAACTTTGAAAGCTAGTATTAATAACATCGAAATTTGAATCGTTCAGAGACAATTTACCATTTTAAAACAGAACAGACTTGAAACTAAGTTAGATAATGACAAATATACGCGGGATATATGTAGTAGTAATATATTTAGAAATAGAATTTTACGGAAGCTTTAATATAATCCATCAGCCAGCCATATCCAGCCATCTAAATCTAGAAGTGCTGTACTTTATAAATGGTAAGTCTGGCTATACTATTGAAATATACTAGTAAAAATACATCAAAGCTTTCTACTACTGATATAACCTCGCTTCGTTCTTTGCTTAATGATCTGTTCTAAGTTTTCGAGATTTGTAACTTTGAAATAGATACAAAAATTGCAATATATTTTATTGCTTTGAATAGTAAGTAATATTTATAGGAATATATATATGTATGTATATATATATAGTATATGTAAGACTTCAAATAGATAATTGTTAATCTAGATATACCATAAATATAATTATTTATTCTATTTACATTAATATTTGTTTCTGCTTTTTAGGGAACACTTCGCCGAATTCAAAAATTATCCTTTTTGATAACGGACCATCAATTCAACTACATATTAACATGAAATGTTTTCCTATATCATAATTATTTTTCTTATATTGCCGTAATTTGGCTTTACATTTAACAAATTAATTCGGTTTCTGTTCAGAAAATATGATATCAATAAGGATAAATTAGAAATTCAATATAACTTCGTTTTTCCAATGTTAGTAACATTGGAAAAACGAAGTTATATTGGTTCATCCAATTTCCTTTTAACGTTGGCATAATTACTTGCTACGATATGAATTTAGTAGTTTAAATATACTGATATAAATTTAAACATAATTCACCCTTTATACAGAAATAATAATAAAACATGTATCGTAATAAACAAACAATGAAGAATTAATCATATATCATAATATACTCGAAGATTCATTTTATTACTTTTTTTCCGTGTGGAGCTAATTGTTTGTCTTCTGTTTTGTCCGCTTGTTCTAGATTTACTGATTTCGCCAGTACAGTGTTCTTGTCAGTTTCTGGTTTACTTGTTGAATTTTCTTTTTCTATTTCTTCAGAATTTTCATTTTTATCTTTATTTTTCTTTGCATTTTTTATGGCTACTAACATTTCTGAAATATTAAAAAGGAAATTTGATAATGCCACAAAATAGCAGAGATTAAAATATTTAAAAAGTCTTTCTACGTCCTTTTAGCTTAAAGGAGTATCCAAATTTCATTATTTGAAAACTAATAAGAACAAATAAAGAACATAAAAGATCGATGAAAATTATACTACATAATATTAAATGAAATAAAAAGTATGTGATATTTAAAAAAATGTTATCATACATAGCTGCTGAGTCTAAAGCATACAGTTTCACATTGCTTCTTTCTTTCTAAATTCACTTTATTATTACTGATTTATATGTAAGTCTCCAGATACGCTACGCAAATCTACATTATAAGAAGAAATGGGTTTAGCGTCGTCAGGCTTTCAGAAAATTATGAAGAATATTACATCTCATAATTCGTAATCAAATTTTTCATAGCTTGGTAAGGAATATTCTTTTGTGTAAATATTATGGTAACCGTAATCTATATACCTACATACATGAACCACGGAAAACACGTTCAAAGAATCGAATGATATCATGGCTCCATGTCCCATAATTTCACTATCTAAACTCACCCTTCAACTCCATACATAGCACTGATTGGCGTCTTAAATAGGCGATTTTCAATTTTTAACGACTTTGTTATCTACTATAAAGTAAATGTTCTTTTGATGTGAAAAAAATAAATTTTAGTAGGTAGGTATTACCTCGTCTAAAATTTCCTGAAAGAGGCATTTTCTGTTTCCAAATTATACCTACATCAGACCGTTGTCTAGTAAAATTATTTATATTGTAGTATTTTAGTATATTCAATAAATTTCAGATGACAAAACTTTTGACAGGATTTCGATGGAATGAATAGAAAGTTTTTTTCCGATGTAATAAAGATAAAACCTATTTGCCGAAGGGAAAGTAAGTTTTACGAGGCATGGAAATGATTTGTTTGTATTTCGTCTTTGGTATAGTTTTGTTCCGAATTGAATTAATGCATACCGTACAACAGAACAATTTAAAGTCTATATTTGTTATTGTCTAAGCATTGATCTTAAGGTATATTTTTCTACTATCCATATGACAATAGGGTTAGTAAAAAAATTGAGGAGTTAAAGGAGAAATGTTTGTGTGATGAATTGGATAAATCGATGATCTTGTGGATAAAACTAAAATAGGTTCTGGGACAGCGGGTACACAGGATGATTGGATTTATTTATGAATAACACTTTCTAATCGATCTACTAATTATATATATTCTATTATAGAAAGAAATAAAATATTTTAGTAAATTAAGAAAGAAAAATATAATGTTCGTTTTTACAATAATCTGAGGAACGATCTATCAAAATTTTATAATACAATACTTTTTAAATATAAAAAGTTAAACTAAAGCGGTTTCACAACAGTTTGGTCCGGTGAGTGTCAATGAAAATTTGTGTATTAATAGAAAAATGTCTATTAAATTTCTCCTTCATTTATATGTGATATATGCAAAATATAATAAGTAGCATGTATGCTAGGTTGTGACCTCCACACATAAACTATATGATCTAAAATTAAACGTAAGATATGCGATACGTCATAAATATAGGAATTTCAACGTAATTTGTCATCGTATGTTATGCATAATCGCTTTCAAATAATTTTGAAGATCATATAAGAGAGAGAGATCAATCTTTCAAGAAATGTTTACTGAAATACATCGCTAATGAGTTTATAATGATACTTTAGTAAGTATATTATTATTTTGATGTAAATATAAAGTAAGTTCTATATTTTCCTAATAAATACATTTATTAAATTAAGAGAATTGTTGACTAAAGATTGATTAATTAAATGTACTTTATACAAATTTAACTTATCACGCCAGAAGAAATACGAGCAGAAACTATACATATTGTCTGAAGATAAATACATTGTCTTTGTAAGCGATAATAACTTTTTTAAATATACTGCTGATAAAGTGACAAACAATATTGCACTAGGACCTCGAATGCAATAATGACAGTTGTTGACTTAATTTACACAAATAAAAACATATAATCGTGGTATAAAACCTAATGTTTATAATTTTTTTTATAGATGATCTTTCTATTTATGTTAACAAAATAGACGAACAGATTGAGTACGTACATATAACGCTCCTAGCTATAAAAAACAAATTAATTCTGATTGATCTTTCAATACAAACCACTAGAGTCAGTGGAAAATACCTACTTAAGGTTTAGTTTTTATCTAAAGCAACCACTGAGAATGAATCTATTACTAATCGCTTACATTTGACTGTTTATATAAATTTATTTAGATTGTAGCTATTATCGCTTAAGCGATAATACCGCCTTTTATACCTTCGTACCCCATATATTCTGTTTTTTGTGTTTTAAAGTGCAAGAAAGAGATGAAATAGATAACATGTTGTCATTTTTTAAATTTTAACCAAAATATAAATTTATATCCTAATATATGATATAAATGATCTGCTATATTTACATATCTCTCATACTAATTAATAAGTTTGTTAAAAGTGTTGCAAGTCATCTAGTCATAGCAATCGTAAAATATGAAAATAAAAATATTTAAATCACGACCAAATATTTTGGTACGAGAAAACCCTGCACTAAAATAAAAAAAGAAAACAATACATTTGGCTAACTTTGAGATAAAATATGATAGTGCACTTTTTGGGTACAATTTAAGAGGATTGGAAACATCGTTTTGGGATTGTGAAACGAAATCTCATTTACAGTACGACGAATAAAATGTTGTGATGAGATTTCTCTTCGTTTCTTTCAGCTATATTATTGCTACATAAAAACAGATCAATTCCTTCAATAAGCGATCATGATGTATAGCTATGTCCTAAGCATTAGATTGTACTGTTCAAACGTTCAATAAGTCACGAACTTTAATCGAGGTTTGAAACGAGGTTTATAAATTTATTACCATTTAAGTATTCGAATTCCAATTTACTAAATTGGAAATTTTATTATAGTATAATAGAGTATTCCACTAGATTTGATGAATTATAATATAATTGTATACCTACACTACTGTAATTCCAGATTGTGTAGTCAGAGACATTGTTAATTGTCAGCGTTCTGATGACTTCCACATTTGACATGCTCACATTTCATCTCATATGGAAACTAAAGTGCCAATGAAGCAAGCCTTTCGCCGTCTTTTGGATTACTTTCTTTTGTGGTCGTTGTTTCCATCACCAGAAAGGTAGTCAGAAATATAAATTGACACAAAATTGTCTTTGTGTCAGGCATTTTTGAACTCACCACCGCCTTTCTCATAGTTCTCACACTACAGTTATAGCTTGTTAAGACGCTGAGAACTTTGCCGTCAAAAGTACCGTTATTGTTACCAAGACAAAAAGCAGCTTGAATATTGAAATTATGTAAATGCGACAAATGGTTCAGTGATGCTTCATATTCATAAAAATATTATAGAATAAAACTATCACCGCCTGTGTGACTGACGCCACTGTACGCTGTGATTGTAGATTTACACTGTGCTAATGCTAGTTTTCAGGCGCCTTCCACTCGCGCCGCGGAACACATCACAAGCGATTTATGCTGTTAACGCAGGATACTAATCGTGAAACGAGAAAAATCAAATTATCAACGCTGCATTATTAAAAAAGTGATACTATATACATGGTGATGTTCTATACGTATATGTATCAATTACTCTCCTTTTGCTCATGTAGAAATTTTGTCAAAATTGGTAGTCAATAATGATATTAAAGAAATAATATTATTTTATCTGAAAACCAACATTTACTTAGGTAATTGAAATACAGAAATGGCTACATTTGGCAAAAGCGATTAAACTCAACAGCGGACATAATAAATCTTGTAAGATCCCTGGTAACTGCTTCATTTTCCTGGCATTTTGCTCCTATTCTGTCCATTTTTTGCTAATATATTTTCGTATTACGATATAAATATTTCATACTAAAAACTTGTAAAGGTGTTCGATAGTTATGTCAAGGAAAAGGTCAAGATAAAAAGATCCCAATTTTTTTTAAACGAAGCGAATTTTTTTTTTATGGATGAGTATAGTGCACCCGTGGGGAGATGATAAGATGAACATGAGGTCAGGGCAGTTAGCCTATTTTAGAAATTCACCAGTAAGTATTTTATCGCGATGGTTTCTAGAGGGAACCACGTAGAAGTCAACCTGATACCTGTGGTACATGGCCCTACACATATCTATTCTAAATATATTGGATACAGTAACTACTTTAATTTGACCATAATCAACTGTAGTTATAGGCTGTAATTGAAAATTAATACCTTAGAATATTATATTATTATACTTTTATACAAAAAATGTTACAAAAGGAACTAAAGTTTACTATTAATTTCCTACAGTGAATGACTAAAGTATTATAACTTATTACTTTGCTGAAATAATGTCGCGAATAACTTTTCCCATTAAGTTATGCGCTCTGGGTTTATTTATTTAATGAAATAATACTACTGGTATACATATTCTGGTGTCCTACAATTATAATTTGTACCTATATTATATATATATATATGTAAAGGAAGCTACCTAATCTAATTCCAATATAGCATGAAAAATACCTATTTATATATGTATATTATGTATGTTTCTAAGAATTACTGTTTATTTTAAAATAGCGTCGTAACTCTTTTGATTAATAATGCCTAAAGTTGATATTCACAACAAAATTCAATTTCACAAAATATGCAAAAAGGCGCTCTGTGCTCCATTATGATTTTTATGAAATGAAAATGTAAATTTATATTTTTGTTTAGACTTCTGTTTATTTTATCAAACGCTGCAAATAGCACATTTATAAATTTATTTCACTGCTCAACTGTGAAATGTACACATAAGCACAGATAAATCAATTTTCCGATAAAAAAAATTTTTTTAGTAATCGTTATTCTGCTGATATAGGATTTTTAGTATTTTTGGCATTTATCGACAAAAATTAGGTAGGTTTATCTTAGTTATTTTGTATTTTTATATATCAGTGAAAAAAAGTTTTTTTAACGAATTTGAACATTCATTAAAAGGAATCAACTTTTGTGAACCGATTTAAGTAGTACAATTAAATATGAATACGAGTAAAGTAGGCACATTATGTATCTATTAGTTAGGATATGTCTATATATCTGAAGACTATGTAATTGGTATATATCATAAAATATGCCATTATTTACAAGTACTTTTCCCATGATATTTACAGGCTCTATTGGAATATAGTTTTGACCATAAAATACATAGGAATTTAATATATCTAACAAAGTGAAACGTAGTCCGTTACAGCTGGATATGTTGGTCCAAAGTCGTGTAAGTGTACTAAGACCGCAATAAAACTAAAACCTCGGCGCCAGAATTAAATTTATATTTGAAGTTGGAAGCCATACCAACCTTACGAAGCTTTCAGTTTACAGCCGCAGTACATATCTCTTCAAGACTTGGCTTCCAGTTAGCTGAAAAATACCACTACATATAAAACTCAGTTAGAATTTATTTAGAAAATAGCTGTGGTAGTATCTAGAATTATGGATATATTAACTTTACCTTAATACTTAAGATCGCTTACCTACTACTGTTCGAATGCATTATTTTGTTAACAAACTCAGAATCTTTTTTTGTGCGCTATGTGAGCTCTGAGATAAAAAAAAAACATTTTAGACCTCGATTAATGAAGTTTTCGAACTAATTTTTTATACATTATACAGTAAACTTTTTACTAGAAAAACATTTTATATAATCCCAGGCGATACGGAAGTGTTAAAATCATAAAATATTCTGAATGCTTTAGTGCAGGCTCGTATAATGGCTCACATGTCGTGACATGGAACTATTAATCTTCGTCCCCCTGACTAACATATCTACCAATAGATAATAGCTCTTTGCAAAATAACACAATTTATGGCAACTACATTAACACATTAAAGATTGACCTCTTTACCTTGTAGGACACGTCGAGCAATAATTAATCTTCCAAAACTACTCTGGCATGTATAATACCCATTACTTAACAATAGATTGTATAGGAAAATTCATGTTTTTGAGATTGAATATTCAGAAAATTAATTATTCCTATCCGATTATGTGAAGAGGAGATTCGAAATTCCCTTGTGCTTTTATTTTTTTTGTTATCAAAATGGGGATACGTTTACATTATTTTACTTCTATTCTATTTATAATTATTTATTGTCAAGCAGCAGCCGTCCGAGTGCTTGTAAGCAATGTTTCGGTTACAGGATAAGATACAACACAAGAAATTACAGGGTAAGAAACATGACATCTTAATCCTCCACAATGGCAATGTATGAGTGGTCCCACATGGAAGTATAATGTCCGTGGTGGGTACTGTTGTACATGTATATAGACGACGCTTACCGTTTACCACCGAGTAGCCCGTCTTGTTTGTCATTCTAATTACATAAAACACGTTTATCTTCTATGAGGTGTTGATGAGATTTAATTTTGTTTCATTACATAAAAGTAAACAAGAATTTTGACTTCGACTAACGATTTTGACTAATGAGTAGCTAACTAAGCACTTTTCTCGGCTCTTTTGAGCATTATATTCTTAAGAGAGGAAATAAAGAATGGAAGCTAGTGGGGGAAACAGGTCATTGGTAATTGTAATACGACGAGGCTTTTCCTTAATTAAAGACAAAACTTCCTTTGTAACGATGGTACCTTTGTGATGTATTTACACCCGCGTGTCAATGTCAAGTTTGATACATTGATCTGTAATTGTCATTTGTCAAAATAGAGTGTGATTTTGCATATTAGAGAGATTAAGAAGATGGCGTTTCTGCGAATGTCCGATGTTGGTAAAAACAGTAATCAATAAAAATCATTAAAAAGGCGTGTTATTTTTATTCAACTTTATCAACCTTTATTACAGAATGCCTAATTATACCTACTGTTTAGTATATATGTAACTGTTTTTGTTTGACAATTCATACAGTGCCATCTAATCCCAAGCTAAGCAGAGCTTCAATTATTGGTACTAACTATTGATACTGTCTCACTTGAACTCAAATATTTTTTTTATAAATACGTACATATTACAAAGTAAAGCGGTTTTCTTAACCGCCTAGATTACATAGGCCATTTTACTATCATTCATCTTTAGAGGCTGATTAGGTAGTATATTTGGTTATTCGTAATATAACTTTTTATTAGGTACATATCTAGTATGTAGTATATTAGTATGGGAAAGCAACCCAAATTTACTCAGTCACAAAACAAATAACGTTCAATCAATTTCGTACCATAGAACTCATACATAGAAATAGGAAAGAAGCGGCACGTCAAACAGAATTAGTGTGTTCTCTCTAGACAGTAGGGAGCAACATATCAGATTACTAAATAAGAAATCTGTGCTGCCTCAAACGAAATATAAATATTTTTTTATGTAACACTACCATTTGTTATATGGTAGTGTTCTAGTTAGAAATTTCCCTTGTAACTAGAGATTAATCAGCCGGCTAATCTCTAGTTACAAGGGAAATTTCGATTTCTTATATTTTGTGTCAATGTAAATTATTAATAAGTAAAGGTAACATAAAACTATATGTACAATAGAATCATAATAAAAAACAATTATATATATTGTAAAATAATCTCCGCTGCGTCTGTCTGTACATATTCGCGGTAATCTAAAAAAATCAACTGAATTTTCATGTCATTTTCATTTCATTTTCAATGTCTTGTCTTCAAGTACATGTACACTATACTATATACCATGGTTATGCTGTCAGCCTTTTGGTAATGTTTCCTTAAAGACATCCTCACAAATCAAAGATAACTTGGTTAGAAAAACCAATCGATATATATGTACGTGTTACATTTTAAATACTCTCGCTTTCTTTCTTCTACTAATACTTTAAAAAATAAATGGTAAAAAACTTCAATACTTCTTGAAGCTTCCTGAATTACTCGGAATCTAAGAAAGACATATATCTACATACATACTTGAGCACTTATTTAACAGCGAACCCAACATTGTGCTGCGTGGACGTTGGTTGATTATTAAAGCTTAGACAGGATATTGATATCAGCAATAATGGAAGCGATAAGTTACGAGATCATCAAATTATAAATTCACAGTAAACTAAAGAGTACCTACCATGTGAAGTCGATGTCATCAAGGTCCCTCTGGAAACATTCGATGTTAATTCTTAGTGAAATTGCCATAATCTAACTAACAACAGAAACGACTTCATGCTCATCCTATCATATTCCACTGGTGCCACAAGTAGCACAGGTGGGGACGCTATTCCATTATATTATCATCCATTAAAAACACCAGTGTATTTTTTATGTATTTCCCCTTCAGTTTTCTGATGAACTTTCTAACAATAGAATTATTGATCATCCTAGAATGATTTTGTTGTATATTGCTTACAATGGTGTAGGCACCTTTGTGCTTAAGAATTCTATTTCACACGTTTCAATCACGACATTCCCATTAATTTCACAAAGCTGTTGATGCTTAAACCATATTTCTTTATATGAGTGGCTGCTTACTCCAGAATTTTTTGTAAAAATTTACCCGTTATACCGAGTATTACAAAATAGTGCGAAACAATCATGAAAAAAGCGGCAAAGTATGAAAGAATTGGTAGATCAAGGGTATATGAAATTCATTTTTTGTTTCAATTTAAGTCATCATCATGATGCTATTGGATAATTAACAGTTGGAAATTATTTTGTGTTTTTTATTTGTTATTATGTTTTACTTGTAATATTAGATAATATGACCACAGTAACAGTGCTTTTATTTACTCTTTTCTTTGTTTATATATATATATATATATATATATATACAAACAAACAAAAATTCAGATATAGATATATATATATATTTCTGGATATGCATAATATTGTCTAAATCTACCCAGCACCGTGATATACATATGTTATTTGTATCACAAATACGTACCCACATGAATGCGCAAAAAACCCATTTCGAATGTTTAACAATAAATATGATAGCATATTTATTATTTAATTTATAAAATCGTATATTCATGTATTTCCAAGATTTATGTATTAATATTTTGTTCTCCGTTCAATCAGTCACTTTTAAATGGCCTGTTAATAATACTCTTGAATAAAAGTAAATGTAAATGTAGTTTGTCACATAATTTATATGTTTATTTTACCATAGCAGTTTCTAAAATATTACTCTGTTATAACAAACAATTTGGATTTACATTTTTCCTTATTTTCGGAACCCTAAAAAAGTAATAAATCATAAGTCATAAAATCCATCCCTTAATTATCTAGATTAGATAGGTGCGTGTTAACTCATGCTGTAGTGAAATCACGTTAAGAGGTAGGGGTAATAAATATTCGTGTTACATGCCAGAGGATTAGACTTGATCTTGATTAGTGTTGCCATTCACAAAATATGTCGTGCAAGATGAATATTATTCTACCAGCGCACTGTATTAGTAGTTAGCTTATCTTTACTTAAAGTTTTATTAAGAGCCTTTGAATTTAGCCTCTAAAATGACATACATATATGGAACAATCAGATACGCATACTCGATATTAAGTAAGGATTCTTCTTAGAATATTTTGGTTATTCCAATACTATATATATTTTAACATTCAGAGTACATGTATAGTGTTACCGTTTATTTTTTTTTAACTGGAGGGTCGAACGTTCTGACGGACCAAGACAATATTAGTCAACGTCGCCGATATACACGGACATTACGTTATCACGTGAAGCCCGTAATATTATTCATGCATTGGATACATGTATCATATAATTTCGCTGCCACCCTATCCATACTTCAACCGAAACAGCTCACAAAGCAAGTTGCACGTCGAAATTAGGTGATACAGATATTCAGACCAGTCTCCCTCAGTTGTATTTGGGAACAACTTTATATGCAAATACGTGAAATATATACTCTATCACAGTGAGGTTTTAACAATATATTATCTTACAAAAAAAATACTCGCATAAAAACTTCGTAGAACTGTAGAGATGAATCTAGAAATCGATGTAAGGTCAGGGTTACGTCGTAAATATTATTTAATCTATAGTTAAGGTTTACTTCCATTTGCTCGGGATACACCGGATGCAAAATACGTGACTAATATTACATTTAAACTGACATACAAATAACATTACCGAGACAATCGACAATCAATCGGCATTAAAATGGAAAATGTTCTCAATACGTCTATTTTCCAGTACGTGTTTGATACGAGATGACTTTCTAATTGATAATTATCATTTATAGTCATCTAATAGTCATTTTGAAAATTCTTTTTAAATACTTTTTGTTTGGTTGGTTTAGTATCAAATTCGTTATAGTTGGAGTAGGTTTCTTGTTGGAAAACATGATATTATACTTAGGCATATACATATAAACTATTGTAGATGTATATAATATGTGTATATGTAGATACTAATTAGTCTGTGTTGCAGGAACAATATGTAAGCATATATATTTTATTAAAAAATTGATTTCAATTATGATGATTAATATAATTGACGAAGATATCGCGCAGTCTCTCAAAATATTCAGTTAAATTTGTAACTTGCATAATATATAAACTTAAGATTAATTTTCGCGTAGATGTTCTATACAGAAACAAGCTGTAATCGGTTGCTTGTATATAATAGCTAAATCCGTGGATCTGCTTGGCAATACTACACAAGAACATACCATATACCATTGAGATAAAAGTAAACCTTTAAAATTGTTTTTACTCCTAAAGGGTACGGGCACAGATAATATCTTATTAATAATATAAACGCGATAATTTGTGAGTATGGATGGATGTTTGTTACTCCTTCACGCAAAAAGTACTGAACGGATTTTAATGAAACTATACAGTAATATAGCTTATACATCAATATAACATATAGACTATAAATTTTACCCGGATGAAACCGCGGACATAGCTAGTAAATAATATTCCATATAAATTTTCTTTAGGTTTTCATCTTCATATTTTATCTTATATACGTATGCTATATCTATGCGCAATTCGTTTGTCTAAACAATTGGATGAGTTCGTGACTCGGAATAACTTTTGAATTTATTCATATCCTCAGGTCACAGATCAAACTATCCGCTGTTTGAGTAACGGTACATAAGTAAGTATTAGAAGCTACTCGCGATTTCGTCTACATTTTTTTAGTTAGAGATAGTCTACATCCGTTCAGTATGAAGATGATATGATGAAGAGGAAACCAGGTCCCACGGTTACAAATTTACCAGTAATTGACAACAATGGTTTAAAAAAGCAACCACGTTGAAGATGGGCATACTATGTGCTGTGTGCATACAAATTTTTTTGCTAAACATTTTTCCCTTAACTGAAGATAATGAGAGAGGCAGGCTGAGAGCAAGACTGTCCTTCCGAAAGCGAGAGAAAATGTCACCTTATAAATAGGTCAATAACAACATCAGTAACGCAGAAATAATACATTTTCAGAACTTGGATTAGCATTCCGCCACAAATTATGAATAAAATTGATACTTAAAAATAATGTGCCTTTAGAGACACTCCAAATAGCACAAAAGAGTGTTGAGTTGTTTTTATACCACTTTTCCGCATTTTGACGACGGTTAGTAAAGTTCATGGCATCTATAAACAAAGAAAATAGCTGATGTTGTATCTCTAATATTATACGTAGTAACGAAAATAGCTTAGGAATTATAATTAATCAATTTATATGGACACTGATAGAAGATTGTCTTAACAAATTAAAGAGAACATTCTTTTTTATTGAGTTAAATTGTCTCGACTTTCTTTGTGATCAAGCGGTTTAGCACACTGTTTTTCTTGTGATGATATGGTATGATGGATGTATTCATTAATATTATTGTTTGTTTTGATCTGGGTTCTTCCTATGTACAAAGTAGAATAGAATATAATATAAAGATCATTATTGAAATAAACTTACATTTAAGCATCTTTCAAAAGTTGTGTTGTGGTTAGAAAAATATTTTAAAGTATTTCGAATTACTTAAAAATATACAAATTATAACCAGAGAGCCAAATACTTTTAAAAAATTTTATATGTGCGTAAATCTTTTTTACAATATTCTGAATTTCGTTAAGAAATGTCATTTAGAAATGTTCTAAAAGACTATATTTCCAGAAACAATCGTGAAATTTTTTCACCAGGAGATAGATTAGGTGTTTAAATAAACACTGCAACACACCAAAATAAGTAGCATAACAAAATATGTCTAGATTTACATCTTTAGACAACTGACAATAACTAACTTTGTAAACTGACACTACTCGTATTATCAGTCATATACTAAATTTGAGAGTTTATGCAAAGAGAATATTCGTGATTGGTATACACTAATACCTAATTACTATACACACACCTACTTAAAAATCGGATGAATTCCTGTACTGTATTAAAATTGTTGTAATTTGAATTTAAAAAACCACTAATTCAAGAAGTCGGTTACATGACACAGAGTGAAGCCAAATAAGTTATGATTGAAACATACAAATAGTCACATTACATATTACTTATAAATAAAAAGTATGTAATTAGTATCTCATATCTGTTATATGACTATGATTAACTATTGTAACTATTGTATTATTAATATAACATAAATATAGTTATACTACGTAAAATATTTACTGCTTTCAACATTAAAAATAACTACTGTAATAGGTGAGACTAAGGTATCCATGCTGACTACTTTGTACGTACGTGTAATTTAACTCAAAAATTATTAATATAAAGTGGTTATGTAACTTCTCTAATCTTGCTTCCTTCATACGAGCCGTATAATCATATGTCTACACATGTAATAATTAACTCAATTTGACAACACACCACTTAATTACTAGAACCACACCTATCATACCACTATCCTGTTACCGAGATTGGTTTTGAATAGTTTCATTCGTATATTATTATTGATGCTCATAGTATATTAGTACGATTATTAAAAATAACATTTAGAAGAATAAAAACTTAAAGCAGCGATAAGTTCACTTATAACCAGCCCAGTTTATTAACACATTATTTTATTAACGTAATCGTGAAGAACACCACGAATGTCACTTCATTATATGACGCCCTTTGTAGGTCCAACTACTATAGATGTTATGCTTCCTTATCGCACTCTAATTTCACTGCTATGTCTCACCCTCCAGACGAAACACAGCTAATCAAGAAGCTATTGAAGTCAATGAACTCGGACAACTGTAAGAAGTCTATATCCTACCTAACATATTCACTATATGTTTAACCACTTGATAGAATAGTGACACTTATCTACTTTCTGTTACATTTATATTGGTAATGTTAAATTTAATTCTCCTAATAATAGTAAACCTATATTTCAAATCATAAATTATAGCAGATGTCTTGAATACAGTTCACAACATGCATGTTGATATTATGTAATAGTATATATACTGGGTATCTTCACGTCATTGGGTATGTCAGAACCATTATGAACACGTAACGGTATCTGTCTTAATTTATGTGTATTTAAAACCATTAGTCCTAATGTTTCTTTATATTCTGCGCCTAATATTAATGTAACTAATGTAATTTAAAACACACACTTATCCATGTGGAAGAGTTCGCTTGATGTTCGCTTGATGATGTTGAAAAGATGTTCGCTTAAGGAATTCTATAGGAACAGAAAAGGTAGCTTTCTTATTTTGTTTTAAATCTTTCTTTTTCTGGTACAAATAGTTTAAAAAATAAAACAATAAAGAGATTTTATCTTCAAAACTGGCTTCAAAATTAACATGTTAATGTGCAATGAGCGTGGCATGAGTCAGCCTTCTTTTTTCTAGTATTACTACCTAATCGTGGGACCATTTTTAATTTTTAATATTTTGAATTTAAATTTTATAGTCATTACCAAAAGAAATTATTAACCTCTCACTTATGTATTAGGACTATCATAATTGCCATTCCAGTTAGGCAAAGAACGCAAATGATTGTTTTCCAAAGTAAGATTAGAAAGGATAAGAAAAGGAAACGGTTTCTAAGGTGCTAAATACAAGCATAGATCGAATACACACAGAAATAGACAAATAAGATTTTCGTGTGGCGGCGGTATAATAACAGTTTGATCAGAAAATTATAATGTGTAATAAGTACTTAGTTATCAGTCGTTATGACGAATATGACAGTTCCAATTCAATTAACATTATATGATTATTCAAATGTCTCGCAATAGAACGAAGTAGAATAAATTTATTAAAAATAACCGGCATAGGAGCCACAGGAGGAAGTATGCACATAATATCGACGTAGGTGTCTATAACGTTTTGCGCTGTTACATTTAAATAAGATAACAACACTCGTAGGAAGGTTCACTGGGTAACACTTGCGACTTATTTATTGCTGCGTCAGACTATATCCCTCCTGCATATATGTAACAATATTATTTTAGGTCGCCTTAGGGAATGTGCCACTATCATGCATGATGAACCACTTTATTTGGCAAACGTTCCATTTACTCGTACGCGTTCAGCTGGCATAAATAATAAATTTTTACTCAAATATTCAAAATGACGATAATATGATACAGATTTATATACATGTGTTTTTTACTAGCGATATAGTAAACAGTATTAAGAGAGGAAATAACTCAAAAAGTTATTCTACAAACAATGTTTTGTTTAACCATTTATTATTAACTTAGCGATAAGATTGTCTTTTGTTTTTTCGTGGCTATCTCTTTTTATTAAATCAAGTATACAAGGAAATGCATTTTTCAAATAAATATAGTATAATAATTTTCTTGGAAAATACTTATTTAAGTCATTGCTACAATCATTATCAACGTGATTTGCACAGCCTGAATAGCTTAATAAATCTTGGTCATCAAGATTTCAAGTCTGTACCAATTAAGTAACGAATGTTTGTCACTCGAACCCAATAAACTCAGTCTCTCGAACTTATAACTAATTCATCAATGTCCATGACCCCATTGAGATAGTCAACGCCTTTATAAAGTATCTTTGTAATATATACTGGCTACAATATATACAACAATGTAATACTAGTGTATGTATATTTAAATTAGTCATAATATGTAGAGAATCGGTCTACACATGGGTCTAAAATTGATAAAATAATCAAAGCATTATAAATAAATCGAGGACGATTTCTTATAAGAAGTGCCTCCATCATCATTTTTGACATGATTTTACTCCCATTACAACTACTCCAATAGTGCCCTCCAATTTTAGTGTTGTGCATAGGCCGTTTAATGACAATTCTACTGAGTTTTGTAAATATGAAGAGATACAAATATACCTGTTGTAGGTTAAGTTGCCGTTTTATCAATTTCATCTTGATTTTCTCAGACTATTTCATTAAAAGTCAAAATATGTACATATAAATGTACAGTTATAAATGACGAGCAATCATATAATTATAAGTAATCATATAATTAAGTAATTAAAAAACATTTATTAACATGTATTCATTCTAATATAAAAATGCGAAATTATTTCGCAACTAAATTGCTGAATAGATGTTATTGAAATTTAAAATGAAAGCAATATGATTTTTTTTTTGATAAAATTTATAGACTAACTTTTATCAAAAAAAAATCATAGTCTCCGTCTTCATGATAAAATCTGTATTATTATTTTCAATATACCTAAATATACATACATATTCCGAATATAGACCGTAACAAAAATATTTAATGCTTATCTACCATGTTTTATATATATACACTCTCCATCATATATGTATATATACTCTTCATGTTTTATATGTTGGAACCCTGTTTCCTCAATACATGCAAGTAACAAAAAGACGAAAATTATATTATAAAAAACTTTAAGTGAAGGATGGATAGATGTTTTGTCAGTTTCCATGGTATAAAGTCAATTTTCATAGCATCTGCCATACCCATTGATGTATTGCCACAGTATACATATGTGAGCATTGTTGAAATAACTATTTATGACGTATTTAACGATTTTGTAACTAAAAAATACCTTAAATATATAATGGTGTATAATTAGCCAATAAACAAAACATGCAACAACGCCAATGTTGGGCTGAAATTGTTAGTCAAATTAAAGGTGTGAATTTTTTTTTTAAAATATGTCAGTATTACTCATTAATGTATTATGTACAAGTTATACGTATATTATGAACTATCAAAGCTCTTCATTGTTTATTTTAGCACTACATGTTACAGCTATATTTGTTTGAAAATTCCTATAGAATCTCTTTGATGTTCATACACCTGAGATACAGAACCTATCATCTTAAGATGTTACTGCATTCATAAACAAACGTATTTTCAGTTTATTACCTTTCTGGTGATAATTTGGCTATGAAAATTGACACATTATGAAAAGGGTCGAACATTCAGGGTATTACGTGTGTTCCAGTGAATCAAATGTCATTCCTTTCTCGTTTTGATAAAACGTGTCGCGTCGCACCCTTTCTTATGATCCTAATATTTATTTCTGTCTATCGTTTATTTCGAGTATTCCTTCTCATATAGATATAGTCATGAGCTATAGTCAGCTGTTAATACATCCATTCCAAATCATAGCATAATATGAACACAAAACCTTAATAATAAAACTGGCTTAGTACCTATATATAACACCACATACATTCTTACATTGTTATTGTATGTCATATATACATATATATTGTTTAAGAATGATTGAGAATTGACTTTAAATGTTCTATGAAGTTTATTTAACCACATACAAAAAACTAGGTTTTTACTCTTTTAGTTTTTAAGGCTAAATGTTGCCTAAGTCGATTCTCGTGATACAATATGTCTTCATGTCAAACATTAATATCTGTTCAGCTGTTAAGTCACGAAACTCTATGAAAATCGCTATAACCACAGAGGAAATATTACGACACAACTGTGAGGAGATTGACGATTAGTTGTAGGTATAAGTATTGAAGTCCCTTTTATATCATCACTGTTAATAATAGTCTAAACTGGCAATCTTGTAATATATGACATTTGCAGAATGTTAAACGAATTGTAAAGAATAAATTGTAATATACGCATTATAATGTATTTTAATTATTATTGACATTGTACCTATGGGAAATATTGTCTCATCTTAATATTAGCAATGAAAATCTTCCAACGTAATGTTTATGTAAACAGTTGATATTAACTGTTTCCATATAGACGAACTGTAAATATTTATGCAAGCAATGGTGTTATGAAAGAATGTATCGAGCTTCGATCATAAACATTACTATATTTTTGATTTAGTTAAAACTATGAAACAACAATGAAATGATCTCTCTAAAAATAAATGTAACAGTATTGAATACTGGCAACAATTGATGAATTTCTATTTTCTTATTACACGTCCATTATTTTCTCCTTAGGAATTATATTTCCTCTTATGAAATTAACTCATATATGGGATTTATTATCTGGATGAAATCTGACATGGAGACCAGATCGCTCTATGGGTAACGAGCGGGTACTGCCGGACTCCTGCCAGCTAAAACCCCAAGGTGTATCTCTACCTTGCTTATTGCCCGAACTACGGGTGTGCGTGAGCAATGAGGTTTTAGATAGTTCAACGATTATCAATCAATTATCCCCTTTATGATATTTCAATCGATATATATATATAGGCACATAATTACAATTTGCAATTTAATACTAGAGTAAATCATAACAAGCTAAAAATCCCAGATTCAGATTTATTTATTTAGTAAATAAGGAGATGCAATTAGGTACCACAAATAAACCTGCCAAATTGTTAAGATAATAACGTGAAAGTACATTTTTCGGTATTATATAATTCCACTAAGGCTGTGCAAGTAACCCTTAATTAAACTATTTTACTACAAATATGAAAAAGCAATTCATATTACCTTCTATGTTTCAATACTACATGTGTAAATACGCAATATAAATTTATTCGAAACCTTACTACAATCTTTGAGGAATCACTCACAAGACAACAATGTTACACATTTTGTTCAGTTGTAAAAGCAACTATGATCTACACAATAAAGTATATTTTAAAATTACAAAGTAAATCTAGGAATACATATAAATGCAAATACATTTAATAATTTCCGTTACATTGCCTATTTAATTCATATGTGGTTAGACTAGATACATAATATAGGTATGTATAATTAATACTGAGAAATCAGTTGTTTTTTATTCCTTGTCCTCCGTATACTGTTTGCAGCAAAGCAAAATATGACCAAGATCTCCCCATTATCTGAAATTTATTGGACTGTGATATAAAGTGGGTATAAATATGTAGAGCAAAGAAAATAACTTGGAAAAATCTTAAAAAAGAAAACTATATACGGTAAAGACATTATTAATACAAAAAAAATTACGTTCATAAGCGGTTAGAATGTCCTACATGAATTGACGGGCTCGGTAGTCTAGGGGTTTATCGCACCGCTTTACTTTCGTTAGTCACGGATTCGATCCCTCGCACGATAAAAAGATTTGTATTTGTGAAAATAATTGTTTGTACCCGGGTGGGTTTGACTCTGGGTGTGTTATATTTGTAATAGTATTTCTATCAGTTGTCTAGTACCTATAACACAACCTTCACAACTTAACTTGAGTCTAGAATTTGGTGCTGTTTGAATGTCTAGAGTTCTCTGCCGCCTTGCAGTACTTCTCTCGCTATCTCGGATGCTATAAGACATCGTAATTGTGAAATACTAAGGCGTAATTACTAAGTCCTTATTATTATTATCTATGTTAAAATCTAAAACCACTATTTTATCCTAGTTTGAACCTGCATATCTTGCTGGACGTGCTTAACCAGTATTCATGTCACTAAACTATCGTTTCTAGAATATACTTGTATACTGACGACCCCTTCGAATTTATTCGTTACAACATTATGTCACTTGGCGTCAATGCATTACGTAATCTATCAGGGGTGTAAAAATAGTACCCGTCAAACAATGTATATATGTATTGTACGGAGGGAAATTAATTATATACGTATATATATTGCGATAGCTGCATGGTTAATAAAATATATGCATAAATTACATATAACATAATTATGTACATCGCTGCATATGACGATTCAACACTTGATAATTAATTGCGAATATCATTTATTTTTTTAATTATAATTGGAACAGTAAACAAGCTAATAGCTGGCTAGTAAATGGTAATCATAAACAAGAACAGCTCCACGAATATTACGTGACCATGTGACCCCATGATACAAAGAGAAAGAGATATGTCATACCATACTCATACTACATTTTAGACTATTTATCTATGTCTAAGTAAATCATACAACAATACATTTTACAATATTTCTATAACTGAACAAATTCGACAGCATTCTACTCTAAACCTATTAGACGTAGACTTATCTTGGTTTTGCAATATAATCTTACATGTTTAAAATAGAACCAAGTGCTAAATATTTCTATGCTTATTTATATACAACTCTTGATTCATTTTAAGCGTAGATATAGGCGGATTCCGGAAACTCATGGCTCATCCCTCAGTACATGATCTATCTGAACATGATAGGCCAACGTAAACCTGTCGATAACTGCATCCTTTCACTTTCGCATTACATTCTGTTTTATCATCTATATTTTTTGACATGTCCGAATTAAAAAAGCAAGCAGGCAGTTATGAAGGATAACTGGCTGTTTCGGTAATCTAGCGGTAAACCGCAAGAGCACCTTATTTTCATTGTCGCAAGTTCGGTTCCTCGCGTGGTACAAAAAATTTGTATTTATGCTTGATTGTCCATGTGGGTGTGGGTGTTTTCTATGTATAATATGTATTTATTTACAAAAAAAACAAGCTCTGCTTAGCTTGGGACTAGTAGCGGTGTGTAAATTGTCCAGAGATATTATTATTAAAAAATATATTTTAGGATAGCCATAATAGCTCAGTTTCTATGTCGTACTCATTCTACTTTCATTTTTATTCTATCGTGCTACGATTGTAACATTTGTAATAATTTAACTACGGGCCCGAAGTGCGTAAATTCGGTAATCTTTGTCTATATATTATGAACAGCACCACGAAATATGCATTATCATGCATGTGATACCCCTTGTTGACGTATTACCACTTCCATAACTAGGGTTTAAACCTTGGTACCCGGTAATTACAGTACCGTAACTCACTCTTCCACTGAAACTTAGCCTACAACGTAAGTTGTTTAACGAAGAGATAGGAACTTATCCACGCAAACAACTTCATACAAAAACCACCTCAGTAAATACTATAAGACGACGAAAAATTGTATACTTACCCTACCAAATGTATTCAAATTAATATCAGTAAACTGATATGCTGTTAGTTTACAAGCTTTTCTCGACCTGCAGATAATATGACAACAATATTTATATACTTTATCTTTAATAAGTTTCATTTATGTGACTTTTTAAATATACGACAAAATACATATGAAATTGTTAATTTACTTTAACAAAATTTTTGTGTCATACAAATTTAATTTTAAAATATAATTTATTTTTTATATATTATTACACTTTATTGACTACATAGCAATTTGTTAATATCTTATAAATAAAATATTAAGCAATTTTATTAAAATAATATTGTATGTAATTAATCTAACTGTGAAAGTGCTTATTATATTAATGCATTCTTTGTCTTATTGTGCCTTAGCCTTCGTGTCAAAAAATACAAATAAATTAATAATTACGTACCTAATGGAAAGAAAAAGTAAATCTTTCATGACCGCAGCATCAGCAAAGTACCATTGACTCTTATATACAGCATCACTGATTTCCTCGCTCTACAAAGTTGACATTATTCATATTAATATTTAGTTAGTAATTTATTTTGTTCATATTATGTCACATCAACATGTTATATTATTAAACTACCAGCGATATATTACATTCTTAAAATTGAAGCTACCTGCCCCGCCGCACGGTATTTTAAATAGCTTACATTTTTTTTAAATCAACTAATTGCATGTGTGCCTCAAGAATCAGTTTGTTAATGAAAACTACAAAAATACCTTCAGTCATTTTTGAGATTATTCCGAACATACAGACAAAGGGTACAGAGGATTATAATGTGTATAGATATTGTTGAAAAGTAAATTAAAAAATATACGTACGTATTGCATTATTTTATCGCCGTAGTAACACAAAACAACTACTTGTATCATTGACATAAAAAAGAATGAAATGAACGGCATCATTAAAATTTTGTTCTCTATTGTCTGAAAATAAATAATTATAAATGAAATACAAAATTAAGACAAAAAGAAACAAAATAATATTATTTGTTTAAATTCAAATATTTTTAATGATATAATTTTTTAAAAGCGCAGGTAAATAATCAGACGGCATGTTTTCTCCACATAAAAGTTATTTTTACTAAAAGTAAACGGATATTTTTGCAAGAGGTTTACTTGATAACCCAATGAAAACACAAGATCGAAATTTAATTATTCCAAAATAAAATAAAACTACCTATGTAAAACCAACTAAGTAGTTTTACATAGATAGTTTTATTTTGGAACAACTTTAATTAGATTTTATTGTACCTTTCATGGTTGCATCCTATGAGCGATATTATAGCAGAGTACAAATAAATAAAACGTAAATTACCGTAATGTTAAAGCCTGTAACACATATGATTAGTGAGCTTGTAGCAACGTTGAATAGAGTAGACTTTGTATAAATTGATTCCAATAAATTCACCAAACTGTGAAAGCAACAAACTATTTCAGAAAGTTTTATAATTACATCAATAGATCCTATAAAATTACAGAGATTAAGTTACTGTTTAACTTAGTATTTTTTCCTTTTTCCTCTCCTACTTAAGGCGATAATCGTATTTCGAGTTGCTATCACAATTTTCCTATTCTGATTTCTTAGCGCACCTGTAGTCTACGTGGGTTTACCAATAAGTAAATTATAATTGTGTTTAAATCTTTGAAGCGCTTCAAGTTAAAAAGCACTTATTAGTAGTATAAAATTCATATGGTTTTAATTATAAATCTTCCTTGAATTCAAAATTAAAGTAACTTTGATTGCTGTTGATTCTACTACAATATCTATTGTAGAAAATATTGTATGCTATAGATAGTTATCGAGTCGGGAACTCTGTTGAATTAGTGTTGAGAATTAAAATAATACACCCGAGAATTAAAATAAATAAAAAAATACGCGTAAAAATTAGTGTAATCGTGTTCATTGTTTAGAATACAAAATCATTGTTAGTTTTGTATAGTTTACCTTTAAACATAAAATAGTTTAATCTGCCTTTTATAAACTCAGAAAAGTGAGACAAACCATCAGTTATTATCTACTTAGTGTTTGCTTAATATTTACCTTATTAATATTTTATGCCTATGAATTATCTGTTCAAATTGTGATCGAAAACGTTCATTCACATATCTACTACTTTTTAGATTTCTGTTTTTCGTTCCAATATCTATTTTTTCTATGTCATATTGCAAACAATGAAATTGTATATTTATAAAAGTGGAACAAGTTGCAAAAAAATTATCAGGACCAAAAACCATAAACACAGTCACCGTACCTGCAATAAAATGAATATTTATGAAAACAACATATTTTTCATTCATTGCGTGAACTGAAAATATGCATATGTTCTAAGCATAAACAGTCGTAAACTAATATATTACAGTTGGCATACCTGACCATATTTGGTGAAGATATAGAAATGGCCAATTAGTTAACTTTGTTTGGTCAACAGGATACCAAAGAAAAAATGGCAACGTATACAATATTTTACCAGTTGAATAATAATAAACACCCATTATAAGAAATGGACCAATCATAAATAACAGTAATGCTATTGCAGTTGATGTTAAAAGGAAATAAGTGAACATATTATAGAGCCACAATCTATTCTTTATCATTTCTTCCTCTACTTCTTTCCGGTATTTTCGCATTTCCATTGTAAAATTCTGCACTTTTCTCAAACTGTTTACAACCTCACAAACAAGATTCGAATGTTTCATAAAATAGTATCCTTTCATATTTCCAAGGCAACAAAAAGTAACACAAGGCAAGAAGTAAGTGATTTCTGTAATGCTCCTATCAGTTATTATAGCTTCTATGTACCATCCAATTTGTCCCATAATAGATGTACCGAGGTAAAAAATGTTAAAACAGTAGAACCAACGGTGACGTAAACGCTGTATTAGCGATTTATTATCACCATCATCATCCTTCAAATCCATGCCTGTAACCCTCAACAGTTTATTTGTACGATGTAAGTATTTTTCAAATAGATCTTTTTCTTTGCTCTCTTGTTCCATTTCGTTAGTGTCCATGCTGTAGACCTATTGTTACGTGAGACACAAATGCTACCTACTAGTAAAATCAATTTACTCCTTTCACTGAAAAAAGCTACAGATATAGATTACAATAGAAGTCGCATTATTGTATGAGCATTTTTTTTTTCAATTCAACTATCGACGAGTATTCGTATTATAATGAATACCTAAATCAATGCTCACTCTGTGTGAAACCCACAGCATAATAACTTTGATTTGCAAGCGTGAACTATTATTACGTTTTGCTCGGTTTTTATGTAGGGGAAAAGCGGCATAAAAGAGTCAGTTTTTTAAATAGATCAAAAAACCATAATTACATTAAAAGATGTTTTTTTTTATTTCTTAGAACTTGTACAAAATTAGTTCTTGAACAACCAAAAAAATCGTATTAGCTTTTTCTAAACCTGACTTCATCGTGTAACTTCTCATCGTTGGGAATATGCGACATCTAATTGATTCTATATCTGTGACAATGTTTATTAAAATAACTGTTTAATTAGCTAGTTTGCATTTATAATACCTTATTTAATTTTACGTTGTGTGCCTGTGATTTTAAACAGATGAGGACTGCCTCATGTGTTTAAAATCACACACAAAGGCCTACCACTGGGTAATTAAGTATTGAAGTTATTTATTTTCCACTTATGGAGGGCGTTGATAACAGATGTCATAGAATGTTTTAATTAGGTGTTTTATTTATTTTTTAATATTAGGGATAAGCAATTATAACAACAACAATCAATTTTATTTTGTTGTTTTGATTAATGAATTGTAGGCTATTTCAAAAGTTCTGTAAGATTGAAAAATCTGATGGTATGGTACTCACGCAGATGAGTTTCTACGAAGTTTTACTTTGGTAAATACTTCGTAGTATGTAAAACTTAATTTATAATAAGTCAATGTATCGAGAAAGTCCTCTATACGGAGCGCCATTTCAATAAAATGATATATCTTCCTGCAGGTTTTCTATGACTTTGTGACAAACAAACAAAAATAAAAACAGGAAGTTTCCAAAATTCCAGCTTCCTGTTTTTCATAATGATTATATTTCAGCTGTACTTAAAATGAATAAAGTTATAATATAATAGAACTGATAATGTGAAGGTATGTTAGTTGTTAGTATGTTAGTAATTGTCACTTTACGAACCTATTTTTGAAAGTATGACTTCTTTCAAAAATTGTACCGTGCATGTATATTCAACGATAATGCACATAAGTCAACGATTTTCCTTATAATATTATAATACTTTGTAAATATATGTATTAAAAAATCGGACAATGCCACGAAAAGTATGTTACCCAAGTAAGGTTCACCTGCCAGCTGCTCTAATTCTCGTGTGATTTAACCAATACGTATATAAATTACTAGCGATTCAAAAGCAATCTTAGACAGATTACTTAAAATTACTAATAATCTATGCACATATTTTTAATTTCGTAATATCATGCATTCCAACCAGTAACTGCTAAATCATTTAGAATCAGAACTCAGTATACGAATAGGTACAAATGTTTCCTATCGTACAATGTTGAGTAAAAATAGCATGACTAAACTAATATACTTCCGGTTTCTCAGATCATTTTCCAAGAATATGAGTTAGGGGAATATGGGAGACTTACGGGAGAGATATTCCAAAATACATGTACATAAATAAATTTAAATTTTAAGTTTTTTGGTTGTAGATTACTCGTTTATTGTTTAGTACCTACATGTATAATATCCAATTGAGTGCCATTAAGTTAGTTGTGTAAATGTAAATAGAGACAAGACTGATTTGGTATAGGATAAAGGTATACAAAATTTTTTTTTCTTTTCAAAAAAAACAGAGTCCAACAGTAAACTGATTATGATACTTGCATTACGCACAACATTACTTGCATTAAAACAAGAATACAAATTCATGAAAAAGTCTCAACATGCCTATAAAGATTCACAAAATATAGTCTACTGAAGAATACACTTTAAAGTATGAAAGAAGAAATATTCACATCTGAAAATATTTTATTATTTATCGGGTGAAT
This sequence comes from Achroia grisella, assembly GCF_030625045.1. Taxonomy (NCBI): domain Eukaryota; kingdom Metazoa; phylum Arthropoda; class Insecta; order Lepidoptera; family Pyralidae; genus Achroia; species Achroia grisella. Next base: position 1,130,005 of record NW_026712606.1, on the reverse strand, counting down.
TGAAACTCAAACCATTTCGATTTAAGGAGTAGTACCTATTTACCACTCCTTTAGATTATAAGCTATCAAATTTAATGTATTATAGTTACAATTTTATATATCTTATAGTGATTGATAATGTAGCTTTCCCGGTCTGCCTCTCTAAGCAAATATTAAATTATATATAGATTCAGAGATCTACTGGAATCGTTATAATACAATGATGCATCCACGAATCCATTCATCCACATATACATTCATGTTGTCTTCTCTACATATAATAAAATCGTAAATCATAACGAGGCGAAAACTATCTGTTTGTCTTTTAATGCGTTTGTTTTGTGACTGTTTGAGTAGGAAGTACTCACGTAAAACAGCTGGAGGAATTACGATGAAACTTTTACATAGAGTTGAATAGATGTTCCATTTATTTTTGTCGTTTGATTTTTAGCAATACAGGGCTATCTACAAATATACATACCAACGGGATCGCAGGCACCAATACTTAATTAATATAACTAGTGACCCGCTCCGATTTCACTCGGATAGTAATATACCTATTTGTGAATTTTAATACATGTAATACGTATATTATCTATGTCACACGGGAACAATGTTAACTGTAAATATGGAAAGATTTGTTCAAATAGCCATATAAATATTTTCTGAACGCTATTCTGTGTTTTTCTTGTAATATCTATGATATTCCATGACCAGATTTTACGATAATTACTATTCCCATAAAATCTTGACATGAGATATGATTAACTAGAGATTTTATGATCAATAATAAGACACTGAATCATCTATCTGCGTATATGTTTGGTAAAATTGTTATATTTGCTGACTATATGCCATAATTTTTTTCTTCTCTAGTATCGTGGATGTGATAACTTTCTGTCCTCTAAAATCGACTAAAAAGATACCTCTCATGATGTCCAGGAAATAATTCTTATTAATTTTGATCATACTGAATAATTGTCACAAAGAATTAAAATGAGTTTCAATTAAACAATTGTTACTCTTGGTATCTGTACTAGTTATGCTAAGATTTTTAATAGTAAAATAGTACGTATTTGGAATCCTAGTTTTTGAATAAATCTCATATAATAACTAGTACAACATATATACCATTAAATGTATAATAGGTATAAACAAACTATCGATCAACATCATAATCATCTGTTAACTACTCAAAGCAACAGATCGTAAAGCTTTAAATTATGATCATGTTGTACACCTACACGAGGTTGATCCTGTGCCCATTAATCCGCCTGGTTGCAAACTGCTCTTGTTTACTCTATAAATTATGAATTATACAAACACTGGGATATATTTTATTACACTATAAAATCGAAACGGCACAAGATTGAAAACCGCAACTAGCCCACGAAGTGATCGTACGGAAACCAAATAGATCAAGGATACAACAAATTGACAAGAGTGAATTACCGATTGTAGATTATTCCCAAATTAAATCCTAAATTTACTTTTTTTTAATATATAGTTGAGTACAAATTTAAATATTTGCGATATAAATCACACACAGATCGAGACATATATATTATTTTTTTTTGTAGAATCGAACTATACGTAAGTAATCTATTTCTTTTAATATAACTTTAGATATTATGTGTAAATAGATGTATATTCCTCACTTGTAATCACATATGGCACATTTTGAGGTATGCGGTTCAGCAATATTATAAAATTTAGAACTTAGTAATATTATCAGTAGTATCAAAGTTAGACCAAAGTTAAATATTGTTATTTACCTATTTCTATTCCTGTATTTATGGTATGGTATAATTTTAATCCTTCTACTACTTTTGAACCTTGTGCGATATATACACAGGAATATTACATAAGACAACGCTAAAGTGACTCTAGGTAATACGTTAGGAAGTTACATGTAGAAGTAATAATAACAATATTTCAGGACAATTCATACAGCGCCATGTAGTCCCAAGCAAAGCAGAGCTTGTGTTATGGGTACTAGACAACTGATATAAATACATGGATACATTTTTTTTTAAATAAATACGTATTATACATAGAAAACACCCAGATCCATACAACAATCATACTCATGAATACAAATGTTTGTACTGTGCGAGGAATCGAACCCACCCATCATCGGATAGTAAAGCGGTGTGCTACACCACTAGACCACCGAGGCTGTCGAAGTTAATTAAATCAAGGAAAATAAAAGACATATTTACGAAATGCAATATAATGTTTTTTTTTAACAAAACTCTAACACATTACAATGACCATTCAATACTCAGACATTATTCTTTTTCATAATTTTATTAGCGGTAATTTTGTTCAGGCAAATAATGTCTTTTCTTACTGTCCACGCCATCAAAACTCAACTCTTAGTGTTTACACAATGGATAAATAGAAAAGTACATAAGTGTATACAAATAGGATGTAGCCATTAGGCAAAAAAAGTATATACAGCTTTATTTTGTGCACAAATAATAATATACATTTTTTATATTCTCGAATATACAATAATAGTGAAATATGTAGATATTCGAAATGTGCATTGCAATAGCAATAGTAGAAAAGTAATCGTGAAAATACTATAAAATAACATTAATTACCTAAACGTACAATACTCACAATCGTTCCATGTCCACATGTATTTTTTCGCTCGAAACAGTGGACGAAAATACCTTAAACTAATAAAGTTACTACTTGCTGCGTCTAGACAATACGTCGCGGAATCAGATGTCTTCATTAGAAACGTTCAATATAACACAAACAAACGCGAGTCACATCTTTTTCTGAATTTGGCACGCGAGCCACATGCCACACTGTTTAACTAATTGTCTTTTCAGTTTACGTATTTAACGCAACGTTAAACATAGGTATACCTATACTATTTTAAACAGCAATGCAGTAGAATGAAATGAAGCAAGTCAACCTTGAACTTTGAGGCTCTAATGCGTAGGTAATCTCTGAATGTCACGCCAGCGAATGAGCCCGTGATCGAATCCCATTACAAAAGTATGTGACGATGTGACGATAATTTAGTTTAGTAAATTTTGCCTTCATTAACTATAATTAGGAGAAATATATAATGAGTAGAAATGAATTAGTATTCATATTTTGTACAAAACATAATCATAATAAAAGAAAGTTGGTTGGTTGGTTCAAAGATATTCCTCGTTGTATTCGCCAGGCTAGTACGGCAGACCTGCATGCACAATGCATTCTATTTTGACGAACAAAAAGTACAACAAAGTATTTTCTCATCTGTGCAGAAATTTATACATCTAAATATATTTTAAGCAACTTATATATCTGTGAAATAAAAAAAAAAGATTTTTTATATGTATTTCAATTCGATATTTTGCTAGTTTCAAGGCAAATGCTCATTACAAGGTACATGTACCAGGAAGACCTATTTTTGTTTAGGTACACGTAGCTTGTCTTAGTACCAATTTATCTATTGAATACATTATTGAAGGTACTAGACTGATGATTCGTATATTACTATCTGTACAATCGGCGGCTTCTTTTCTGGTGTCGGCGCCGTGATATCCCTAATGACCGCTTCAACAGCAGCCTCCCATTCCAATTGACGCTTGTCAGTGAGTCCATCTTTCCCAGCATTTAATCGCGGCATAGTAACCTGGAATAAAATAAATGTATTCATATAATATTAATTACTATTGCCATAAATTTACACCTTATTTCAATTGAGAGGTATTCTTAAATTTTGTCACACCCGTCTAAACCGTTTCGCTAATTTCAGTTGATATGAATATATCACCTTCAACTAGATGCAGCTTTTTAAAACAAAATTTTAACCTAAATTTTTGCTTTTAAATTTATCACATCTACAGTACAAGAGAATTTTATATTAAATATATTTTTTTAATTTTACTTATTTTATAATACAATTTAATAAAATTTGTTTTGCTCCGAATTTCAAACACAATTTAAAAAAAGAATTTAATTAAATTCATTACGAAATGTTTAATGTCTTCATTTAAATGCTTATATGAAATATATTTTATCCATTGCATCCTGAATAACATTACTATTCATTATCAATTCATATTGAAAAATCTAACTTTGAATCGAAACGCGCTCTCAGAGAAATAAAGTAATAAAAATAAGCGAAGTGTCAGTCAAATACGTCGTATTTTTAGAACGTTTTGTCATACTGAATGCTACTCTTTCTCTATAATATTTATAAATAAGTCGGATAGTGAGCGATTGTCTGATCTATTGTACCTTTCTACGATAGACCCTCCATTCATCAATAATTTATCTTATAGCTGAGAGAGATTATGTTACAACAATACTATATTTTGTACAATAAATTTCCTTTCACGCTAGAGCTTTTGCTATCTATCAATATAATGGTATGTTCACTTTTACGTAGGTGTAAGTTAATAGATACTAGAATTTCATACATAACATCTCTACCAAAACTATCTTGTTACGATATACAAAAAACATTTCTTGGATCTTACTCTTTTGCTTTTTAATACAGTATCCATTATTTATACGACCCGCCTGAAATTGTCTAGATAATTGCAACTGGTAATTTCTTTGCATAACAAAAACTTTTTTATGTTAATTCGGTATCCTATTTATTACCCTAATCGAGAATACGATCTTATGTTTCAAGAATGTGATATATTTCAGTCGAATCGGTTTACGGTTTTTGCGTCAAATAGTAACAAACATCTATTCATTCACCCATACATTCATATTAGTATATGCTAATGCTATAAGATCTAGGCACAGTAAAAAGAAGATATTCATTGACCTGAAAGAAAAATATTGCGTAACCTTTTCTTATAGAAGAAGGCAGTTCGTGAGTTACACCGCAAAGTTAACGCGTCGTAGGCATGACGTGACTTGGATTCTTGGCATGAACATTAACTAATACACATTCAGGTCAAATAAAAAAAACTAATACTCGACTGTACGTAATTCTTACCATATTTTAGTACTAGCTTTTCGAGCATAAATTATTATTTTCCAAGAAGCAGTTAAATTAGTAATAAAATAAAGTGTTTTTCAGGAGACAAGGTTCTGCATGTTCATGTACAATAAATTTAACATATGAAATAAAAATAAAAAACAAACTGAAGAATTTTCGATAATTATATTTAATCGTATCAAGAATATCACAAATGTAAATATATATGACTATATTGAAACACCATAGTCTAACATTGTTTTATATATCCACTTCTATATAAATTCTGTATGAATTTGGCTTTTAAAATACAAAGTGACATATTTTTATATTTATTTCAATTCGAATGCAACTATGAATGAAAAATATCTGCCTAATATATATGAACACACGATTTTAGTTTAAAGGCGAATAAATAAAAGCTGTCTTAGTTTTTTTTTAAAAAAAAGAAGAACTAATTTATATTCGTCATGCATCCGTTCAGAGAGGTTCATAAACAGTAGATATCTAAGTACCTTCGATATTGAATAACTGAGAAGTTGCATATTACTCATGGATGTATATTTATAACTGGTAGGAGCTGCTTTCGATTGCCCTTCTTACACAAATAATCTGATTCAGTAGTAGTCAGTAGCTTTACATAGTATAAAACATCGCCGCCGCTGTTTGTTCGCTTATATATTTAATAATAATAATCTCAGGACAATTCACACAGAGCCATCTAGACCCAAGTTAAGCTTGCTAGAGCTTGTGTTATGGGTACTAGATAACTGATACATATATACATAGATATTTTTTTTGTAAATACATACATATTATACATAGAAAACACCCAGACCGATACAAACAATCATACTCATGGATACAAATGTTTGTGCTGTGCGAGGAATCGAACCCGCGACCATCGGTCGTAAAGCGGTGTGCTTGACCGCTAGACCAACGAGGTCGTCAAATATTTAATATCACGAAACGGGTTTTGATGCAATTTTCACCAATAAGTAAAGATATTCAATGCGTTTTTGTTATGATTTACATGTATGTGTGATATAGTATAGAACAAGCCAAGAAAGTCAAAGATTTGTAATGCATCCGTGTGAAGCAGGTACGGGTCGCTAGAATATTATATGTATGAGTTCATATGTACTACTGCGGATAGACAATGAACGGCCCATGGCCTATATACGGAAAATAACAGCAATCGTCTATAAATCTGAATAACACCATGGACATTATAGATTATGCTATTATGACTACTCATGGCGCACCTTATGCATTCAGTACCTACTAAGTAAGCTTAGGTATGTGTTGTTTTGTTTTATCGGCTGAAAATAATTAGCTATCCGTCACTACTGACTGAATGGTAATTCTTATTCTACAATAAGAATTCCCATTAATTCACACCATCATTTGTAATTAAAATGTTTTTGAGAAATGACAAAATTATTTAATAATATTTAATGACTTCAGAATAAGAACACGTCTCTAATAATGATTCCAATGAAATCTCAATGAAGGCCGTAGAATCGCTGACGCACTGGCATTTTATTGCCACTAGATCGGAAACTTATAAAAATACACCATTCATCTTATTGACTGTAAAATTTTAAAACATACAGTAACACGGCTGTTCTATTATACATCATATTCAAAGTATAATAATATTACACACCAAGAACCATCAATATAAAGTAACAAAAATACATTATAGCAGAAAATATAACTCAGTTATAAGACTATTGACTTGGCGTTTTATAAACAGTGATTTGTAAGATAATATTTTACAAAAGCTTAGTGGTTTAAATAATGTTGTAAGCTTGCGTTTGTAATAATATACAAAGTTTTAAAATACAGAAAGAAAAATGGGAAGCTTTAGTTTTAGTTTCATACCTACTCAAGCATTTTAAACAAGAATTTTCTAACTACTGACGTATAAAATCAGATTTATTTCTATGTAATTACAGAATAAGAATATATATTATGTCATTACTTTTTCGCCTTCTGATGTCGTGTCACTCCAAATAAAAGATCCAATCGCTTGGTTAGTGGTCAATTGTTCGCAAAAGTATGGTAACAAAGTTTTTGTATTATAACAATGATGAATCCGTCAATGAATGGACTATACAGAGCCACAGCTCTGGCATTACCTAAAAGAGACACATCTCTTTTAGGTAATGCAATGGGTAATAATTGCATAAGCTATGGAGGTCGACAATAGATATTGAAAAAATGTGCATTGGTTTCTATAATATTTATTGATGTAAGGTCAATTAAGCAGCCCACCTATTTTTTCCTTAAAATATAAACATTACGAAATAAAGCAAGCATTAGCGATCCGTTCAGAGCAGTTTATTGGGTACTAAAACTAAAAGGGTAGCTATTGCGACATTGAAACATTCGGCCTCAAACCGACCTATGCAAACATCACCAGTAGATACAGAACCGACCATTATTTTAATGAAGCTGTTGGTATTTTTAGAAACAAGATAATTGGAAATGTTGTTATGTGAGACAACCACGGCTCATTGTCATTTGAAACAAGTTAAAAATATCAACATGACTTTGTGATTAAAGATTTTATTTGACAGCTTTGCAATTGAATATTAAGTTGTATTTATTGTAAAAATAGTAATATATTATCACACAATTGTAGAAACTAATCAGTTTGAATAAAAACCTTAGGTTATTTATATAATTAGCTATTTCACACTTTACATATTTTTGTAGTATTTATTTTGAATCAATTTCGTTACTTAAATTAAAATATTTTGAAAATTAATTTATTTTGTCATCAATAAAATAATCTGCACAACTAATTTTATTCTTTATACTTTAGCAAAATGTTAAAGTAATCATTTATTATTTCTTTTATATTACTTTTCTAATGTCCAATGACATCGATTAATCTTTTGAGGTCAAGGATAGTAAAATCGCTACAACCGACTTACTGTCGCCTCGGAAGCCAATTCTGAGTAACGCCATTCCGTGAAAACAATTTTCTTGTATACTGCAAATATCACTAAATAAAATAAATCTTATTTATAATGCAATAAAGTTCAGTGTTAGTCATACTATATTTTTATAATATTAATCATACTTTTATATAAAGAAATTCCCATCACCTATGTATATTTTATATATGAACTTATATAAAACATGACATATAGAAAAGTTCTATGTTCAATAAACTGAAAGAAAACCAGAATCAATATATACAATAGTGTAAAATTCAAGTTTATGTAAAATAAGCTATATATGGAGCAGTGACTACCAACCCTATTTAAGACTACTAATATATAATGCATATTAGGTACAAACTACTAAGTATGAATCAGATACTAAAACGTAAAATTCGAGAAAGCGCAGGAACTGTTGCTCGATTTATTGAGAAGCTAAAAGCATAAACGTTTTTCCTTCTGTACTAGTACTCACAACTGGCGTTGCCGCCGGCTTAATTTGAATTTTTTTCAATGGACTCAGACATCTGACTCCTTTGTTCACATCCTGAGGCGTTGCATTCATAGATGGAAATTAATAATTAATTATAACGTTAAAATGACTGACTTGTCTTACTATTGCACATTTAAGTATAGCAATAATAATGTTAAATATTAGAATAATATCTAGGCATAACCATAAATTAGATCACTAGCTTAGCTAGAACCCACTCCCCTCGTATGACGTATGTATATAGGAACCAAATTTAAGTGACTATTCACCATGAAGTAAATCAAAGTCCACATACAGCAACTCATAGTAATTAGCTTCATAGATTTCACTTCATTAACCCTAATTCAAATTAGAAGTGGTCTATCGAAATGATGTTGTTTTTTCTATTTTTACATTTAGTTACTAATTCATAATAAATGTAAGACAAAGTCACAATAATTTCAAAACTACCAGACACGACTACACAAATTACATCAACATACATATAATATAAACAACATACCTATTAGTCATTAACACGTGCAAATGATATTTGTTTACTGTTTCATCGGATGCCTGTCATCACAATCTACAGATCTTGGTATTAAAGCTTTTATATCGAACCGACACATGCAACCATTCGTACTAACAGTACCGCATATACATATTGGTGCAGTAAAAATAGAAACATACTGAACATTTAGTCCTGTTTAGATAAATTTTAACTATTGGAAACGAATGATTATTAGTTCTAAAAATCATAATTCGATTTAAATAAAAAAACATTTATTCTGATAGGACATTTTAATTAAACAAATAATTCGTTAATTAATGTCCTTACAGCTACACAAGCACTATAATTGTGTTCATTATTAATTGGCTAGACTTTCTTATCGTGATAAGTTTAAGATAATCCATCTAAGTTCAACAATGTTATTATACTGACCTTAACCGAATATAATTGACATGTAACTTACCACTGTCAGTACTTTACGAAGGTCACTATGAAGAGCAGACACATCCACTCCTCTACCGGCGTCGCCTAGTCTTCTTAGAGTGTCTGCTAACGGCCCTGACAGAGCTCGTAGTTGTTGCCAAGATCTCGCATACTGCCTTCGCACCAACTCTATTATAGTTGAGGTCAGCGCCAAACCAATAAGTATATAAAGTGTGCATAGTAGCATATATTTTGGCCTTTCTGTAAATTAAATATGACATTATTATAAATATTTTTTTTTCGGTTTTACTGACGTTTCCGTCTTCAAGATTACGTGACTACGTTCTCGTATTATTGATCTCAGTTATACAGATCACATGCGAGTATGGACTATAAAAATATTTTTAATCATAATTGTAAAGGTGGAAACAAAATAAAAGAACAGATTTTGGAACGGTTAATGATAGTTTTTATTTAATAATTTAGGTACGTTTATATCTAATGAAAATTGTATTATGCCGAAGAAAATGTGAATACTATTACAATATTATGTATTAGTAAGCTGTTATACACGTAACATATACGATACATGTATATGTTACGTGTATAACAGTTTCAATAATTTTAATCAGAATAATAGCATGCAATTCCTTGCACGAATATTATATCACTTATGATTTACTTATAATAAGTATAAAAAATGTGGCCACCATTTTATAATTAATATATAATTTATTATCTATTTGAACCTTACTAGGGACAAGATCTCCAAATCCTATGGTAGTCATAGTAATAAAACAAAAGTAAAATCCATCATAGAAAGTCCAATCGTCTTCCCACATCTTAAACAAGCCGGCACCAGCAGACAAATAAACGAATAGAAATCCCACTGCGCCAAGAGCATAAAGAGATCGCTGTCCCGCTGGATTTGCCTCCGATACTCGTTTGCAACATTCTGTAAGCAAACAAAATTAGTATCGATGAGAGCGAAGGTCGAAAATGTTTGGAATAAAAATACTTCTAGAATTTATTTAATATTCACTTACTAGGCATAGCGGGCAATTGTTTCGCAATAATAGAAACGACTGTTGCAAAAACTCTTCCCAAGTCTGCAATTACTGTTAATGTTAATGGGATTCCAATCAATGCGTATGCAATACAAAATAATCTGCCCCAGAATGTCTCTGGGACTATGTTTCCATAACCTGAAAAAAAAATTGTGGTTTGAAGTTATTACAGATGATAATAATATTTTTAATACATGAATGTATATATACATTACATGTATCACAGATAAGATAATATGCTAAAAGTCGTCTGCTTGGGTATTTCACTCATACCTATTTCAGCCGTCAAGCAATTTTCTATGAAATTACAGGATAAGATGCGTGATAGTCTTACCAACACGACTTATGGTCCTCCGAAATAGCAACGCATGTATCGTATCATGAACGTGATATACGTAGGGTCGTTAATGTATATGGGCACGATTACCACTTATCATGAGGTGGGTTTGTTATTCCAATAACACAAAAAAATATTTTAATTGTAAATAAATTTGAACCTGCAGGTTATTTAAGCACTAATAAATACCATTATAGATGCTATGCATTGATAGTTATACTTTACAGACACCATTCCGTCAAGAGGACGTTACTGCTGCATGTACTTTACTTTAAAATTCTCCGACCATCATTTATGGTGCAAGGAGGCTTGTAGTAAAATATTCAATATACAAGATACGAACTCCTACTGACCTTTTTACTATTTTATGTATAACGTATGGATTCAATACGTATTTTATCTGTTAAAAAAATTATAATACCACGTACAGGTCATCAATTAAACATGTGTAATATACTCGTATCCATGCTTACATGTTTGTACACACCTATTGTGGTGAGCACAGTTGATGAAAAGAACACTGCTTGCAATATACTCCACTTTTCTTCTGAAGGAGGGAAATTATTTTCGACTTCTAATGCCAGACCACTCGAAGATGCTTCTTCTAAAACCTTAAAAAATATTATTGTATTTAACAAACACAATGTTTTATTATATATATATAAGCTAAATAAAATATTTTCTGTAAACAATTTATATAATAATAAGAAGTACTAATCATAATTAAGATATTCACAGATACTTAGAACAAATAATATTAATATGTTTTCAAGTACTTGATAGATGGATTATGTGAAATAACAGGAATAACCACAAAACGGCGCATTATTTTATTGTGCGCCTTTATTTTTATACGGTAATCCTTAGAAAGCAAAATGGACTACATTTTGCTCTATTGCGTAACTTTGTTGTGCATTTTTTCTCCACGTCCCAGAGATAGCAAGCATTTCGCAGTCCATACAGTAAAATTATAGTTGTATAAAAATATCAAATTCCAATATCTATACAATAAATCCTAAATAAAATTTAGTCATTGTAATTACGAACAGACTCTAACCTTCTCATATACAGCCAACTGATCACTTAGCAGTTTTTCCATACCGCTTTCGCTTCCATTATTATTGTACTCAGATACGAATTTTATTAGATTCCATCGCTCCGTTAGTAAACGTTCCCGATGATACTCTTGTTTTTCCAGTTCCGCTGGATATTCCAATGCTCTAAAGACCTTTATAACAACAAATAATTAGTATTTCAATATATTAACATTGTTATAAATAAATTAAAAACAAATATACCATGATAACTTTATCTTCTTACTTGTCTGTACGTGTATTCTACTCTCTATTAATAATATATAAAAATATATTTAAAACATTGATACGTATCCCTAAAACTGTACATAATTATGTTAATCAAATATAAACTTAAAAATTCTCAAACTCCTTTTCAAATAAACAATAATCAGCTCTTTTTAACTTAACATCATTTGTCTCTTTAAAATTTTCGACATCTCCAGAATTTTTAAACATTGGAATATAAGGCGGAGTCATCTTATGATGTAGTATTGCATACCAATTAATATCATTAAACCATATGTGACCTTTAATATAATATACTCCTGCTTTAAGAGACCCTAGACGCTTTGTTGGATCTACTTCTAACAAACCTTTAACCAAAGATTTGCATTGTGGTGTCATTGTATCTGGTGTTTTAAAATGCCCTGCGAGTACTTTCTCGTACAACTTCATAGTATGTGAACTGTAAAAAGGGGGATAACCAGCGTTCATTTCATATATAAGAACACCTAATGCCCACCAGTCTACAGGATATGAATAGCCTTTCGACATTACTATTTCAGGTTCTAAATATTCCGGTGTACCAAGTTCATATGGTCCCAAATCGTTTTAATATAACCTGATTCATTAATCAAAATATTCTCTGGTTTTACGTCACGATGTATTACAGAGCAATGATGTAAATATTCTAATGCTAATACTATTTGCGCAGTATAAAATTGTGCCATTGATTCCGATAAGACTCTTAATTTCCTTATCAAAGTAAACAATTCGCCGCCGCCTTCAAATGATAGTAAAAAGTATACATACAAATTATCCTTGCAACAAAAATCTAGGGAAATCACAAAATTAAAATTTACACTCTGTAAAATTCTCTTTTCCAGAAGCACCTGTTTAAGACCTTTCTTTTTTATTACAGCGCTTTTTTCAATCGCTTTCATAGCATGGTATACAAAAGTAATTTTATCACGGACAAGAAAAACCGTCCCGAATGACCCACTTCCTAATGTATAGATGGAGTCAAAATCGTCTACTGATTTTAAATACACCGTCGGATTTGTATAATTCTTAATAAAGTCTTGTTTTAATACATCAAGGTATCGTCTGTGATTTACATGCAACTCATACGAATATAAGTTTGGTTTTGATTGGCTTTTATCAAAAGTCATTATAAATATTAGATAAGCTTTTATTGTCCTTTTACCATAAATCTTTTACAGACTGAATAGATATCGTGATTATGTTAGGTATACTCATATTCATCATTTTGGTTTTTAATTATATTTACAACACTACTATACTATTTTTCTTTTACAACACTTTATTCACCATGAATACTACTAAAAATTAAGAGAAATACTATAGAAAAGAGGAAAAATTAAATTGACTAAGAACAATAAAGCTATCAAGAATACTAACGGCCACAGAGTCTAATTGTAATTAAAAATTACAAACAAATAACAAAACGAACCAAGGAGGCGTTAATAGTAGATAGAATAAAATATTAAATATTATATTTATATGTCTTTCGGACAGGTTTAGTTCTTGTAGTACGAAATACAACGAATTTGAATTAGCTCTTACTTTCGACGATATAAAAAATGATATACCTACATAATATCATCTACATGATTTTTAATTGCTAACATAATTTATTACAATATGAATAATCTTAATATATAATTTGTATATATTATATATAGATAGAATTTAATTTCTTTCCTTAATCAAATACCAAATTCCATCAATATTATACGTATTTTTAGCAGGCTGGCTGTAGGCTGATTATAATGATTAATTTTTACCACGTACACTTTCTTTGAATTTTCGATACAGTGTTTAATTTTTGGTTAATGAACTAAGTAGTGAAAACATGATTTATTTTAAGTTTGATAATATATTAAATAATACAAAATCTTTTCGAATAAAAGTCTTCAGAATGCTTCAAACTCTTTCCCAAAAAGACATTTTGAGGCTCTTTTTAACTTGGATTGTGATATTTCAGGAAAATTACTTGTATCGCCGGGCGCAGGGCATAGGGGTAAAAATGGTGGTTGCACCCTCTGATTTAATATAGACTGCCATGAAATATCTTTAAACCACGGGTGACTTTTAATATCATACACCCCACCCTTTAGGGATCCAACTCTTTTGTTCGGATCCACCTGTAGTAAGCCTTTTATTAAACTTTTGCATTCAGGTCCTATATTATCTGGACATTTGTATATACCATCAAGTACTTTTTCGTATAACTTACTAGGGTCAGATGAGTAAAAAGGTGGATGTCCAGCCTCCATTTCGTAGATTAATATACCCAAAGCCCACCAATCAACAGCAAATGAGTAACCTTTCGATCTTATAACTTCTGGCGCTAAATATTCTGGTGTTCCGCATAGTGTCCAAGTTTTTTTCTTCAGTACTTTACAAAATCCGAAATCGCAAATTTTTATGTAACCATTTGAATCAACTAAAATATTTTCTGGCTTGAGATCTCGATGCACAATGTCACAATAATGTAAATACTCTAACGCCAACGTTACTTGACTAGCATAAAATTTGGCTACATTGTCTGATAAGCTTCCATAGTTTTGTATATAAGTGAAGAGTTCTCCTCCAATTATATAAGGAAGTATAAAATAAAGATAAATGTTGTCTTTAAACGCAATATCCAAAGTTACAACAAAAGGAAATTGAATACATTGAAGAATTTTCTTTTCTAACAGCAAATGTTTAACGTGTTTCCTTTCAACCACTACACCTTTTTCCACGACTTTCATGGCGTGATATGTGAATGTACTCTTATCTCTAACTAGAAAAACTTCACCATAGGCGCCATTACCAATTGCCTTGATTCTGTCAAAATCATTTGGAGTTTTAGTAAACTTTGGTAGAAGCTCAAATTTCTTTACAAATTCACCCTTTAATATCTCTAAATACCGTGTATGTTCGGTATGATTTTGTTGGGTATAGGTACACTTAGACATGCCCTATTAAAGTTAAATATGCTTTAAAAAAATCACCTTAGAAATAAAAATAAATGTATAAAAAGAATCATGTTTCTATAATCTTTGTAGCACAGTTTTATAGTGACTGTTCAAGTGTCAAAAATATTTTTAATTCATTCATTCATTCATACACAATTTTAATAGGTCCATCTTAGCAGTATCAAATATACATAGTTCCTATCCATAGGTATTAGAGATAACTAGATTGAGATATAGAGTTATTATACTTAATTTTTTAAGGTTTTTAGTTTTAGGTGAATAAATAGTAAATAATTATTCGTCTGAATATATTTTTACCTTGTCCTTTCATAATACAAACTCCTTTCGAATTCTGCCTAAATTTCATGTGGATTCATGATTGATATTTATATTTTGTGAGTGAAGGAGAATATAAATATAAATACATTTGTAAAATAGACAATTCAATTAATAAAACGGAAGCATTCATTTTATTTGTGTGTATTACAAATTACATTAAGTTTTTATATACTTAATGTATTAGTTGAAAATCATTCGAAGCGTAAGTTATACACAAAATGGTTGATGATATCCGGCGTCATATTTATTCCCCTCATCCAGGGGGTTATTCTCATACCAAACAAGAACAGTATAACCAATATCTTCGTAAACTTCATCAAGATTTTATTGAGTCCTGGAATGAGAAGTTAGAAGTCAATGATAAATTAAGTGAATTTGAAAAGAGCAGAGTTCTTGGCACAGGAGCATTTGGTGTAGTTTATCTAGTAAAGCACATCAACAGTGGTAAATACTATGCTATGAAAATGCTAGAAAAAGAAAAAATTGTAAAACTGAAGCAAATTGAGCACAGCTTTTATGAAAAAAAAATCTTAAGCGGACTCAATTTTCCATTCGTAGTTTTCATGAAATACTTTTTCAAAGATAATGTGTACTTGTATTACATTTTACCGTTTATACCTGGAGGTGAAATGTTCTCGCACCTGCGCAGAATGGGAAAGTTTGAAGAGTCGTCTTCAAAATTTTATGGAGCTCAAGTTATTTTAGCTTTAGAATACCTTCACGCTTGCGAGTTAGTATATCGTGACTTAAAACCAGAAAATATTTTAATAGATAGAACTGGCTATATCAAAATAACCGATTTTGGTTTCTGCAAACTGATCCGGGGAAGAACTTGGACTCTTTGCGGTACACCGGAATATCTAGCACCAGAAATTATACTTAGTAAAGGCTATGGAATGTCAGTAGATTGGTGGTCTCTAGGTGTTCTTCTTTTTGAAATGAGTGCTGGTCATCCTCCATTTTATGCTTCAGATCCAATGAGAATATACGAAAAAATTGTATCTGGGAAATACCGTTGTCCATCACATTTTTCTACTGAATTGAAAGATTTAGTCTCACATATTCTTCAAATTGATATAACTCGTCGATACGGTAATCTTAAGGATGGTATTTTGGATTTTAAAAACCATAAATGGTTTCGAGAAATAGACTGGGACAATTTATTAAATAGTCGAGTCCATCCACCTTTTATACCTAAGATTCGTTCACCAGGAGATACTACAAACTTTGACATATTTGATGAGGAAAAAATTAAAGAAAGCCCAGTTTGTCTATATGAAGAAGAGTTTATTGATTTTTAATATTCTTTTTCATTAATTACTTTGATTGCACAAGTAATGCTGAACATAAGAAAATGTATATTTAATTTAACTGTAAGAAAGTGTTAAGTTATGTGATGTCGTACGCGATTAGTATTCTACTTTTTGTCTTATATTGCTACTAAGTAAATATTTATTGTTGTTAAGTAACAATTACAATTATATTTACTTAGAATTTTGTTTTATTACTATTTTAAACCATATATTTCTATCGATCGTAATTTTCTTAGCTGTTGAAATCTAAGCGTACACACCTCTAATAAAATTTATTGATACATTACTTAATTAAAATGAAGAATGAAAACAATTAAAAATTTTCTATATAGATTACATATTGCTATAGAGCGCATTATTAATTTTGAACGTAAAACTTAACGTAGCTGGAAAGGGAACCCACTTAATTATGAACTGTACTGATTATTTTTCATAGATGTATATCATATATGATTATAAAACGTTATTTTTTAATAAAAGTATATATTGCTAATTTAATATCGAATAGAACAGTCAGAATCACTTAAGGGCGGAATTAGTTTATTTTTACTACAACGGCAATATTCAAGTAAATTCGACTAAATAGGAGAAAATAATAATGTATAAATATTTATTATTTATTTATTTATATTTATGGCATTGATGTAACAATTGATCAATAAATGGAATAGCATAAACAATAAATAATTATACATAGTACATATTTATTTTGGTATAGGTAGGTATACAAGTTACACAGAGCTGAAGGAATTATTGATAAAGGAGAGCTGTGGCCCCATTGTTCTAGCGTTGGTCTGTCAAGTGACGTCAACGTGATTTTTCTGGAAATCATCGTAATTAATTCCTGGTTTATCGCCATGATAGGCTAACTTACCTGATTTCATGATAATCCTATTACTTCTAGTAGTGCTCCGCCAAGGTAGGTGTACTGTGAACGAAGCCGAGGAATGTACCACCCATTAGAAGAAAATACAAAATACTCACCAATCCTCCACCACCGGTGTACAACATGAGTGCAACAAAGAGGCCCACGTGGGAGAGTGCTGCCCTGGGACAAAATCGGTCCCATTTGGAGACAGGCGGTGTCCCCATCAGCGTCTCCGTCTCCCACGCAACATTGTTCACGTTCTTGCACATTTTGTCACGCGGTCCTTTTCACATTTATAAATAACTCCACCATTTTTTAATTCTTATTTAAGTTCACTTATTTGGATTTGTTCCAGTCATACTGCGTTCGTTGAACTAAACAAATATAATGTTTTAATATACTAATGTATAAATGTTTAAATATTCCCTAATGTTAACGTTATATAAAATAACATAGAAAATAATAATAATAGAATCAAGCTGACTCAAAGCACATTCAGCACTTTCGAGAGTTTCTTTCAAATCTTCAGTATATAGATGTAGTGTCAATAAACATTTGAATTTACCATTATACATTAGCATGTCTGCTACTTTATTATATTTGGCTTTAATACCATAATGCGAGCAAAAGTGTGGCATATTATAGTACTGCAATGCAGGTGCTGTTAAACATCTGAGGCATCGTAATAGTTTTCATGCCTTTATTAAATTTTATAGCTTTATACCTAATGTTTAATAATTTCAACTTCCTTCATACCTACCTATAATTCAACATGTGTCATTAACATGCAATTAAATTAAAACTTAATATCAATACTACTGTATAAAGCAAACCCTTCTTAATATTGGAAGTGCACATGTGCGATATCACCTACCCACTAACTGCAGTATCTATTTTTGTATGTAGAAAGAATGTCACTTCATTAAATGGCTTGCCATTCCATTTTATTATGTAACGATATAAAAAAAATGTTTTAGCATTGATAAATATGTATATTGTTACAGAATGAAATGGAAATGCAAGTCATTGCCATGGTTTATAAATTACTATAATGAAAACGCCGATAAGAAAAAATATTTGAAAAAATGTTATTGTCCTATGGGTATTTTTTTATAGAAATGTCTCCCAAATACTACATGAAATATAATATTATCACTTATTATGACAGTATTGTAATATTATACGTATAATTAGTAAAAATCACGGGATCTTACCCGTGATCATGGTGGTTGAAACATTACCAAAACATCGGGATCTTACCACGTTTTATATTTATTTGCTGAGTTCCCGATTTTTCCAGTTTACCCGTGATCATGGTGGTTGAAACACTACCGAAATATCGGGAACTCAGCAAATAAATATAAAACGTGGTAAGATCCCGTGATTTTTACTAATTATACGTATAAATAACGACTGCGTCAAGTTTAAAACAGTATTGTAATATTATATATTTTTTTATTGTATGTATGAATTGAATTGTATTATGTATACCATAAATTGAAAAATGGAAATATTAAAATAGGTAAACAACATTTTTTGTTAGACAAGACGAATTAAGCGGCTTCTGTACCACTTAATTCGACCTTTCAATATTAATGTCACTAATCCAATAGATTAATTATTGTTATTAGGTTCTGAAGAGTGAGGATTATCCCAATCTCGATTCACTTCCATTTTATTAATACGTTATTATATCACAGTCTTTCATTACCGCATCACATGTTGTTCTAGAAAGTTTTTCCTTATATTAAGCGTCGGTCACGTTCGCAAAAAAGATCGTTTATGTTATATCGTTATTGTTTGGTGTAATTTAGTGCACTCCATTAGTATGATTAGTATATTGTCATTCCGGCTATTGGAACCACGTTAGTCAATCTGTTTCTTATAGAATATATTTTGTTACGCAGTAAATTGTACAGGCTTTGATATGATGTAGGCATGTAATATCATATATATATATTCGCATGCGTAAGTTATGGTCTCGTTTAAGTGATAACAGATAAACAGGTACATCTTGCATAAAAAACCAAGCTAAATAATATCTAATAGATAAAATACCCCTATAGATAAAAATCTCTAAGAAAATACACTCCTGTAAGCTAATAGCAAAAATATTGTTGTAAACATACAATATTATATTTGCTACCAGATTTCTACTAGGCACTTGCGAAATCAGCAGTAAGATGATCTCGAAATATTAAGATCTTGACTTCACCTTGACTTCTGAATTTAGTGCATTTAGTGAGTAACCACTTCGTGTATTTAGTGAGTCAACCCTATATATCCGGTTTCCAAGGGAATAAATCACCTAAACTGCATTTAATAAAACCCAACTTTGACAATTACAAAGTTAGGGGCACTAAAATTTAGCTCGTCATTTTAGAAAAATCTATAGATATATAAGTAAAAGATGGTTTTCAAAATGCATCAAGTATAATAAATACAAATCAGTACAAATACGTTATGAAATACAAATATCTATCTATATGTATATTTATATATTTGATATTACCCTTAAGTACATATTGACCTGCGATTATATTATTTACACAAGCGACAAAATTTTAAGTCCAATGCTAAATGTCTGAAAGTGATATTTTATAGATATATATATATCGTATATGTAGACGTCAACTCATTATAAGTAGATACACCAATCATCAAACCCATAGTAATTTTGCCAAAATACATTATTATGGTCAATCATATTAATATACATATTTTGGTTATAGTAATACATTCTAACTTGTGCAGGAAAAATATTTAACATTAAGTTTTTCATAAAAGCTCATCTTGACAGGATCTAGGTTCATCGTAACTTTTCATTATTCTGTAAAACTGATAACTATTGTAAAAATATTTTTTTAAAACTAAGAAATATATTGAATCGATACTAATATTACAAATTTGAAAGTAATTCTAACTGTCTGCTTGTGACCTTTTGCGACTAAGTGATTGAATGTAACTTGTTATTACTTGAAATTTGGTATTGAACCAGAAGCACGGACATAAGACTGTCTTTTATCTAAAAATATACGACAAACATGTAAGACAAATCAAAATACAGATATTACAGTTTTATTTTAACTGCTCACAATCCATATTACTATGTGTATACTGTTTCTTCTTATTGTTTCCTATCTGCTTATTTATTAGCCTTTTGCACGCAGCCGTATTAAAAAAGTTTGTTTCATAAATTGTCTCAAACATGTGTGACGCCTTGCATCTGGTTCATGTTTAAGTAACACACTACATTTTCTTATCAAGAAAGACAATACATTGATTACATTCAACAAAACAAAATTGTTATAGCTAATGTAATCTCGGTATAGCACACCACATCATCCTACTTCCGACGATCGCGATGATCTGGATGTTTTCTATGTAATTTATGTACGTATTTACAAAATAAATGTTTTAAATATTTCTATCAGTTTTTTAGTACAACACAATTGCTTATCTTGGAACTAGATATACTGTGTGAATTTCCCAGTTTTATTAACATGACTATAAAAATATATAAAATAAATCTCGTTAGAAAATGAAAACTGCCCAAATAAGTAACCCAAAAACTGAAAGTAACATAGCACTGTTTTATATAATTTGTAATAGAAGAAGAAGTTCAGTATTTGTACAAAATTTTTATACTTCCATATACGCATTCAGTATTCATAGATTTATCGTGACGACCCAAGAATCTTATGATTGGTAAACTTTCCGGTCACCATCTTCCGGTAATTCATACAAAAGATTCATATAAAGAAAATTGACCTACAATAAAATTATTTTGCATTTTATACATAGTAGGTATATAAACGGTATTACCAAAGCAATATTATTCATTAGCTCCAGATATTTCTATGCTATTACAGACGTCCAGGTCACGGTTCAATTCATCATCATCACCAATTGTAAACAAATGTAAAAAAGTTTTAAATAGGGAACAACATCGTCGGGTGAATACTTAGATAACATATAATACTTTTTTCTTATGTTCAGAAAGACCAGCACTTATCCAGTTAACTGATCTGATGATTGCACAATTACCTTACGATTATTATCACTAACAAAGAATCACTATAATCCATAACTTCATACAAAGCAGACAAATTGTGTGTTATTCATTTATAACGTATACATGTGTATGAAGATATATGTACAATTGTACATGTAGTAATTACATATAATTAGGATCCTTAATAAAATATTAAAAATATTCCTTGAGCATTGCTGTGTATTGTATATTATTAGCTGGATAAACCCAGCAATAATACCTATAGCCTTAAAATTAAAGAGATGTTGAAAAGAAAAATAAACGCTATCAATTTTATTGCTCAAAGCACTTTGCATTGAAATACAAAATACTCTTAACACACGTAAATACATTGACTATTCCCATTAAGTATATATAGAATTTGTTTAGAATAATAGTAAATGTGGGTGGACGTATTAATTGGGTGTAAAATAATATGTATAATTTTTCGTATTAACCACTTTTTCACTTTATTCTGACGTCGTGAAGTTTCAAACAGATGCTACCTGTTTATGTTAAATTAAATATACTCCTAAGCCGTCTACCGTGAAATTAATTCTATTAATTTATTAATTTCAATTTGTATTTGAAATATAATGTCAAAGTTTGCACGTTAAGTGTGTTAACCACATTCCGTGAGACGATGACTGATGTTGATACTCTCCAGAGCAATCAGTTTTAATTCTAAACGTCGATAATTAAATGGCATGTTAAAGTACATATTATTAAAAAAAGACGACCATTACTCCTGCTAAGTTACATGGGATAAATACAAAAGAAACCCAATCGGTTACAAAAATACTTATGCCGAGCACTTCACCATTGTTCTAGTCAAGTAAGTAAGTATATTAATTTCCGCACTTGCGTAGTATTTCATTACGGACAGATAGCGATTACAAATATGGCTTTTTAAATAAGAAATTGTACGATCCTTTACATAAATATAGACTTTTCTCGTGACCTATTTAATTTGTATACATTTCTGTAAATATATAAAAAATGTACTGTCTTTTATAATAATCTGTAAAAATTATAATATCGCACACAGATGATAATGAACAGAATGAGAGACATCAAATTATTCACAATAGATTTGACTAAGAATTTCTCCCCTCCGAGAGCTGGTAGCATTATCTCACTTCAAGCAGCTCAGAAATATGTATGTATGAGTGAAGAATATTAGCATATATTTCAATATTATTATATTAACCACAAACATGAAAAGCCAAGAATACAAGGAGAAGTGTATGTATAACACAAAATATTACATTAAAGCGAATATAGTAAAAGACTATACGACGCATATTAAATCATGATTTATTTATGATTTTATTACATAGAATACATCACATTTCACCAGTATACTGTAACTTAAGACTTCCTATATTTACTTAAAATTTGTTACAGTATACTCGACATCACGCAATGTGTGACATTGGAGTGTTTATATAATATTTTTATTACAATAACACGAATGCTATAAAACTATTACTTTTTTAACTTCAATAGATAGTTTATTTCGTCTTATACGTTATTTTTATTATTTGTGATCGCATTTTAAATTTCCATAGAGCTAACAAATAGTAGATAGGTATAATAATTTTAATGTGTTCTGTGTGTAATAACATTGCATTTTATTAAAAAGAAACCTTTGCTCGCTATTTCAAGTTTCTGCCGCAGTGGATTAGGTTATGCGTAGATATGTCAGTCAGCAAGTCAGTATGTCTCTTTTCGTTCAACTATATACTAAAATATGTTTATTATAATAAATAAATGACGTTATTAACTTTATCTCATAAAATCTATTTTAGCTCACAAACTTATACAATATTACACGATGTCAGCAGCGAAATGTCATTAAGATCATCACAAAGCGTAATCCTATGTATATTAAGTACTGATGTTACAAACAAATCAAATAGATTCTATTGTGACAATTTACAAGTCACAAAAAACACTCTGCATTGCCGCATAGTTACATAAGTAGGTAGGAAGGGTGGCATAGCTTTATTCGATAAACACAGTCTAGACATAGGCACTGTAAATATATCTGAAGATCAATGAATGTAATTAGAAATATTGTACAACATGTGATTGATTTTGTCTGTCCTGTCCTGGTAATACATTGCTATTTACTTACTTAAATATTCTCAATACTAAGAAATAATAACACATCGATGGTTATTTAGTCTATAAGAATAATATATTGAAGATAAAAAGACGTGAGCGGTATAAAACCATCTTATAAAATAAAATGCAACAACTGACTAAAATATATAAATATTGAACAATGTATACAACTGAACATTACACATATTGTACTAAATAAAGTTACGAAGTTTTACGAAACGCCGCAATGGTTTGCATCACGACAATGAGCACGCTCTCTCGGGCGCTGTTCGCGAATAACTGAAAGTGAGTTCAGCTTCAGTCCGCCGCGCCTGAGCTCTCAACTCTGAAGCTATTCAATGATCGGTACTTACGGGACAGCTTTTAGCCTTTATATCTCGTTGAAAGGCAAGCTTCATATAATAACACTTGAGTGCGAATGCGAACCAAAGTTGCACGACGAAATTGCGGAAGGGTTCATGAACTCAAAAAGGGGTAGTTGTTACGTAATTTTATATTGGGTTGTAGGTAAATATTCTGTGTATTTAATGCTAACATACATATTCAAAAAAACTAATTAATATAAGTTATTTTTAGGTTACTTTGTGTCAATAATCTAAGAATCAAACTGTACCTACATTTACATCGTGTAGCCGTATCATTGCCCTCATGTGGATCTATTTTTAGTTTACAATAATCCAAAAAAAGTCATTAGAAGCATTTGGTATTTGGAAACTAAAAGTGTATGTTCCTAATCGTAAATAATAGGGATTCACCCGTTCATAGGTTACGGTAACCATTTACCATCAGATTGGCCATATGCTTGATTACCATACCCCATTGCATTGAAAACATAAAGATCTATAAATATGAGTGAACATAGTTAATTATTCTTGCCTATAGTTCTTTTGAACTATAGGTTTTTTAACAAATAAATAACGGTATTTCTGTAAAGCTTGAAATTATTTTAGTGTTGAATCTTGGCATACTATACTTCTATGTGTACTCATTTATTGTTCCTTTAAACCATTCAATAGAGTGGATTTGCACTATTCCCTAGTGGTTTACTTTATCCCATACTTCATTTCATCACTATTATATTATTACGTACATATATAGCTTTATTTAGACACGACCTCGACTTCGTCCACGTGGCACAGTGAACTTGACCAACTAAAGACTTGCGACTAGATGTCTTTGTGTGAATGTTAATCCAGGACAGGATTATTATTATTTCTGTTTCATGAAATTCATAGCATTAGTCGTTGCTGTAATATGTACGTTACTTTACGACAGACCGTATTAAGTTGATAGATTATAAGTAAATACCTACACATAAACCGTTTAGGTGGCTTTAGTACAGGTTTTATGTTTTTCGATCAACTAATAGTATGCAGATATGATCGCATGTCAGTACTACATATAATATTATCTTATACAAATTATACGTATAATATCCTATTAATGTATGAGATGTATTCGTGTAAATGCCTTATTAGTATTTTCACTGCATTTCTTTTATGATGCATGCGTACTTTTCTCTCGGTTATTTCAGCCGTCAAGCAGTTTTTTTCGATTGAAAATTAAGATATGACACAGAAATTACTGAATATGGAGATTTGACGTCTTTGACCTCCAGAATGGGAACGCTCAATCACAGGAGCCACATAGTAATGTGATGTCGTAGAATCGTAGAGTAGAGTAATACAATCAATCCAACTGGCATTACATGAGGAGTACTATACATGAAAATGTGAGAGATCCATATTGAAGTTCATGTATGATATATAGACGATGGCTGCAACTTACGTAAATGGGTCGTCGCCTTGTTTGGTACCAAAATAACATAAAATAAAGTGGGCATTATATAGGATAATAACTATGTAGATTTAGATATAATATATGGTAAACAAAGTTAAAACTCAACACTAGCAGACTATTATGCGGCAATTTTGACATGCTTCATTATATGCACGCGAACACGCCTGATCGTATTTAACGATAAGAAACGTAGATAGGCCTTTGTTAGCTATACAAAATTTGTAGGCAACCAAAGTTTTATATTAATTTACTGTGTTCACTTTTAATTACGAAGTAACTATTTGACACAGATTTTTAATACAGATTTATGTTATACTTAATGTTAACAATAGAATTTGGAAGTCTCGCGATTTTAACATTATTTCCGATAGTCGCGGGTTCAGTACAAACATTTGTAATATTTTTATTGGTCTGGGTGGTTCCTATGTGGTGTATGTGTGTGTACAAAAAAAGTATTTATATCACTTGACTAATACTCATAATACAAGCTCTGCTTGGCTTGGAACTAGATTCCGCTGTGTGAATATTCCAGAGTTTTTATTATTATTATTGTATATATATTATATATATATATTTAGGAACAACCAAATATGTAAACTGAGTCAAGTGAACAGTAAATTTATAGAAGCAGTTTGTTAAATTGTAGACGAAGCGAAAGATGTATATTTGATCCGAAATATTAGGCGTTCCATTATCCCTGCCTACCTGGAGATAGGGTTGGTAATGCATTATCTGTAATGTATTCTAAAGTTATATGTATCATAACTACTCTAACCAAACTGTTCTTACATTACGGTTTTATTAAATAAATATAACATAACTAGAACGTTTTTATTTTTTCTAAATAATCTATGTATCTTATTAACAATTCAGTGCTCGTAGCTGTAAGTTGACATAAACGTCATAAACACACTACGAGAATACTTAATTATGATATATTACCAAGGTTACAATATAAACATAAACCTATTAGTCATCAGCAACTAAAAAATACAGGAAAATTTTGGTCTATGGAAGAATGCATATAATAAAACGTGTACCTACACCCATTTAATAATGAAAAATCTACAGTTATTAAAAGTTCCTTTCGAATTATTATATAATATTATCTTCCTACGTAGGTCTAATAATAAATTTATAGATAGATAGAATATAGGTACTTTATTTGTAACACAGTAAAGAAAAATGCATAAACAATATATTAAAGGACAACATGTATCGTTACAATAAGGCGGAAGTATACACTTACATGAACTACATACATAATTTTAAAGTAAAATAAAATAAACTAAATATAAATCAAAATACCAAACTGAATGAAATCTAAATATTGAGGAGGAAGTCTTTTACTTGTCGTTTAAAAATATGAATGGACTTTGCAGTTCTGATAGTTACAGGTAACGAATGTATATCAAAAACAATGTAGGTATATCTAAAATGCTACATATATTTGTCGCCAATGTGTTGTTGTGCAATGTTTGTAAGGAAAAGAAATAAATAAAAATTATTATTATTATTATATTAGGATAACATAATTACTCGTAAATATGCTACCATGCCAAATAAACAAAATAATAATTTTCGTTACTGTTCTAAACCAATATGTTCCTATGCCATCTATAAGAATACCCTACAATATGTGCAGGATAGTAGATTGTTAATAATGATTCCCTGATAATTTCGCTTCAATCACGTAACTAATCTAACTTCATGATTCTCATTCTATCATATACAGTTGTATAAGCGAGTGCATCATTCCCTTATCACCCATTAAAGAAACCTACCATACACACAATAGCAGTATAAGTATATCTTTGTGTATTTGAAATGGCACTAATATCACAGCCCACCTGACGGTAACTGGTAACCGTCGCCTATATATATATGAATATCACTAATGAACATCATGTTGCTATGTGATACTCGTACTGTTAGTCATACATTGCTATTATGGAAGACTAATATATTATACGTCCTATCCTGTAATTTCAAAGTGTTGTCTCGCTCTTCAACCAAAATACAGCTTACAAAGCTACTTGTACACGGAGATGACTTTTTACAGTTTATCAATTTAGTTACTTAAAATATAAATATTTTTAGCATATGGACTAATTGTCACTAATATTATCCACAGAAGTACCAACATCACATACACTATTCAACACGTACCTACTAATATGATAAAACCAGTAGTAATATTGTGTTTTTTAAATATTTAATTTCTGGTGTCTTCCTGTTTGTCTATTATTTATGATAAATTATAATTTTTGCTCGTTGATGGAACAAAACCGGTCAATTAACAGGTTACACGGAAGCTTTCCGACTTTCGGTGGATTATTGAATGATATCATTAACTTCCTTTTTAAAAAATATTCAAATCTATTTTTATCTTATTTGTGTATAAGTTTGTAACTTTATATAGTGGTGCCTCTTATTATACTATTATTATTTTATAGCTAAGTATAATTGACATTAAGTAGTGCCTAATATGATACCTAAGTGTCTTAGGTATAGATTAACGTACAAATATAAAATAAAACTCGAAGAAACAAAGATGTAATGCCATACAATGATTTCTCGATTATGGTTTGTGTCTCGTGAAGTAGCACCGTAACATGATTAGGCGAATTTATACAGCTTTAAATGTGTAACAAAATTATTAATTTGCTTATCAGTTCTAATACTAGTGAGCGTACACCGATAGCGCAACAGCTGTATTGAAAGGAGATCAAATGTAAAACCAACTAATATTTAAAAAAAGAATGAAGTGAGGACCCAATGCTGTACGGGCATGATAAAAAGTTACTATGTTAGTAATAAAGGTACTTACTTGTTTTTTGTTATAACATTTGCAACACGCAGATTATAATTGAAAAGGTTAACAAGTAAAAATGCTATTGCCATTAAGAATGATACGTACGTAAGAAGGTATGTTATGTTTTGTATCTTTTAACATTAAGTTTTCGTACAAACCTTACAATTTGCGTAATGTTCATTTACCACATCCCGTACGAGCAGTTCATATATATTTTTACCAGGTTCTTAGTCCGTAGTTTATTTATACAGCGCAGCGCATAAGCGCAGTTAATATTTCAATTTTAATCATTTACTGACTATTCTAAATATATTCTCACTTGATCCTATTTTATGGTACAGGTGATATGGGTTTATTTATTGGAATGAAATATTATAAACTAAATAAATTGTGAAATAAAATTAAAAATATTTTTGATAGATCCCAACGTATACCGTAAACGCAAGCATTCATTATTAGGCACACGAACAAACATGAACATTTAATGTAGGTATTTATAAATTAATAACAACTTTATGTCGCGACTGAAGCTGCGATGTGCTGTATTATTAAAAAAATATATTACATATTTTTTTAATAATACAGCTTTAGGAAGCAAAAAAATATTATGTAAATATTATTGATCATGTGTGTACTAATACAAATATGATTATCTGTACGAATATATGCGTATGGTAATTAAGAACCAGTTTTAGTCTGACAATAATTTTATTGAGCTTCGACATTTTTAACGCGGAAACAAGATTATATATAGGAACTCTTGCCGAATGTCATTGACAATCCAATTTTAAACGATGTTTCTTGTGAACCCTGACTTATCGGGGTCAATTGTTGGGTACAATGAACTGAAAAAAATTATTTGTTATATTCGTTTTTGTAATAACATAAAAAATGTAGAAAATGGGTTCCCTGCTATTTGCCGAACTGGATAGATAAAAAATTTATGACGTGCACATGTGACCAAAAGTGTCAATTTTCGCACGTAATAATTAGTGTATAAATAACTTTGACTTTTATATATATAAAGATAAATTTGAAAACAATACGTTTTGCTCCTCCGAAGAAGAAAAGAATATTTATAGGAGCAATAAATAATGTTTAGCATTATAATATTAAATTTAGTGCCATAAATTTTATTATGACTGCTGAGAATATAAAAAAAACTTGATGATTTTTATACCTACTCATTAATATATATCTCTTTATACTTAATATTAAGCTTTAACTTGTAACTTTTCTTTGACGTACCTCGTTAATAATATTCACTATTTTATTTAACTAACCAAATACAGGTTTATAATAAGAAAATATTAATCAAGAACACAATTTATGATTTTATAAAAAATACTGGCAATGTGGAATCTTACAATAAAATCAAATTATACATAGCATCGTATCCTCAGAAGGATGATTCATATCATACCCAGCGTTCCAAAATATTAATAGTTTAAAAAATATAGAAATAATTTGAATAGATTATTTTTTATATAAAAAAAACATATTTTATAATAAGTGTCCATGTATTATTAAACAGATATGATATTACGTTAGTTGTACCTATACTTCTATCATTTAGCGTAAGTATAAATAAATAAACACTACAGAAACTTGCTGTGATTTTTCTATTTATATATTTATAACCTCTGTTCCAAAATATGTTAAGTAGATAAGTAATTAAAGTAAGTAGTAAAGTAAAGTAAGTAGAGAGTAAAAAAACACCATGGAAGTAATTTCTTGGAAATATATTTTCAACGAAAGGTCAATAGGTAGGTATGTACGTGTTGTGCTTAGTATATATTGGGGATAGACTCAGCAAAATTTGCAAACAAACTTACACTATAACTGTATAGAATCTGAAATATATCCTTGTGCACCATTCATACATTATATACCCTTTTGTTTTAAGAATAGTACGATACTCTAGTTTGAAGATAAGACAAATCATAGCACTTGCCACATACGGTACAAACTCATCTATCTCTAACCCTCTTAGAATACACTCTAGATAGGCATATTAAAACCGGCTTAAAATATTTTGCTGTAATAACATTGACATTATTAACAAATACCTTCTGCTCTGCTTTACATAACTGCGAATCTTACAATTCACTCCAATTACTGAAGCAGGGTGTCTACTTAATAACGATAAAGTTATTGATTTACCTCTTTAATTGAACGAAAAATTATAGAAATATTAAAACATTTATTAGACTTTTTCATTCTTTTTTTTAACAATTACACATTGTGTATATTAATTGTATGTATACAATATACTAAACATAATTATTTATTTTTAAGAATTTAGATACTGCATATCTATAATATTTTGTTGCGTTGGGTTGAATGACAATGTTGTGAGATAGTGAAATTTATAAATAAATAATATCTCACACTAAAGAGTTCTTATGGTCATTAATAGACGAATTCATTGTCACCATAAGTTCCATTGACATCGTACTTATACCACATATAATATTACATACTTATACGAAGAATTTTAAATCTACAAATTTCTGCTCCATAGGATGACATATTGGAAATAAATATGCAAGAATATTTATTATACTCTTCTCTTTCGTATTCATGACACTCTTGCGAATTTTATAAATGTACAATATAGTATGAATTTGTTACTACCTTTAGACAATTTACACTACTCATCATATATCCAATTAACTATGATTTCATCATTAAAAGGAATCGAGAATTGATTAACATCTAATTATTTGTTATACTGGTATCTACAATGTATCACTGTTCTAGACAATAAAATGAACTTCGTTTTAATAAAAAATAAAGGATATCGGTTTAACACTATGTGATGTTGGCTTGAGCATCTATAATGCTACCGACTCGCGGAAAGAACATAAATAAGTCGCCCAGTCGACATGCCTTCACAGTAGGTGCTGAGCACTTCGTCCAAAAACTTATCCTCAATTAATTTTTAATTAAAAAATAGCAACAGTACTGTACAATGCAGGCAATATTTAGTTTCGTGCTATTTGGTATTTTCTGTACCACCCTTGGAGAAGAAAGTTATTTACGTAAGTCTTGAATTATTTATATCTGTTTGTTGTAGCATTTTTCAATATATTTCAGAAATAATAGTATAGTGTTCTAAAACAGAACACAATACTTAATATAACATATAAATTGGTGTCAATAAAATATATTATAATTATTATTATTATTCATTGTTGCTTGTTATAAAATACTAACTATACTCGTATTTGAGTCCAAGTCACAGTATGTGTATATCCTAAGTATTTTGTTGTTATAATAAAAAAAAATTAAAATATAATCAATAATACGTCTTTGTTATGGTTTAATCATAAAGATATATTTTTTAAAATAGATATAACGGAATATCTGTGGCTCAAAAGTTTTAAAATTACTATGACAATATTCCAGCATGGAAGATAGTTGGGGATGTTGAAGTTCTTATTCGGTACTAGTTCGTATTGGGTTTATCCTATTTATGGTTGTTATTAAGTACAGTTGGATATATACCAATAAATGGTATAATACGACAAAGTATCTCAATATTTACAACTTTACATTATTAAGTAAGTAAATCTATTAGGTACTTAAATAACAATGATAATTATCTCAGAGGTATTCCCGTGTTATAAATAAGTAATCGCTGTCACTTCACAATTATTTCACTACTTATTTATACATATAATATTCTTTAATTACAAAGAAACTAGAAAACATTCAATCGTGCAACAAACAATATGCTAAAATATAATAGGATAAAAATTAAGAAGTTTTTGCAATTGGACTATAAAGGTGTTTTTATATACGAATGCATCTCCTTGCAACCCATTTCAACCCATTGCACTCATAATCTTTTAAATAATTTAATAATTATCTCATTATTTCA
This sequence comes from Achroia grisella, assembly GCF_030625045.1. Taxonomy (NCBI): domain Eukaryota; kingdom Metazoa; phylum Arthropoda; class Insecta; order Lepidoptera; family Pyralidae; genus Achroia; species Achroia grisella. Next base: position 1,097,845 of record NW_026712606.1, on the reverse strand, counting down.
AGATGTTTTTGTGCATGTTAGTTAAAACATAAAAGTTTTGCATCAGTCTTTTGAATTGATTAATCAGGTTTTTGTGGAATAAAAATATAAAATTTTTAATGAGAAATATAATTTTGATCAATATTACAATTTTGGTAAATAATATTTACGTATTGGAGATACGTATTAGTTGATAACTTTCGTATGTGACTTCAATATTATCACTTTAAGGATTTTTAACTACAATAGCTCAGTCTGTATTATAAGCCGAGTCAGAATTTAGCATTTTTAAAAAAGTAGGACAGTAGACAGCTTTAATTACGTTTAAATTTCAGTTTTATTTTATCATAATTGAACCTCTGGGTTCTGAAATGTAGGGTTGTTCATTTCAAAGTAGGCATCCTAATTCTACTTAAATTAGGATGCTTATATGATTATATGAAAATTGTTTGTTTATAGGTAGGTACACTTTGAAAATTCGATACTAATTGGAGTTATTACTATTTTTTGTATAAAAATCTCTCCTTTTATCATAATTTTCTGTTTTTGTGAAGTCGATGAAATATTATACATTTCAGGCGAAATTTAATGGAATGACGTTTCTAAATATAGATTTTGAGAAAAAATTTAAAAACAATAACAAAAAATAATTTTACTTCGACTTGATTTTATAATCATTAATTTGTGAATTAAAAAACCTAACGACATTTTACATCGTGTTCATAAATCGAAAATACTTTCCTGTTTGTAACATTTTACTTCTTACCAAATTAAAAAAATATCTAATAAACAACAACACAAAAACTTGTTTACAATATTTGTCATAAACCCTCGCAGTTAGTTCATTTTTTTTTTATATCGAAACTATCAGGACGGCACGGGGACTAATAAAAATGATAAATTTGGACATACACCCTACGATATTGATGTCTTTTATAAAACTGTATTACAGCATACCTACATATTGCTCTATTGTTAAGAATTATCTAGCGTAGCGTACGTGATATATGTAATTTTATCACATGTTGGGTTACATTATAGAAAACTTTCATTGCGTTCATAATTTTTGTAAAATTATATCTCGTCTGTTTATCAGGAATTCCAGAATTTGATAAAAGATTGTTTCCAATCAGTCTAGCAGTTTTGGAATTATATAATGCAAACAAACAAATGATTAAATATTTCCTCTATTAGAATAAATAAAGTATAGTTAGCAACACAAAATATTTTTGTCATTAACAAAATTAAAATATTTTATTCTATTGCCATAAGTAGATCTATCAATTAAGCAATAAATTAATGTTGTATAAAAGTATGCAGAATTAGGTTTCAAAAATATTGAAAATTATTTTCAGACTGACATGTACGTGTTAGTGTATACAGTGTCAATGTACATTAACACAATCATATCAATATCATATATTACACTGATAACTCATGAATATCAATATTTGTATTATATGAGAATCAAATATGCGACCGTCAAAACAACTAGATCACCGATGGTAAATTAAGAAAATTAAAGTTACATAAACAATCAACTAAGCTGTGTTAAAATAAAAAAATAAGCATTACACTTCTTTCATTTTTGCTCTTTACTTCACAAGCGAGAAAATCTAAAGGCTATATATAAAAGCTTTGATCTGAATATCAGTTTCATTATACTTTATCAACTCGCAAAACTACTTTAGGTTATTTAAAATGCGTCATTAAACATGGTCTGGATCAAACCGGCTGTTATGATACACTACAATAGTAACCAGTTAAACTTGTTTTGAATAGGCCATCTATTTTTACTTAAAATGGTACACAAAAAAAAAGCAGAGAATAATAATAAGTTAATTTCTTATCCAGCTAAAGTGTTGCTTGTGTTTATATTTGTTATTTATTAATATAACTTATTAGAATAATTTTGCAAAGTCTAAAAGTACTAGGTGTAGATAGATAGATGTTCATCTACATAAATACTTAAAAGTAACATATTTCAGTAATTTTCAACAATTTTCGCTGTAAGACTGCACTGATTGTAAATAAATTTAATATTTCAACAAATTTTAGATGTATACAGCCTTGGCCAAAAGTATTAGGCACCCTACATTTTACTAAAAATAATAATTAAAAACAACTTATACTTTTTGAATTGATTTATTACCATTAAATTACACAAAAAAGAATAAAAAAAACTTAAAATCTAGTCGGTTCTTCTTTGGATTTCATTACTGCTCTAATTCTAGCTGGCATGCTGCGTACAAGCATAGTGCAATCCTCCCTTATAATGGCATGCCATTCTTGTACTAACCCATTTTTAATGCCGTTTTCGATGTAGTACTATGCTCTTTAATCTTGCGCTTCAAAATGCTCCAAAGATGCTCAATTGGGTTCAAATCTGGGGGCTGTGCTGGCCCATGCAACAAGACAATGTTGTTTTCAGTAAACCAATATATCAAAGTCGCTGACTTATGACAAGGTACATTGTTTTGCTAGAATATGACTCCGTCTAAGTTGGTATCGCCGAAAATACTCGTTTGCGAAGGTATAAGCGCAGTTTCAAGCACTTTTATGTACTTTTCGCTGTTCTTATGACCTTCACAAACAAACATTTCGTCAACCCCTTGAGCATCCATGCAGCCCCAGATCATTACGCTGCCTCCTCCGTGCTTTACCGTAGGTACAACACAATCTGAATGGTATTCTTCGCCCACACGTCGCTTCACGAAGGTCACACCTGGCGTTCCAAATATCTGTTGAAAAATTAAAATAAAAAGAATTTTTAAACTACCCTAACTTTTATTATTTCAGTAAAATAAATAGCTGACAATGATTATTAATAACAAAAGCAGTAAAATTTACTTACTTCAAAGTTAGATTCGTCAGACCACACCACATTGGCCCAATCTTCCTCAAAAATGTCAATGCCGTAGAGCCAATTCAAGCCGTTTTCGTTTGTTAGCTTCTGAAAGCCAGAGCTTCTTCCTAGCTTTGTATCCTTTTAAACCCGTTTCTTGAAGTCGTCTTCTGGTGGTCCGAGCACTTATTGGCTTTCCAGCCTCTTCGGACAAAGCAGTAGCAAGGTTTGATGATGTTTTCTTCCGATCTTTCATAGATTCGCGTATTAATTTTCTATCCTCATGCTTCGAAGTCACACGTTTTCTGCCTGTTTTTGGATTATTAGCATGACTGCCAGCCTGAGCAAACCGTTTGATGGCAAATTGCAGGGCAAAACGCGAACATTTCACTAATTTAGTAATTTCTTTTTGCGACTTCCCCTGTTCATGGAGAAGTTATATTTCTACTAGATTTTCCAAACTAATTTCACTTATTTTCGGTATTTTTAAGTAAATTAGGCGTCAATTTAATCACTGAGTTAGATATAAAAACTTGTTTACTAGTTAGAGTCTTGAATACAAGTGACCAAACATTGACTAATAATAATGCAAAAAATCGATTTCTTTTCAGTCACCAGGTGTTTTATGACCATCAAAAATAGAGGTTTGCTTTTCTAGGAAGGTATTTGTGACCCCGGTATGCCATCTAAGATAAGCATTTATTCATTGTTCAATTGGTAAACATGAATTGTGCATTTTTCTGGGGTGCCTAATACTTTTGGCCAAGGCTGTATATAAGGAAACAGAGAAAGTTACGTAATTCAAATTTAAACTCAAAATCATTTATTCACGTAGGACCTTTCGGCTTCTCATACACATATTTTTTTTTATCCTTACCGTATCGTTTAGCCAGCTATTTTAATTGAGAATAACAATCAAAATCCTCAACTGGTACATTTTGTCATGGTATTAGGTACTCTTTTTTCAGTTTCAATCATTAAATATTACATTGCATCTAACATATAGTATAAAATATAAAATACTTAAGCTATACAAGTGACGCCATAAAGGTAGTCTACCAAACTGCTACCATAATACTTATTATTACAATTAAAGCATACTTTTAAAATTTACGAGTATAAGAACTACTTCATTATGCGAGAAGAAGGTAGGTAGTTCGTAGGTACACCGAAACTACTTCACTAATTCTTTCACTATTAGAATGGTACCATTACCTATTCCAAAGTGATATATGCTATATTTATGTTAGTTTATACAATACACACAAGCTCTATATAATATATATATAATAAATAATAATAATATCTGGGCTGCTACTAATGTCATATTTTTATATACAAACAAAATAATAAGAAATATAGACATATATTATAATAGTTTTCAACAATTACGGATAAATAAGAGCAACTTAAAACTATATTTATAAAGAAAGCCTGAAATGCAACAAAACATTTCATATTGTAAATAACGCTTCCAGGTATTGCTATAAATTCTTAAGAAACAATTGATTTGCGTTGTACATTTGCTTACGACAATCGTCACGGCATTGTTAGCACGTGATCAGAGTTTTGAGCAATTTAAGCGAGTAGATACATAATATAATTTGTAATTGATCGAGTCTTGAATATCGATAATTATTGTTGTTTACGTAATAATTAGTCATTGTAAGTATATAATATGTAACCGTTATTTTTCATCCCTATGATGAGAATGTTTTGAGACGCCTCTAAAATAACCAAATTCAAAAAATAAAAAACAAGTGCATCCGCGCAAAGAATAGTCAATATAAAAACCCTCTATCAACCCACCTGGCTACCATGGAAATAATAGATCTATACACGACAATAGGATGATAATGGGTTGTTATGACGATGGCAATCAAAATATATCATTATTATATTCGAACATACGTAGTTCACTGTTGAACATATGATTTTGTAATCTCAGCCACTCCACCGGAACACACGGCTAATGACCAAATTTTTAGGCGGCAAGAATACATTGTAAAATGTTCAAAAACCTTCAAAAGATTATTATTTTCATTCTCATGACATGCTCATTTTCATTTCCCATTATAAGTGTATCTATTGCCTTTAAAGCACGTGTGAAAATTGTTTTCATTTGTTTTCCCAGCTCCATATATTAAAACATGTCACATAGATGACGTAGAGATATCGAAATGCATTAAAGAACAAATAGAAGCCAGTCTCCCCTACTTCACTAAAGGTGTGCCAGAGTTGAACGTGCCCTCGATAGACCCTGTGCAGTTGAACGATATCAAAATTGATGGGAATGGACTCCTTTTAAAGTTTACTGATGCCGCAATGCACGGGCTTAGCGAAAGTAAGCTTACGGACTTAAAGTGAGTATACCTGGTATTTTTCTTGTTTATTTAAATAAAAAAATCCAATGAAATATGCTTATATCCCGCCCTATACATGTGCCTGCAATACTTACAAGTGTTGTAACGGGAGTGTTACCAATCTAAGAAACTAGATAATTCACAATATTAACTATTTTTAATATATACAATATAAACTATTTTTCTTTTGTTTTATTTTTATTTACTTGGTCGCAAGTAAATAAAAATAAAACAAAAGAAAAATAGTAGGTTGGTAGTTTAGTAGCGTAAAAATCACTATATACCTATGGACCGCACAAAGAGCAAAGCCATTTTTGGTAATTTTAAAAATATTTTATTGTAACTTCTTAAAAAGAAACTTATTGTCCAAAAATTATGATTCAACAAACTGGTATCGACATCCTCATTTATATCCAGCTTTCTCGCAAACAATATTTCTCGACAGAAAGATAAATACTCCTAATTATATATTAAAAAACCTTTTTACGGTAAAGAAGTAGGAATACAATTTGCCACTCATTCTAGTTCCCACGATGTACTAGCTGGCTTCTATATTATACTCTAGATAAAAATTAAATAGATAAATAAAAACCAGCTAAACAATAATGGATTATAATATAATAGATGTATCAATATATACAGGTTCCCGTTTTTATATAGAGTTCCTTATATGAATTTATTTGGGTATGTATTTAAATTAGTAAAAGAGACTGTCAAATAATTATTAATTATATTCTTTTCGTGACTACCCTATTAACACATAAATAGACATAGCGCTTATTACAATGGCTCCTATGCACATATATGGTTTTCCTGTGTGTAAAGTTTTTCATATGTACTGAGACAACACTGTAAGTATCGACTTTGTATTGTATTATTATAAATGACAGATGGCTTCCACTTACTCAACATTAAAAATATTTTATTTTATAACAAATATGAAATTTCAGATTTTCAGGCCATAGTTAACAAGCCTATCGTTGTAGCGTAATGAACAGTAATGATCGAGTCAAGAACAGAGATGGGCATTTTAATTTAGTTACAGATATCGTTTTATTACGAGGATTAGTTTTACATATCTATAAGAAAAACACAGAACAAAGTTCTAGTTTAGAAACTATCAAACAAAATAAATAATTAGCCACATTTCAATACCTGCATGTCAACAACAAAGCACTACGGTTTATTTTATGAAAATTACTTTGCAAACTAACATTGAGATCTGTATTTGGACTCGATTTAATAGAATTAAAGTTGAACTATAGACTGCATCTTAAGTCAAGATTATTCAAAAATAAAATATTGTATAACAAAATGAAAACTTTATATTTATAGCGTCTACAGCAGACAACAATACCTACTATGATTTTAATAGAATTTATATACTGTATACTTGCTGTATATACTTATACGCGTACTTATAAAGGTAACAATTAAAGATACTTGTAAACCCAGTGATTACGCATTGCAGTTAATGAATTTATTACTCGCTGACTGCATTGAACTTGTGCAATAACATTGTAAGTTCATTGTTATAGCTCTATTATATTCCGATACATATTTAGATCGATTGTATATGAGACTATTCAATAGAATGATAAGGTAATAAAATTCATTTAGATTTCTCAAACAGAACAAATAGAAAAATGTGTGTAGTAGATTTGTGAACTATTACATACTACCTAATTTTCAAACTGGAATAGCCTGTATTTAAGATAAAACACAAGATAATATACGGATACATGTATAAATTATTTTCAAATTAAAAAACAACGTCACTGCTCATTTAACAACTAAACACGTATTCTCTTACAAAACTTCGTTTATTACACACCGTTGAGGTCAAGCTTGAGGGCATTGAGGGCTAATAACTTTATTAGTTTGTAAATATAAAAAATCTACTTCTCAGAGTCAACGTGGGTGTTACCGACCAGGAATTCAGATTAGTATTTAAAGGAAATCTGAGTTTAACAGCCAAGTATGAAGTAGATGGACGTATCCTCATTCTGCCGATTCAAGGAAATGGAGATGCTTTAGTATATGCGCGTAAGTCTACCTTTACTTTTATCGATAAAAATAATATTAAATTTTAGTGTATTGAGGAGTAGTCCACGGAATATTTTTAGAGGGATTTAATTCTTCTTGTTCAAGATTATATTTATACCGAGCCACTAGGTCTTCTCGACTCCTTCAATTTTATATAAAAATATATAGTGGTAAAACTAGTTACATTACTGATTTTTTTTCGAAAATGTGAACCATTTTAGGTGCTTATTATCGAGGTCGATGCGTTTCGTTTCGGTACAGAGACAGTGAATTCTTTGATAAAGACTGTCTGTATCAAAAACAGTCTATTAGAAAACTTTGATTTAATTATATGCATTCGATACGGAAGCTAAAGGTGAAAGTTCGTTACAGAAAAAGGCACACCGATCCAGTTAAAGTGCCTAAAATTGTGAGGGACAATTTAACAAGTACCAATGTATTTATTTAAATACTAATAAAAGTCATATTATAAAATTTTCAGAGGGCGTGGAAGTTGAAATCAACAGCAAACTAACACAAGTGGATGACCCTAAGGGTGAAAAACACTTCAAACTGATCACACCCACCTACAAATATACCATAGAGAAAACAACTTTCGATTTGAAAAATTTATTCAACGGTAACAAACAATTAGGTAAGTGCTTAAAACTTCTTTTAAATCTAATAGGGGTGTAGCTGAGACGAAATCACGTGATAGATGAAACTGAATAACTTACTCCATCAAAATACTTTATACAAACGGGCATGGAAAGCTTGAAAAATATTTTTAGACTAGTTCCTGTCAGTGATACTATTCCTGTAATGATAGTCACTAGTGAGTACTTTTTAAAATATGTACTATCTATGGGGAAGGAGATTGTTAGTAATGTATAGGGCTCTAACTCAATTGTGGAACTTTATGTGGAGAGAATAAACAGGCTTCAGGATACAACCATTTGTTTCAAACTCCACCATAGTAGAGTCCACTTCTCTCCCTGAGGAGCTGTCGCCAACAGTGTCGCTAACAATGTACCACGGGATGGGATTGAGATGGGGTGGTAGTAGTTGATAAATTACGTATATAGTTCACTAAATAATTGTTATATATTTGCTATGGAGTGATCATTCTGTCCTCATATTTTCAGCTGAAACAACTCTTCAGTTCGCTAATGAAAACTGGCAACAATTAATGGACGATCTGGCGCCACCCGCAATAAAGCAAATCGTACGAACCTGTGTGAAGGCCATCAACAAATTTTTCGCCAATGTGACAATTTCTAGAATAATTCGAGGATATAAGACCAGTTAACAAAATTCATTGTGATATTAACATATAATACTATATAATTTTATTGTTCCCTAGTTGTATATCACGGCGCTGCCTGCCTGAATACAGCCATGTTACTCGTTGATAGTATCTATTGATGATTTTCTTTTAAGTGGTAAAGTATTAATTCAGTATATCTATACATACAAAGATATCTATATATACAAACAAAGAAACATACAAAAAACTTTCCACTTTATGAAATTAGTATAGAATATTAATCCTAATAGTGTAATAAATGTGATTTAGTTTAGATTGATAGATTCATCAATGTAAACACACCAAAATCGTTCGTTACTTTGAATTTATAATTTTATTATTATTGCGCTTATTGTACATACTCGTACATATAAAGAAGATATATAATTAATTATTATGATTATACTCAACCTATCTTGATAATCGTAGTGACAACTGATTTATCCTAATATTCACCATCATTGTTATTATATAAGGATTTACATACTTGTAGTTGTTGAAGCTTTTCCTTTTTTAATCATACATAAAACAGAGTTAAATTGTTTGTCTATTTATATGGTCTCTGGCCGTAATTAAAAGCTGCTGATATTTTCTACGTAAGAAAGTAAAATAAGCGACTATTGTGCGCTCCATTACCCGAAGGTTATGGTAAACTGTTTGTTTTCTTCTAAGACATCAATAAATTAGATAAACTCATTAATCAATGTTAATTTATATTTATAAAAACATGTTATGATGAAATTAAATAATAATTTTCTATTTCAATATTTCATTTTATTTCTTTCCCATTCATTATTAAATTGTAAAAATATAATATATTGTGGGCATATTATTTAATTTATGTAATTTTATATTTTTTCATTTCTTTATTTGTTCAAAATATTTTCATGTAGGTATTAATTTTATTTTTATTCAAGTTATCTAGTATAAAATTTCTAACTCTCTCAGACGAAAAACTAATCTATATTTGAAAGAATTTAAGAGTTATTAAATTTGACTTAAGTACGAGTACATCATAACACAACAGATCCTATTGTACACCTATCATTGTACAATTGCACCACCTTAATAAAATTAAAAAGTAATAACAGAATAATATAGGTACTTATATATTTATAACTGGTCTACAGGTTGTACAACGTTTCCGACTTGGAAATCAACAATATTGCGATTAGATGAGGCAGTCGATCTAATCGAGAACTGATCGTCCAATGTTTGTAAATTTACTTCAGTATTCCGAATCGGATTTCGCCATTCTGGTAATTTCCATCCACGCTTGTATCCAACATATCCGATTAAAACGCCGACCAAGATTATAAGTCCTATTACCATTCCAATAATACCAGCTTGGGAGAGTGGTGCAGGTGTTTCTGTAAAGGAAACTCCGTGTTAATGTCATAAATTCGAAAATTGAACGTCTGTCTGTTACCATTTTACGACTAAATGACTGAACAGTACTTAATTAAATTTCCCAGAGAAATTGAATGTATCCTAAGCACGGACATAGACCATACTTTATCAATAAAAAAGATCAGAAGAAATCGTTCTTAACAGGTAGTTTCGTATATATTTTTTTTTATATTGAGATGTTATGTATTTTGCATCGGATAAAAGGTAGTGAATACTTAAAGATTTATACGTTTGACTATGTATGTATTTTTTATGTAACTGGTATGGGGACAGCCTGACAGCCTGACAGTTTATCTGATGGTAAGCGAAGACAAACTGAAAACTCATTTATTCAAATATTTCTTTCGGCCCTTAATTACGTCCTATTTTTTATCACTATTCTTACAGTTCTGCTCGGCTAGATACTTCAATTAGGAAGAACTATGTATAACTAAGCGTGGCCCGTATACATGAATAGCACTATGGATATCACGATTTCACACAACACATTTTTTTTTTCACAGGGGTCAAACGAGCATGCGGCTCACCTGATGGTAAGTGATTACCGCCGCCCATGAGCACCCGCAACACCAGGGGAATTGCAAGTACGTTGTCGGCCTTTTAAAAAGGAATAAGCTCTTTTCTTGAAGGTTTCAATATCGTATCGGTTCGGAAATACCATTGCTGGAAGGTGATTCCACAATGTGGTTGTGCGGGGCAAAAGTTTCTAGAAAACCGTACTGTGGAAGACCGCCATTCATCCAGATGATCAGGATGGTATTTCAGTTTCTGGCGGGTGGTACGGTGTTGAAACTCAGCAGCTGGTATTAATCCGAACAATTCCTCAGAACCCTCCCCGTGATATATGCGGTAGAAAATGTACAGAGATGCAATATAACGCCGCAAAGCCAATGGGTCGAGTCTGTCACATAGACGTTGATTACCAATGATTCTGGCTGCTCGGTTCTAAATGCGGTCAAATGGAAGTAGCTGGTATTGTGGTGCTCCCGCCCAGAGATGAGAACAGTATTCCATATGCGGCCGGATCTGCGCCTTATATAATTGCAAGCGATGGGCCGCCGTAAAATACCGTCTCACTCTACTGAGCACACCAAGCTTTTTTGAGGCTATTTTAGCCTTGTCCTCCAAATGACCGCAAAACTGAACGTCACTGGATATATCAACGCCAAGGACCTCGAAATTTGGCTTCACATCAAGGAGGGTGTCTTGAAACTGAGGAGATACGATAAATGGAATCTTTTAGCGGTAAACGCGCATGTGTAGCCTGTGTAGTCATTCCCAATGACTAAGATTTCGTGCCTCTATCCTATAATTTCACTACCTAATCCGCACCCTACACTCTATCAAAGAACGTTGCTGGGCAACTGAAATAGGTGAGACTGACGCGCCTTTCTGTCCGTCTGGTAAAACACTTAGTTAAAAATAAAACGTACTATCGACATTTAATTCAATAACTTCTCTTGATTCTATTGTGGTCTCACTGACAACAGCTGCACATGTCCATTCTCCTATGTCTTCCTCGAGAACCGGATTTATACTAAGTGAACAATCTCCGAAATCCAGGTGTCGATCGGGTGTAAAATAGAAACGATCTAATATTGCGCTGAAAATCAAACAAAATGTTATTATATCTATACTACCTATAGATCTAATTACAGACACTTACGGTAAGTCAAATCTATCGCCAATTCTGAAAGTAGTTCAAGCCAAGAAGAACTAACTCTCCCCTCACTCTTTTCAAATGCCATTGTACATCATTGTCATATTATAATACACAATTTTTTTAACTTTAGGACGAATACGCTATTAAATTACCATCAGAATATGCTATTAAATGACATTAATTTTTATTAAATAAAGCGAAGTCTTTCAGTAGAGCCCAAAAGATTGACCACAAACCAAAGACAAATTAACCGTATAAACTGCTACTGTAAATTTTATTACTTTAAATAGATTCATCGACGAAAGACATAAACTTGAGCATATTCAGAAGCTTGAGCATACACGAAGTGAAATTATTCAGATATGTTTCTATTAAAAAAAAAAACTTACTTATCTGGTGTTACAGCCGAATCTATAGTTATTCCTATGTTTTTTGGAGACAAAAATCTGCAGTAACTCAAAGGTCTTCTTCCATTTGAGCTGTGACAATACAATGTAGCCTCACTGCCAATTCTAGTAGAAACTTCATCCACATAAGCAGCAAGTGGACCAGTAACTCGAATGTTTAGTTCATTAGTGATTTCTACACCCAAGTCCCTAGGGCCCATGTGACAAGTCCATAGCCCAGCATCCTCCTTCTTAACATGTGCAAATGTAATATCACAATCTCCATTTTGATGGCTCTCATATGAATGCGTCCTTTAAATATTAAGATATTTCAATATTAACTATTGTAGGGCAGTGATATCACCTCATCATCATATCGTTGTGTATGATGTGATAAGATGTCGCTACATAATATATTTTTATTAAAGTGTTATTGTAGTATCTGAGTAGCGAGTATACCGGTGGAATGAAGTATACTATTTATTGTACAGTAGTAAGTTTATTTGATTATTAGTAACGCGTACATTCAACGCGGAGTCAGAACGTAGACTAACTTCACACTTAACTTAAATCTATGTTATCTGGAAAGGTACTATAATGGAAGGGTGAAGTTTACAACGGGTTATAATATATGTACTCTATGCTACGGGTAGCATATTTTGTAAGGTTTTTTTTATCTATACGTCACTAAATTTCGAATTCCCGTTAGTAGAACGGTTAGACAGTTTTATATTCAGATCAAAGTATTAATTAAAATTATATACTTATTTGAAATATATACGGAAATCTAAACTCACCAGAATTCTTGTATACTGCCATGAACAAATGGCAATGGTGTAAATTGAGTACCATTGGGATGCTGAAACCAGCAATATGTAAGTGAAACTTCAGCATGGCAGCTTATGGTGAAAGACGTGTTTTCTTGAACAAATATAGTTCTATCTTCGACGACGTCATTATTACTCTTATGTTCAATTGCCATAATATTATCTAAAAATAATTATAACAATCGGTTCTTATATTGTAATTGCACTACTTTTAATGCTTGTATTTATTGGCATTTGTCACAAATTTGGCAACGAAGCCAAAGCTCACTGAGTACATACACGATCATAACAAAACAATCAAGTGATCGGCCAGATCTAATACAAATTTCGTAAATTATTTTTGGTACATATTAATTTATTACAAAAGTGTTAGATTCATGAAATTTAATTCCTAGTTGTAATTAATAAAATATCATTGTTAAACCCCTTACTATCTTAAAGTACGCAATGCCTCCAATATGTTAAACACTACAATATAAAACATGCTAATATAATTAGTTATAACCTGTAGAATACCCGTAAGTATGTTTTATAGCTTCATTACTTAGTTATAATTATTAGAAAATATATACATTATGGTTACACTATACTCACGGCTAGACAGTGGAGGGATATTAATCAACGCCTGAAATGGAGTTTGATTCTCCGTATGGTGTGGGAAATCCACCCACTGTTTCACACCTACTGAACATCGCCAAGTACCGAAATCTTCATTAGTAGGATGTTCTACAGTTAAGCCGCAGTGTTTTACAATAAAACCATTGCCATAATAACTGTAAGATAATAATAAAAATAGGAGTGAGTCATCTATACATAGTATATAGTAGTAGATATTATAAAAGAAAGTCCCCCGTCGGTTCTATCTATATGTGCGCTGTAATCACAAAAAAACAGTAAATGGATTTTCACTTGGTTGGCATCATTTATTACCCCACCTTTTATCGAGAGGTTGTGAGTTAATATCTAGGTGATAGCAATACACATTACGAGACAATTTTACAAGAAGATCCACTGATATACACACTAATATTACACCAAATTAATCAGAGATGCAACACGCGGCGGTAAGCTCGCCCCCTGCGACATTGGATTTAATTAAATACGCAAAAAATGAAACGAAAGTAGGGCATGTCAAATGCCAGGTTTACCACGGTATTGACAATTGATTATACTTCGAATTATCTGATGTGAGATAGCAGTCGTGGAGGCATATGTATTTCATATATTTCGAAGATTTCACATACTTCAAAATATTTTCTAGTTAGAGTACCAAATACATGATTACGGTTTGAGTAGTATAGCATGAGTCATAGATAAGATTTTGGTACTTTTTATTGTAAAAGAACCTTAAATAATGATAACTTTTTATTTTCCAACGTAAGTCGCAGTGTATATGTATATATATCTAATGTTATTAACTATATGACAATAAACTCCTATTACCTGTGACTGCCATCACTTAATCCATCCATTATATTGAAGCCCAGTGAGTCACTCATCCTTTGAAAACGACAAAAAGTTATATTTTTTACTGAATACTGTATATTGCAGTACAGATGAAGTTTGTTAGATGCAGAATCATGAATATATCCGGCATCCAAACGCTCCCCTAAAAGAGCGTACCAAAATTTAAAGCCACAAAGCATATGTAGAGACGTACACTCACAGATCTAACAGATAAATATTAATATCTACATAAAAATTATAAAACTATTATCTAGCAGTTTGCACGCACATTAGAACACAAATTTCACCTAGTAAATTTTGTGAAGATTATGTTACCGTTTATATCAACAAATAACCTATACGTAAATAGCCTAAATAGCCTATTACGTACCATTAGGTTAATCGCAAACAATAAGTTAATAGCAAATTGTTTACATCACATATACAACAAGTGCCAATAATTAGTAGTCCTCTAGACATGTAACCACAAGATTTCATTACTGCGGAGATAAAAAAAGACAGCAGTCTGCAATTCTGTATTCTGTAATCTATCTATTGCGCTGAGTTGATCGCCACGTATAAATTCATCAGAAATTTATTCCTGATGAATTTATACGTGGCGAATTTATAAGTGAATTTACCAATATATTTTAAAAGGCAAACATTTAAGATAATGATCATCTTGTCTTGACAGAGCAGCCCAAACAATCTATTATAACTATATTATTTGAATAAAAAAATAATTCTTGTGATGAAAAGAAATAATAAAACATTATTTTCATCACACGAATAACGTGTGTACTTTTTTATGTAACTAATAAGCTAATAAACCACCCGATAGAAAGTGGCAACCGTCGCATCGACAATATAGTTGTATGAAAAATTTACAACAAACAGATATGGTATGCTATAGTGTAGCATCGACTATATAAGTCGATGCTACACTATATATGCTCATCCTTCAAACGGAAGTATTGCTCACAATCAGAACTTATCTAGTATTATCATAAAATATGAATAATTTTAATACCTATATGTCTATATAAAATATCAAATCTATGATTATTATTAAAAATATTTGAATTAGATAACTATCGGCACGACTGGTTACAATGTTATGACGCTTTCAGTGGTTTAGTACAAACAAACTCAACTTAGTTCAACACTAGATGGCGTTGGCTATGTGAAGTATACTAGATTAATATTATTAGAATACGATGAAATCTTTACGGGCTTGGGTATATTACAGCAATTTTTCATACCTTCTACATCGACACGTCTATCTGCAGATACTTCTTTTACCTGACCAGGAATACCAAGAAGTACGTTCCAATTACCCTGAACGGCTCTAGTTGTTCGATCTAGTGTCACATTGCAGTGTCCCGATACTAAAGAACTATCAGAGAAAGGTTGCGTAACAAGACAATAGGAATTGTCGAGAGTGGTTAGATTTACAACTCTATGTATTTCGCCGTCGAGTAGAGATATCGGCGATGTTGGATATGTCGATATATTTTCTGAAAAATAAATAAATCACACATTCATTTGTAAACAAAATAAAAATATCTATCAAAGTACATATTTTATTTAACATGCATATTTTATTAAGATATATATACCATATATATGTTATTTTCCAGAAGTTTATTATACCTATTGGGATTTATCTAATTTTGTTTTATTCAACTATGTGTGAAACCACAAATATTCAACACGGAAATCTACCATCACTAAATATCATGAACTTCCCTATTAGCGATCAATTTCCGATTGTTATTGTCTAGTTCCATTGCCACACGTGTTTCGACTCTAAATAGTGCATCATCAGGAAATCATAAGAGCTTGGAAACTAGTAAGTCCAGAGTGCTAGTAGTAGTCTGGATGCCGAATAGTCAACACTAGGCTTCCAAACTATATATCTACGACCTGTATTTATTGGTATCGAAATTAAACAAAATAATAAAAGTCCCTTAATTTATCTTCGTTCACATTAATATCATGGAGGAATTTTCAAAAGACTTAAAAAATGAAGATGTCAATTCCTTTGTTATATGCATACTACGTTATATATACATATATTATATTAAAAGTATAAGAAGTAAAGTTCATCACATTGGTCCTACGTGCAAATAAAATTATACATATGTAGATAACATCGCGCCGCTAATTAATATAATTTATTCTAATCAAGATATATAGATACTTATATCAGTCGGCTGATAATATAGTCTTTGAATAATTTATTTACCTACATCCAATGTTAATACCCAATTGTGTCTGTCCGTTACCTTTTCACAACTAAACTGCTAACTCAACGAAATTATTGACATGTATACGTAAAGAAATATTGTATCACAAGAACGGACATAGAGTTTATAAAAGCAAACGAAGTCGCGAGTAAATAGAGGCCTGATAGACTTGCAGGTTTGTA
The DNA here is from genome assembly GCF_030625045.1 of Achroia grisella. NCBI lineage: Eukaryota > Metazoa > Arthropoda > Insecta > Lepidoptera > Pyralidae > Achroia > Achroia grisella. The sequence goes on along the minus strand of NW_026712606.1, from coordinate 1,081,164 downwards.
TATGCTTGCTAAACTGATATATAGGATCTAATTCTATAAAAATTAATAAATACAAAACCTGCAAGAAACGTATCAGATCAATTTTTATGTAAAAGCACAGATAACATGTAAAAGTAATAAACATACAAATATTTACCTAAATAGGTACTTATATTGAACCTATTTTTTGGGTGAATATAATCACTGGTTGACCTACCTACTAGTTTAGGATTTACAAGGAACGATTTAATTAATCTACCAAATAGTAAAATTTTAAAGTATATTTCCCTAAATTTGGAATCTTTTACTTAAGGCAATTTATTATTAAGCATGCCAAATCTTCGGTCTTGTGAGCGTCCCTAGCTTTCAAACAATATATCTTAGTGAGTCAATAGGTATCTAACAAGATCTGAAAACAAACGTGTTTTTTTAAATATAGTTATGATGTGTCATTATTATGAATGATCACATTGGACAAAACTTTGCAGGTCAATCCCCATAATTTCAAATGATACGAAGCTCCCCTGAAATCGTGCCATGCCTACATTATTGATTAGGTTAAGTTAGGATGTAGTTACATATGACTTTATTCTAACATATGATAATAACAAATACACCTATAAATTCCTCATGATTATTCACAAAAAGTTATGAAATAAAGTCGCTGCCAATTGCGAGTATTGCGACAATAGTAGATGGCTGTGGATAGTGTGTTGATCCAATCAAACTAATCCATAGTCTAGTTAGAAACATTCAAAATGTTCCTAGCTAGGCTATGGCCTCGACGCTACTTCTTATTGTTACACGTTTGGTGTTACTTATAGTTGTATTATTAATAGAAGCTTACCTTCCACATATACCTCGGTCCATCCAGTAATTTTATGATCCTGTGCAGTCGCTGTAATCCTCCAACGACCCTCGTCTGTAGCCACAACATTACGTACTCTCAAACCACAACCGTCAGACCATCTCTCGTACCTTAAAATAAAAACACGTATAAAATAATAGGTGATCTTTTGATCACCTATTGGAAAATAGGATTTGAATAGGTTACTTTTATATTTTATATAGATATAGATCGCGATTTTGACAAAACAATGATACAAAGGCCGATGTGGATTGTCACTGTTGTTTTAGTGATGTATTGATTGATTAATTATATTGTATAATTGACCAATTAACCAATGTGATATGTGATATAGTGGACACCTAAAACTGTTTTAGGTTGCGCACTACTCAAAATTCTTACGCTTACATTCAGTATTAAAATATAAACAAAGGAAATTTGATAAACCAAGTTGTTTGTTTGTCTGATAAATTGATTTTTGCTTAAATCCCTTTGAATATACCTACCCAGAAAAGGCTGACTTACCTACATACTCGTACCTACCTACATGACTCAACAGTATGGCTTTAGCAACCTATTTTTGCTTTCAAGAGTTATGCAAAAAAGAAATACATATTATGTATATTATAACTAGGTGGAGGACGTCGATATTCGCAACACAGTTTTATACTTCTGTGAATATCATCGTTTCTCCAGTAAATTAGTAGGTACACATGTTTTCTGTATTAAATAAATAAAAAATTAAAAAAAAAATATTGCTTGACCTATAGTTTCAAATTGAAGATCAAATAGTACGTAAAGAAATCCAATAAATAGCCTATCCTAACAAAATGTTCAAATCTTATTTGTACACCTACGAAGTGTAACTAATTAAACATATAATTCTAAAGTTCGTATCCGCAAGGCGTGTGTTTATTAGGTCAAAACTGCAAAGCTTCCATAATTTCCTTGTTGGCGTCGAGAAGGCGAGACTAAACTATTTTGTAAGCGCCAATGCAACCCTAATTTCGTCCCAATTTTCATGAACACACACTTTTTATTTTTTTTTAATTTTCTCTTTGTCTATGTACTTATTGTAAGATGCCTACTGTTCGAGCGCTGATTGAACATCCAAATTGTACATCCAAACATGATTATTACAAATTATCATATTGATAATATCGATAGTACCTAATACATAATTGTTGACATTGCTAGGTCAAATAAAATTCTTTTTCTACAAACAAAAATAGAGATAGAGACAGCAAGTAAGGTATATATCGCAATTTATAAGAAAAAAAGCTCTTCACTGAAAAGAAACCACGAATTGCTTCTTAAATGAACTTTCTTTCATACTAACCCTTTTTAAAAATAGTATCTACAATATTATATTATATTTCATTGTTCAAAATCTTGGAGAGCATCCTTGAATTGTAATTCTAAATGTAAACTAACTCTTTAAAACTTTTAATTAGGATCACTGACACTGCTATAGTTGCTATCAATGAGCAAATAACCACTAGGTACATGTTTGGATATTTAGGTATTTCAATTTATGAACACTATCATTTTCATATTGTTTAATAAAAAAATAAGCTTACCTGCTATTAGGCAGCTGTAGCACATTAATTGTTTCGCCAGCTGGAGTTTTTATTTCACACGACTGTTGGTTCTGCAGTGTTTTGCTTAGTTTGATGAGAGCTTCGTGTCCTTCAACGACTCTTAAAGTATGTGGCCATCCCATGCCCTGTTGCATGTCTAGCAAACTAGCCACTTGAACGTATTCACTTATTGTATTTTGAAAACATCCTGCCATTATAATACAAATTTGAAAATAATTTACAACACTGGTTTTCTATTATTAATTATCAACTCAACTCTATTTGTATATAGGTAGGTATACCTGTGTATGTATATGGTATGCGATACCTATATTCGCTGACTTTAACTGTTTTTTTTTTCATCGAAATAATCATCGTCCGGTATTAATGCTACATATAACGAGTATATACGTATGTACTGATTTTAATGTACACTGAACCTTCTTTAAAATTCATATTATTTTACTTTGGGTCTATATCAAGCCAAAATTCTCAGAGTAATCATTTTATCAATAGGGTATCAATAGGGAATATACCTGCATTTTTTTTTATACTACTATGGTAGCAAACAAGCATACGGCCCATTTGATGGTAAATGGTTACCGTACCCTATGGACGCCTGAAACACCAGGGGTGTTACGTGCGCGTTGCCGACCCTTAAGAAAATTCAGTGTCAAAGCTTTGCAATAATTACTTACGATTGTTGATTTTACAAAATAGAGAAAATTCTTAGCTATTTTGTAAAATTAACAATCATGAACTTAAACATTACTAAAACTCTACTTCAAAAGAACTAATTTTATTATTACTTAATTTATTAAAATGTAAAGTATTTTTAATGTAACAGGTTTTCACATTATAATTATAAAATACGTACTAATAATACAATAACATTTAAACACTAACCGAATATAAACAATATAAAATACATCTTCTGCGCTATAATAAATGCTAACAGTTTCACAAAAGAAAAAACACACACTGATCATAATTATATATCTATTTAAAAAATATATAATAGATAAAATCGCTGTTGATCTTGATACAAAACAATAATTTATCTCAGATAATTTACTAGGACATTGGTGAGCAAAGTACGGGCCGCGGGCCAACTGCGGCCCGCAATTGCAAATTATATTATAATTATATATATATATCTTATAATTTTATTATAACGACATATATATACATAATGTATATAGCTAAACCTATTTTTGCAAATAGTGTTCAAATTAAGTATTGACAAACGGTACAGCTTATCTTATGACCGACACCTCCTTTAAAGATTTCCATTCTATCCTACCTTTTGCTATGCGAGTCCATACTTCACCGGCTATTTTCCTAATGTCATCGTCCCATCTTCCATTCTGTGTAATTCTATTTCATTTGCCTCTTCGGTAAAAATTGGTAACAGTATCTACGTTATTATCTATTCTTGTCAATTTCTCTTCATGTCCATATCCACTTTAGTTGTTTGTAATTATACATTACGTACCTAAAATTTGATTTATTTTCTATTGTTTTTAGTTTTACATAGAGTTGTCACCCGTCCGGGTTTCCCCAGATTTGTCTTAGTTTAGAGGACATCCGGGGAGCGACTGGGGTAATGTAATTTTTTAAAGTTTAATATTAACGTATATTAATAATTTGTGTTTTATTTTAAGGACAAACAAAGAGATCTGATTATTAAAACAATTTGTAACAAACTGTAATAAGATTCTTAGGTACATTAAAACGATAATAAAAAATTACTACATTTAATTTTTAGGTCTGAAAATAAATAAAAAGGTGATTTATGACATTTTATTGATTTTTTTTACACTGTCTATGTTCGAAAAAACCTGTTAACATGTCCAGGTTCTAGACTCTAAAATCCGGGGTTTTCACGCGTCTTGTCCTGGTTAACAAATTTTATAGATGCCAACCCTAGTTTTACACGATCTTTTCTTTTTACCGCTTTAATTCTTATCTCCTTAGCATTAAAAAATACATATCAAGCTCCAGTCAATGAACATATGCTTATTTGAAGTAAAGTAGTATCAGTACAGTATCTACCTCGCCTGCAGTAACCTGGATCCAAACATTCATTTATACTTTTCCATGCCTTCTCGCGGTATACATTTCAAATTACTTATAAAAAGCTCTTCTATTATTGTTTGTAGTCCATGGCAAAAAATACACAAGGAATACTGCTTGATACAAGTTTCATTGGATTTAGATATTTTTTATGGAAAATTTGCATTTATAAAACATTAAATACACAACTTTAAAAAAATTTTTTTACCCAAAGACATTTAATACTTTATGTGATTTCTACCTGTTTTTCTATATGTCTTATATTTTTATCACGCCAAGTTTTTTTAATATACCCTCATTAAGTTATTTCGCTAACTTGTTACTGGTGCTGAGTTAATATTCCCTTTTGTTGTATTAATCTTAAAAATAAACATTGTTTGTTTTTAAAATGGCCTCAAGGAAGAGGAAATTAAATCCAGATAAGATTTGCTATGTTTGTGATCGAATTATCCCATCAAAAAACAGGACATATATTACTGAAGCCGTAAAACGAGCCTATTTCCATCTCAGTGACAAATCTTGATAAAAATTGGATTCCTCGAGTGGTATGTGAAAATTGTAGAAGTATATTATTGAATTGGTCTGCAGGAAAAAAATAATTGCAGTTTGGCGTCCTAATGTTATGGAGAGAACCAACAAATCACGCTACTGTTACTTTTGCCTTACCAAAACTTCTGGTTTTAACAACAACAACAAGAAGTATATACAATACCCTGAAATTCCATCAGTCACAAAACCTGTATTGCTTTCTGAAAGAGTGCCTTACCCATCATTGGCCAGTACTTCAAGTAAGAAATATAAACCAAAGATCATGGAGACTGAAATGGCTGTGTCTATATTAAGTCACAATTCAGATGATATTCCCGAATTTGAATCTGAAGATAGTGAACCACATTTAATTTCAGAGTGAATTGAATGATCTTATAAGAGACTAGCAGCTTTCAATAAGTAGATTTGAATTGCTTGCTTCCTTACTGCAGCAGTGCAATTTATCGTGATTGCTAATTTCTTGGGCAACCATAAATCAGAAATTATTAATAAATTCCTTCCAATTTGAAGAGTTACCATAAGATGGGATTAAATATGTCATTAAAAATTCATTTTTTACATTCGCATCTGGACTTTTTTCCTGAGAACCTGGAAAGCGTAAGCTATGAACATGGTGAACGTTTTCATAGAGATTTAAAGATTTATGAAGGGAGGTACCATGGTTTTTAGGATAAAAATATGCTTGCTGATTACTGCTGGTTTATATTAAGAGAAACTGACACTATTTTATATAAAAGAAGAAATAATCTGTATCATGTTTATTTTTTTGTAGGAACATAGAAAATTATAAAAACAAATATAGTAAATATTTAACAAACTTGAAGTCCTAATTTTCTTTCCACTTCAGTATCTATCATTGGGTTTATTACTCTACCGATCCACATTAGTTTCATCTATGAGTAAAAAACCATGTAACGTAGTGATATTAAATATAGTACATGTCTTGCTGTTTCTATGTTCACTTCCAAACTTCGCAACGATTTTAATACGGTACTTATTCACTAACATTTATATATTTTTACGGAAAGCTTATACAAACAATTTAAAATCATTTTCACATTATATTATACATTCTCAGTATAATGCATTTATACATATTTTAATATATTAAAACTTACAGGATTACAATTATTAAAACTCATCCGGTGGTTCCAATGAAAATCGACGCTATTACAGCTTTGCTATGCTATATCACAAATAATATTATAGCATATAGCTATAACTATAGTATGTATGCGGAGTGGTATTTACGTTACCATAGTTCATTTGTTTTATTTTACTAAGATTTAAGATTTTAGAAAATAGTAAATAGTTTACCTTAAAAAATAATTATGAACAGATGTCTTTCATTCTTTAATATTATATAAATAATTATATATTTAGAGCATTAAAACCGGCCATTAATTATAGTATATGTTTCATAATCTTATATAGATATCTGTAAAATAAATGGTTGCAGGTAATAATTTAAAACCAATCATTTTAATTTAAAAATATGCAGTTTACTCATTATTATTACTTATTTATACAAAATAATTCATAACTATAGAGATCAGTAAATCTTATATTACATGCATTAGAAATTGACTATCAACTTCTCTGTATTTTTTTGTGTTACTGGTAGGAATGGAATAACGTCATCTGCTTCTTTCATTTGGGCCGTAGGTATCTGAAAATATAAATAATAAGACATAATTATATGTGTCTAATGGCAAACTTAGAACTAATAGTATAGTACAGAGCAGTAACAGTTCCACTAAATTATCGTATCCCTAATAAATATAGGTACATTGTATTCTCGTTAAATTTTCGATTTTTATCAATTTATAAAAAGTTTAATTTTCAAGATCTTGCTTATTTAGATTATAATATGTAGAGCAAATCAAATAGTAACAATAAGCCAGTACAACACACACCGCGCCATCTAGACCCAAGCTCAGCAGAGCAAGTCTTGTGTGTACTAGACAAGTGATAGGAATACTTAAATAGGTTTATATTATATATAGGCAACACCCAGAGTAATACAATCATACTCTTGAATACAAATGTTTGTATTGTGCGAGGAACCTGTGACCATCGGATATAATATGATGTGCTAAACCGCTGGACTACAAACTTGGTAACAAGCGCCTTAACCATATATTATATTTAATAGAACTTAGAAAATTATACTAACATTCAAATCCTTTGCCAATGATTCTTTTACTGTATATTCTCTCAATACATAGTCAGAGTTGAGCATATGAAACATCCTAGTTTCATTTGAACGCACCATTACATCATCAACTCTCAAAAAATATCTAAGAAGTATATACCAGCATGAGGGCATAACTCTCTGCAAAATAAAATATCGAATTGAGATAAAGTGTAATCAATCTTTAAAATTTATATCTATTCTATATCTATAAATTTTATAAATTTTAATGCCTTATTAATTATATTAAAATATAATTAATTAGTCATTATGAATAATAAGAGATAATACTAAATCATACATATATCAAAATCAGAAAAAATGTGTGTGTATGTTTACATAAGTATGTATGGGCATACTATATTAAAAATACATGAGATAGGTTAACATATCAAACCAACTCTAAAATAGAACACAGAACCAATATTTATACATTTTATTTGTTATTCTTCTTTTCCCCAAATATCTTAATTATTATTAGAATATTAATCACTAAGTCAAAGCAATGGAAAATAAAAAAAACATAAATTAATTTTCTCTTGCATTTTGTATCAAATACCTTTATAGGTATCTACCTCAATAGCAGACACTTGATTATTAGTAAGAGTACAGGTAGTACATTATCTATACAAGGCAGTGTATTTGGGAAAATGTATTTAGACTGCAGTTGGTTTTAGTTGAAACCACTGCAGTCTAGTCTGCTAGTCTACTGCCAATTAAATTTATAGAATATTTCTGTTCTTGTGCATGCTAATGTTGGAAATGACTGCACTGATATAAATGTGAATTTCATTGATATATTGTAGCAAGCTTCCCATAATGCTCAGTGTTGTTGTTTATTACATTTCAATCTATTTACTAACAAATTATGAACTATTGATATTCTGAATGCCACTCATACAAAGCGACAAGCACAGCGAATATAGTACATCACTTACTATCTTGACACTAAGCTTGGACACTCCATGATCATGTAATTCATCTTCAAACAGAGTAAGATCATGATAAAAGAGAATTTGCTCCTTTTGTTTTAACACATCATAGTTTATAGTTTCATCTGTAGCTTCAATAACAATATTATCTGTGCATGTTCCTTTATAATCTGTTGAGAATGTCCAATCAAATGTTCGTTTTTTCTTTTCAGCATCTGGTCTTGAAATATAATTATGTATTAATATACATGTATTAGTATAGATTAGTGGTTTAAAGTAAGACTATTAAATATCCCTTAATGTGGGTGCACTAAAATAAATAATTAAAAATAAATTATATTAGGCATGCAATCAAGTTACAATTAAAAATCACACAAAATCTTATTGCTCACATTTTCCATATTATGTGTAACAACCAAATAGAACAAATACTTGCTGTAAAATGGTCTGTTTACTGTTTATATTACATACCTAGATTCCTGCCAAGCCTCAGCACAAGCAACTTCAATAGCTTTCACAGTATTTGCCACACGCCTCAGTGCATCCAATGGGTTAAAATTTATAATGGCCCCACTTTTATGTGTCAAAGTCAGGATGTTCTTAGGGAATACCATATCCGGAAAATGAGGTATAGTCAGCTCTTTGCAGTATCTGGAATCAGTGAACCATAATAGTTTCATAAGTATTTAATATAGATACAGGTCTTAGTTTAACAAAAGTTATAATTATAAATTTAATATTTATTTTTACTTTTTTATGCATTCCAGACACTATAAAATGTACAATTACTGCAGGTTTAATTTATAGAAAGCAAAATTAAAACTAAGTGTAGTAGTTGTACTTTTGCTCGAATTATTTTTAATACAGGAAAAATGTAGGGCGGGCGAATACTAGGCAGTAGCCTATATAGTACAGATTTCTATATGTTTTCGAAATTTAAAAAGCTATTGTATCAACACAGGAAAACAGCCAAAAGCACTTACATACAAAACTGGCAAAATTGATCGTCATTCCGCTCGCATACAACTTTGGTTGAACACACACTGGGTAAAATGCAACTTATATTATACGATATATGCCATGGTCCAAAATTAATAGAATTGGAATTTGTTTCAAATCTTCTTGAATCAACAGTGTCCTGTAAAAAAATATCTATTCATATACATACCATAATATGACATTAAATAAATATACCTATAGAAATATAATGCACCTCAATTTGAATCATTTTTCTTGTCAGATGCAGAATTAAATTATTATGTTTAGTGCTTTTTGATAGTACTTAGCAGAATTTTCATTAATTACAAAATAAAATTTGTGTTTACTTGCTCAGTGATAAAAATTCTGAATATATATATGAGAATGACAAAATTCATTTTCTGACTGACGTACAGCTGTATCAACATCATTCTGTAATCCTTACTTATGATTCCTCATGCCATAGAGTCAGTCAGTTTACGTAGTATGTTCAAATGGTAAAGTCGAGCGAATATATATTATAAAACAATTCACTCTGTATGAGAGAAAAATATTTTATAATTGTCAGCACTAGACTAGATGGAAGAATGACCCATTTAAAAATATTATTTCGTGGGTTCTATTATTTTTTTCACCTATGTATTAAATTTCCTACTTTCGTGAACTAATGAACTTCAAAAACACTACTATTCTGAAGTTATTTTGTGCTGTGTACTTAATTTATTGCAGCGGAAGACAACGGAATCATGCGAATAGAGGAACGCCCGTCGGTGCTTTGAAAAAAGTTCCAGAGTGTAGGAGAGTACTGAAATACCTCCCACGTACCAACAGGTTTCCTCTCGTGAGGCCGTTCGGACATATTCTGATACCACACCAACGAGAAACAGCGGCATCAGGCAGGGTATCGTGTAGAGGATGGTGGCGAAAGGGCATAAGCCAACGGCGGAATCCTAAGCGTCAGTCAGCAAGAAAGGTTACTGTCTTGGCGGCGTCATAAGGCAATCGGCCATAAAACTAAAGCTACTATAATTTCCCCTAAGGAAGCGTGGAAGACCTCGACTTACATGGGGAGCCGCCATGAAAAAGACCTAATATATAAAAATTTAATAGTCTTTGGAGACGGATGATTAGGATAGCCGACCCCAATTAAGATTGGATAAGGCCGGAAAAGAGAGAGAGGTTTTTGTATTTATTCTTGTAAATAAATATCATATCAATATACTTAGTGTATTTATTTACGAAGTGAAAAATATTTAGTGTATAAATTGACGGCGTAGTTAATAAATAGTAAACATTAAGTAGTATCTTGTATAATTTCTGTTTTATTATTCCTTTCTTCCTTATACAAAGACTATCATCATCTAAAAAACTTATTATCACATCACACAATCAATAGCTACACCCCGATGACAGTAATAGACACAGATAATGTCGGTAATTTTTTTATAGTATGAACTGCAACGAATAAATACAATCCTTATCTATGGTCAAAATAAATAAAATCAATATGGCCGACTTACACCGGTTGGTTGGCCTGTTTTGATTTTTTCTTAAAATTGGCAGTGTTACTCTTTTATTACCACATTGTAAAACGAAACTTAAAGTTGTTATAATTATTTCTGGAACAATTAAATATGGAAGCGCTTATTCCAGTTATTAATAAATTACAAGACGTTTTTAACACAGTCGGAGCTGATGCGATTCAATTACCTCAAATAATAGTTTTAGGAACACAGGTAAATCCATTGCTATTTTTTAATTATATGTCACGATTAAAATTGTAGTGGCTGGAATTATTATAACATAAATCATGAAATGAATAATATTTAATCCACGGTTATGTAAATGTCACTAGAGTTCTTTGTCCTCATTCGCTTAAATTAGAGCAACGATTCCTGTCAATGACCATGTCCCTGGCATTAGAAAAATCTAAAGATGTCATTTACTTTAAATGTGTAATTATTCTACTCAATATACCTTTAACATATCTCTAATATAGATAATATGCTATCTATAGTATTGTAGTCTACTTTAGCATCTACATTAATTAATCAAAATTTATTGAAAAACTAATACAAAAAATAAAAATAAATTCAATTATTCATTATAGTAATAATAAAAAGTGCATTACTAAATATTGCAATATACTGAGATCCCTACAAAGCTGATGAATGGCAAAGTACACAAGCATACATTATCCACTTTATTATAAATATGTAAATTTGCGTTATTCATTCCCTTTATTCTTTATTACCTATTTACTCATTTATTTGGTGTTGTTGTTTGTTTTAATAGCTAATGTGTTGATAATGAGATATTGTTATTATAAATATTTTTAGTACAATTTTTATTTTTGGAAACTGTAGTAAATTTCTTTTTATTATTGCTTTATTGATATAAATAAATTGGGAAATATGAAAGTAGCAGTTTTTATATTGACTGTCTCATGTATTTTTATGTAAAGCATGAATTATATAATTATCACATGGAAATTTGAACTAGCTAAGATAAAGTAGAGTATCATAAGTAGTCATGTTTACTAAATACTCCAGACACGTAGTGGCATGGTCGGCCGGGCCATTGGACTACTTAAAATATTGTATGCAGTTATGGCAGTCTGATCCGTCAGACTTGTGAATAAGTGCTGCTTGTAGGGACTGGTCTGCTATAATCATTACAACTGATTTACTCTTATTTACAACAATTATTTAATAGAGCAACCATGAAGGTTCTTCCCCATTATTTTGATGAGGTAGCTTTGCAAATAAGTGGTAAAATAAAAAAATAAGTAAGTCTATTCAAAAGTGCTTAAATATAAGTTTATTTCAATAAAGAATTTTCTATTCTATTTCTTCAATAGATAATAATTATATATATTGATGTGTGATGAAATACTAATTTTGTTTCTTTGTAATAGAGCTCTGGCAAGAGCTCTGTGATTGAGAGCCTTGTGGGCCGCTCATTCCTGCCTCGAGGCCCAGGCATCGTCACCCGGAGACCACTTGTCTTGCAGTTGGTATACAGCCCAAAAGACAGCAAAGAGCATCGTTCTGCAGAAGAAGGTTTGTGTACATAAACATATTTAACACCACCATTCTATAAAAATTCTTTTCTATTATTATTATTGCATGTTTATAGCTATTGTGGTTGATATATTTTATCAACTATATAATGTGTGTCTGGCAAGAACAAAAGTGTTCTCAATCTCAATTAGCCCATGATAGATTTTAAGTATGTTTAGGCTTCTGTGGGTCTCAATTTTCACAATAATAAAATTGCATCTGCCATATACTTCTTATTGTACTGGCCATTTAGCAGTGAATTTTTCATATATTAATATGAAATCACACCTTGCATCCTTTTGTTTCCAGTTGCATTCATTAGTTGATTTATATAACATTATTATGTACATAATATTCACTACTACTTACCGGTTACTGGTATGTGCATAACACACTAAACTGAATAAAGCATCTAGAATCACAGTACCCAATGCATTAGGTGTTCCTTCTTGCTTGTACACTTTTCCTATGTGTAAAAAAATTCAAAGACAATTTTTGCAGAGTCATTCTATATCTAATCATATCATTGAATAATTGTTAATTGCTTGTTTAATAACTTCAAATGATTGTGAGACATATTATAATGAAAATAACTTATGTTCACTTACTTATATGTTACATTATTTTATTAATTAAATATTATCACTGTTAATGAAACTAAACTTGAAATATCTAGGCCTGCATGGCCTAGATATTTCAAGTACAAATTAGTTTAGTTTTAGATTATAAAATTTTAAGTCAATGTCAGTGAAATGAAGGCATTGTTCTCTATATCAATCAATGACTTTGATGTGAAATTAGATTTATATATTTTATTTACTTATATTTTGTTTATTATTACTCATGATTTATTTTATTCTAACATATAAGAAATATATATAAACTGATTATGTATACTACTACTGATACTATTGATATTATTGTAAAATTTCATTAGAATCGGTACTGATGTTAAGTTGTAAAAATATAAAAAACAAACAGACAGAAACACATTTATATTTGTGTCCATTGTACAAGATATCTTCAGTGGAATTGGACCTATTTTAATAATCTTTTATGCAATCTATATATTTATGTATACTGTTTCAAAAATTGCTAAAAATAATGACTCCATAATTTAATTAATTCACTACATACACCTGTTGATTATAAGCTATACAGTATATTTTAGTATAATGAAGTGAAATCAAAAGTTATTTATATCTATGCTAGTACTAAGAAAAGAGAATACTGAAGCAACATCATGGAATCCAATAACTCAGCTGTCTCATTCAATATTCAGCAGAGGTTTGTACTATTAGACAATGATTTATTGTGTTGTCCTACTTGTCCCATATTAATAAAATATCGTTACATGTAACATAGTACTAATGTCAGAATATAAAAATATTATCACTATAATAATGGACAGAATTATAATATTTATTTAATGAATGATAAGTGGTGCACTGGCCAGCGCTAACAGTGTACTACCTTAATGGGGTGTCAGTCGACGATGATAAGATGAGCATGATGTTAGACCAGTTAGCCCATCGTGATGTATTCACCATGAATTTATCATGATGGTTTCCAGGAGGAACCGTGTGTAGATCATCCTGACATGGTACATTGCTAGCAAGGAGGTCAACAGTCAACATTTCTAACAGCCCCCCCTTCATCTCAGTGGTAGTCATTGAAACTAGTGCCCCTATTGCTACCAATATCCTATATTAGGTCAAACTCCACTTGGTAGTGGTGGTCCCCCTCGGCAACCATCGGATTCAAGTCCTGGTGAATTTTCCTCTGTGGAGCCTGTGCATACCTTATAGGATCATTTTCATTTTATCATCTTACATTTTTGCCCCACTAGTGTAGGAAGGAATATGCCATGGAGAAACACCATTCCATCACTGTTCATTAAAAATATCCCCTGTTGATGGGGCAGTTTATAATTTTAATTGTAGATTGCTGTCAACATTATTATTCACGTGTATATTCTATTACTAGAAACTAGTAATAGAATAATACACGTGAATAATTTTCTACTATTTAGAACACTATAAATGCCAGGCGAGTATCAACGCCTGGCATGTATAGTGTTCTAAATAATAATTACAAGTACATGTCACCAGGCGCTTACTAACCAACTTCATCGTTATACACCACCATCATACTAGTGCATTAACAATAAAGGGTTTATAGACATATTGTATTGCTTCAGGTACAATAAACTTAGAAGAATGGGGCAAATTTCTTCATACAAAAGAAAAAGTATACACGGATTTCGACACTATACGACAAGAAATAGAACGCGAAACGGATCGTATGGCTGGTAACAATAAGGGTATCTGTCCAGAGCCTATTAGTCTCAAAATATTTTCAACAACAGTCGTCAACCTTACTTTAGTTGATTTACCCGGAATCACAAAGGTATGTTTTAGCAATAGTAAAATCTATATATCAATTAAATGATGTTATATCTATATATTTCGTATTTGTTAAAATGATAAAAAGGCACAGTGGAACCACAATATCATGTCGTTATTCATAATTCATTTTGATAAAAAAATTTCAGGTCCAAATATTACCAGAGGTTGATTTTGTATTGTACAAAACCTATTCAATTTACTTCAGCTGCAACGAGCCGTTTGCAACGTTTGAGAAATGATAGTGAATTTACAGGGAACAGCGTTATACACTTTACTCCTCAGGAAGAAAAACACAGAGATATCACTAACATCTATACCTACATATAAATAAAATTGGAGTGTCTATTTGTAATATTGAAATAACCGTTTTTTACTACATGTATATGAATATAAATACGGTACATACACTAAAATAACATTTTTTACAATTTTTGTTTGTCTGTCTGTCTGTTTGTTCCGGCTAATCTCTGAAATGGCTGGACCAATTTTGAAGGTACTTTTATTGGCAGGTAGCTGATGAAATAAGGAGTATCTTAGGCTACTTTTATCTTTAAAAAATTCTTTTACAGCTAGTCGGAAATATAGTTAGTGGTGTTCATAATGCTTTTCAAATTCGTTAGTTTATTTCCCTTTGCAGTTACAAAAACATATATGTACTCTTATACTAGATTGGTTGAACTGATATTTAACTCCTATTTCATTTGTCTGACAGATACCAATTGGTGATCAACCAGAAGATATTGAGAACCAAATTCGTAACCTCATCATTAAATACATTTCCAACCCAAATTCCATTATTCTGGCTGTGACTGCTGCTAACACCGATATGGCAACTAGTGAAGCCATTAAAATGGCTAAAGAAGTGGATCCTGATGGCAGAAGGACTCTGGCTGTGGTCACTAAACTTGACCTTATGGACGCAGGTATATTACTTTTACCATTTACATTTTAAAGTATATACGACAAGTATTTATTAATTGCTACACATTACATCAGACTATAGCGTTGTGTCAATGATTGTGTTTTGCTCAATTGTACTATTTATCTATGACAGAGGTGTCAAACTCGATTTTGCAGGGGGCATATATTAGATTTAGAACCAATAGGCGGGCTAGATTCAAATAAAAAAATATATACGGGCTTATTATAACATTTTATTTATTTCATTATATAGTATATAATATAGGATTGTTAAAAGTTATCCCTTATTGATACAGCCCGCGATCCGCATCTGACCCGCGGGCTACTTATATACTTGACAGGACTGATCTATGACGTTCTGATGACCATAACCTTCACTTATATTTGATATAAAATTTAGGAATATATAGCTAACATACATTGCTCGATAAAAAATATGATTATAAAAAAATAAGTCTGAAGTAAATCTGTTGTCACATAAAATGTACATTAATAGTAAGAAAGGGAGAATGGACTTTGACCGAAAATAAGCTCCGTAACCACTGCATTGACTTCAGAAAGTCTTTCGCTGTTGAATGATCCACAATTTAATATATATATTTGTAATAAATAGATATATTTATTTATTTCAGTTAATAAGTAAATGGTTTCAATTTACCATTTACAATTAAAATATTAAGATAGGAAATATTTTTTGTAATGTATAAACTCGACTAACACTTGACCTAATTTATTGATATACACGATTACACATTAATACACTACTTGTGCGAAAAGGAATAAAATTCTGTTCTAAAACTTTAACTACGCGCTTATCATATTCATTGATATTGTGAACATGGTGCAGACTTATTGATAACACCGTTTATTTATACAAAAATAAACAAACTTACGATAATATTTTTTTATTACTACAATATATTCTGTCGTAAAGACTATCCATAATTTCAGTTTATAAATGTAGAATTTTATGTAATCATAATTCTTACAAGTCCCCAGATGTCAAAATGTAATATCAACCCAAACTAGAATTTATCATTGATCGTGTTTAAGTAACTTGCACAAAAACTGTTAATAAAATTTTAGTGTTATTCATGAATGGCAGTGCTGTCCTAGACATTATTAAATCAGTTCATCCTTATTCAAAATAATGTTTTTGTTGGAGAATGAAAACTCTGTAATTTTTTTACGTTTCATTGTATTTAGGGGTTATGAACTGTGCAGACTTATTTCAGTCTGAAAAATACACCAGTATAATCAGTATTTTTACTCGTTTGCACAAACCTTTACTAACTGGAAATATAAGGACACTAGGTAGTTGTATATACTGGCAAATCTATATTACTATAATTCAGCTTTATTTCAGGAACGGATGCTATTGACATACTGTGTGGGCGAGTTATCCCAGTAAAACTCGGTATCATAGGAGTTGTAAACAGATCTCAACAAGACATTATAGACAAGAAAACTATTTTGGTAAATATTATCTTATTGCTATTTCATCACAACATATTTTTCAGTAAACATAATTATTCAACTTGACATTTATCACTATAACATTATTCATATCTATTAAAACTAATTTTGTCAGCTGTATTCTGATTTGATGGTAAGATATGGCACTGAAAATACAGGTCATGAATAGATGACATCTTAATATGGAGGAATGACAATGTTTTAGTGGTATGACTGCCATTTTCTGGCTGTTTTATCACTATTCTGGATCAGTGAGTTTAATGCTTCGGTCGCATAAAAAAATATCTTTAAATTTTACATTTGTGCTATTTTACTTTAATACGTATTTATAATTAATTGTAGACAATGTAGAGTTGTTTATAAACGTACTTGTATGAAGCAATGCCAATTTTAACTACATTGTATTTTAAACATACAGGATGCTCTAAAGGACGAAGCAACCTATCTTCAAAGGAAGTATCCAACTATAGCTACACGAAACGGTACTCCATACTTGGCTAAAACATTGAACAGGTTGCTCATGCATCATATAAGGGATTGCCTACCGGAATTAAAGGTATATATAAGAATGTTATATGCTAAGTAGTTTATTGAAAACGTTTTCTATTTATTTAATCAAATTGTCAATTGTAATTGACTATGCATATAATTATGTTACGTATGTATGTATAAAGTTCAAGGCTGTTTAACGAAAAGTAATTTATCGCTACAATCACTTTCGTTTGAACTACTATCTATAAATATATATATGGCTTACGATATTATTGCGCATTTGTAGCATTATGAAAAGGCGATTTGAAGAACGATAAGCAACTTAAAATTTATAAAATTTGTTCAATACAAAAGAAAGCTATTTAGTACCTATCTTCTCGATAGTATTTTCGATAAGACGGAAACATCAATAAAAATTTTGATTAAAAAAAATAGTAATCAAATTCGAGTAACAACTTCTAAAACTATATACATAACATTTAAAAATATGGATGCTTTGCTAATATTTTTTTTGACATGGTTGAAAAACAAGAAATGGCTTCTAAAACATCTCAGTTTGCGGATAAAAAGCAAGCATATTTTAACTTTTATATTTTAAATAAAAGTGTATGTATGGTGGAAAAAAAGTTGTTCTTAAACATTTAGTTAACTAATTTATAAGAATTATCTAACCTTCAGAAATATATAAGCTAGATAAAGTTTGATCATATTCGTTTTACAAATTATAAATAGTTTCTGACAATGTCTATTTAAATTCTCATTCTTGCGAAAATATTGCAGTTGTAAGTATATTATTTGGATGTTCATAAAAAAAATTAATAAGTGTGTTCATTATCAGTTATCACAATTTAAATTTTAATATAATTGGAATATTTCAAAAATCACGGAAAAGGAATGTACTACAAATAAATATAGGTTGAATTCAATACGTCATAAGTGTTCCAGTTTTTACGTCAAATGTTCGTGAGTGTTGCTTTTGCATCTATTAGGGACAGTAGCTAGAAATATGAGAGTGACCAGGTTAGCTGAGAAATTGTTTTCCAACTAGCATCGTCGTAAATAATGATATATTTGTACCGTATTAGAGTTTATATGGGAATTTGTTTAATATTGTATTAACGTTTCAAATATTTTGTATACTGTTGTTTTTATCAAAGAAGATTATTAACACAAAACCATATTGTCACTATTATCTATACATATAAATAAAATTGGAGTGTCTGTTTGTAATATTGAAATAACCGTTTTTTACTACATGCATATGAATATAAATACGGTACATACATACATATACGTAGACATAAGATAACAGTAACAATTTTTACAGTTTTGTCTGTCTATTCCGGCTAATCTCTGAAATGGCTGGACTATTATGACGGGACTTTTTTTTGCCAGGTAGCTAATGTAATGTAATGTCGTATAAGAATTAAAGAGCATGATGGAAGATCGCGGAAAGTGGCAAGAGCTCCACCGACAAGAGCGTAGCTCTTAAATTATGAATGAATGAATGAATGAATGAGCTGATGTAATAAGGAGTAACTTAGGCTACTTTTAGTTTAGAAAAATAAAGTTAAATTCCACGCGGACGAAGTCGCGGGTACAGCTAGTACAGTATATAACTCCACAAGTAGCGTAAGTCATCTCGTTTTTTGGTGAAGCCATTATTGTTTTATTCTTTCAGGTGCGAGTGAATGTAATGATATCCCAGTTCCAATCATTACTCAACTCATATGGGGATGACGTGTCGGACAAGTCACAAACTTTACTACAAATAATTACTAAGTTCGCTAGTGCGTACTGCTCTACAATAGAGGGTACTGCAAGGAATATAGAAACGACCGAATTGTGTGGAGGGGCGAGAATTTGTTATATATTTCATGAAACATTCGGTCGTACACTGGACTCAATTCACCCTCTCGTAGGTTAGTACTGTATGAGTATAAAATTATCATTATATAGATATATTGTAATGCTGTGTGATAATGATTACTTAATAAATTGACTTGAATATTCAAATTTATAATGTATACCAGTATACAGACACAATTTAATGTAATTGATACATATTACAAATACTACCTATGCCTTGGAGTACCAGTCAGCACTAGGCTGTAGTACTCACCAAATACACGTATTTTTTATAAATAAATAATTAATTCTGTTTTATAATTCTTTTTTTATTGTATTCATAGGCTTAACTCGGATGGATATACTAACGGCAATCCGCAATGCAACTGGCCCGCGTCCTGCCTTGTTTGTGCCAGAGGTCTCGTTTGAGTTGCTTGTGAAAAGGCAAATCAGAAGATTAGAAGATCCTTCTTTACGCTGCGTTGAACTGGTAAATCTCTAAATATTATGAAGTGTCAAATACAGTGTGTGTACTCTATCTTTGTCTGTTTTGCTTAATAGGACACTTCTAACACAAATCCCATCTAGTCGCAAACGAAGCAAAGGTTTTGTTATAGGTACTAGACAACTGATAGCAATACTTAAATACATTTTTTTTAAATACCAATACAAACAATCATACTCATAACATAATCATACCGTTTCACAACCATCGGAAGTAAGCCAGTCTATTAAAGCGCTAGACCATATGATATGATATAAATATACAATGCTTTTAAGGTCCATGAAGAGATGCAAAGGATAGTGCAGCACTGCGGTACTGAAGTACAGCAAGAGATGCTTCGGTTTCCGCGCCTGCACCAGCGCATCGTGGATGTTGTTACACAACTACTCCGCACCAGGCTGCCGGCTACCAACTCTATGGTATCTCTTGAATCACAGTATTTCCTCTTTACTTTTAGGCTTCATCTTCATCACACTTTGTCTTAACCTTTTTCGAAAGGTTTGTCAGAACCTTTGTCAGACGACAGACATTCACGTCTCTCGTCTGTCGCAGCGACCGAAAGTGAAGAGGGAGTATGCGCGTGCCAGCTGTATTTTTTCAAATGCGTTTCAATCTTTTTTTGTTTTAAATAAGGACTAACTTGGTTAAAAAGAAGTCACCGTTTTACGGGCACACATCTGTGACAAGACGGTAATGTGGTTTAACAGGGGCACACAGATCTGTGTCAAAACGTTCGAAGGGTTAAATCTTAAATAATTTCTGACATTTGTCAGTAAAATTATAAATTAATACAGATATTTTTGAATTAGGTTCCTATAACATACTATGAAATTATTTATATATCAATTTATGTATAAAAATTCTTTATTATTTATGTACAAAAATTCGATCGATTGACTTAAATCACTTATTTAGCAAATTTATTTATAAATTATTGTAGAAAGTTTCTACAATCATTTATAAATAAATAAATTTCTACTTGAAACTGTTTATATAAACATGAGAACGGTATTGTATATATAAAATTTAAGTCCCAATACGCTTAAATCATAATACTCTAGAAATTATTTCAATGTATGGAACTCTTAGACCTATTTACTCTTATAAAATAGTTTTTTATTTTAAACAAATTTTCGTTTACAGGTGGAGAACTTAGTGGCTGTTGAACTGGCGTATATCAACACCAAGCATCCTGACTTCCACCGCGAGGCAGCTCTCGTCACTGGTCTTCTGAAGAGCACTGATGGCCTGATTGAAGAGAGTAGCCCAATATTTAGACAGAAAACTCCGCGAGCCACACCCTCACCGGTATCCACATTATTCAAAGTACATATTTTATTGCTTACTTTTAGGCCATGCATGTGGGAGGGAACGGGTCTAATACAACACTAACGCGAGGTAAGTATTATAAATGTACTTTGTATTAATAAAACATACAAATTGTAAATATCCTTAACAATTTTTACTAAAATTATTTTCTTATTTGTGGATTTCTGAATATCTAATTATTTTATTAAATTACAATTTATTAATGGCGTCATGTACACAAACAATTATAAACCAACAAGCATTATAAAACTTAAAAATGTTCAATGTGCATATTGAATTATTCCTATACATATTTTTAAATAGTTTAATAATTGTATATATTTAGGTAACATACATATACAATATGTGTAATACTACTGTGATCTCATATATGTTGATAATATTTATTCTGGTTGAGGCTATGTAGATATATGATTCATATTTCTTAATTGCACAGAATTAAAATACTATTGTGACTATATCATATACATAATCTAGAATAATTAAATTTCTAGCCATGTTCCAATTTTTTTTCTAAGATTATGACAATGTCTATAGGGAACAGTGGCCGCCTTCTATAATGTAAGCATGTTTTATATCTTATCTGGTTATTATAATTATGTAGACATATTTATAAAAATATCTAAATATATTATTCATTTCTGTGCTTTGCATTAATAATTTATAACATTTTCATGGATAAATATTAGATATTATTAGCTTTATTCTCTTGTCTGCTTTATAAATAAATATATATATATATATATTATGTGTACTATATATGTATATGTGTGACTAATTATATAATTAATAAATAATGTTCATTTGGGTATAGTAGCATATATTATATGTTTTAAACAATTACCTAAATATATAATTGTTGAACTTGTTTATAGCTATTTCTACGACAAATGGGCGAAAGAGGGTCCACTCTAGTATTCTTGGCAAATGTATGGGACTCATACAATCAGGTAAAATAGAAATTGTTTTGAAAAGAGATGTACAGTGCAGTTACATCGAACCTAACTCGTAACTCGGTTTTTACGACTACATTATCATTCTTCATATTAGCTTAAAACACTTAGTTTAGTATGTGGGCTCTCTTTCAGTCTATTGCTATTTTTTATAGAACTCATTGTTATTACATTGCATGCATTGAATCATTGATTGCTTGTGCATGCATAGAAATTGATGCTTATTAGTGGAGATTTTTTATGAGACATTTATTTTATTGCAGTACCCAAAACATTAAGTTAGTTATTTTTACAAAACTTATACTTGAACAGTATTTCCTTATAGAGTAAATCACTTATTCATATTTGATAGAATATTTTTGCACATTTGACAAGAAATAGTGTTATTTGTTTGTGAATATTGGTTTTATACATATACTTCCTTTCAGCGGTATGGCTAATTTTTGCTTATATTTTTATTTTATAGTTGAAGTATTGGTAGTTTAATTTCGCCATAACTTAAAAACAGATTATCCATAATAGTCACAATAATAAAGATTATTATTACATATTCTGTGAGTTCGAATTGATAAATTTGTAACTTACTTTACTTATATTTTAACTGGATTGAGTATTGAAAAGCATTTACTGAATTAAAAAGCATTTATAGAAATTAAGTCTCTGTCGATTTGAGACTACAAAAATTAAATACATGAATGCCCATGGAATATATATATAATGGTTATTTTTTAGCATGTTCCTGCGATCACAGATGGGCACGAAAACAAGTCTCCCAATAACAGTGACTCTCCAGCCACTCCACAGGTGAAAGTGATTTAATATTAAAAGCATGTATATTTTTGTTTACAAAGCTATTTATTTTTCACATATTTAATGAAAACTAATGTGAATCCGTTTTTCAATAAATGAATAAACTTAATAAATTCACATATATTTCTTAAAAACTACATAAAATTACTTAGATAACAAATGTTATGCGATTAGTAATTCCTGCATCTGATTTTCAATATATTTAACATACTATATTAATTATAAACTATACCAATATTAATTTAAAAAACCTGATCTAAAAGAGCAGTCGTTTTATTTTATTATTGATTTTTGCAATTGAAAATACCAGTTGAATTGGATTGGTTAGGCTTAAAAAATTGTATTAAAAACTGACATGTGTAAGTTTTTATAACATCCTATTTGACCTTCCATTTACGATGTTAAAAGTACACATAAACTACTACTACATTAATAGTACTAATAACACTAAATATAAAATTAACAACAGTAAATATGATGCTTACTAATAAATCTTCTTACACCAAAATATTCATACTCCCACACCTTTTCAAATCATACATCCTCATTACAAGTCAAATCTAGTGCCGCTAGCATATACCTTTAGCGTAGGCGGGTGCACCATTCCATATTCCATTGTCCGCATAAATCGAAGGATACATCCATTTAAACCATGTCATGTCTGTAATGTAACTGGGTTTATCTGAATTCACATATAATCGATCCGTACTTTATTGTTTCAAACAATTTTTATGTTTACTTATTATATTCCTATGACTGATAATGATGATGTTAAAAAAATGTCGCATAATAGCTAATTTATTTAACCAATAAAAAAATTTCAGTTTATAATATTTTTTTTAATTCTACTATAATGTGTAATGGTATCCTGTATATTCCCTAAGTCATAGTCCCTACTGACGAATTGTCATTCGTAGAAGTATATACATTAGTGTAGGTAAGGTAAAGTCAAAAACCGAAATATAACCAGAGTTAATTCGTACCTTCTTAAGTCGTTCCGTTTCCCACTGTCGTGTAACGTACGTATGTATAGATATACCTATATGTGGCGGTGTACTGTTTTTTCAGTGAAAATACAAATCACTTGAGTGCTACTTTTACAGCGTATATCCTCTGCCTCCGAATGTGAACAAAAGCTACACAGTATATTTTGTGCGTTCTTTATTATTATACATATATTTATTGCACTTTATTTCTAACAGATGAACGGTACCCCAGAGAGTAAGGTGCTGACTCCTCAAAAGCCTGTGAACCTGCTACCGGAGGTGCCGAGCCACACGTCGCGCAAACTTTCCGATCGAGAACAGCATGACTGTGATGTTATTGGTAAGTATAGCATTCCATTAATTATAAAAACAATTCGTAAGATAATAACTTTTTAAAACTTCAAAAAACCATACTCTATTTCTGTATGTGGTGTGCAAATGTTTAATAACAACAATACATAATGCCTTAACAATTCTTCGATTTATATACACAAATACACCCATTTGACTGTCAGGTTTTGAAGGAATTAAATCGGCATTGTTATTAAAATACTTATTAAATAGGATATTAAAAATAAGTTATTTGATATACTGTGTAAAAAGTAATCATCTAATATTGTCAGATAAAAAAATGGTGTTTTTTTTAAGAATATTGGTTATACCATGGTATAGTTGAATACTTGGTTTTCTGTTGCGATGCTAGGTGGACGGAGCGAGAACACGACACAACAAAACGCTTACTCAAAAATAGTTGATGACATTACAATGATGCATTTGAACGAAATGGGTGATCTTGTTGGTGAGGATACGATACATGTCGACATGTAATGCTTCACTCATCTGCTTACTATCGTTAGGTTTCCGACCACCTATCATCAAAAACTATTACGCTTATTGCAATGGCTTCTATCACGCAATGAGTGGCAATGAAAGATATAGTTTCAATGGTGAAACGTTTATTTTAAATTCTCACTAACATGCCCGACACAGATATGAAACAAACAAATTTATTTCTGTTTTAACTCTGATGAGTATGAAAAAGACGCTAGAATCGCTGTCTCGTTCTATTTTATACTTGCAATACCGAAAACGTATGTAAGGTATTTTCGTTAAACACATCTAGGGGCTATTTATAACGAACTAATTATGATAAACAGAATTTAAAGAGGTCGTTGCATTTTTTTATATATTGCAGTTAGTGCGATTCTGTTTGTTTTATTAAATTTTATTTTGCATAAATATAGCACAGCATGGATGTGATAATCACTCACTTTCATTTTCTTCTTCGTTGGCACAATTCAATAATTGCACTATACATTGTCTCTATATATATACCAGTATCATGTGTCTAATTGTAACTAAATTAATTGTGTTTAAGTTAATTGTAATAAAATACATCATTTGCTTCTTGAACTTTAACAATTTGTGTATTATTTTGTAAGCAGAAAGAAAAAGATTATAGATTGAATATGTTCAATGGAAAAATAATAATATACACAAACTTTCCATAAAAATGTTTACAAAATAATGAATATGGGATTCATTATTTTGTAAAAATTTATTAAAAATTTAACATTTTGATTAAAATTTTGTGTGTGTTGGGTTGAAACAGACGGAAAGAGACACCTATTTTGTAGTTGTGTACTTTTTATAGCTGGAGTCCTTCATGATAAAACCGTTTTAAAATGTAGCTTAATTTATAACAAATCACACAACACGCTTATACAGCGTATATTTTAATTTTAATAATAAATACCTCCACATACCATAATATTAGCATCAAGCATTTTTTTAAATAAATAAGAGAGTTGCGGTTATTAAGTGGTTTATAATGTTTTTATAATATGTTTGTGTATCGTAAATAAATAGATTTTTATGTAATTAGCTTACACACAAATTGTAACTAACAGAAAAACATTTATTATTATATGTTTCAGAGCGACTGATCAAATCGTACTTCTATATCGTGCGCAAGTCAATCCAAGATTCAGTACCCAAGGCAGTAATGCACTTTTTGGTGAATTACGTAAAGGATAATCTCCAGTCTGAACTTGTAACACACCTGTACAAGTCGGATCAGGCTGAGAGTTTGCTCAACGAGTCCGAACATATTGCACAGAGGAGGAAGGAAGCCGCTGACATGCTCAAGGTATGTTCCTATACTCTTTAATTTGGTTTAATTTCACTAATACTCTTCTTTGCACTATCCCAACCCTATACTTTGCATATAAATAACGAGCCAGCTTTCCTAATTTTGCGACGACAGGACAATCTGCCCTGGGAAGTCGGGTCGACCAATTTTTTCCCCCCGAAGAGATTTTTCATGCACGTCTACCAGGTAGGTTGATGGCCCAAATTAGGGGAAATTTTGTATCTGAATTTTAATTTATTTTGGCCAAAATTTTTGGCAAACGCCATATAATGTAATTTGAAAAAATTCTCATAAGTTAATGTAGTGCTTGTGAAAGTTAATATAGTAAGCTTAAACTTTAAGTTCTCAGGAATGGACATCTTTCGGGACTGGAAAGTTAGAGTATATTTTCTAAAGGAATTTCTCGATATAGTAACAATTGCTCCAATATAAATATATTTTGATAGTATTTTTAATAAAATACCTTCCACCAGACATGCGCGGGTTATATTCTATTACGGTTGAGGAAAACCACAGCTGATTACAGTCTTCGATTTTACTGTAAACAGGAAATGCCTTTTCCTGAATTATGCTGTAATTTAATAATGTATAGAATAATTATGTAATAAATAGAATAAAGTATATAATATACTAGCAGACCTAAAGTTCTTTAATAAAATAATATTGCGACTATAAATTGAGATGTAAGCTATCCTATCTTTCAAGTTGGATCAAATTGCACACAATGTGCAATCGGTTCAGTAGTTTAGGAGTCCATCGCGGACAAACAACGTGACACGTATTTTTATATTCATATAAAGGTATAGAAATATTTACTTATTCTTTACCTCAGCTTCGCTCAATTTGTCTTAGTTTCTCTTCTATCTCAGTATTTTCAAACATACAAATAAATATATGAGTAATTCGTCACGTCAAATATTACAATAAAGTACGATTACTATATTTATTTATTTTAACATTTATCACAATTTTATGATATAATGTATGTTTTGAAAAAAAAGCAAGTCTTCATAAAAAAAATATTTTCAGTAATATAACAGTGGTGTGTTTTGTTTCAGGCTCTGCAACGTGCCGGACAAATTATTAGTGAGATCCGAGAGACACATATGTGGTGATGGCCATCAAACGAGGACTAGTCTGTGAATTAGATAATTGAGCCAGGAGCTCTGTACATACTCTTTTAGCGTAGGTAAATTATGTGCATTAGTGCTTATATATTTACACTACATTGCTACCATACGTTTGCTTTTACGGGATATACATTCTGCAGCTCTCTGTTGCTAATTGTTAGTTAGTTTACTTACGGTAATTCGAGCGTTAAAATTATTGTTTAAAAATATACCAAAAATTTCAGTCAAAGCGGAAAACTTAGAAGCAAATGTATGGTTTGGCGTGGTTTAACTTTTTTAAGAAGCATTGCATGTTTACAGCTTAGCTGTTTTAAAAACTGTTTGTCCTAAAATTTAGGAAGCTATTACGGGGATCTTTATATGCAACTAGTACTTATTTGTTAATAATTTGTTGATACTTATTATACTCGATTGCAAGACAGTGCCAATTGTTATTTTGTGGTCAGTTTAATATTGTTTCGTCGTAATATTGCACAAATATTAACTGTATAACTTCAGTTACCATTTTATCATTGCTTATTTATAAGGTGCACATAAGATAGGCTAACTTTGAAGTGTACTCAGTGCTATATAATATTCATGGAGTGATATTATTAACTCTATTAATGTATTATGGATTGTCTGTTGGTAAATTATAGTTCATGAATTGTAGGTGATTCTAAAGTAATATACATTTACGGAACGTTCATATGTAAACAGGGTTGGTTATATTTTATATTTATGTCAATATAAGTTTGTAAACTCGAAAGACATTTTAGATTTATTTTATATACAGTTCCTCATTAATTTTAAACAACGTCGCATGCTGTGTAACGTTTAATATTTTGAGTCATTATGTGTCATTGTCAATACTTAGTGATTTAATTTTAACATCAAATAGACATAGTACCTACTTCAGTGTTGAAATAATGTATTTATTGTTATAGTCCGAGGTGTGATTTGCTTTATGTATTGAAAGAAACCAATTGAATGTTACATATGGTAAGATTGTATTTAAGTCTGTTATAATTATAAAATATAGATTAATTAGTCATTGAAACATGGTTTTATTTAATAGCTTTTTGTTTAAATAGATGCACAATTCCATAATGCAGTTAATGTAAATACGTGGCCTTGTATTTACTAATTAGAAACATTGTATATGTGTTTAAATAATTACGACAGCTAAATAGTATTCATATCTGGACAGTATCAAGATTCTATATTAAGCATATCAGCATCACGCTACAACGAAGAAAAACGGACTATCAATGGGAGATGGGGAAAACTTAAGAGTCCCTTCCGTTGTGTGCGCTGCCTAAACCGTTAATCTCTTACTGTTTTGTTATGCAGATAATTTGCGCGCGTCGTCCTATAACTATATATTGCCACCAAGCTGATTTTTCTGTAATGTGTTTATTCGTATTTTGAGATATAGGAGTAAAGTTACAGATTGAGATATGGGAGTAAAATTAGTGTACGCAGAGCGGTCGTCAGGTGACTATGTTCGTTTTACTATTCATGATGAAAGTTTGCCATTCCAGCTATTTAAAAAATATCTAGAGGAAATAATATAACACCATTTTTAAACACTGGTCCCATCACTTAGTACAGACCCAACACCATTATCTTCACCCTATTATTTCCAGTCGATACGGTATCTTTTCTTCCGTCTATCGATAACTGAATTATCAAGTGCTCTTATTTTTGCATAACAATCTCGCAGCCTAACCGGTGTTCCCACGTCATAAGCCGGCTGATGTATGTACAATAGAAGTTCTAAAAAATCTAAGATAAGTGACGACGTTCTTTTTTTTTACTCCTTGAAAGGATAAGGTACTTGCAGATCTATATTAATAATTTCGTCAAGGGGTACGGTAGACTCGAACGAAACCTTATTTGAGTAACAAAACCTAAAGAAATATTGATTTCGAGTCGACACCATATATCCGCAAAATTCGGATTATGCAGTAGTTCGTTAAATTCTAATGACACTGACAAACAAACCGCAGTCGCCATCTTTTCATTTCACTAGCTCTTAGATACGCTTAGCCAATCAGAACATCGCGTGCGTTCGCGTGAAAAAATCGCTCACAAAGAACTGCGATTCATGCGACTGTGTAAAACCACAGATAACATAATATTAGTAAAACGAAACGTCTTGCCGGTAACATTGAGTGAACCATAACAAAATTAAATACCTACTTTTCTTCAGTCGTTGACGTTTCGCGAAAAAAATTGTTTTTGACACTTTTTTATGATAAAAAAGTATATAGTTATGTGTTTTTTCTTTAAACATTTCCGATATTTTTTACGCTATGATGGCGGCAAATAGTTTTTTTTTTATTAATAAGATTTACTGCTCTGGATACAAGTCCTTTTTGCCCAATTGAAAGTTTTACAATATAAATTACAAAAATAACAATCTTACATTTATGTTGCCAGGTATTTACAATTTTTAAATAAGGTTGTGGCACTATCGGAAATTATTATTATTTACCCATATTTATAGGTTATACAGAAGTAATGTATATTAATACGTTTATTTAAAATAAATATATAGGTTGTTGTATCGAAATAGATTTTCTTATATTTCACTAAATGCCTTTTTATAAAATAAACAAATGACCCTTTCATAGTGTCATATATTATGAAACGATCACCTATTTAAATTATTTAGCTGATTGTAAAAAAAAATGACGGTTAGTAGATTAACACTGTAAAAATTACTATTTGTACGGAAACGACAATATTATATTTTTATGCTGTATAATACTACGACAGTAATGGAAACATTAGTATATGTATGTAAATTATAAAATTCTGTTATGGAAACGTCATTTTAAACTTTAAAACTAATTTGTTAAAATAAAAGTTTCCGATTAAACAAATCGGTATCGCAGGTACACCACACCCCGCTACAGGTGGTAACATTATTTGATAATTTGACATTTATTCCTGTCAATTTAGTCTCCGGGTTTAAAAAACAAACTATAAGTGAGTATGGTTACTTGGTATCCCTGTCGCCCCGCGCCCCGCTTGTTTGCGGGGGCTCGACCCCAGAGTAGGGGCATAGCAGCTAACGCGGGGCGAGAGGGAAGGTTTTTTTTTAGAGGATGATAATGGAATGTTGCACCGGCCTGCACTAACGGTTTATGCTGGCGGGGCACCAGTGGAGGATGATAGGATGAACATAAAGTCAGATCGGTTAGCCCATCGCGACAAATTCACCGGAAATTTACCACGATGGTTTCCAGGGGGAACCGCGTGGAGGTCAACGTGCGGAAGACATAACCGTAACTATAAAAGTATAAGTTTTAGTTAAAATGTCATTGTCATTTAGCTTAGCATAGTGATTTACTTTGTTTGAATTACACACATTATGCCGAAAATTGTAAGTATTTCATGAAATCTTTCAGTGGTTTGGTCTTTTGTTTGATGATACCAGTATCATTTTGTTAACACCCGAATCTCCATGCATTTGGTAAAAATTGTCACAAATTTCAAGTACGAGTATCTAATAGCAAGCGCTTTATGTGTAGCTACGCTAGCTAATTTCCACATGTTTACGTAGGTACTTAAATATATTGATATGTGTGTATCATTGCAATAAACATCGGTGTTCTTTCATGAATCATGCGTATAATTAAATCGTAAATGAGTGGTGTGTGTAATTTTCTGATATATTTAGACACAGTTTTTTTTAACTTTCGTTATTAATATAAATTATTTATATTATTAACCGGGTCTTAACACGAATAGTTTTATAGTAAAAAAAGAATATTTACCTCTCTCGATGTTTCGACTAGTTTGCACTAGCCGTGGTTACGAGTTAACTGGAGTAACAGCGATGTGAATGTAGATAGGTGCCAGCTGTTTTTTCTTATACCTTTATTTACTATAAAATTATTCGACCCAAATAATATAAATAATACACACCGTTTATGTTATTGACGTCAAAATATATAATTTCTATCTGTACATCTGTTCAAGGTACCTAATTTCAGTAACGTTTAACCTATTTGAATGAGGTTTTCAATGATGTGTTGTAGCAAAATTTTCTCGTAACATTTAGTATTATATCAATCCATTCGTATACAAATACAGTTAGGTACAACTAATTATTATTGTACCTACATACTACACTTTCTTTAATTATTCTAATGCTGTTGGCTGCTGCTGGCTTTTACCTACAGCTTCAGATTGAAATGGGGGCAAGTGTAGAGGATACTCAAAATTCGCGAAAGGACTTAGGGAACTGAAGGCCAACCTGAAAGCTCAACTCAAGTCGTTGTAATTTCTAACTCCGTTGGAATAGCACAGTAAATTAATCTAAAATGAATAGTAACTACGCAGCTGAACGCGCGGTCATCTGTTACGCGGTAGCTTAGATATAACAGACATTTTTTTTCGAAAGGAAATTTAAAACAATTACAACACTGGATTAACTCAAACATTAACTTTGTAAAAATCACTCTAATGCTTTAACATTAAAGATTAGTTTCAAACGTTTTATCAAGTTTGGGTTTACAAAATTTGCAAGGTTTTAAAAATTTGTTTGAGTTGTGTATAGGTCTACTTCTTAGTATCAAATACATATTGAGTAGCTAAATTTTATTAATATCATTATCAAATACAAGTGTTATATTTCGCCTATTCCCTCTTACTCTGAACTGGGTTTTGTTTACTGTATAAGAAAATGCAATGAGTAATGTAGCCTTGACGCTTGTGTGTTTTATACAACGCCTACAAATTAACAAATAAATGCTCCGCCCACAGCAAAAAGCCTCTCAGGTTTGCTAAAAGATAACACAATATGGCCGAAGTTTTCTTAAACTCGTTATTTATATTTAGTAAGCGCTGAAAAAGTTGCTGCAAACAGTAAAAATTCATTTTTATTGTTGGTATAACAAACCATGTTTCAATGTAATGGAGTGGACGACCCCGTTGTGTAGCATTATTAATGAATGTTACATATATTATTTGTGTCATTAATTTAGTTTAGCTTAGTCCGTCAGCAGCACAGGATCAGCGAGCGGTTGGTTGCCACCTACACTGACGCACGGGCGCACCGCCTCACTACGATATTGAGTCCGAATGGTGCGCCCGCGCAGCACATTAACTTGATGAGAACCAGTGACCAAGTGTCTGTGAACAGACTGTGAACAAATTTCCGTGATTGTTTGTTGTGTTATTCAGACGGGTTTGTATTTTCATTATTTAATACTGGATATTTCGCATAAGTATCAAATGTAACATCAACTATTATAAACTTAAATACCTGTTTAAGGATATATATAACTATAACTTAGAACTATTTACATATTTTGTTGTTTTTCATTGAATATCATTAATTACTTATATAATTGTTGTATATACGATAAACGTAACAAACAAAATACTAATATAATATAGAATAAACAATTTGAAATTCATTTTTACGGAATTATTTGCGGAATATGTAAGTGGAAGCTAAGTTAGTTCTTGTGACGCAATTTAATTTCCGTACGTTTAAACTTTTAAAGAAATGTTTAAAATTAAGACTATTTTACCACAAAAGAGATTTCAATAATGATGAAAATAAGTACATCTCACCAATAAGTAAACACTATTTAAAAAAATCTGAGCCAAATTGACGGATATCGTGAAAACAATATCTCTCATTTATTTTATTTTCATTTATGGTTTCCTTTTCCGGTTACATGTCTCTTTCTTCATATCCATTGAAAATTCTTAACGTTAGGGTAATTATGTCTGTGCTTCATAATAAACATTACAATATCATTTGAAACTCTAATATGACATCGATCTGTCAAACCAATTGATCAAGTGAAATTATGTAGATAATGGATTTAAGTAATATTTTAATAAAAACATTAAAAATCGAAACAGTTCATCATTGAACAGACCCTGAGATTTGGTCAAGGTTAAAATGACGTCATTTATTATCATGATGTAGGACATGTGGGTTGGTAGAGCCATACAGTGCGCGACGGATGCTGTATTTGGTGTATATGTATTTCACTTGTAATTGATTAAGTGGCCGACAGCAGTGTGCTATACATATGAATGTTATGGAAATGGATAGGATTTCATCCGGTGATAGCTTACGAGTCATCAAAAAGCGAATGCACTTTGTTGGATTGCAGTCACAATTACATGCATGTGCAATCATATGATACGTATACACATTTATATAACACTCGTAATTAATTAAGTATGCAGCTAGATTACGTAGATTGTTATAATCAGATGAACTGTTTATACGAATTTTAAATGTTTACATCGCAGTTGCAGTCATCATAATAAAATGTTTTATAGTTATAAAGTCTATCAACTTTCTACATATCTTTTAAACAAACAATACTTTTCAAAATGTACTGGATATAGCCAATTACGTTATTAACTTAGTAGGTAACACTGAAAAACTCTAGTAGGCTTTAGGTAATGTAATAACTAGATGACACGGTAATACGGTAATTCTAGCCCACAGTATTTTATGTGTACGATCTGTTGATATAATGGATATGGATATCTATATGACTTTAATTTGAGAGTCTTCAGAAGTCTCAAGTATCGGTGGATGAATTGTTAGTAATGAGAACTAGTAGCCTTATTGCTGACAATGTACTAAGTCAGGTCGACCTCAACGCCGTCCTACCTCTGACCTGATTTCATGCTCATCCTATCGAACTCCTGGTGCCCTACCAACTTATACAGATAGCGCAGGAGATTTTTAGTAATGGAAGTTCTACCTGACATAATATATGATTACCTTATTACTATAAGGTCAACCTGAACCTGACATAATAAATTATTAGTTATAGGGTCACTTCCTATTACTAATAATATATTATGTCAGGTTGATAATCATGTGGTCCCCACTTAAAACCAACATGGATAATTAATTCGCAATAATGAGTTCACAGACCTGGTACGCTCATATGTCATCTTCCACAGTTGCGTGAATTATAAATTTACAGAAGTAGAACTTTGATTAAGTTAAACTAGTTAGTATCAAGTTTTCTCTTGTTTGAACAGAAAACAGCGGGCAAAATCTATCTATTACGTCCATACCATATACAAAGAACTGTTGAAATATTTGTTTTTTCATAGACTTTCGAAAAACACGTAAATATACTGCTTTATTGAAATTAGGTTTATTTTATTATAGCAAACTTGTGTAATTTTGTAATTACATTATTTTTAGATACGCATGAGTTTACAGAAATGTTAGTGTTGAATTGGATAAATTACACATGTTTCCTATCGCACTGAATCAACAGTGGTGAAGGAATTTAAAATTAGGATATCTGTTAGAGTAGGTACGCTCAAAGATATTTCCCTTTTTATTTTACTGAGGTAGACTATGTATAAAGTCGGTTCTGTGGGCACCTCATTTTAAATAGGTGAAACATAGCTGAGGTCACCTCAGCTATGTTTCACCTATTTCAGTCGCCAAGCAACTTGCTCTGTAAGTTTAGTCCTACGTACGCAACGGCAACGTGTGAACGGTATCTCGAACAACATAATGTCGTGATGTTTTAGATGCTGTTTATGTATATAGGCAACGGTTGCGACTTTGCCATAATCACATGGGCTTCCAACCTGTTTATTATTTCAGTTATATAAAATAAATATTCCAAATTACCTGAATACACATAAATACCTATAAATCGATGTATTAGATTAATTAGATGTAAGGTTAGGTATGTAATAAATTTGCCAGTTTCCCTGTCAAATATAAATCGAAACTGTCGAGGAGAAATAGTGAGTAATGAGTTTGATAGACGCGACATGACCTCACGAATACAACTTGTGTACGGTTTAAAAACTCTATCATTGGAAATTCATTAAGTTGCACAAGCACTGATACCTGCCTGCATACAAACTGCAAGCAAGTATTCCTAGTCAGTATTTTCTCACGGTTGTCGTGAGGAACTTTTAGAACGTTATTATGTAGCTCTGCAAGTTGATTTTGTAATAGTTAAATAACTTTAAACAACTTATAGTGGATCAAGTCTTAACACGTAGTACGTTTCAATGATACATAAATGAAATATATCTTTACTTAAAGATTTAACTAGTTAGCACTAGTTATGTCACGATTAAACTTTTTTACCTAGATCCTTGATCACGGCTAGATGCATATAATGAATTAATGCAATTTTGTTGTTAAGTCTTTTAAAATAAATTGAAAATGACTGAAAATGAATGAAAACATTTGGTAATTGTGGTGCGGCTTGTAACTAATCATCATCAATGTCATTTAGTATTTATCGTCGTTATTATATTTGTCGTTAAACTACCAATTTTGATCTAATTCAAAACATATCTTAGTAATAGAGTTACATAATCCAGTCACTCGTGTATAAAATGTGTCCTTTGCCGTCTCAAATCTAAATACTGCATTGGTACATTGTTATATGGTAGTTACCGATTCGCCCACGAGCGCGTCATCGATGTGCCGAATATTTTATTTTTTTTTTTTTTTTTTATTTTATTTATTCATTTCAATATTAATTTAATATGGAAGTTCGATTTGCATTGGACTTCAAACCTGACGAATAAATTACCAGTAACCATATTAGTGCTCTGAGAACGGTATCCCATATACGAAAACAATTTTGATAAATATTTACCATCGCATTCTAGATATGTTGAACGTCTTAATATTTGGAAGTGACAAATGGCGATCAAACAAATATTTTGTAAGTTATTACCTAGAGAAACTTGAGAAGTTATTATTAACCACAATAGACGACTCGTAATGAGGAACACCTGCATAATGTATAGTTGGCGAGAAGTAATAACCTCGTTATAAGGTAGAGATATTGTGGCATCGTAGTTGGCTTAACTATATCAGTAATTTTATGTTATTACACAATGAAGAGAGACAATTATTAGAAATAAAAGGCTCCAATTGATCTGTCATAATAGGAAACTTTGCGAAATTTGTCTATATTAATACATTTTTTATGCTCATGAAGTAAAAATAATACACCCAGCAATCACGATTCCAAACAATGCAAAAAGATAACATAACTTTCAATCCAACGGATATTCAACGTGCGTAACCGACGGAAGGCGTTCAGCTTAACTAATGTAGAAATAGCAAAGATCACTGTAATAACAGTTAATCGAATCGCTTCAGTGACTCAAAATAGAAACTTTAGAATTTGAGCACTTGCTCGCACTTTAGGGTGTCGTAAATGATCTGCAGTGTTGCGCGAATTTTTATGGGCTATTAAGCATTTGATACACAGTTCATTGGAGCTAATCACATCAAAACTGGCATATGTTGGTACGCCAATTTAAACATACAAAAATATACAGTCCAGTTTATATTGCTCTTGTCATGATTAAAAACAGTGCTACCAATATATACTTACTTTAGGTAGGTATTTAATAAATAACAGTTAAAATTATAAAGAATAGAATAGACTATAATTTATTGACTCTCAAATGCAAAATACATATACAAAACAATAATAAAGTAAGCAATAATTTACAACATAATATAATGAATATACGTATAAAAACATTAGCAAAGTATAATGAGAGCCGATGTGGACCATAACAAAACATTATACTGGAAATATAGATTCCAGCGTTAATTTTCAGTTGGTCCAACAGTTACAAATCCATATACAGCATAATTATGTTAACTTAGTGTATTGTGGTACCTACCTACATGAAATTATTATTTTAAAATGCATGACCAAACAGAAATATTGACTGCTTGGCATGTTTACTCTCTAATACAGTCGATTATTTCATGCATTCCGTGAGAATACCTATATATGCTGCTGTCACACTCACACCTTAATTGTTAAGTGGAAGCAAAGCAAATCATGTATGTTATAACCGTAAATGTTTAATTTACGAGTACTAAAGAGCTAAGCGAAGAGAAAATGCTCGTTTTCGGGTCGAACATATTAAGTACAAAGTTGACAAAAGCGCCGTACCACTGTAGGTAGAGAGGAATAGCAAATTGAAATGTCGTGTGCGGAACGGAAGGCTTTCAACTGTCGGTATGTATAGTTGGTCAAGCACCGGATATGTGGCAATGCTGTCTGCCATCAATGCCAATTTAATACGCTTATTCTGGCCTGCATCAACGCACGCATATGGAAAGTTCTTCCTCTCAAAGCTTATTATTAGTCACGATTCGTCCATCCGATATGTTGATGTTACTCTACCTATATGTAGATATACCAACAGTGGCAATTTAGATGTCGCTATTAAAAGCGATTGTTTTGTACAGAAAAATGTATGGAAGTTATTTTATTGATTAACTTTGATAATCGCTATGTAGTAGTTACGTATGGAAATATTATGAAATAGTGTCATTTTGTAGAATATAGAAATACGACTTTATTAATTGTATGCCCAAGATACATGTATTTAAATTCATAACAGCTATTGACCGTTAATGAAACGCGGTCAGTCGGTACACCACTAAAACTTGTTTAGTTTTATATTTATGATAATGAGTATTACGATATGGTATATATTATCTCCGATCTATTCAAATAAATGCGAGTGTAGTATGCATTTCACGCATATACCTATTTCTCTTATAAAATAAAGAAATGAAGATATAAACATTATATCACAAACAATAATATAGAATATTCCCAAACTAAACAGACCTTGTACTACTTGAAGAGCCTACAGGACCATTGAAATAGAAACATTAAACTGATGAATACAAATGTTTGGATTGTACTGGAATCGAAGGAATTGTATTAAACCACTGTACTATAGAATAAATAGAAGTAATAAGTATAGTATATCTACACGACTAACCACACGATGTTAACAGGAAACCAACGTGGACCTGGTGAAATTGACACGATAGAACTGAATTCGCTCTTATCCAATGCAGTCGGGTATATAGTAATGAAATGGTATAAAACAATAACATATAATTTTTGGCGGGTGGGCATCCCTAATAACAAGTGAAATAGTTATAAATATTAGCGAAATTCGGTACCTAGCTATAAGTGTTGTACAGGGCCGGCGGAAACGGGCATGCAACGCATGCGGAACATGCGGGCGCCTCGTCGAAGAGGGCGGCGCCATCACGAGTTTCGGATATATACTACAATTTTATTAAAATATAGAATATATAGAATACTTAATCAAATTATAATAAATAATCTAACGTAACTATGAATACAGAGACGTAAACAAATGTTATGTAAAAAAGCCTATTATAAGATAGATGAATTTATAGATGATAGCAATATATAGCAAGAATAAGTTTATTTGCGGACAACGTTATAATTTTAATTTTCATACTGCTTTCTTGATATATGATAGCGTAGCGGCTTTTGTATATGATTGCCGCATGCATCCTTATGTAAAGTGCGAATACTGTAACTACCATATAGTAATTTTTGTAGCTGTGACGTGGTCGTGTGGAATGAGTAGTCATGCTCACTAAAATGTCCAGACATGTGGCGGCGTGGTGGGCCGGGTCAATGGGCTCCATAAAATATGGTCGAGCGCAGTGATGGCTGGCTCATCCGTCATATCGTGTACGAGTGCTGCTTGTAGGGACTGGTCTGCTCTTATCACTACGACTGATTTAATCTTATTGCATATTTATATTTGACCCAAAAATTAGTGCTTGTTGGTAGTTTGTATTCACACGTTTCGACTTGTAAATGTAAACTTACAAGGATTATTTAAAAGAGCAACACACAAGTTTCTTGCCCGCCCCTATATATAACGTTCTTCTTGTGATGAGACAGCTTTCCGAACGAGTGGTAGATAAAAAACAAATTGTTATGACTATTCAAAAGTGCTTAAATTAAGTTTATTTGAATAAATGATTTTCTATTCTATTCTATTCTATTCTTAAAGTTCTACTAAAACTACTTTAGATATTAAATAAAATATAACTAATTTGTTTTGGTGCCTTTTATATTGACATTTTCGACTGATTTCCAATAGGTAATAAAGTGTTCCTTGTTGTAGGGTTTGTCAATTTCAATTATTAATTACGTTATTTATATTATTTTTTATGTGTTTATAAATCTCACATTTAGATATATTCGCTTGCACGTGACCGAGCTGCAGTAATTGGACTTTCACTAATTCAGTGGTTATAAAGTTTAAAAGTACCACAAAAAAGCAGTTCAATCAGTTATAATTGAGTTTGGACGCATTTTCACCGCAGCTCGGAGGCGTGACCAACAATTAGGGCGAAGCACCCGAGCCGGTAGCGTGCAGATAAACCCACAACTAAATCATTACAGATAAGAGTAGATAGATACTATGAAACAACGGATATGGCTAATTGCTAAAACGATTAGAGATCACTTTTACATTTTCGAATATTTTTGGTGCCGACGCGACTCATTAACTGTTCACTAAAATATTTTGATTGCAGCCGTAAGTTACAATCTTCGAATACCTATTTGTGTAAGAAGTGATCGTTTGTTTATTTAGTGCATTTATTTGAATGATGATACGAACAAACATCCTAATACAAAACAATGAATATTCATTAAATTTTATAAGCTATTGAATATCTATGATAGCATTTTTTTATTTAATATACATCTTATCTGCGGGTGGGCTGACTCTACATTCGTGTGGACTAACCAATATAACAATACCTACATAAATACTCACAACAGGGATGCAGAGAAGGAAATTGTTAGTAACGAGGATTCGTGGGGCAACCAACGTCCCAATATTAGGCCGTCCTCTATGTGGTCTTCCTATTTGACCTGATTTCATACTCGTTCTATCATACCTTCCTGGTGCACTCCACATATATCGTTAGCACAGGCAAGTGCACCATTCCATTAGCATCTATTAAAAAAAAAATTCACTAAATTCATAGGCTCTCTTTTAATAATACGTAACAACTATATACCTATATTATATATTTTGTATGACATACACACAGAAACTTGAATCATTACAGCACATCAAACAATATTTAAATATGTATCATGCACGTGGACCATTTTCATTTGTACAAAAATATCTAAGAATTTTCAACATAACAAATGGATGTAGGCACTTATATTGGCCTCCATTGTTATTGTAATATTTTATGAGTAGCAAACGAATTAAATCATTCTGACACTAAGATAAATAAACATAAGCATACAAATTTAAGAGATCGTCAGTATTGAGAGATATATATAGGTACTGAGTGGACGGTAGCACTACATGAATCTGCATTCTTTCGACAAGTAATATAATATGTAATGTTCTCCTAGATATAGATAATAGTTCTCCTATGGATTGTTCTCCTAGATGATACATTATCTACCAATTTTGCACAGCAGTTGACATGTCTACTTTTTGCTCGGTTATGTCAATCCAACATGGCAGAGAGTTAGTCAAAAACCTGATTTATTTACAGTAGAATCCCGATTATCATAACATCCGATTATCCTGTCTCATTCTCTCTAATTATCAATTTAGATATTTGAGGATTTGTACAATACCTAATGAGAGAAGATGAAAAAATAACAAAAACTAGGATTGTATGTCAAGTACCATCTCACGTAGAAGCTTATAATGCTCTAGATGTTGCTTTTAAGTGGTTTGAAAGACAGGACGATTCTGATCATATACAGTTGTTACAATTGAAGCGTATCCGCAATGAAAGAATGTGTGATGTGTCGTTACGTCAAAGATCAATAACAAGTTATTTCCAACCAAAATTTTAAATTACATATGTATTAATTATGTAATTCATTATCTATCGTTATAGCTCGTTTTTTATATATCGTATTATCTAAGTAAAACCCAATACCCCCGGTTTTTATAGATCCACATAATCGGGGTTCTACTGCAACATTATTACTGCGTTCTGTTTTTAAACTGGATAGTCCTGATTTTTTGAGCTTTCAATCCTGGTTTTTTAAATTTACGCATGGCAACCCTAGGCTTAGTGTTATAATTTCATCGTAATCCTTACATCTTTGCATTCATTGGTGCTCTGCCCTCGTATTAGCGTAGATGACATTACTATTCCATCATTTAAAAAAAATACTAAGTGTGATCGTCTATTTAGATTACTTGCTTCCAAGCATGCAAGTGAAATTAAAGC
This sequence comes from Achroia grisella, assembly GCF_030625045.1. Lineage (NCBI taxonomy): Eukaryota > Metazoa > Arthropoda > Insecta > Lepidoptera > Pyralidae > Achroia > Achroia grisella. The sequence goes on along the minus strand of NW_026712606.1, from coordinate 1,039,892 downwards.
AAGCAATGCAATGCAAAGTTGGCCGTATTGTAATACAATAGTCATGATTGAGTGACTGTGTCGTAAGATAGATAATCTCTGACTCAAAAGACTTGACTGTAACTATGTATAATGCAAAAGGTCACAAATAATGTCATGAACTTTGTGGATAACCTATTTTGTAACATGACTTCCTTACTTCGCCCTTGATTTACCGCAATCTATATTCAATAATTGAAATATATAAAGAATCTGACGAGGTTATGTACAGCACTATCTAACTTTCTTGATTATTGTTAATTCCATGTATAATAACAACCTGTTTCGTTTTCAAATACAAAATATTGCACAGTTTCACACAAAAATGGTTTCGCATGAATTGAGACTGGCTTGCATAAGCGGGCATAATCTTCAAAATATGTATACAAATATTCTTATTAATCATTGCTTACAAATAGGTACATATGTTGTGCCGAAAGAAATTAACGTACATATACATATGTCACAATTTTATAAAAAAAAATCTTAGAGAATTGAGTGTTATAGTTAACCATCACATTACTGTTTGGCTCGATAATCTTTGTGCGACTTATTATTATCTACATATTATTACAGTATCATGGAATTATAAAGAAAACGAATTATACGCTAATTATAAACATTAAAAGCAAGGTCTTAAAATAAATAGAAGCTATAATATAATAAATTCATAAAGATATACTTTCACTTAATATTATAAACGCAGAAAAGCTTGTGAATGTGGATGGATGGATGTTTGTTACTATTTCACGCAAAAACTGACTGGATTTTAATCAAACTTACTTAACTTAATAATACGGCTTATCAGACTAACACGTACATGCTCGTAGGTTATAAATTTCACGGAAGTGAAACCGCGGGCACTTCTAGTATACTATAATTAAATAAAATAGCGTTATTTGAAGGCGATTGTACGATTGTTTGTACAAAAATAAAGTTTCATTGAAATGTTATTTTTTATACAAACAGATTTTTGTTATAGATATAATATATTTTATCACTTATTCACGTGTTCATGTACGTGTAGGTACATATATTAGATATATGTATTTAACACATAGTAATTCTATATATTTATTTCATTAGAGAGTAAGTACCTAATACTTATTCTGACATGATAACAATATAAGTTAAACGTACTCTACATTTATTATATAATATCCGAACTTTCACAGATATATTGTAAGTTAAAATCTTGCTACAATAAAATAACTTTGTATGTCAAATTATACTTTTGATACTTATTTATTATTAAAAATTCTGGTATTAGACATTTTTACATTTACACTACTATCCAAAGAAGCAGTGTTCCACTGGATGAACTCTTCCATTGTTTTACACGGTTTATTGTTTTTAAACGGTTTACGGCTCTTTGAACTTTTTGTCGGGTTACATCTTTATTTTGGATATCTGGCACATGTGCACATATGTGCCATGTATTCTTTACTTGTCTGTGACAATTAGGAGTTAAGACTTTGTTAGTCTTCATTTGTTCATCATTAAACCTGATGTAGATGTAGGTAGACATTCATTAAATGAGACTCCTAACTTTATATTTAATTGAGAATGCGTAAAGGTCTATGTAAAGATGTTTAGGTGTTATACGTGACTCGAAATAAATAGGCGAGTAATATCTTAGATTCAAACCCCAGTGAATATAATTTGAAAACTTTCTACGTGCGTCCATGCCGAATGCACTTTTATTTACCTACTCATAGGTTCGTAGGTACCTTCTTGAAAGCTGAAGCGAAACAAGTTTTCCTCTCACAAGGTAAGCACTAATGCAACCACTATGAAAAAATAGTGAGAACTCTCAATTGCACATAACTATCAACATTAAAAATTACATTACTAAAATATTTTTATTACTAACTCTACCGTTCAGTTCTGCTAGCTACTTCAGTTGAGATAAAAGTAACTGAAAAATACAGTGCATAGAGCAGTGTGTTGTGTTCCCATTCTTAATAAAGTATATACCACGCCAGGTATCAAGAGGTGATTTTTTCCGGAACACCTCCTGGTGAATACACCATAATAGGCTAACCGACATGACTTCATCATCATTCTAAACGCACTCGGGAGCACCACTCTATATTCATATACAAAAAATAGAGGTAGGTACATAATGTAATGAGGTCACTAATAGTGGCTACTTAATAATAAAGTGTAATTGGTTAATTATCGTTTGAATTAACTCCATAAAAATAGGGACTGATTCAGAAATGGAATCTTAAATTGGTACACCAGTACAAAATAGAATAACAACACTCTAGTATCGAACATTATTAGTAACATTTAGTATGTTACTGAAGACGGAAATGAATTATAAGGGTTGATCTCATGTTTAATGAACGATGAATATGGAATGTGTGTTCTGCCGGCAGGACATCTGTCAAAGAAGAAATTAGGTCAGGTAGCAATCGTGGAAAATTTACTAGGAATTGGACACGATGTTTTTATGGGAGATCGTGTAGAGGATTTACATGACACGGTACAGTACTAGCAGCCGGGTCACTATTCCCCATTACAATATTTTTTAATCATTACCCAACCAAAAAAAATTAGACTTAGTCACGGTTAGTTCAGAGCAAATCTGTAAACAAATTGTTTCAGAAGTTATCTGCCAACCGTTGAGAATCTGTGTATAATCACAGATAACATTGGTATAATCTTTGTGTATAGTATAGGTACATGCTTATATAGATAACTACCTGAACTTAAAAAGATTTCATGATACAGATGGCCTTAAATTAAGTACCTATCTAAGGTATGATGTATAACAAAATTTTGTATTCAAATGTAGTTACGATATTATTATGATTTAATATTCTTATAGTTACTGTATTCAGAGGTACTGTATGTTTCAAAGAAAAAAAAATCAATTAGACTTAATTAACTATTTGAATTTGTTTCTTCTAAAGTATACCTACTTATCACTATTCCGATAGGATCCATGTGAAGACGAATGTACATACCTACTGAGATTGTATATCACGACCTAGGTACATGTAATTTAAAATACAAATGTAAGCAGCTTATAATAATAAAACAGTTTAATCTTGAATTGTATTTACGCCATCATAGAAACAGATTATACTGAATGCTTAATTCGTCTCGGTACAGCGCTAATGCAGAAGGAAATGCTCATTATGCAAATTGACATAAAAGTAGGTAATTACACAGCCAAAGAGCGCTCCGATTCATCAATATTCGAAACTTCAATTATAGTGCAATAAAGTTCATAAATTGGAAGCTATTAAACAGAATAAACAAAAGCTATTCTGTTTCTTATAATGAAATGAGAAAACACAAATTTCGATAGCAAATTGTAAGAAATAAACAGTAGCGATCGCGCAAATCGAATCCAATTATATTACTCTAGACTAGAGTATAAAATTACCTGCATGTACTGCATGTGTGAAATGTTCTGAATAATTTAAATCTTGAATAATCTCCATCGATGAATCATTTAAAACGTAAATGACTATACTTTTAACTATAAACAAATGTATTATTTTGGACAAAGGGATTTTTATAGAACAAATATTTATTGGAATATAACATAAGAGGGTTTCTACCCCAATTTATAATCTGATGAACCTGTAAATCTTTGTAAGGGACATAAGTGTTAGATTAGTCCGAAAAGTATCAAAAAATTATGTTGTTTTTTTATATTATATAGAATTATTAAAATTCTGTACATATCTAACTTTTAAAAAGGGTAATTTTACAGGTTAATGGGTACATAAATACACACGTGTATGGTTATTAACTTGAATGGCCGATAAAGTAAATCTTTATAAACGTACAATATTCAACATAACAGATAACGGTTCTAATAGCCTACAGATGCCAATCATGTTAATCGTAGATTCACACGCTTGTTTATAAAATTGATTAGCATTATTAACAAAATCTAAACATGAGCTTAAAATTTTAGGAGTCGTTTTTGTATCGATAAGTAGTCGTAATAAAAGCTAAAAATTGTGCCATACGTATCTGACCAGATGTTCGTTTAATTAATTAATTTCAATTGAATAATAGATTCAATTATGTTTCAGAGTACTACAATACTATCAAACAATTTAATTCAATGAAAAAATTAGTCAGTAATTAAAAATATTTTCTTGCTTTCAGATGCCAGTGTAGCGTGAGACATGACTCGAGACAGTTACGAAATGAAGGGCAATCGGCTGTCGCGCGGTAGTTCCCTGTTTGGTAGCGATCCTCAAGTACAATTTAGAACAGCATTGCGTACAAATGATATTGTAACTTTTAAGAAAGTGATCAACTATGTTGACCTGGAATATGTTTATGAATATCCTGATTACAAAACTTGCCTTGAACTAGCTGTCTCCGAACCAAATAAATTAGATTTTGTAAAGCTTCTATTACAACACCAAGTTGAAGTTAATAAACTTAATGAAACGCATGGAGCCGCTCCAATTCATTTTGCAGTTGAAAACGGCAACATAGAAGCCCTGAAACTTCTTCTAGAAGATGACAGAATAGATGTGAATATTAAAAGTAAAGCAAATACTGCACTATTACTAGCAATTAAGAAAATAGAAGACTTGGAAGATGACCGTGAGCGCGAGTTAGATACTTACGAAGATATGATAGAACTTCTTCTTAAAGCTGGTTGCAATGCAAATTCGCCAGATTTGAAAGGTATGACACCAGTATATTCTGCAGCAAAACAAGGTCTTGAAAGAGTTATAAACCTTATTTTGGATTATTCAAAACATTCTATTGATATTGACAGCTATACAGATAGAAGAGGTAAAACAGCTCGAGGTATTTTAAAAGAAGCGTTTCCATTTATGTTAGATAAGTTTAATTCTTCTGCCGAAGTAGTTGAAATGATTGATAATGACAAATTATTTTCGTTTCTCTCTAGACACGACGAAGAGAAATTTATTCGTGACTTCACAAAGCTTGCCAATAAAAATGAACATCGAACTGCACTGACAGCCAATAACGGAATGCATACTATGTTACAATTTGCCGCAGAAAAAGGGCTTGATAAAGTGATAGAAACGCTATTGCATTTTGGAGCTGATCCCAATGCCACTTGTCCGGGAAATGCACATCGACCGATAGCTATTGCTTGTAAAAATGGATTTCATAAAATACTTGAAAAATTTTTAGAAAATGACAACGTATTATTAGACACCTCAAAGAATGAATCACTTGTCCAGGTAATCATAAAAGGAATTCGAACATATTCCGGAAACACTAAAGCAGATCATAAAAGATGTTTGGAATTGTTACTTAATCATCCAAAGAGTTGTACTGATGTTAATTATCGTGATGACAAAAAAAATACAGCTTTGCATTATGCCGCTCGAAATGGTGATAATGATATTGTATTAGAACTATTGCGCAAAGGAGCGTGTATAGGAATACGCAATCTCTATGATGAACCACCATTGGCCGACATTCATGCTAAAACACTAGAAAAATACATGGATGAATGTATTACGACAAATGACGAGCGTCCTAGTGATGATAACTACGAAATAAATATGAAATATAGCTTCCTAGTATATCCTAATAACAATTCACTAGAGGGAGAACAAAGTAAACAACCTTTAATGGATAAATCTAATAACAATTTTAAAGAATATGACACTATTTTAGCTCCTGAAACGGATGCTCTTTTATATATGACACGAAGCGAAGAACTAAGACCGCTACTAAAACATCCAGTAATTACAAGTTTTCTGTATTTGAAATGGCAAAGAATAAGTTCATTATTTTATGCAAATATCACTTTTTATTCTCTTTTATGGTTATGTCTCATTCTTTACATCATATTAGGATATGGCGTAGAACATAAACTACCAGAATCTATTGAAGTATTGAGTACTATTACATATATTGGAGCAATCATTGGATTAATGCTTTTAATTGCGCGAGAGCTTTTCCAGTTTTTGGTTGCACCCGTAAATTATTTACAGAGCTTTGAGAATTGGATGGAAATAGCATTAATATTTGTTACTACTTTGATCTTGTTTTACAATTCTGCATCTGAGTCAACAAAGCAACAGTTATCAGCAGTAGCCATCTTATTATCTTCTGCTGAATTAGTTCTTCTGATTGGTCAATTTCCGACTTTATCAACAAATATTGTAATGTTGAGAACTGTTTCATGGAACTTCTTTAAATTTTTGCTGTGGTATTGCATATTAATAATTGCTTTTGCGCTTTGTTTCTACACTTTATTTAGACAAGAAATAAAAGATGATCAAAAAGCTCCAAATCTTAATAGTAATAAATGTGGAAAAGAAGAAGATGACGAAGAAGACTTTTTCGTAGACCCAGGAAGATCATTGTTCAAAACCATCGTTATGTTAACAGGAGAATTTGATGCGGGGTCAATTAAGTTCAGCGCATATCCTGTAACAAGTCATATTATATTTATTGTATTTGTTTTTATGATACCTATTGTATTATTTAACTTACTAAATGGTTTAGCAGTTAGTGATACACAAGCAATTAGAGCTAACGCGGAATTAGTTGGCCATATATCACGGATTAGAATGATATCATATTTTGAAAGTGTTCTTATAGGAAATGCGATCAGTTACACAAAACCATGGCGGTGTTGGTCATGTATTTCAAGATATATACAAAATATGCATATTATAAAGCCTAAAATGTTAATTATAAAACCTTTTACAAAACGAATAACTCTTTTCCCACATTTTTTGCCTAACTACAGTATTGTCGTGAAACCAAATCAAGACAACAAAATAGAGATACCAAAACCAGAGCCCCTGAGTAAGTTTGATGATTATGAGGGAGATATTGAATCTGGTGGATGTTGTTTAGATAGATGTAGGAATTATAAATTAGATAGACATATTGTGAAGAGTGCTAAACTTGTAATAAATGCTGCAAAGGATTCAGAATTTGATGAAATAAAGAGCCTGCAAACGAAATTAAGTCACTGTGAGACAAAAATCGATGACCTCCAAAATCTATTAGAAAAAGTATTAGATAGATTACAATCTCGTCCATGTTAATTTAAGATTAATTTTATAACATACCAAGTAAGATATTTTATTGAATTGATATTTTAAAAAATAAACATAATTTATCTATATACGACTTTTAAGTTGAATGCCATTACTTCTGACTATGGCAATGATGCTAAGATTAGTGATAATGTCTAATAATTCAATTTAAAATAATTATTTAGGTAGATAAATTTATGTAAAGTGCAAAAGGGCTTATGCTATAACTAAATTGAATGTTGTGGTACTTTGAAAATTATGTTAATAGAAAATACTTATCAAAATTATGAACTCCCCGACCAAACAACTAAGTCGAAAATTACATCTGATTACTTCATGTTACATGAAATATTAGTACTAACTACGCATTGTTCTCAATAAAATATTAAGGTGAGCTCTATTTCCCTTAGTTACTCTACTTAATATATATAATACGTTTCTAAGTGCATAAAATTACTCGAATGCTTACTCCACTTGTATTAATACGTTTTTTTTACTATTTAAGATTGTAATAAGTAAGAAAGTATCATTTTTATTACTATTAAGTATATACAATTAAAATAGTTGTATTTTAGAGATCTTGTTACAGTATGAACCTAATTGTTTAAATAAATCTATATCTACGAATGAAAGCTTATTAACTATTTATTTTAATTAAATTATATACTAATATTTTGGTCCTGTTTATTTATTGAATGATGAATGTAATATTCAATACCTATATCGTCATTTCTTTTAAATCGTTATGACAACCCCTTTTATAGCACTGGTACCCGAAGATATCTCCTCGTAAGATGACTTAAGAAGTGTATATACAGTAATATTATATATTTAGGCACTTAGTTTATTTATACACCGTTGAGATGTCGACTTAATATCAAGGTACTAATTCTAATCTGGCTGAAACCATAACTTTGTGTGTTATTTATATTTCCGATTGATTCTCCGGTAAAGATATATAACAAAAAAATCAACAACAAAACCAAAATATATTCCGATGTACGGTGGAAAACTCGCCTCCTGTCACGTTGGATTTATTATACTCAGAGAAATGTCGGCATTCCAAGCACGGTACGGCATTGCGTACATCTTGAAGCGACAATTGACAATACCTCTGACTACCCCATCCGGGATAATAGTAGAGTAGGTATGTTTAGTTATAATGGATGAACATAAAAAATGCTTGCTCGTTTTTAAAATTCTTTCAACGATAGAACTGTGACCACAAAGGTCTACTGGTTTAGCACGCCACCTTACTTCCGTAGCGGGTTCGATTCCTCGCATAATACAAAAATACATTTGTGTAACCTTATAAATATTGTGTATGCATTTACAAAAAATGTATTCAAAATTAAGTATTTCTAAGTCTAATATCTATAAAGAAGTTCTGCTTAGCTTCGAATTAATGAGGGTTGTGACAATTGTCCTTGTCATGGGTTATGGAACTTACGACTGTCTCATTGTACTTAAATAACAACGTGCGGAATGGGGACAACGTCATAGAATACAGAAACTGCTATAACTAACCACACTACACTTTTCCTGTGTTTGCGTTTATGCTAGGTAGGTGCTCCTATAAAATCCTAAGGATGAAAAAGAGCGATTATACATTATATTCATCGTTCGGCAATCGTGCCCTCCAGTGATCATCCCTACAGAAAATGAATAGGCGTAAAGATATAGTAAGGCTAAACTTCGTACAAAGTTGTCTGCGTACTTATGTCTCACTAATTGCAGCCTCCAAGCCGCTTATTGGCAGAGAAATTATGGGGTTCGGAATTCGGAGGTACCTATGTACATCCACTGTTCGTATCTGATCATTTAAATAAAAAATGGTTTTAGTTTATTAATATATTTATTGCAATAAAAAATAACGATGGTATTTACAACCACGTCACGAAGATTTTTTAAAATTAAAAGCAACGATATGTGATTGGCAACAATATTTTAAATAATTAAAGTATTAAAGGCTTGATCATTTTCAATTAAAATTATCAAGCCGTAACAGTTTTGTGTGTCAATTGTTATTCATTCATTATAAAACATAATATGTTAAAAGTAATTTCCCCTTTCACATAGGATTGTAGTTGTCTTCTAACATTATTCATCATTAGTGTACTTACCATGCAGATTTGTGACCTATTCTCATATAAACATTATTACGAGATTTTATAATGAAGCAGTAATAGTTTGGTTAAAGTACAATAATCACATTGTGACAAAATAAGGTACAAACACTCGAGTAAACTATTCCATAAAATCATGATAGATTCCATAATCAATGAAACGTACAGTGTTGACGAAGATACTGTACAGTAGGTATATAAATATTCACAAAGAATACAATATAACTCCTCTAATTGGTAGTCGTTAGAGAGTTTTTAATAATAATACAACTAATGAGTAGATTTGACTGCGCAAAATTTTTAAACAATATTAATATAACTAGATAACTAACCAGTCTATTAATAGTGAACAAATTGAAAAACAACATATTTCCAAGATTTATGTAACTAATTCATAATAGTAACAACTAGGTGGGTACTAAATCAACGAGAGAGATTTTTCCAAATCACCAATACCAGAAACATCAAATTGTAAAAATGGCACAGCATAACAACGCGTACAATGAGAGAAAGAGGCTTAATTACACCATTAGGCTAAAAAGCACAGCCCTTTACAACAAATGTAAAATTTAATCTATACTAAAATTTTATTCATCTACGATTACTTCAAATTAATCTGAAATATTTACCTAATGTACTAAAACCGGAAGAAAACTAGTTATAGATCTTAATTTACAATATCTTCTTGTACCTATTCTACAATCTTTCATCTACATGGTGCCTATATTGAACACACACGATAATTCTTTTAATAAATGAAATTATATATGAGATTGTATATTTATTACATGATATTTTCTATTTCTACTGCCAAACATTCTCAGTAATTTTCACGATCGCACTATGTGATTATGAACCACGTCCATTGTTAGGCTACGAATAACGTGGTCATGCAGTACCACGAAGACAATAGATTTCGACCTATTACATCAAAAAAACATACTACATCTAGATCTATATCTAATACTCAACGAAAACTTTCCAGTGTGTGTTTAAACGCTAAAATAGACTTATGGCTTTCACCAATACTGATATAAAAATATGGCAAAAATTAAATAATTTGTTTCCAATGATTGATTCACGTAATTATTTGCCTAATGTAATTTCAAACAGACTTTTCTATATATTATAATTTAATTTCCTTATTGCGATTTGTTATCAAAAATACATATAGTTTTTGTTATTTAGGAATTCTATTAATAATGTTATTAACTAGTGGAGTTATGGTAAATTTAATCGACTTAATTATATAATGAGATTGTGCACAATGTATATGAATATGGTGTATATATTAGTTAATATTATAATTTGTACTTCCGAGATTATTTTCATATTTGTAATCACAGTGTGACGGACAAGTTACAGGAGTATTATCGTGAAAAATATTATTTTAAACTCCATATTAAGGTTATTTCAAAATCATAAATTTGATCGTTTTATAACATAGCCAACATTTAGCCAACATAGCCAACGTTTTATAACATATAACATAGCCATTCTATAAATGACCAATTCCAATGAACAATTTTATAACTACATTAATAATAATTATGATATATTCTTATTTAATTTTAAATACATTATACCTATTGACAAATTAGTTCGTGAGACATATTTGAATAATTTCCTTAAAAAAATAGTACTATGCGACTGTAGCCTGTACTTGTAAACAAGTTTAGGCTTTAAATAATTTGTGGTAGGTATACTTTTTATTAGTGATATTTGATTACAATTTCTATATAACCACGAATTTACGATTTATTGCTGGGGATTAAAATAAATTGTTGTTAAAAAAATACTTCATACGTAATAACTATATGATATCAGATACGTAACGCAACGTTATTAAATTTGAAGATCATTTACGAATATAGTCTGGCAAGGAGATTTGCGTTATGGAGCCAAACATATTTCAAATGTTTGAACACATATTTGAAGATCTTTCATTTGAACACAAGTCAGAGCAAATAAAAGTGCAAGTGTTCACTGCATACCATGTTTTGCCAATTTGTTCATACCACTCTCTCATTACCGAAGATTTCAGTCACAATATCACCAGATCATGCATACATTTGAACTTCAAACACTTTCAATGTGCACACAAAAACCAACACGGGTCAAATGTTTGTTCAAACCCTGAAGATGTCTTAAACTTTATATACACGTTTCTATAGTATTTGCGTATTTGAATGTTTGGCGTCATTGAAGTTGACGATGGATGTTCACACTGAGGTGACGAGGTTCATGCGCGTGCGCGCCGCCCGTCGCTAGGAGCCGCTGGCTTTCTTATCATTGTCCATCAGCTTATCGTCCGCACAGAATTTCTCAAGTTGCTTGACGTAGTACGTGTTGAAGTTCAATCTAAAAATAATATTAAATTGAATTAATTATACTGACTTCATTTCAGACAACTTATAAGTAATAATAATAATAATATCCCTGGTCAATTCACACAACGTCATCTAGTCCCAAGGTTAAAGCAGAGCTTGTGTTACTAGTCAACTAATATAAATACTTAGAATTTTTTTCTTTTGTATATACACATACGTAACAGAAAAATACCCAGACCGATAAATTTTCTAAGTCGCCATAATTAAGGTGTCATGCCTCTATACCCTGTATTTACATGCTCATCGTTCAAACAAAATATGGCTTATAAAGCTCACTGATTGGCGGCTGAAACAGCAATCAGAGATGATCTAATATTACAAGCACAAATATAAATAAAACCCTCAATAATGCTGAACAGCCGTTCGTTAAAATTTTCATCAATACAGATTGAAACGAGATCTTGTCTGATAATAAAGATATATTCTCAAATATCGTCCCAATCCTCCGTCGTATCAGTTCTTGATTATATAATATAATCAAAAACAATATTATAGTACTAAATAAATAGTATTAGACTATAAAAAGTAATAAATGCGAGATACCTGGCAGATATATTCAAAAGTTTATTAGTGTTGTTATCGCGGGCCATCCTCTCGATTATCGCAAGCACGGAGAGCAACGCCGCAGTAAAACGTAGACCGTATCGGGAAACTGAACGAGAAAACGAATCCGCCGATCCGCTCGTCGTGGATCCACAACAACCGGTGCTCTGTTTATTTAACATAATGTTAATTTAGTTTATTGACATGTACCTATTTGAATATTGAATAGTGCAATTGCTTGGACCAGTTTATGCTCATATAAAACTTTCAAGCATACCCATTCTTGATCGACAAAAAAATATCTTTCGTAACCATATTTAAAAAGGCTGCAGCCCAATATTGGAAACAGAAATATAAAAAAATTAACAAAGATAATGTACACATAAATTATCAATTGAATCTGTTTAGAACAGTTCCAAAGGATTTTGTTAATGAGGTGCAGACTGTCAATAAATAGCTGTTCTCACATAACAATATTTATAATCATTATTTAGTATAAAACAAAGTCACTGTCGCTGTCTGTCCGTCCCTATGTATACTTAACTCTTTAAAACTATGCAACGGATTTTGAAGCGGATTTTTAAAAATAGATAGAGTGATTCTAGAGGAAGATTTATATGTATAATACATGTACACCAGGGCGAAGCCGGGGCAAGTAGCTAGTTATGTCATATAATGTAGGTCGTCACGACATCTACATTTGGATGAAGTAATAAAACGCCATAATGAATAAAAAAAAATTAGATAATATATAGAAGTGTCTAAACAAATCGTAAGTAGTAAATTTTTATGTCCTAGGCGTGGATACTGAGGGCATGATAAACTATATTCATACTATATATATATTATTTGTCAGTTTTTATTTTTATATACATTATATATATTTTTTATACAGAAAAATAAATAAATATACATAATAATGCAACATTTGTGGCAGAATAATATGATTACGTACGCGGTAGATACTTCATTTTAAAATACCAAAACTATCACGTACCGTTGTATTAATATATCGCTATACACCGTCAATTTTAAACCTATTTTAAGAGTAATACAAATAGATAAGTATTATTGGATTATTTGTATTTTTATAACCAAAGCTTTTTTATGTATATTATAAGAAAAGAATTAATCCACATTATTTACACTTCCATTTAAATATTACTGCGTATTTTAGATGTCTTACTAATATACTCGTACATAATTACTATTGCACATAAAACAAAAGTGAATTTGCTAGTTATTTTTTGCTTTCATAGGTCAACCAATAAGCACAAATTTATTGTAGGTATGTACATACTGTATTCGGGATGACGAAAAAGTAGGAAATGCTTTTTATCTCTCTCAATAAATAAAAATGAAAATTAGGCTGCTCATATACAATTCGTCGTCAGGTGGTCAACTGAGAATAATAGTTATTTGAAGACCTATGCCTATTACTAATGGGTCCATAAATAATCGAATTTGAAGCTACATCTAAAATATAATATATTACATATAGATGAAAAAAAAACAGAAGTTCATATTAATCCTGGATTACCCACCCACAGACGACTATGTTAATATTCGTTAACCAATATAATGTACAATAGGCATTCTCAGCCAATTACTTTGCACTAGTTAGACAGGATACATAGAAGTAACATAACAACAAATACACGTAATTAATAGTGCAATAAGACGGCCTTAATGAAAGCAGCATATTGAAATTTCAGAGGTGGTGTTTCAATAAGGGACACAATAACATAACGATGAAGTGTAGTTTATTAAAGAAGCATTAAAGAATACTCACCGTTAAATTCTAAAACAGAAAAGTCATGAAACAATAGTATGAGAAGCATTAATGTTTTTTTTCCTTTACAAATACTACATGGAAGCATTATTTAACAATTTAAGGGCACAGTTTTACTAAATATGCAATGTAACCGTAACTTTACATGGTACTAACATATCGCGAAAATTCAACCAATCAGGTACCTACTGGCTTATTTGACCGACATCTTTCGATTGGCGCATTAGTTGCTACACTCCGCCTTCTTAAGAAATGCGCCAATCGAACGGCCGTCTGAACTAAGCCTGATGATGTGAGTTCAGGTTGATTGGTTCAAATTTTCGTTTTATCCACAGGTGCGGTAATGCTCATTTTGGGTGTTGTGATTGATCTTTTAGTGCTTTAATTACAATTATTATTTACTTAAGTGCACTAATGTTTACATCAGCTGGTCTAGTTAGGTACCTCACTATAGTCTGTATTGTCATACGTTGATCCAAGCATACTGTTAAGCTCTGCATCCACGAAGTACTTGTGCATCTCCTTTTGCCAATTAACGTGTTTGGTAGCGTTAAAAGAAAATATAAAGAAAATTATCGTTAAAAATTGTAACTATACTTGATATATAAATAACAAGCCATACTTACATAAATAATAATATATTGCATATCTGACTACAATCTAGAAATATATCTATTATGCATTTGAAACCACGGTTACTAAATGTTGATTAAGTAAGTGGTTAATTAAATCAACTTTAATTAACTAAAAACAACATTGAAAAAAAGCTCCCATCACCAAATATCATATATGCAAGTATCATATATAGATTTGATTATAAATTATAGATATCTAGTTTAAGTAACGCTAAGAAATAATATATTTAATATTGTAGAATAAGATAGTTTTATAGAAAGCGTCTTTCGAAACCATTTCTCATATTTATCTTCCCCTACTCTTTCAGTTATCGTTTACTGTTAAATTTTTCGTGCATTGTAAGAGCATTATTTCGAAGCTCGATGGCATTCCATTATCGGATGATATTTTATGACTTTGAATATGACGGGTTTCCATACAACGGCTAATCCCTTATTTTACCAATAAAGGGCAGTTATTCCAAAAAATCCGTCTCTAGTGGATGTTTTTATTATAGAATATATTCTCTGGCAAAATTTGAAATTTCTAACACCTGTGGCTTTGGCAGTGCGTTGATGAATCAGTCAGGACATAATAATAATACAATTAATTGACTACTTTGATTATAATATACAATCAGTCAATCTAAATGTATTTCAAATGTCGTAATAAAACAAAACTTATAGCATGTTTTATAATAAAATATTTAAATCTAACACATAAAATATTTAAAAAATTGTATTGCAACTTGGTATTAAAATAAATTTAACTGGCTCTTTTAACATACTTTTACAATAAGATTACAAACGATTGAATTGATTAACGATACTTACATTCTTAGGGTACCCTGGAAATCTAAAAAAACAGATAGTCATGTCGATTTTTTATCGACAAATAGGCTGACGGCTCACCTGATGGTAAGCTTTAACCGTCGTCTATACACATTAATAACACTTCGGACATTATGTTATCATTTGATACCCATAACACCATTCATGCGTTGTTATTCTAGAGGAGTACCAAGTCATGCCTCTTATTCTGTAGTATCATAGAAATGAAGGTAAAGAGAGAATAGTACCTGTATGAAGGTGCAAAATTGGACGCAGACAAGGCATAGTGTGGTAACCGCTTTTAATAACTGAGGACTTGTCAGCATGCAATCTCCAAGGCATGACTCCAAAAAGTCATTGTGCCGTTCAAGCACTTCATCCACATTATTGACCTGCAAATGAATTAAATTATAAAATGTTATTTCTTTCCTGAGATAATATATATATATATATCTATCTGTCTAAAATTTAAGACACTTTTTAGTTCAACAAACAATATTATATCATTGTTTTTTTAACTAAAATGTTAATATTTCTTTTTTAAAGTAAATTTTTATTCCAAAATTACTCAAATTTGCACCAACAGTATAAATGTAGCGAAACAATAAATATATTAAGATTCGCTAATATAGAGCATACTCTGTAATAATGTCATAGTGTCAAATAAATTGTCAAGATTTGTTCTATACCTTTTCTCTTAAAAGGTATAGAAAAAAAATTGATACAGTGAATTATTTCATTTTTATATTACAAATAACAAACTGACTGAGTAAGATTTTATTTTATTATTTTAATAATGATTGTAATATACCATTTTCAATCTTTTTTTAAAACGGTTCAACAGAATTAAATTTTACTCAATACATTTGAACAAAAAGTCTATTTATCTCTGAGAGTCTCTATTACTCAGTGCCAGAGAAACTTTAGCACAGCAACCTGCATAGATATATTATGCTCGCCCTTATTTTAGAGTCACTGCCTGGGCCTATCAGGAACTAGAATTGAAGGATATTCTTAGAAATTATAGCTTTTATCTCCTGAGTTATAGAGTGTGTACTTTCCAAAGCAAATATTTCGTTTATGCTATGTAACCTTACAGTATAATTAAAATGATACCTTGTCTAAGCTATGTATAAGCTGGCACCAGGATGGCTCAATGACTTCGACGCACATGTAATACTGCAGATGTTGTATGCAACTAAGCATGCGTTGACGTAGTGCGAATGCATCCGCATACAGGCGCGCCTCAGAAAAACGCTTCACCACTTTATTGTTCAGCCAGACTCTGAAAATGGGTATAAATAATAAATTCTTTAGAAACACCAGAATGTTTTGTACACAGTTGTCTGCATATAATGTTGTGTTATCGTTGTAAATAATAGAGGTTATTTAAAATGTTACGATAGATTGATGACTCTACAAATGAACGATTTAATATACCAAAATGCAACCGTAATTTTTATGTATTTTAAATCTCTTTCTGCTCTATATAGTGTTAATTTGTCCACAGCAATAACATGTTTTTCTATGGCATTCAAAGAACGAAGTTCACAAACTGTCATTAATATATCAGTTAGTTTACCTGCACAGCAACCTCTCCACATGTTTACAATAGAATAGGTGCCTGAATATCATCTGGTAGCAAGCTATTGCCTTGTGGTTGAGAATGAGTGAGACTGGCCACTTCACTTCCATCCCAAATGAGAATGTCTCTATGCCAGTTAGAGGTAGGCAATCTTTATTTTGTTTGTATTCTGAAAAAACCAAAAAGTGTATAACTTTTATTATATCAATATAACCATCATTATCATCAATATAAACTTTTTGTAACCAATTTGAATTGCAATTAGAAAGTTCTTTCAATTAAGTAATAATTAACACTGCAACTAACATACAGAAAATTGATAAACCAAAGGAATAGATAACAAATCAAACAAATGAGCGACATAGTTCTTTGATAAAGTTCATATATACACTGTTTCTTATTAAAATCTGTTAATGACACAAATAGAAATGGTTAGGGTTGCTACAAATACCCTTTGTAACCACTAATATTATACTATGCCTCACCTTTTTCATCTTCAGTTTCAATAGATAAGATTTTGAACATTTGAAACTGGAGATCGTATGGCAAGAGTTCTACTCTCATGTCTTCATTGTATGGGTCATGACTAGCAGCCGACAGTCTGAAATAAGTAAACTTTCTAGTTATATTAATATAATATGTGATTTGATAGTTTTATTTCACCTTTCATTACAATATTGTAATGAAACATGATATTACTATAAATTTTATAAGGTATTTGCACCAAAATAATCACTGCCAATTTTATTACACATTAAATATAAATAAAACTGCTGTTTACAACGATATTACTATTAATGTTGAACTATAAAATCGGCGAAAACACAACAACAATAAGTTGTAATCTTCAAACAATATAATGCACCTTTTGCTGAGGTAATGGAGAGATTAGTTTTAGGATACAATGGGACTGACATGTACTTAGATGATACAAAAGTCCTTAAATTTAAAAAGAAATAAAAAAAAACGTTACCTCAAACAAAGACCCAAAAGAGATTCCAACTTGGATGGTATGATATCATCAATCTTTTTAGAAAGTTCTTGGTCTGTAGCATCCATGAACTGTACAATAAAATCTCCTTGACTCATTAAAAAGTAATTTTTGACTGACTTGAGCCTACCCATCAAATCATATTCTTTCAGCAACAATTCTAACAAGGATTTACTGGCATATGCATATGCTTTTTGTATTATGGCACCATAATTTTGTTCTCTCAAAGAGTACTTAATTTCTTCTGTGTTCGTTTTCGTTATTGCATTGCCTATAAATAATAACATATTGACAACCCAAAGATATTTTATATGTAATGTATAAGGTATTAATGGGACTATGAAGAATGTGTTGACAAATATTAACTTGTACAGCCTAAGTGGCTTAGCAATTTAGCACACCACATTAATTCCCATGATTTCATGAGGTTCAATTCTTTGCACGATGCAAACATTTATATTCATGAGAATGATTTTTGTACAGGTATATAGTGTTTTCTATCTATATTATGTATTTATTTCCAAAATAAATTGTATTTAATTATTTATAAACTGTCTACTGTACTCATATCACAAGTGTCAGTACTTGTGATGAAATGGCAAAAAAGCTAATAGACCATCTGATGGTAAGTGGTAACCATCATCTATATATATGAACAGCACCACAGACATGACAATGCATTAGAGAAAATCGTTATCATTCCTGAGGACTAAGATATCATGATAGATGAACACGGGTACCTACGCAAACGACATTTTACAGGCAATGTGGCTGAGTGAAATTAATAAAGTATTATTCTGGACAACTCTCTTAGTTGTCCAGAATGATTAATAAAAATGGGTACATACCACATTGACTAATCACATTCAGGTACTTTCCAGTTCGCAGAATAATATCAGTAAACTTGTCCAGAAATTTGGGCACTCGATCTCTTTGAATACTATAACGTTTCTCCCAGTAATCAGCAGAATAGTCCACAGGTAATTCTTCCTTATTTATTAGTTCATTATCTTCAATCATGAATTCCTAAAATTTGACGAAAGATAAGAAGTTTACCCCGCGACGTTGCATACGTGATGTCCTTAATTGCAATTGTCATTAATATTTTTTACATTATAAATAAAAATCTATATTCTAAATTTCAGCATTGAGATAGATAAGTCTCAAGCTAGTTTTGGCTATGCGCTGATAGTTAGTCAGGTTAAACGATTTTACAATCACAAATTTCATGCCACGGCGTTGTATGCGTGATATTGTTAATTATCACTAATCCTTTTTTAATGGATACTTACAGCATCAATCAAAATGTATATTCTAAATTTCAACAATAAAGACTTAATATGTAGTTTTGGCTATGCGCTGATTTTGTCTATGAGTTAGCGAGGCTAAACGATATTACAAGCACAAATTTTATGCTTGAATGACTTCACCATAGTATGATCTTCTTTACAAGATAATTATTATGATACTCATATTAGGCTGACCCCAAATAATGTCGATGAAAAGTTATATATTTGAATTATCAATTAAGCAATCCAAAATGTTAGAGCAATTTTGAGATAGGAATAAATATAGATTTTAGTTATGTTTATTAAATATTTATTACTAGATGTATACAAGTAGGTATAATAAATATATAATTGTATTTACTTGAAAGGGATCCACAATAGTGCCTTCATGTATCCACTGATCCAAAATGCTGAGATAAGGTCGGCAAGAACGCTCAGTTAGGAACAACGATATTTCTTGGGCTCTGGCATCACCCATCAGCGTGTTTGTTTTATCATGGAGCACTGTTAAAACAGAGCCCCCGCGTAGTTCACTCTGTAACGATTAAAATTAATTTCATTTTCTCGTTTTATTCTTTGAGCGGTTTTGTACACCGCCTCTTACTCTCGATGGTCGCTCGTCGATTCCTTGCGATACAAATATTTGTTTTACATACGTCAGTATTATTTTCATTTCTATTAGTTTGACTGTTTCCTACATATTATGTAGGTATTTACCATCAAATGTAGCACAAGTAACACAAGCATTGCTTAGCTTGGAAGTAGATAGTGTTAATTTCCTGGGAGATTATTATTATTACAAAATACATTTTCTTTAAAAACAGCTTAACATATCTTGCCTTTGTATTTTGTTTTCATTATAAGAAATAAATTACAAATAAGACAAAAAATAATCTGACATAAAGTCTCGAAAAAACGACAAAAGAATAAAAATTACTTAAAAAAATAATAAACCACATGCATGATATTACACAATATTCATATGAATGACTTACTTGCAGGCTTAAAATTTTTACATGTACGAAATGAACTCAAATTAAATAATTATATAGAAAAATTACAACGTTTGTTGTGATAAAAAAGAATAATGTCAACAATCAATCCATACCTATATAATTTAAGGTATTGTAAATAAATATTAACCATACCTTTCCAATATTAGTAACAATTGCGGCAAGAACTTGCATCGTATGCATAGTAGGTAATACAAAATACCACAGCTTTTGCAATGTTAGGCTACCTGACATATGCTCAGTTTCCAGTTGAGCTATCATTGTCTGAAAATAAAATAAACAATATTTCAAATATTATCTCAAATTTCAATGTAACTTTAATGCCTGAAGTAGCCCTATATTTAAAGAGTAATACAATAAGTCATAACAAGGCCATGAGATAGATACTATTTGATACCAAGATAGTATTGAATCAGTTGTTCACATAATTATTGGATATATAGTAGTCAAAAATATACTATAATATTAATTGTTCGAAACTTACATAATAATCCTTTAATAGGATTTCAATAGCAGCAACTAGTGCATGTAACACTTGTCCAGACCACATATTGCAATTCTCAATAAACCTTTTAACAATAGAATAGTTAGAAGCTAGTGGCAGCATTTGTTGAACAATCTGCTTCAGGGCATCATCTAGGTCATCTGATATGATAAATGTACGGGCATCATAGGTATCTTTGACAGTTTGATGGACAATATAGTTGCCGGGAAATCCAGAAAACACATACAGCAGCTCATCTATGATTATATTCTCTTGAGAAACTATTGGAACTCCAGCTAATATAATGAAAAAAATATATATTAAGAAATTGGCAATTAGTGCGCTTACTGTTAAATAGTTTAAATTTAATTTAACATACTATAGTAACAATAGATACTTAAATCTAAATATAACACTTGATAATAAATAATCAAGTACTAAATGTAGGTATACTGAGATGGAATCACAAAAATCTTTTGAATACTTTTAGTAAGAACTTTAAACATTTGGCAAATCAATGTCAATAATTAACTTGTGTAAATAGATAAAAAACTTAGTTAATTGTACTGACTGAAAATATTGTAGAATTTTGTCTATTGGTCAAACTCTGTCAATGATATTGTAAGCACTTCATTGTTAGCCAGCTGAAACTTACCAAGAGATGCATTAATGGCTAAAGGTTCTTTAGGAAAATCCCAAGACATAGCTGGATGGTCCTTCTGCCAACTGGGAAGGTCCAAACTGCTATACCAATTGGGCCGAAGTTTAGATGATTCTTTCTCCTCAAATGACTTCATAACAAGTTTCTTGCTTTCATCAACTGCTTTTAACAATTTGTCTTTGATCTGAAATGTTATTATGAATAACATAAATTTTAACACTACAACATTTTCCATTTTTTTTTTCATATTTAAGAAAATTCTACAATGTACTAAATCTTGTGCAGTTATTTTATTCTAAAAATTATATATTTATTTCTTTTATATATTTCTTAAATATATTAAGATGTTGTACATATATTCAGATGTTTTGCAGTGAACAAAGAATGAATGTATGCATCATTAATATTACATAAGACTATATAATGGAAAATTATAATTTCATTACTAGACCTGAGGTACATCTTCTTTTGTAATCTGATGCTTGTTGTCACCCAAAATAGGCTTTGGAGCAACTTTTGGCTTTGTAAATTTTGTTTTCTTTTCATCATAGACCAACTTATAAAATAGTAATATTAAATCCGACAAATTATCAATGCTGCAAAAACAAAAAAATTAAAATTATTATGAATAATGTGAATTAGCTGACAAATAGTTGTATTAGATTACAATATGACAATAGCAATGGAAATTATTGAAACAAAAATCATAATTTGTCTTTAACATATAGACTTTCTAAATAGTCATCTGTAAAAAGTATAATATTAATAATAAATAATTTGTCACCTAATTCAGCCACCAAACAGCTTGCTCTGTAAGCTGTGTTTTGGTTGAAGGGTGAGATAAAGCAGTGATATTACAAGATAAGAGGCCAAATGTTTTTACCCTACAGAATAACAATGCATGAACTTTTTTTCAAGAAGAGTATTTTCAGTATTCTTAAAGATTGGCAACACGCATGGGATACACCTGGTGTCTCAGGAGTCCATAGGCTATGGTAACCATTTACCATCAGATGGGCCGTACGCTTATTTACCACCATCTTTTCAGTATAAAAAAAAAATAAAATATGAGAAGCAATTGTAAGAGACTTATTCTAAATGACTTAGTTGGTAGATCTGCCAACCAATAACCTAAACCACTACTAGGTTTAGGAGCTATATGGCTTTCATCATAAATATATTATTGGTTTCATTTTACATTTTATTTACTTACCACTTAATTATCATGGTTACAGGAAACCAGGCAAAGTTGTGGTAAATAATGAATACAATTTTATTTCAAAAGCATTCACTTCCTATGAAAGCTAGAGGACTGAAAGTTTCAGCCAAAGTAGACTTGTGTTTAACAATGTTTATAGTGGAACATTCCAAAAACTAGGATCCTGAAGCAGCCATTGCATTATAATAAAGTTCATAAACCATTACTTTTAATATTAGTTACAGACAAACATATTTTTTATAGTTATAATAATAACTAAATTCACTCTTTATTAAATTACATATGTTTAAGAACATGATGTAATACATTTGCTCTATACAAAAGGAATGTACTTGAAAGCTTAAATGCTTCTAATTATTATTTATACTCACTTGCGACTTTTCAAATCTTCATATTTCTTGAGAAAAGTTTTGGCGTTTGTCGCCTTGTGTGCCAACCTCTGGGCATACTCATTTGCTTGTTTCGATGAAAGATTACTATTACCGTAGTTAGAATCATTTTGAATGTAATCTAAAACTGTGTCGGCTTCCAAATTACACCTAAAATACATACATTTTTAGTTAATTTCAGGTTTTAAAAGAATAAACATTTGAAAATGTCATCGATAATAAATTGATATTTACCCCAATGCGTCAAGCAACTCCTTAATGGTAGTTTGCATCGTATCTTTAGGTAATAACCAATTTTCGTACATTTATTTATTAATGTATACTGCCATAAATTGCAATAAAAGCCGCATTTGTTAGTTGGACATTATTTTAAACGAAATGAAAATATAGTCACAATCAGTACTAATAGTTGTTGTTACAATTGACATTAATTAATTATATCTACTCACATCAATTAACTTGTCATTGATGACAGTGACAGCAGCAGTCGTTACTAACTGTCATTTCGATTTGCCGCCTATTTATGGATGGCGTGCTAAATCTGAAGAATACAATGAGCAAGCAATCACTACACAAGAATAAGCGCGGTGTGTTACTTACCTCAAGCGCCTTCCTCATCTACTTATTAGTTAGTTGATCGAGTGAGAACTACTAACAAACTACTAGTTTATTACAACACAATAATCTATGGATAATAATTTCCACAAATCTTTTCCCCGCAGTGGATCATACTTCTACTGCCATCTTTTATTGAATAGTGGTATTTTCTAATGAAACACTTATTTTATATCATAATAATTTGATGTAGGGACTGACACTGTCTAATAGATGCCGCTACTTATTTTGTAATGTCACTGACGAACTATTTAAATTGAAACTGGAGATGACGACTCCTAATTTATGATTATATTAGCGACTTTTCAATGAGTCTTTGAATTTCTCGGCTTGTTCTTATACTATAACACGCATGTATTGTATACACATACATACAAACATTTCTTTTGAATCACTTTATCTATTGCTGAAAACTGCACTCTCCTGCACTGCAAATCCGTTGCGTAGTTTAAAAGATATAAGCGAACAGATAGCACTGACGACTTTGTTTTACACTATGTTACGAAGATAAAACTTTAAATCTGATTTTAGGGGAAATTCTATTGAAACTTAATTTTAAAAACAATATATAGGCAGATCTATAGACATAAGTCAGTCTCACATTTTAATAAATACAAATAGAATATTAAACTAAATACAGTTATATATATTCCAGTAATTGATAATATTATAATTGTAGGGAAGAACTTGTACACGAGCCTTAATATTGAAGAATACCTAATTACCTAAATTATTACACGCGAATTTACCTAAATCTATCTATTTAAATTAGTCGTTGACTTAAATAAAGGCTAAAGGAAAACTGCCATTATGTTTGGTGAGTATAATTGTGAAAATATGGCTTATAAGAGGAAACAGTCGTACTATATTGCACTACTTTTCTTTATAAAATAATATGGAGACAATAAAAACAAGCAATATACATGTAAAAATGTGCATCGTTCACTCTGTTGAAAAATTCTTATGAATTTCTTTATGATATAATTAATATTAATAGTAAGTATGTAATAAAGCTGTAAGTCTTTTAGTAGCTAAAGTCCCTAAAGGATTAACACCAACAAACAAAAGATAAGTTAACTCTATTAAAGAAAGCTCAACTCGAAATTCCAAAAACAAGCCCTTTTCAATTTTGGTGTCCACCTGACTGGACTATTTTAATGGACTCGCATGGAAACCTTGTAATATCCCAAAGGATGAAGCTATTTCATAATCCATACCAGATATGTTAAAAAACACTAATCATGTTGGTAGAGTTCACAGGAGAGAAACACAAGCGGTAAAAGTGAGTGTTGACGTACGTCAGAAAAACTTGGCTCTCAAGTCCCGGGAAGTGCTCGCTGTTTCTCTCTCTGCTACATGATGGACCCGGCACGTGCTTGGTTTATCCATGGAACACGGGGTGAAGGGGATTGTTAGTAATGTGGACTCCTGACCCATTACTGTTAATGTACCATGTCAGGTTGACCTCCACGCAGTTCCCCCTGGAAACCATCGTTATAAATTTCTGGTGATTTTGTCACGATGGGCTAACTGACCTGACCTCATGTTCATCTTATCATCCTCCAGTGGTGCCCCGCCAGCTTAAACCGTTAGCGCAGGCGGATGCATCATTCCATTTTCATCCATAAAAAAAAATCACATATCATGGAACGCTAAGAAGTTTTCTCTTTGTACTTAGTAGGATATTTCAAATTTTTCGTAACAATGGGAAATAATCAGTACGAAAACTGTCAGTGGAAAGCTATCATGTGGAACTAAGTACTAGAGTCGTTTTGTTGATTTATCGGGGTTTTGCCAGTTACATCACATCTTATTCAAATTGATGAGCGATACCTTACTCTATTTCCTTCCTTAACAATTTACCTACTTACCTAAGTCATAATGAAACTACACATCTAACTAACGTTTCCTTAAAGTTGTCTGCAATCATAAGGAGTCACTAATGTTGTGTCTGTAGATAGTTTTTTAACGGTAAATAGAACTAAAAAAATGCTGTATGGCCAAAACGAATTCAGTAAAATCGGACGAAGCCAACGTTTACAAAAAATCTCAATAAAATATCCGTTTTTAATTACGAATTAGGAACCTTCTCCTTTTTTGAAATCGGTTAAAACATAACAAAAAGTGCAACCAAATCTTTGTTTTGCACACTTCATGCGAACAAAATCGTTTACTTGATGTGTAATCCGATTTTTATAAAATAAATGGCATTCAACATAAGTAATGTAAAAAAAAAGCAAGTTTTTCTCTGTCAACCAAGAACTTTTTTTGTTTGTCGGCATGTTACAAAAGTTACGACAGAAGTTCGGCAGTCGTTTGTACTTGAATAAAAGGTCTCGGATTCTGTTTTGATTGTTTGATACGAAAACTAAAGTTACGCCACTTTTATAGAATAGGAACTCACAACAGAACTGCTTGGAACAATTATAAATATGATACGTGTAGGCATACAACGATAATCCGCCGTCACAACACATGTGAATATCACACTAAGTGGATAAAATTTAAAAAAATATTCTATTCAATAGATTTTTAAGTAGGTACCTATAGATTGTTTTATATACAAATAATCTAAAAGATGTACTCATTATTTTTAATATTGACTTAGAAAATGTGTCTACTTAGATATTACGTACTACCTATGGTAGAGACACTATCCTACTAATACTAGTAATATTTATGCTAGATTAATTGTATTAAAATGTACCTATTCAATGGAGTCTTTTGTCAGTTCTCGACTGAGGTAGCTAGCCGAACTGAACGGCCCTCCCGTTCAGTTTTAATATAATAATGATAAAAAATAAATGTATTCGCTTATTTGTTATCATTCATGTCATAAATTATCATATCATGAATTTAACATTGATTTTAAAATAAAAAATAATTATTATTTATACATACCTGATGGCGGAGTGAAATGTTAGTATTAGGAACTGGTGGTCAAAATGACTGCATTATTAGCAATGTATGTAGGTACACTGTTAGGACTCCAAGCGGCATACCGAAAGCCCTTGTCATTAATTTATTGTCTTACTACGTATTGTACAACTTTACTCTTATTAAAGCTTCTTTCATTGGAGCTCTGTCAGTAAATGACATTAGTACAGGGACTGGACTGTTTAGTTCATCATCATTCATACAAGAAGTACCGGCTTGTGTATGTTAATAATATTCTTATATTATAGATTATTATATCTATATTTATAAATATGTTTGTTACATAACTATTTTCTTCTTCAGATAAATTCCATTTTTATTATAAAGATGGTAGGGGAATAAATTAACAGAGGCAAGTATTTATAATTTCTTTAAAACTATACATACTAAACATACAACGCCTTAATTCGTCGCCTAGATCACGCCATATTCAGGATTGGTCAGTTGTGCATCGCGCATTATATTAATATTAATAAAACTTTATTACGCAAGTAACGAACATTTTATTTAAATTTTTAAATGTCACAATATAAAGTAATAATATTATGTTTTTTTGTTTTCCTATCAATATTTCATACTTAATAATGAATATAACTCAATTGACAAGATTTTTATAAAATATTTTTATTGTCTATTTAAAGGAAAAATCCGTGTTTAACAAATCGGCGGGGTCTATAAACGTAATATATACCTCAGATATGTTGTAGTAGTCGATTCAAGTTGAAAATATACCTGTATTGTAAAAGCATTCATTTATTAATTTTTCTTAATAATGAGAACATACAAACGTAAAATTAAATAATATCGTTTCTCATACAGTTTAATATAAGGAAAAAGGTATCTTAATAGATGATTTCACACATGTTTAATAGGTTCGTATATTGTATAAAATAGATTAACAAAAGTATTAATAATGGGGCCAAAAAATGATTTAGAAAAAAATAATTTCAAGAAGAACACCATATTAAAGAACTGAAAAAGAGGAAAATCCAGACTAATCATATTAAATTTGAAAGTTAAAAGCAAGTAAATTTAATAGAAAAATAAATAAAGACGAGAAAATGATAAATAAAGTTTAAAAATATATTTTAAATACAATACATAATGCATGTATATGTAATTCAGTGATTTCTCAGGTGGTGATAAAATCTCTGTATATACGTAAAGACTTTAAATCAATGATTAAAGCTTTACAACATCATTCATTAAAATTATAATGCAATTAAATGAATAGTAATGTTGCCTAAGCATTAATATCAACATATAAACATTTCAAAGTATTTGCTGATTTTAATAAAAACGTTACGCAAAAATGATTAATATCCTTTAAAGAATTTAGTTTTTAGTTCATGAAAAATATTCGTAATTTGTAATGTCAATTCTGTGATGTTGGACATATTGATTTCACTTTCTTTTAAAAAATAATGTCATTTATATGTTTTTTTCATATTTGTTTATAAATGACGTTTTATTGGCCGCAGAGCTGTTAATTCTATTAAAAACGTGGGTGGATTTAACATACGACTTATTTAAGAAAAAAAAATCTATTTAAGGCATCGTTTATTTTATGTTTGATTTAAGTTAAAAATATGATACACTGAATATTTTTATTTAATTGACCTAAAGATCAGGTCTAAACGTTGAAAATTCTTTTGTTTATACAATGAAAAATGCAATTTTTGTTAACGCAATGTAAATAATATATATTTATTTGCTTTGAATAGGTTACATTCTTCTTACAAATTAATTTAGAGTTCCATATTCAGCTACATTTTGAGCATGCAAATTTATATTAATATTAATAAAATTTAACAACGAATGTCATAATTATTTAAATTATTAAATGTCCAAAATAAAGTAATAATAATAAGTATGTCCAAAATTAAGGTCAGAGAATTAAAATTACATGTAATAATAATAATGTATAGTTGTCATTTATAGGAAATAATCCGTGTTTGAAGTCGAGCTTCTTGTATTCAGCGCTGAGGATATGTTGTAGTAGTCGATCATCGTTGAAAATACTCCTGCATATTGTAAAAGCATTTATCTATTAACCATTTCTTAAATGCTAACTTTAGCTTATAAAATTAAATAATATCGTTTCTCATACAG
Source organism: Achroia grisella (assembly GCF_030625045.1). Classification (NCBI taxonomy): domain Eukaryota; kingdom Metazoa; phylum Arthropoda; class Insecta; order Lepidoptera; family Pyralidae; genus Achroia; species Achroia grisella. The sequence goes on along the minus strand of NW_026712606.1, from coordinate 1,011,261 downwards.
TTTAATATAAGTATCTTACTAGATATGTTTAGATAGGTTCGTATATTGTATAAAATAGATTCAGTATTAATAATGGGTGATTTAGAATTACAATAATTTCACGAGTAGATTAATATTACCACTTCGTACTAATCATATTAAATTTGTAAAGTATATTTAATTCCGTTCAAAACGACTCTGATAAATAAAGTTTAAAAATATATTTTAAATACAATACATAATGCATGTATATGTAATTCAGTAGACAGAATAAAATCTCTGTATATACGTAAAGACTTTAAATCAATGATTGCTTTACAACATAATTAAAATTATAATGCAATTAAAACATAGTAATGTTGCCTAAGCATTAAGTCAACATATAAACATGTCAAGAGAAGGGTCGATGGACAAAAAACGAAACGCAAAAATGACAATATCCCATAAACACCTGAGTTTATAGACTCAATGAAAAACGACAGGCCTTTGAAATCCCTTTCTGTGATGTTGGACAGGAATCGCCATTCTTTTAGAATAAATTTATGTGTTTTATACGGCCCGTTTATAAATGCGGCACTTTTATTGGCCGCGAGACGTTTACTGATTAATAAAGTGGGTGGAGACGCGGAAGAAACCATGATAGTTTTTCTAAGAAACTACGTATATTATTTCATTAACACCAGATATTTTTATTTAATTAACTCTTCAGTGGCGAACTGGTGATTCTTTTGTTTATACCTACATTTAGAATTCAACGCAATGTATAAACGTATATCTAGCTTTCTGGATAGGTTTCAAGTTATTAAAAAAGAACAAAATGGTTTTCAAAAAAATAAGTCGACAACTTTAGCAGCCTTCACCTTAATCAGCACAATTACCGACAACATAGATAACAAGATACTTGTTACAGTAATATTTTTGGATATGAGCAAGGCTTTTGTGTAATAAATCATGACATATTAAAATCAAAATGTGAAACATATGGTATCAGGGGACAGGCCTTGAAATGGATTGAAAGTTATCTTTGTGACCGGTATCAGTGTGTAGAAATTAACTGTATAAACAATAAATTGCTTTCATCAAATTTTAGGTGCGATAATAGCGAATAATAATAGCGAGCTATTTATGCAACAGAACAGGAGTCCCTCAGGGCAGTGTATTAGGACCCCTTCTTTTTCTAATAAGTATTAATGACCTACCTGAAGCAACAAAGGAACATTGTATCCTATTTGCAGATGATGTGTCTGTGATAATACCACACAATAAGACTTCAATCAATTATAATGAAAATTGGATTAATAAAGCGCTTCTTGATATTGGGGACTGGCTTGATTTTTGTAATCAGCTACGAATTAATAAAAAAGACTAATTATGTGCAATTTGCTAATTATAAAATGACAAATAAACTACTTACAATAAAATATCGTGACGAGCTAATCGCAAAAGAAAATACGGTCAAATTTTTAGGTATTACTTTAGATCATAACTGTAACTGGAAAGAACATGTTAATAACACATGCTCTAAACTTAATAAATTCGTGTATGCTCTCAGACGCTTACGGAATACAGGAAGTGAGAAAACAGCTATTACAGCATATCATGGCTATGTTGGTTCTGTTTTAAGGTATGCGATATTACTATGGGGTAACTCAACTTACATCAACAAAGCTTCTGGATTGCAGCTCTGGGTCCCATTGACTCATGTAGACAGTATTTTAAGAAATTGAAGATCTTAACAGTTTCTTCATTATATATTTTCAAATCGGACTGTTTGTAAAGAAACATCCCAATTATTTAAAAAAATTGAAGAATGTAATAAAATTAACTCAAAGAGATTTCAACAACTTTGGGACAAAATTTTAGAGAATGCCTCAAAGAATTCAAATATTATTTTGTGTCTCTGCTAAACAACGAATTTCATCAAAACCGGTTGATAGCTTCTTGGACTTGCGGAATTAGATAATGTCCAGTATTATTAAATTTACACCAACTGTCTTCGCCTTCTGGACAAAATTGATGCTGAGGGTTTTCATCAGAAGAACATTTGTGATAGTACGTTGCCCAAACTTCCTTTCTCATTCTTCAAGAGAATCTGGATGGCGTCGAATTGCTAATTAGAATTTTGTAATTTCTTGGATAAATAGAAGTTTACCTGCTCCTTTTCCTCCTATTCCTTAATTTCTGTTTAAGTCTGTAGAAACGTTCTAAACTTGTATAAACAAATATATTAATAAAAGGGAGGCCATGTTTCTTATACAGTAAAAGAATTTTCTAAAATTTTGATTCTAGACATGTTAAGTTTAAAAAAAAAAAAATGATTTTTTCAACCCATCACATAGTTAAGAATTGGATTATATTAATATAATAGTAATGACATAACAGTAATAATATTGACATATAATGACTAAATAATAATATAGATATAATAATTTCTTAAAATTGTATAATATAATAATGTAATATGCTATCTGAAAGACAGAATTGTGTAATTATTTACAGAAGCATAACTAATATAAAATTTTTCATGTCTTCATATAAGACGGATTGTATGGAACCATATGTACTTTAAAACATCTGTGCACACCACATTTCTCGCAAAATAAAATCATTTCATTTCATTTCAACGCTCATTTCTAATAAAATTCGATGGACAATATTATGTTTATCCATACTAATAAAATCGATAGTGTGTCTACCCACGTTAAAAAAAACTAGACTACATTACCACCTATTCGCGATAGTAACCTACACTACACCTACACTACATTAAAGTGCTCCCACCTATTTTCATAACTAATATATGATTTATTATTTTAAACTTGTGTATAAGTATTTCCAATACAGCCTGTATACTATACAGGTGAATTCTATAGACTATGGTAGCTACGTGGCATGGCAAGTCAAAGCATCCGCATTGCCGCATACCAACTCGTGCGTTTCGACATCCAATCTGAATTACAATGTATGGTATTTACAGCCTAAACCCTGCTCCCACCTTCGTGTCCGTATCCGAGCGGAATAAGAAGCGAAACTTTACTGTTAACTATTGTTCGTGGACACACAAAACAATGTATTTTTTTTCAATATGAATGTGCGATTATGTCAATGTGTGTGATATGTTTATAAATAATGATTCTATTTAACATATATGAAATTGTAAAGCTACGGGAATTGCAAGGAGTAGTGATGTGCTTTTGGCATTTTAAATTGAATCCGGGATCGTTGCCTGATTTAGCATTGTTGTATTGTATATAAACTATATCTATACCTGCTTACTTATATAGGGAGTTTTGTTAATTTCTGAAATAATCTAAATATTAAAACCCTTGTTTGGGTATAAGTACATATAAGGACACCTAGAGTAAAACAAAATATATCTGTGTGAAACAATTCAAGTATTTCTTTTTTAGAATAATATTTAAACACTAAAGCCAATAGGCGGTGCGATATTCGCATCGACGAATAATAACAATCGTCAGTATTCGTAAGATACCAACCGAAAAGCGTTACCTAATTTTTTTTGGATTATAATTGGAATGAAGTGGAAATTTATTTTCATTCGACTTATACATTGTTATTAAAATAAAAGAACCTACTTACACTAACTAAATAAACATCAAACTATCTTAGTGCATATATATTTCACTTATTACCTACAATTCTTAACCGCAAGACTTTAGGTAAGTAGTTCTAATGTGATTTTATTTAACTACTGTTTAAACTTGAAAAGATTAAATAAGTTTGTTGGAAATTTTAAGTTATTAAAAATTGTGAATACGTATTTCTTGTTATAATATTTCTCAAATTAGAAGGTACGTATATACCAGCAGCAATATACACATTATAGGTACGATAAATTAAACAAACAACCGTAATAAACTCTCTTGACATCTATAAATACTTAAATATTAAGAATGATAATTATAGCACAATTATTATTAGTGATAAACAAGACTAATGAATTCGAAGGAACTAATTCAATACCGATTATGCAATTGCAATAATTTCCGCGTAAAGCGGACTCACTGCACGATGCCGATGGTAGGACCAGGGTGTTGCATCAGCGGAGAGGTTGCGGTAGCTGTGGTTACATCAAGTGCTTATTGCGTCTCCCACTGTTACTCAATGCAGGCGGCAAACACCGGCGTCCGCGCCGCCGCCGCCGCTGCCGCCGGGCCTTGCGTGTTATTAGCATGGATGTTTTTGAACGTGACGAAATAAAAATTACACGCTAACTGCTTTTGTATCACGTAATATGAAATTATATGATGTCATTACAGTAAGAAATGATGATGCCAAAATAAGCGGAAATTAATAACTGCCGGCCAAGTGCTCGAACACTTGTGAAATTACGGAAAACAGAAATTTTATAGGTCAGCTATATTTTAATCTTCTATACTAATGTTATAAGATCTAATTTATGTCAGAATAGATGATTATTAGTCATACCACAGACAACATAATATGTCATACTTTCACGTAAAAGTTGGTACCAAATTTCAAAAATGTATATTGTAGGTAACTAAAACTTTTCATTCAAAGCTATTTTTTAATTTTTGATTATAAAAGTTAAATTTATGATCTGATGAACTGACTATAATAAAAGACGAGTAAAGTAATTAAGTGTATTACTTACTCAAAATTAGGATTTAGATTAACTAGAACAAAACTAATTTCGTTATTGTCACAGTAATAGTTTTCCATTGAATGAAATAATAAATTTTATTACATCTAAAATTGTAGCTGCATGTAATTAATAATAGTAAGAAATAATAATAAGAAAGTACTTCGTAACTGTAGTACGAGATCTAAAATTTTAAGCCATAAGTTCATCAGACTATACAATTAGAAGGCGCCATACGAGTATGGCTATATTATCTACTTATACGACCACTGCTAACAATATCAGATGAGAATGTTTTCTTCTTAGTTTTCAGGGCGTTATTTTGTAGTAGTCGGGTTTTAGTTTCTGAGCTTTTTATTTAATTACACTATAAATCATTAAAATTTGTCACGTTTCGTAATTGAAATATAATGTTTTATGAACGTTAAAAGTTCCGGCTAATTCGTGGAAATGTCCATTTTCGCCGTAAGTATGCGCAGGCGCATTGGCGCACGTGGCTTGGAGGCAGATGGTAGGCTTAAGCGGGTATACATCAGGGTTATCGACAGGCTTTATTTATTGACATAATTAATTCAATCGGTAGAAAAAAAATTCAGATCTTTAAACTATATGTAGATGTACAAACATAAAAAAGTATCTACATTACTACATTCAGGTATTATTGACCTCTTACAGCAATAATTCTATTTTTATATCCATACTCTGTTTTGCGTTTAAACACTGTCGGTTTAGGGGTTTCTTGAATAGTTCTAGTTTTAAGTGATTATTATATTTCAAGGAAATAAAAAAAAGTCTTCTAGTATTTCCACACCTACATATATTTTAATATAGTATACTAAGAATAATAGTATCTGTCTTGTCCTAATTAGTGCTGTAGGAAACTATGAAACTGTAGATTTGGTAACTCACAGCTAAAAATCGCTACTTGAGCATCATGTTATTTGAATTATTGTAAAACTATTGACTATTAATTACACTAATTTTCTTGTAAGTGGCAACCCTAGATTGGAGTCGCTGACCGCACATACGCGTCGCCTTGCATAAGGAGCCGCCCGTCTTTGTATTCCGGTAAAGTCGCGGCTCCCCAACTAGCGAGAATGGTGCGAAACTATTCATGTTGACACTTCTCGAGTACCTGTTAACAATCGTCATTTTTTTCGTCATTGTCATATTGATGAGGTACCTGCCGGTGTTCCATGACAGAGGCGCATATCATTAACGAATGCCAAACAACAAAAGATAACAGACCAGAACTGATTTTAGTGCACAAATGAAGTCGGCGATCAATTATTCTTTTAGACCCTTCTTTCTCTATTATTTTTATTAATTTTAGAATTTGATGTTTTTGGATTAGATTTCAGATTTATGAGTCAAGCTGCAGGATAATCATACATATAAAAGTGTAGGCACATTTTTAAGCAGAATTATTTTAATTAAATTACAATTATTACATACATTATTATAATAGTAAATTATGGCAAAGTAACACTTGACTTAATACTTGTATCTAACTAGACGTTATTTTCTGACATATCGGTAATATGAACAAAAATTAATGATAATAAATATAAATAATAAACTCCTTTATAGATAATCTTTCAATGACTTTGACTAGAACTTAAAAACATCATGGTCTTAACTTTGGGGTCAGTGTAGTAGTATCCAGGACAACAAACTCCATCAGTATGCGGTAAAGGCGTTTAGGTAGTTTCTGTTGGCGGCGATCCCGTGGCCACTAAGTATGGTAATTTACTGTGGTAACTTTATTGTATTCCATTGTACATTCAAGGAAAGGATTGCCAACTCCACAGCAACGGGAGATGGGAAAACCCTTTGCTCATTGTATACATTAATATATTTGCAGCAGGAGGTCCTCAGTTCAATTATATATAGGTAACGATGATATATATTCGATCTAAATTATTATTCTTTAGTAGAAACAGGTGTCTCTCATAGTAGGTGCATATGATTGTGATATATTATTCATTAGATTTAAAGTTTTCACAAAGGAAAATAAGAGAGGGCGAAAGTCAAAACCCTATCCAAGTAGTTGGGAATTTGATTTTCAAAATTTTCATTAATTGTATACAAACATTAATAAAATAAAATATTAAACCTTCCATATCAAAAGCACTAGTGATAATAGTATAAATAGTAGTATGTGTTACCTAGTATCATAGCCTTATTTAGTTTATGACAAAGAGTAACTACTGGGAATTGGTGTTTTCACTTTGACATACATATTTCATTTTAAGTATGTTTGTATACTTTTCTTTAAATCTTGACAATAATTACACGTAAAATGATTAAGAGCGCAGTTATTTTGTTAGAGGTCATTGACCTCTTCTGATAAGTACTAGGTGCTTATGAATTTAAATAATAGGTTGGTTACTTTCAAATATTCAGACCTCTAATAGGAAGTAAACCAAAATATTAGCGCTAGACCGCAACTATTGGCGACTACATTTGGTGATCACAAATTTGATTCCACACAACATGTGGGTATGTAACATTACTTTGCGAAAAAGAACAATCTTAATTTCATCTTTAATTGCTTGTACATAAAGTTTAATATTAATAGGCGTCTGATGCACACGCAACGTTTCATTACAATAAAACAACAAATCACTAGCATAAGAACAACACATACAGGACTCAAACATTCAAATTAATTCAGTCGGAATGTCTTGAATGTACATCCTTGTATGGTCAGTATGTATAACTTGTTACAAAACAATAGGGTACTCGCAGTTCAAGGTACTACCTATAAAATAATTGATGCATCTACAATTCTGAATAAATTATATGTTAACTAACTATTACCCACGACTTGGTTATTTTAAGATTAAAAATAGTTTTAGTTCATAAAAAAAATATTAGGTAGGTACATTATACATTTGTATACAATTTGCATTCGATATTTGTTATTGTAGATATTGAAATCTTCACACAGTGCTAATTTAGTAAGCCCCTAGGCAGGGGGACTAACTGTGTAATATAGGTAATAGTGAAAATGACTTTAAATAATACAGACTACAGATATAATCTATGGGGATGCCGGACCCATAGAGACATTCATTGTACCGGATTAATTGTATTGGACCAGAAATAAATTGTATGACGTAATTATATAAGAATTTAATTTCGAAAGATAATTCCAATTATTTTAAATATTTATTTAATTTTAATATTTATTTTAAATTATTTCCAATTATTTTTCCAATTATATTACAAAACTATCCATTAACACCAGATGAAGACAGATAGGTACAAAGTTATCTGTTTGGATTCCTGTATCTCACCTATTTCAGCCACCAAAGAGCGTCTGTAAGCTGAGTTATGGTTGGACAATATTTGAGATTGACTGTTTTCTTTTGGGGGATTTGTTATGGTTTTAGTAAGCAAAAGTAAATTACTCAATCCTTCAATATCCATTGGGTATTTTATATTCCAAACAAAATGACATAAGTTTACCCAGTTAGTAGACAGGTGAACGTAAGCAGCAACTCCGATGCGCACTTGTATCAGGCACGTTGAATACAAACGACGATATTTGGTGGTCATAGCGTTCACAAACTACAAAAGTTTTATGTTCCGATTACACATAGCAACATTGGCCGTCGAATTTACGTATCATCACGTACACGCTATGTGAAAAATCTGTTTATAGCAATTGTTACTCGGAATTTTATCGTAATCGCTTCCGGTCACATATTTTCCTCGAACAATAAGAAGTTGATTACAAGTTATTTCTTGCGTTACCACTCGATATTTTATTAAGTATCTAGTAATCATAAATAAATACTTACATGTCTTGTGTAACATTTTAGTCTTTTACTACACGTAAATATCTATCTACTTACTTAAGTACAAAAGAAATATAATGATATTTAATAAGGAAAAAAAAGGAAAGTGTTATCCACTAAATACAAAATAATTGTATTTATTTCAATTGCAAATAAAGGAATTACAGTAGGTACCATAAAAGTTGACAAGTTCCGAAATATCGCTGCTGTTGGTTTACGGAATTACCCGATTATTTGATAAATCAAAAACAGTAGTATATAAAAGGTATGTCGGAACTTATCAAGTAATATAGGTAAATTGTTGATATCTAATTTAAAATAATTAAAAAACCATAATGTTTCTCTATGGATTGGTGATAGATTGATCATAAAATGTAACGTAGTTAACTAATCGTGGCGAATTCATCATGGTTAAGCTTTGGTACATTCGACACGATGGGCTAACTGACTTAATCATCCTATCATTCTATACTGGTGCCCCACCAGCGATACCGTAGCATCAAATCACGTAGGATATTATTATATATATAAGTCTTAAACTACAAAGTAATACGAAGATATCTGGATTAAAAATTAATTAATAACTCATAATCAAATGGCTAACTTCAAATTTTATTTTGAATTTTACACCTTTGCTTACATTGTCTTGTCAACCCTTATAGCTTCTTGGGACGTAAAAAAATTGTGGCATGCGAATTATCTTCATGACACAATATGAGTAGTATGAGTAGTTCTAGGAATTTCATTACTTTTATTGTCTGATATTATGTATGAATGTTATTATCTACCCAATAATCAGTTATAATGCAATCTATGTCATATTTGTGATTGTTTGTAATACTATCAAACCGATTACATCTGTGATATAATAATACGAGTTGTACACGGTTTAGCCTCTCGACGCTAGATGGCGGTATGAGGCTGCGAATAATATGAAATTGTTTACAATCGCTGTTTGCGAGTCTAAAAATTTAGACAAATAATAATTTTATGAGCATTAAACTGATTTCGCATCCGTGGTTTAGTAACTAGCGAAGTTCCGCACTAACTCAAAAATGGAACATGGTATTCATTGAACAATTTTTGTATTCATTGAACTATTGGGCATCGGCATCTAATTGTGGTATTTCCTATTTAGCTCTAGTTATTGAACTTTATATAACTATCATTAGATTTAGATTAGTACTACTACTAATCTAAATCTAAATTTTGATAGTATATAATCGAGTCGTATCGTTTACAACAAGCAACTAGAATCACTTTTTCATTTAGTAGCTAATGTTTAAAACAAATGTGTTTTAGAACAATTTATTTCATACAACATTGCTGTTTAAATATTTTCAAAACCATTGTGGCTATGTAGTTCCCACGACATCGACTGAATGCTTACCAAACATTACGTTATATCCTATTCTAGTCAGTATCTACTGCCAAGTAATAAAGCATGAGTCTGGTTAGTTGTCATGCAGTCAATGTCTTTGAAATTCCAAATTAGGTATCTCATCATGTTCCTATAAAATACACAAAACAAGTTGGCTATCAGCGTATATTTGGCAGTTAAGAACCCAAAATGAATTTTATCCTTTGTTTTTATTCCCAACTTAACCCAACGTTCCCTCAATCCGTTTCGTTACGCTGGACATTTGATTCTCGGTAATATCTACCTATTAACTTAAGAAATATTATTGCATAAATTGATTTCTCTGTTGTATTAATAGAAATAATCTTTATTAAAATAAACTTTGTATACTATTAAGAGTTCTCAATAGTAGTTACTAAGAAGTTATATTGTTTTATCTTACCACTCATTCGGAACGCATAGTCATCACAAGACGAATGAGCACGCGTTAAGTTTGCGTGTTGCTCTTTTAAATAAATGTAAATGATGAATTACATTTATTTAAAAGAGCAACAGGAAAGTTTCACGCTTTTACATTTCTAAGATTTTATCTGAATATGTATCTACTGTCAAATAGTACAATTAAAGTAAACAAATATATAATTACTTATTACACTATATAATACTATTAATAACAAGATAACTAATTAATAACAAAATAAATCAGTCATTGTTATCAGAGTAGACCAGTCCCTAGAAGCAGCATCGGTTCACAAGTATAAGAACTTATACTCATGGTGTACAGTACAAGGGGGGAGCCATCATTGCGCTCAATTATTTACAATATATAAATAATATATATATATATATATATATATAGTCATGTAATGAAGAATGTTACCTAATTTTGATTATTAGCTCTTCATATTCTCTGTCAAAAATAAAAAATATAAGTGAAAGAATTACTTCAATACGTCAAATAGTTTCTGATTTATAGAAGTAAACGTGCGATGCGGACTCGTGTGACGGTGTGACGTCATAGTACAACAATCGCTTAGTCGTCTTACGTTTCATTAGAAATTATAAATACCTTCAAAAATAACAAAACCAAATACTAGGAAATCATGTGTTGTGCCGAAATATACAAATACAACCAGCAAAGTAATAGTTATTTTTATTATAACCACAAAAAAATCCAACAAATTTGATAACAGTCGTTGAGTCCTCTCTTCGGCGATATAGCCACATTAAAAATGCTATAGTACGTTTACAGCCTCTGTTGGCGGCACAATCTTCGCAAGTTACGTTTAAAACTTCTTGGTCCTTTTCAGTACATTCCAAACTGCAACGATATCGTGTGGTAGGTATATACGCGGTATACGCGCGTGATTCTACATTTGACTGGACAAACATCACTTGTTCTTTTTACTTGTATGTAACCGATAACATCATCACCAAAGCTGTCTCTTGCCGACCTGGAATAAATTACAAATAAAAATAAATAAAACTGCCTATTAATAAGATAAAACAAAATTAAAGGTTTAGTACATCTGTTCAACCCACTACATTTGCAATAAATCAATATATGTGTTTAGTTAAATTTACTAAAAGAGGTACCTATATTCACATATGTACATACGTACCTATAGACATAAAACTCTAACACGCATTTGTTGTCTATAATGTAATACTTAAAAGATTTGGTACTTCTGCCTATTTGAGTTGCAATACTTGCAATACGACATCAGTTGGGTATTATTTTAACAAAACACTTTAAAACAGATAAATTATTTTCTAAATAGCAAGAAAAGTTAACTTACCTTTGCATTTTTATTCCTCTCATTTCGGCGGCAATGAAATCACTATTTGTTGATAAATAATGGGCAACCATTAGTGCATCTATTTTAGGCAGATCATCCGATTGCCCTTTTTCGATTCCCTTTATTATTATTATATTATGATTATTATATTAATAGAATATTAACTTAATGCGCGGATGAAAACAAAACAAAATAGTGTACAAACTCCTTAGCCACTGACCTGCCGCCGGCGACTCGCTACTAAGCGGAGTGGAGCGTTGTAAAATGACGTCACATGTCACGTGACTATTAGCGGGACTCGAAATTTATCGTAAGTTTAAATGCTTATAAAATCAAAACTAATAGGTATTTTTGACTAAAACAAAAACTAATATGTTTGTATACATACAAGCTTTACTATACCAAATTTTCAACCGATTTGGCATACCTATTAACATTCTTCATTGTAATTAGTAATTACTATTAATTACAATTACATGACTGAAATAGAAATATAATCTATTTAGAAAGCTACATCTATTATGTAACATATATTATACAATATTTTAAATATTTCTACATTACTATACCGTCCAACAGTTCGATAATAAACTTAGATAAAGTTACTGTTCCAGTTTCTTTCAGCTTGTGGATATAAGTACTTGAATATATGTATTATTATATATACATATATCCTGGGTGTTAAAATCTGATCATTACTAAACCGGAGGAAATTACTTTCTGACTAAATGTAAAATTAAATAACTTTCGACAAGTTACGAGGTAATAGAATGAACCAAATACAAAGGATATATTCTCTGGTATAATTTCTCTAATGCCGTTAGTCATAATAAATATTCATATTTGAAATTATTAGAATTACAGATAAAAATATTTTCAAGTGTTTTATTACTTTTTGGGCCTATATTTTCATTTATGTTTTGTTAAAGAACATGTGTTGGTAATGAGATATTAGCAGATGATATTAAACCAATTTAAATCCAAGCCTTTCAACTAACCTAAGCTAGAGATCGAGAGAGGTAGGCCATCAAAGGGCTTTTTGATGAGTGGTGTTGTTTTGGCTTTATTATAAAGCTGTTGAAGTACTTGTGGTCTGCGGGCACATTGTCCCCGATCTGCTCCAATGCACCGAGGGGAACCATGAGACATCTCATTGACTTTTTGTTCGTTTATAGAGATATCATGTGCCGTGATTATTGATTCAACAGATGTAATGGCTGTAAGTAGGTGTAAGTAATCAAATAGCTTTGAAATTAAAAGTGACATTTTAGAGAACTGATTTGTGGTTTTTCTTACCCATGTCAGCCATAACGCATATATATGTCGAGGGATAATAGATTTTAAGTTTTATTCCATGATATAATAACGTTTAAAAAAATTAACAAATTACGCTGTCATGAAAGTAAATAAATTAGTATTTGTATAAAAACAAAGACGCTACTTTCGACTATCTGTTTCGCTGCTTACTACTTCTAAACTATACAACGATATTTTTTTCCGCTCTTTACGGTTGTACCGAGAATGACTTCCAAGAAGAATACATGTGAATACACGTACAACACTATACAGCCGTGAAAAGCAAAGCGTTGTTATTCTTATATAAAAATTCATTCATTCATTCATAATTTAAGAACGACGAACTAATTATATCAACGTGAAATAGTCGTGTCGTATCAAGGTTTGAAGATCAAGCAAATAAAGGTCTTTTATTTGCTTGATGTAACTGGGCCTTGGTTTTCCACTCCCCCTCTTTCTCTCTATCTTTCCCACAATAATAACTTTCATAAATTCATCGTGCCGTATATAAGAAAGTAAACCGAAATTATTTTTTTTAATCTATAACGACTTATATTCGGTACAGGTTCTTTTCCATGGAATGATAAAATTAATATTGTATACCACAGCCTCGTATTATATTATATTTTTCTCGACCTTGGAAAGACGGACATTTTATTAGCATCAGCAGTGAGACAGCATAAAAAGCCCCCTTCCCGTTGTAGGGTCTCCATGAGAAAATACTTTTTATTGTTACGAAGAGTAAGAATAAAATTATTATTATTAACAACTTAAGATACTGTTAACATAAAAATATTTTTATGTATGTATAAAAATATTTTTTAATTATTTCTTTATTCTTAGTACTGCCCATAATTACATATGTGTATCAGTAGGTATTATCAGGACATATTACATCTGTCAGTCATTTTAATTTATCTCGCAGTTTAATTGCAGTAATTTTCAAAGTAATTAGGTAGTTACTTTTTGAGAGTAGTCTTATTCCTTAGCGCGGTCCTCATGTAAGAAAACATACATACAAGTATGTTATTCGCTGATAATGGAGCATATTTTTAAATTCGAGTAAGTATTTTTAGTTTATTCATTACCAAACAGAACAACAGGCAAACAGAATATAATCTTTCCACTTACACTTGTGATATAGGGCGCTGAGGTGGGTACAACCAATGTTGGTAATTAAAGTATAAGAAATTTAAATGTAAGGGATTCCTCTGTACAACAATTATTAGTATATCGTTCACAGGGTACCAGCAATTCCGAAGTATGGAAATAAATGGATTGAACAAGTTCTTTCATATTCCGGAATTGGTGGTTACCTTATGAACGACTAATGCTGTATTTCCTAGTGGCGATGCCGGCTGCCGGCTTACGTTCGAGTCGCGGGAAATGTCAAGGTCGCGTCCGCTCACTTCCTCTGCTCAGTACTTGCGATTTCTGGTGGCTGCCTCCACTGCCTCAACGTTCGTCGTCAAACGTTGTGAGACGTTACATTACACTGACTTTTCATAATATAAGCTATGCCATTTGAACATCACATCATTATACATTACTAGCCGGGCCCGCAAATTTAGTCGCATGAAATTTAATAATAATATTAAATATAAGTAACATTTCTGGAAAATTTCATCAAAATTCGTTCAGTAGTTTTAGCGTGAAAAAGTAACAAACATCTACCCACCCATACTCCCAAACTTTCGCGTGTATAATAATATTAGTAGGTATGATTAATGTTATATGCCCGGAAGAGACTATCTATTACATTACGTGAATATCATGTCATGTCAACTTTTTGATCCCTATCCACATCTATCCCTTGTCCACAATTGGTCACATTTGCAAAATATACCCCAGCATGTCACTAATTTTACAAATGTTCTTGAATTTAATGGAAATATTATCAAGTTCTGGTAATGGTTCTAATTTCGTGTTTTAATTCTTACATATATTAGAATTTGAAAAGTGACGTTACGAAGTTTAGAATACTCTCACATACATCATAATCACAATAATGTCACACAATGTCACAATTTGTCGAATAATATAATTTATGGATGTCCTTACATACATATAATATTGTACAACGATGTGGTGTTTAAGTGCCAAAAGGTTATATATAATGTATATGGGATTTATATGTAGTTAGTAGTTAACTTACAAAACGTCAGATGGTCAATAGATGAACAGCGTCGAAGGGCCCGGCATGGCGTCGGCACAGCGTAACGACAACTCCAATGGAGCGCGGTTCCTCGACTCTTTTCTTATATTATGCCGTGATTTAACTATAGACATCCTTAGAGACAACAATTTAACATAATAAATTTATAGAAAGGAAGATATTGCGTCTTTTGTCTATGTGTGTAGTGTGTGCGTCTGCGTATGTGTATGCTACGTCTACCTATAGATCCTGGTATAGTTAATATTGATAAAATTCTATTCTTACTTCTATAAAAAAATTAATTGGCTAATTTATAAAAGCATTAAAGTAACAGCGGAAGTAATGTATTATTTAGTTTATTTAGTGTAAGTAGATAATGTTTATACCTACTAGTAAGTACGGGTAATTCAAAGAAGTTAGGTAAAAGTAACGTACAATACGACTCAAGGCTATTTCCGACCTAATGATTTTTAATTACCTTAATGTTAATTAATAATACATAATTACACTAAATATTATAATAAGGTCAATAACTTTGTTAAATATGTATAAACAGTAAAATTTGAATTTTTATAATCAATATATCAACATTTATTATTATTATAAAAATGTACCTTGTGTCGACGAGACGTGACGTGAGGGGTGAATGCTACACTAGATATGTCAATATTCTTGGTAAATATTAATATTTAAATCCAATGTTGCAGATGACGAACCTATCGCTGACTTTCGTATTAATTTTGGTCTTTTATCAGTGTTTCTATCACCGGAGAATCAACCAGTAATATAAATTAACACAAACTTTTCATCCCGATTTTTGAGAGTTAGTTCGGGATTGTAAGCTCTGCCACTCTGAGTTAATTTTAAGAAGTATTTGTTTTATAAATAAATAAAATTAATAATTGTTAGTAGATATTATTTTCAATGTAAGTAATCATTTGGTTTAAGAAGAATATCGAGAGCAGAAAGTATAAAGAATCATAATCAATTTTTTGTGACAATGTCCATAAATGACGATCTATGTATTTCTGTATTCCATGGTGCAGGCAGTTTTCGTGACTAGTGAAGCGTAGAGCGCGTAAACTGAACGCCCATATTTTCCCACCAGGTCACATCCAAGTCTTGCCATCCGAAACCATAGAACCATTCTTATTAATTAATTAAGTTATCTACTACTTGGAGGATTATAACTGAGTATTTAAAATCAAGTCAAATAATAATATCTCAAGACGAATCAAACAATGTCATCTAGTCTCAAGCTAAGCAGAATACGTGTTATGGGTACTAGTCAACTAATATAAATAATTAGATATATTTTTTTGTAAATACATATATAATATACATAAAAAACACCTAGACCGATAGAAACAATCATACTCTTGGATACAAATGTTTGTATCGTACGAGGATTCCAACCCACAACCATGGAAAGTAAGGCAATATGCTAAACCGCTAGACTACCGAGGGCGTGTGTGTGTAAAGAGAAGTTTCCAAGTTAACGGCCCACCCGATGGTAAGCGGTAACCGTCGCATAAAAACAGCACTATGAATATTATGTTATCAGATGACAATGGCAACGCATGATGATGATGGTATCACGACCATCATCATCATGCGTTGCCATTCTAGAGGACTAATATGTCATGCCTCTTTACATGTAATTTCACTTCTTAATCTGCAAGAGACGTTACTATTCCATTATTCAAAAACATATTTTATAGTTACTTACTAATTCATTTATTGACCATGATGACCTGTCTAATTATTCTCTGTAATATTTTAAAGGCGAGAATATATGTATGACTAGCAATTCGATTTCGTAGGCTATGTGTTGTCTAATATCAGACGATGCCGATGGTAATAACTAGTCGCAATATGAATTATCATTAATATCTGTATAATCTTTGTTTATATTTTATAATTTATTTAATTTAATAATCTTACAATATTTGTAGTGTTATTAATACAGCACAAAAATATTGTTATCATGATAATATTCGTGGAGATTTATTGTGACATTCACTATCATACTACTTTTATTTACTTTTAATCTCCGACGCAAAAAGAATTCTGTAATTGTGAGTAAATGTTACAAGTTAGAAGTGTGCCTATATGTGGCATCAGAGCTTCTAAACGAATGGATTGATTACGATGCTGCTAATTGTTTGAAAAGACATGATCTAGATGATTCTGAATTTATTAGAGATTTCCCCGAAACACTTAAATTATTAATTTTCTAATCATAACTTTTTATTATTGTCAGAGTAATTAGATGTGGTGTGTCTCTGACAAAGCAGGAAATTTGAAAATTCTTAAAATATCACGCTACTTACGAGTACGTATATCAGGTATACTTTTCACAGAATAAAGATTATTTAATTTTCATATAAGGAAAATGGAATCTGTACAGTAATATCACAATAGCTTTAAGAAAAGATAAGGCATTCTCTGACGTCAGTTTGCGCAACCATGTTAACTACATAATTCCAAGAGATAATTAGTAAGAATGTTCTGACTTTATGATAGTGAAACATGTGACAAAAATTATATTTGCTCTATTAATGTTAGATCTATTATTAAAGTTACGTATATACCTTACACACGTACTCACGTATATACTTGTTTGATATACAATTTTCATAATACACGCATGTTTTTGTTATAATATAAAAATTTTGTTCTAGAAACTAAACTGAAATATAGTAATAAATTTATATAAAAAACGTATTATAGTCACACTAGGGTATCTACTACTACTATGCTGGTTCAATACTTCAATAGAATTTTTTTAATAATATGAATATTATTCTAACTTTTTCACTTCATCTTAATAATTCAAAAGGCGAAGTCAATCACGTGTACTAACTACTTAATTCTCATTTATTTTTTGTATCAACCACTAGTTGCAACTTATTGTTCGTAGAAAACATTTAGGTATTCTCTATTCAAAATAATAATATGTATATGTCTACTACAGCGCTGTAAAGGGATCTATAAATTGTATTAAGCTTTTATATATAAAAAAATATGTGGTATAAGAATTATAAACCTGTATATACTGCATCGAATTGAATATATCGTCAATTGTTATATTTGAATAATTTTATCTTAGATAAGCAGACGAATTGTATAATCGCGTGCGGCTGGTTACCATTCAAGCGTGTGTTACGCTAGCGAGAGTGCATTCTTAGATATCTACAACAATGAAGGCGCATCCCCGCTTTCCAAGTTCATTGACAACGAAAGTATTGTGTATTCGTGAAAACTTACGCCAATTATTAAGGGAGGGCGTGGATAGGTAAGTGGTAACGTCGCTGGCGCAGTGTGCTGCAGGCGTATACAATCGTTGGGTTGCGCGACGACGCGCTCGGCTGC
Source organism: Achroia grisella (assembly GCF_030625045.1). Lineage (NCBI taxonomy): Eukaryota > Metazoa > Arthropoda > Insecta > Lepidoptera > Pyralidae > Achroia > Achroia grisella. The sequence goes on along the minus strand of NW_026712606.1, from coordinate 992,867 downwards.
GTACGCGCTTCACTGCCAAGGCCGCGGCGCGGCGTGCTTTCTCCACGATCTACAACCCATTACATGGCTCTTGAGACTGCTTGCATAATATGATGTAATTGGAATTTGTTTTGCTGTGCAGCCACGTAAAGAGGTTGCGTATGCTCATTATACTTTAAACAGTATTGTTATATATTACGATTAGCATATACGAGTCAATATATGTCGAATGTAGGCTTCCGTCAGGGGCAGCAATAGTGATGGATGAAGATAACCGGTTGCTCTTGACCCAATGTATCAGTGTCGCAAGTAGGCATCATGCTTCGCTTCCGTGTCTCACCGGGGCGTGCCGGGGCGACGCGACGTTGGCGGGTCGACGAATATACATACGTTGACGAACGTTACTTATAATGTAAACAATCCGGAATATCACGCTCGAAGATGCGGAATGATGGTCATAGAACCGTATTTTGCTAAATTGTAATTGTAGAATGTTGTTAAATTACATTGCAAGAGAGTTTATAACTAGAAAGAAAATAAAACAATATCGCTATTCGCTACGATTGTAGCAACATAACTGCTTTTCTTTATATTTATATATGTTATCTATATAATTCTTGTACAATACATACATTATAAATGGAATATGCCTTATATTGTTAAGAATATTTTATACTCGAACACATTGATATTTTAAAGACTAACTAGATAAATATATAACCTTATTACACTGCTATTAATTTATTTAAATCCTTTATTGAGTGCAATATATACAAAAATAAAACAATATTTACTTAGTTATTTTATTCGATATTTGATATTAAATATTCATTACCAGGGTTTAATAAATATCATATAAATGATATCAGAAGTAGGTAGGTAGTACTTCGTTAACTTCTTGAGTCTGGGTAACTTTCCGGAAATAATAAATCTCTACTTAGTATTTATCAAGGCTTACGGGCCAAGAGCCGTCAAACTCGTGCCCTTGACCTGATATAACTCGACATTTTAATTTTAACTTTTATATGCATAATTATATCAACACTTGATAGTTTTTATTTAGCAACTGAAGTAAAACTACTGTTCATTACGGGAATGTTGGTCCAAACCCGTTATCTTTTATATCTGAAGGAATTATTCGAAATCGTTTGTTATAGAAAAGTAAGAAGCGGTGTGACCCAGCTTTTATAAAAGCATACTAAGTATGTATCTGTGTTGATGTATCAGTCTAGTCTATTTCTATTCTATAAACAATTAGTAAACACGACAGATAGATTTCATAAAATAATGGAAGCCATTAAAAATTATTTGCTATCAAAGTTATGAAACGTTGATTATAAAATAGGACGACTATATTATGATACAGAAACGAGGCAAACGGATATGTTTCTAGTAGGTACATTTATTTTATCTTTATACATATTTGTAAAATAAAATCGTAATATTTTTGTAGTACATACTCGTATGTTTGTGTAAGTCTTATTGAAAGGAAAAATTACATAGAGCTTATGCTCTACCGTAGCTTAGGGCATAAACCCCACTTATATACTTAAGATACATTTAAATAGTAAATAAAACATATGTGTATATATATATACTACTTTATCCTAAGATATAAATAGTTATCTTAGGATAAAGTTAATAGAAAATACGCGTAACTTTTTACCCTTTTATTGTATATATATAGATACACAGAAAACTAGAATAGCATTTATGAAGAGTATAAAAGGGTAAATTATCGCCTTAGAGGAAGTTTACATATTGTTGATTAATTCTGAGATAATCATCATCAATCAATCAATCGATCACAGTCATGTGCGAATGGAGTGTAGGTAACAACTATGCGGGACTTTTCCGGAAGACTGTTGTTCTCAAGGGTATGACGTAGTAAATCAGTTAACTTGCTCCGATTGGAGAGGTGGAAAAAAAATAATTGACCGTAGTTATTCATGTGTGACAGACATTTCAATTTGTAATTAAACATCAGAAACGGAAAATAACTAAGAGTAAATAAGTAAAGTAAAGTAAATTACAATGGTACCTTATGGGCTGACATAGTTATTTGGAATTTTTAAAATATTATTCAATGTGTGTTTATAGTAAGATAAGAATATATATATATTATATAAACTTTACAATTTATACCACAAGGTTTGAACCGTTAAACATAATTTTTTCGTATCTTTAACACGTATATCAGTTAAACTATATATGAAGTGTAAAAGAAGTGTTAAAATACAAGACAGCAATAGGATCGAAAATTGGAGAATAAAGACCTATGCGTATTTATTTTTTGTAGAACAAAATACGCGAAATAAGTATGTATTTACGAAAAAACGCGACAAAAAATCTTCATGCGGATATACCCTAGCCAAAGTTACTCTATTCATTTTTTGTAATGGTAATAATGAAGTTATCAATTGAAGCGTATTCTTAAACAAAAAGGCTTGTTACATTTCTGATCCTTACATGTAAATATAAAAATATGGTAATAACAAATCCTTAGACTATGGCGAAGAGCTGATCCCTTACATGGGTTGTAGTGGGTATCGGACTTAAATTAATTATCTGGTAATTTTGTTTATGACATGAGTATATAACAGCATAACACATTATTCTTCCAAAATATGCTTAATAGTATTGCAATACACAAACATGTTTGACTTCCTACCTTAGGTAATGTGTCCAGTGACTGTTTAGCAAAGCGATCTCATTGACGAACGTTGAACCGGGAAATGTCCTACACATTATACCGTATTCCTATTGTATTTATTGAGACATTGCTACACAAAATCCGATGATTATTTGTAGATAACAGGAAAAATTGCAAAGAACGAATAAATCGAGTCGTTAGTCATGCTTTTTTGCTTAGATGCCTTTTCTGGGAATGGCAAACAAGCTGACGGTCTGATGTTAAGCGATAACCGTCGCCAACTTACATGAATAGCACCACGGCCCCGCGTTATCATGAGACATAATACGTTGCCATTTAAAAGACTACGATGTGATGTATTTTATCATGTAATTTCACTGTCTAATCGTATTCTACAACCACATAACTAACAAAGCAAGCAGCTTGTGCTTGGTTGATAAGTGAGAACGACTGTATCCACGCAGTCGACAACCTGATGAACCTATTCCTACATGTCTTAAATTTCAGTTACAATTATATAACGTATCTATTCATAAGATAGATATATTAGTTTTATGTTCCTGCTACTGATATAAAAGGTCTTGAATAATGTATATATTATTCAAATGGCTCTAAGTAGTAAGAACATGTTTTCCCAGGGAAGTAAAGGTGATTTTGTCGAATATTAAGAACGAGAACGTCATGTTGAACGTCAGACATTCGGTACATCCACTTTTCGTGACCTTGTGTGAACTGAAGTTGTGTTTAGGAAAGACGGGAAACGGCCTGACGGTATGACCCTGGTCCTGTGAAAACTAGGGAAATGTTTAGGATGAAATGCCACGTGGATACATTGGTACGAAGTTATGTGTCTGGATCGTCCTCTCGTCCTGGCACGGCAGCAACACAGGCGGCAATATTAAAAAAACGAAAATATATGAACCTGGAGAGGTCGTATTGGTTTTTACCATTTGCCGTGGAGACGTTGGACCCATGGAGCCCGAAGCCATATTGTTTTTGAGATATATTTTAACGCGGCTTATCGAGGTTACTTGTGACCCGAAAACTGGTATGTATAAGATTCAAAGAGGTAACGCTGCCAGTATCTTGGGTACGCTGCCTCGATGCGCCGCGTTGGATTACAATGATTGTTTCTTGTGACTGTTTGTATTATTATTAATGTATTATGTATAATATTTCAAAATATTTAATTGTAAATTATAGTTTATTCTACTAAATCTTGTTTGTTGTTTAAAAAACATTAATTTATATAATGGTAACAATTTCAATTACATCTCTGGAACTTCAAGGACAAAATAAATCGTAAGATATGCATAAATTTGAACAAAATGTGTCTTACATTGTATATTTGATCGTTTTGATTAGTTACGATTAGATAGTCGATAGCCCTATTCTCGTGATGCAATCTATCTTGATTTGAAATTCCATTATAATACGTTCAGCTATTGACCGTGAAACGCCAACAAATAAATAGACAAACACACTTTCACATTTATAATATTAGTATGGATGTTTACAAAAATTGAGATAAAAATTAATCATGATCTTGACCTTAACGGTAACAACCCAGTTACATCTATATATTTTTAGTAAACCGGTAAAACCTGGGTATTCAAGATATTATGATAAAAATATTGATTTAATTACCCATTTTTATGTCAATACCTCATTTAGAATATTTTTTGTCTTTTTCGTATTTCCTTCTGTATACAAGTAGTCTAAATTAATATATACGATGTATTAAATTATTGAATGGCCTATTCTTATTTTATAAGCTCTATACCTACTTACATATTAATGAACGTTAACCAATTAAAAAAAAATCTATTCAAATTCAAAGGACCATTAGAGAATATACGAGTACAATCATATACCACAGTCATATACCACACTGTCAACGTCTATGTCAAAATGATTATATAGATGTAATATACTAATTTTAAGAAGGAACATTAAAGTCTAGAATAGCCAGTATAATTTGAAAAAGAACCTATAAAGTTTCCTTGAAAATAGTGAAAGGATGTTTTCTTGTAGCAAATCACACAATATAATATAAAGTGTGTTACCCATAACTTTTAGTATGATATCAGCTATTAGTCGACCAATTTCAGATAATTATTTAAATAATTACATCATTTTCAAATTTTGTTACCATTGTCGCGTGTAATATTTGATATATTTTATTTTATATTAGTAGATAACTAAACGTATTACAATTGGAACCTAGTTACCGTTACTTTTATAATCATACATATTACGGTTTGATTTGATTTATCAAAGTGTAATAAAAATTATTTAAAGTAAATAATAATAATTGTATTTCCATTTATGTAATTTCAGTTTATGGTGATGAGTTTTTAATCGACTATCCATCTTTATAAAATCGTCGCTAGCTTGAATTTATGTTATACGATTCTGAAAATATAACAATAAAAGATAATGCCAGATGTTAACGTTAGTAAGGTCAGATGTAGACTTTAATATAAATAACCATTGACTTTGACATTGACATTGGTGAAGAACTTTGGCCTAACATGCGTTGGTGTGAAAATGTACCTAAACATATTGTATAATAACGTACCACAGATAACATAATATTACATACTAGCACTGACCGTGATTTTGTCTGCGATCTACTCATACTTACATAACGTGAATAGGGTTAATTAATATTAAAACTGGTGAAACAGCAGTTAAAATAGCTCATTAGATAAAATAATCTCTGAAGCAGTTTGACATAGCATTTAAATTAAAATATGGGTTTAGTTTTGATTTTACATCCTATCTAATGATAAGTGATCTCTACATTATATTATAATACTTGTGAAGTTACCGACGCGACGCTTTGCAGTAGGTATAATAATAATTCATTTAAAGTCATATTAAACAATTATTAAAAAGTAACTGTTTCCCACGTTTCTTATATTATTAAAGCCAAATATTATTGTATAGCTACTTAATACACAAAAATAAATACTTCTCTTGCCGAAGAATAATTGACTTGTACATAGATAATGACCATTGTAATCTGATCAGAATAATGAGTTAATAACAAATGAATAAACAATGCTTTACTTATGTTTGTGTTGTCCATAGCTGTCGGTAATCTTATAGCGCAATGTAGGAAATGGCAGTGATTTGAGAGGTGAGTGGGCGACCGGAGTCTGACAGCGTACTGTATGTAGGCGGGGTCTAAAGTTAATCTGTTTCCGTATCATTCTGTAGTCACCATATCCTCGTTAATAAGATTAAATTTACTTAAAAACAGTTGTAATTTTGACATCATACCTTTGGATTTCAATTACAGGTGAAATATCGACTTGATATAAAATTTTTCAAGTTTCTTGCTTATTATGCTTCTTGTCTTTTTTGACAACAGTTTTACATAGGGATAGATGAGTTCTATGTAGAACTCATCTATCCCTGACATAAAGATTCCGAATTTATAATAGGAAGTTTGGAAGCACGCATAAGCTTAGCTAGTAAGCAACGCGTCACTAGGCGTGTTTATGCGTCTTATACTCATTCACTACACAAAAGATTCTTTATTGTGCTTCGATGAACACATATAAGAGATATAAGAAATGCTGCATAATGCGTGCGCGCGCCGGACACCCACGTTGCAAATTCTTGCCCATTATTGCTCCAATCCCACGGGCTCATGTGACGTACAGAAGCCAATTCTGGGCGGTGCTCAGATTTACTTTTTGTACGACAGGACATTCTTCCCAGCACATCATGTGAAAAGACTATTTTACGCATTCTTCTATATTCAACTTTCCGAAAATGTTCATTCCATAAATTATATACAACAAATAAAAAACTATAAGTAGATATTAACAGACTATATAAAATTGACCACATTATGCCTATATTAATCGATTCAATATTTTAAAATAAAGATTCTATTTAGAAAATCTTAAACAAGCATAAAATTGAAAAGCTTTCGAGAGTATCTATAAAGTTTATACCTCAAAACCGAATGCACTCGCCTACGTAACTAAGCGTAGAGTAATATTTTAGAGCTTTATAACGCGGTTATTTAATTAACGCAATAGAAAATACGTGCTCAGTATTCAGTCGTAAACGCTCATAGCTAAGATAAATAATGCTGTGTTATTGTTTATAGACCACCGGCGGGCCTGAGATAAACGTATGTAGCCGCATCATATCTCCCCCGCGACGCTTGCTTTACTCTCCGCCGTCACCTTCAAGTCTGTATTTTGTTGAATATTATTTTTAAACACCCTAAACAGGAGTGCACCACATGTTCTGCCACCTGACCTCTGTAAGCTTTCCCACGCTAAGCATCTCTGCATATTCGTTACAATAACGTCAACGTTTAAGTTCATTCCCCCATACATTTTTCTATGCAAACATTAACGAAACTTTCAGCGCATTAATGTAAGTTTTACTAGAGTAACGCGTTTGTTTTTGGGGCAAATGTCTCGGTTGTAGCGAGGCTTAAAACTTTTTCTGTTTACTCAAATGATCTGGTGATTGTTTTTTAATTTATTTTGATGTTCAGTATGTCATGTGGTTCCAATCAGAGTTCGTCGAGGCTTTTAATTTTTTGCTTCGATTTATAACTAATGGAGAAATGTTTACTATAAGTACAAATAGTAAAACATTTTAAAAGTTTAACAGTTAAAAATACGATATGTTTTATTTTAACATTGATCTAAGTCTCTATGGTAGTTCAAAAAGTATAAAACAGTACAATGCAAATGATTGTCAAGTAATGAATGCGTTGCATTTCTATTGAACGTGCTGATTTAGTGAACTACCCGCTGTGCCGCACCCCTACAGTAACATCTGCCGTAAACTTACTGTACCATTGAGTTTTATTTACTTTTCCATTGGGCAGCAAAGTTTAAGACATTTTAATGTTTTCACAATAAATTCAAAAGTATCTAAAATATTGTTAAATCTATTTATTCATAAACATACTTTATTTATTCTTTTATCATTAACAACTTTTGATATTTAAATACATACACAAAATCAGATATTCCAGCACATTAGCAGTACAGCAAGTTTTAAGAATATTATCTAATTAATTTGAAACAGCATAAAAAATTGTTTTGATTATTTAAACGTCACTTAGCTGATTTATGAGAAGAGGAACTGGTTTTGTGTGTGCATATTATATACTTATTTTATTAAACACAGAGCTGGCGCGCCTATGGAACTTAAGGATGCTTCAAGTTATTATATTGTTTCATTTATTATGGTACTCTTCATGGTTTATTGATTTGGCCTTCTCCATGCACTTCCAGGTCTTACCCACTGTTTTGGTAATATCATAAGCCGACGACAACTAACCGCTTTAGCGGTTAGTTGTTAGTAGTTCGTCCACTTATTATTTTTTGCATTAAATTTTATTGATATTTCTGTAATAGTTTATATATATATATATATATATATATATATATATATATATATATATAATTTTAAAAAGTTTTGTAACATAAAAACGTTCAACTATTTATGTTTCTTAATAAATCACGTTCAAAGGGCTGTAAGTGATGCAATCTGGTAAACAGATAGATCGTATCGTATCGTTATGCCACAGGATACAGCCAGATCACTAGATAGTGATCTGGATGTATCCTGTAATATAGATATATTAACACACATCATGTTTTTACTTCACCTACAATGATGGAGAGTGAGAAGGATCTTTCCAAAAATTTTGTTATACACCTAGTAATGAAAACGTTTCTAAACTATTACTCCTTAAATATTATGTATGTGTATTGCTAGTATACCCGATATAATTATTATACGTTTTTATAAGTGAATATATTGACTAATTTTGTGTAGGTCAAATGAATGCTTTAAATACTTATTGTAAATATCCGCATTAACTTTACAAACAGTGCATTCTATATCTACTATCTGGGAAGTACATACGGATGTACACAAAGCGAAGAGTCAACATCAAACAAGGAAGCGCAGAGTCCGCGCTGCCGGTGACGTCACGCACCAAATTAACCCGATTCTAAGAACTGAACCGTTGTATGTCAGTGCACTTGTCTTGATAGACGACGCACGTGTGGACATATTACACTACAGTGTAAGCAATGCAGTAATACTCTGTAAATATGCCACTAAATGTCTTCCTGAGCAATGCGGCAGAGAACATTCAATATCTTTATATTATTAAGTGTAATGTTTCTGCAGGTATTCGTAGATAGGATTCGTACTAGCAGGTATACAGAAAATAATGATATTGGGCAATATCACTAACAAGATTATTTACATTACTAACGTTATGAGTTAATAAATAGCTAACTCAGATCAATGCTGACATTTTATGTATTAGGATGCGTGTGACATTGGTGCACATATTCTGTCAAGTCATTACATTCTTGCAACTCGATATTTAAACGCCGTAATCAAATTATAAATCCAATGGCCCAATTCTAGCTTACTAGTATAGACTATCTCATCCAATCTCTTTCTCTGGAAAGATCTCATCAAAATAGAAAGAACCCTCTGTAAGTATCATCAAACGGTATTTTGTTGTTTTGATGGGACACATTTGTCTTCTGATAATTCTATAGCTTTAGTTTACTTTAGGCTCGTAATAATTTTAGTATTAATAATAATGGTTCTAGTCAGTAGATAATATTAACCTTGATTTCCTTACCGGTATTCGCATAGATAATATAGTAGCAGTAAATATATATCAGTTACTTTTAAACTTGCGCGTTTAGTACACAATTTCACATTATTAATATTGTTAATCGAATCTTGAAAAGAAAATGAAACGTCAAGAGAACTTATTTACCATAAAATTATGCGTGTTCATATCCGATTAACTATATTAATAATACGTATCAGGTTTAAATTCTGATACCTTTAAGTATTGCCAACAAACCACTAAATACCTTCAGATACTAAACGAAAATATACTTTAATACTTAATAATAATATCAGCCGCTCTCCCGCGTTCTTGTACTTGGTTGCAGAGAACCGTCGTTTATTTTAATGTGGACCTGTTTTAATTGAGTACATTTTATCTTTGCGATATAATAATAAAACAACAAATAGTCCTAATAGTGCTGATACTTACCATCCAGTTTAACTTAATCAGTTTTGTCCATAATTAATATTGAAATAGCATTTTTGTAAGCAAAAAAGATGCACACCCTTTACATTACAAGTACAGGAAGCCATTAAGACCAACAGACAGATTTTTTTTGTCTTATTGATCTAGTAATATTTTTAATACTTTTTATATATAGTATATTTACAAAATGGTGTTAATTAATGAATGTTAATTTCCTTGTTACGTGTAATTTTCTCTTTTTAGTATACTCGCTCAATATTAAATATAAAAAAACACTACACATAGATCTAAATGTATAATTTGATTCTTTGTGCAATATAATAACGAACTATGCTTTTATGGATTTTTTACTATTTACTAATCTATCTATGTCGAACTTGATCAATTAGCAATCATAGCAATATTGATAGCATTTAGCACACAGCTTTACTTCAGACGCTTACGGATTCAATTCCTTGCACAACGCAATCATTTGATTCATTAATATGATTTTTGTATTATTGTGGTTGTTTTCTATGTGTAATATGTATTGAAAGTCTGACAATGACAAGAAAATATAAAAAAATATATTGAAATCTTTCTATCAGTTTTCTAGTTCCCATAACAAGCTCTGCTTAGTTTGGGCTAAACGGCGCTGTGTAAGTAGTCCAAGTTTATTATTATTATATCTGAATAACCATCGTATATTAGGTCTAAATGATAGATAATATTTATACACATAAATAAAATTGGATTGTCTGTTTGTAATCTCAAAATAACCGCATTTTACTACATGCATATGAATATAAATACGGTACATATACCAAAATAATATTTTTACACTTTGTCAGTCTGTCTGTTTGATCCGGCTAATCTGTGAAATGGCTGGACCGATTTTGACGGGTCTTTTTTGGCAGGTAGCTGATATGATAAGGAGTAACTTAGGCTACTTTTATTTTAGAAAAATAAAGTCAAATTCCACGCGGACGACGTCGCGGGTACAAATAGTAGTAAATAAAATTATAAATATGTTACTTAAGACATAAAAGATTTTGTATATTTTATGTAATTTTGTGCCGCGGTTACAGACTATTCTTCTTTTACATATACTAAAAACATCAGTCATAATAACTACGTATGAATTATTTGCACGTGTCAGTTACCAAGCTCATATAGAGATCGTAACTACAACTGTCTAATCGGTTAAGGTCCGGCCGCTCAGAATTTGCGTTTCTGACAGATCGGGATCAAATGGGTGATGTAACTTTGAACTGACGGAGGTACATAGTTTTCAACCAACCACATAAAACTACGCTGTTCTAAGGTTATGTGGTCACATGACTACAAAAACAGTTGACATAACATTGAAATAGCGCAGTATGATGTGGTTTGACTTTTAAAAACTATTGTATTTAGAATAGCCTAAAATTAAGACCCGGTTTATAATATAAATAATGTAAAATTATTATTATTGTAAGTTGGAATAATATAATAATTAATTTATTATATTAAAAATAAATTTTTAATTTTATCACTCGTTAATGAGGCAAATAAAAGATATTTAATATTTTGCCGTAAATTGTACATCAATTCAAAATTACATCGCCCATTCGATCCCGACCTGTCCGAAACGTAAACACTGTGCAAGCGGACTGTTGGCATAACATATACCTCCAGATGACTATAGTAGTAGTACTATATTGCTATAATATGTAACATAATATTTCTAGAGGTAATACACACGAAGGCGGAAGCCCCCACACTAAGTTTTCTCTGCACTCCGGGAGACTATTGAGTATTTACTTACACATCGTTGCATACTTATTCACTAACGTCCGCACTCGCTTGGTTCTGGTTTTGTAATAGAAAATACTGACATATAAGTAGTATAATATTATAATATATAGACCGATGACCGCAGAAGTCTAGTGCTTTCATATACCGCCTTACTTCCGATGTTTGCGAGTTCGATTCATCCTAACGTTCATTAGTAGTCATAAGTATGACTGTTTGTACTGGCATAGTTAAAATAATGTTACTTATCTAGCACTTGTTGATCTGGTTGTTTGCCATGTATCATTATTACTAACATTTTAGATACAGATGTATGATATGAGTCTGTATATTGTAGTACCTATGGATTTATTCCTTTGTTTTAATGAGTTATTAAGTAATATTAGATATTGTTTTGATTCACATACTAAGAAATTTGATAACCGAAGTACATAATATTTAGTGTTGATATGCTATTTACGAATATCCAACATATATATACTGTTATTTATGTTCTACCGCACCAACTGAACTGAGAAAATCGAGTTGGTAACTTACCGGAAATAAAAGACCGGAAGTGTAAGGACGTCGTCGGATGTCCTGTCTCCCCTTTTACCCTCTTTGTCCCTTCCACCCCTGCATCCCTCCAATTCGTATCCGGTCAGGGACTTCCTCTCCTAACTTTTGACGACATTATCATGGAAATAAAATACACAAGTAACTGCGGCCGTAACAAGCTCTATATAGTAGTATATAAGTATATGTATCTACAAATAACAGCACATTTTAGCACATATACAAAGATTCGATTATTAAAAATAATCGATTACTATTCAATAGAAAATATAATTTTCTCAGAGATTTTAATATTTCAACAAATCGATTATTTAATAATCTTTTTTATATAAGGATTATTCGTTTTTCATTTTTATATCCAAGTGCCCAAAAAAATAAGATAAAGTGGTAGTTTAAAAAAAAAGTAAAACATTGAATTCTGACAAAAATGATCTATTACTAATCGACTTTTTTTTACAGAATGTCACATCTCTACACAATCAACGAGCCCGATCGATCGAGATGTTCTCGCTTTTCATGAAGCCGACTGACTAAACTGGAATCATGACGTGCAAATGTGTAAGGACAACAGATTCATAAGTGCACTTCGCGTGTAAATTTTGCCACAAAAACTCTTTGTAAAGTCAGTACATAACTACAGACAGTATTGTAGTTTATACATATATTTTGGTGACGAAGAGAGTTTACTATTAATGTTATTAGTGTAGCTATTAATCTAACATACAGATGAGATACTATAGGTTTAACAGTGGATAATCGAAGCTGTATTTTCTACACGTATTAATTTGTTCATATTATTTATCTTTTGAATATGTTTTCTACTTTAATAATTACGTTAAATTCTAATACTCGTTTAACATTTTTAATGTCAGTTAAAGATGTAAGATCACAGAGGTAATAACGATAATCAATCATAATCGATATATATTACGATTGAAATTCATTATTAGCTCTGACATTAAAAGTAAAACTGTTAAACAAATATGAGAATTTAACATAATTATAAAAAATAGAAAATGAATCTACATATAAACAACTTAATGCTTATTTCACATTTTTATTATGTTAAATTGTTCCTCTTAACATACTGTGCTACGTAACAATAAAGTGCAAAACTAGCTCACATTCAAACGTGGATGTGTAACATAAGAATAATCCGCATATCGGAGTGACATCAGCCGCCGGAGAGCGGTTATATTGCTTGCTTCAAGTGGTGCAGTAATCTGACTCTCAGAGCCATTTGTGAAAAATTCTAACGCGTGCACATTTGGCATTCTGTTAATAATGTAAGTAGGCAGTATATAGGTACAATTATAGTCTGTTAAAATTTAATACTACATATAAAGTGTCAGTTGTAGTTTCTATTTCTAAGTTTGGAGGACTTTTAAATCATACGTTTGTTTATATCCTTGTTATTCACATAATATTACATATATCTAATACAGTAATTTATGAATATCCACAGATTAATCTGCCTTTTCTTTGATAAAATAACTTATTACGAGGTAACAAGTGATGTTTTGCATTAGTAATGGAAATCAGATAAAGTGTAGTAATATGTAATTGAAATGTAGTATCGCAGATAACATAATATGGTAGTATCCAGGAGAACTGCTCAATTTTCATTAACCAGTTAGGTTACATAACCCCCGTTTTTCTTAACAATATGAATTAAGGCGATAACAAATTAATGTAAAGTATTTTTTGTGAAGAATTTATTGTAAATATTGCTTTTTTTTATACCCTGTATATTAAAAAAATATAGATACATATTGATAGGCATCGGTACATATGTTTAGTTTACATAGGGGATGAAAATACCTAGTCCAATAACTAAATTACTATGATAATCTGTCCAGTTATTATACTAATTTAGTTTTATGTTCCTACTACTTATTATATATCTATAGGAAAGTATTTAAAGTAATCTTAAATTATTTCCTTAAATATTAATGAAAACGAAATAATACTTCCGATGCTCGTTTTTCGACGCAACGGTGCTATTCTATGAAGGCCAATATCACTCACAGTATTAAATTTAAGAGTGATATATAAGTACGAACGTCGTTCCGGTAATAGTGGATGACTAATCTAGCAAAAAATGAAATACTTAAGTCCATATAAATAAAGAGCAAGTCAAGTCCACCATACGAGTATGAAGATCAATGCAAAAGTACATTTCAATGAGATCATTCAACTCCGTATCGGTGTCGATAACAAGACCCCATACTGTCTGAAACCGATTTAGCATGAAAACATTTTGAGCGATGCTCAGGTTTGGCATAAGGTTTTTCTTATTAAGAAATCCTTTATTATCTGTCTGCAATTTGATACTTGATCGGCAGCTGGCGCCTACCGCTTCCGTAGAATGGCTGCGCATTCGATTCCAGTTGCGGAATTCGATATTTTGTTGATGGGCCGATATTTGGACGTATCTGAGGAAGGTGATCTTGTCTCGTGCGCCGCTATTCTGTAACTTTATAGGGTTTTGTGGTGTCGGAACAATAGAGTGCTGTCAAGATAATAGACAGCTTTAGATTGTCATCAATTATCATTAATGTTAATCGTTTATCTCTTTTGTGTATAATAATGCAGATGCTCTGATGGAGCTTGCACTTTTATACATACCACTGCTTTGCGATTCATAATGTATGTATTTGAAATAAAATCAATACATATTGAAAATTTCAATAAAGTCTACTTCAGTATATTTTGTATACAAAGTTAATAATAATTGTCTGTAGTTTATATACAGAATGTTGTAAATTTGCTTGTTTATATTGTAATAGATTAATTTATATTACTCATAAAGCCTGATACTTCCTAGAACTCACACGTCATGCATATTTATACAAAATAAAATGAAATAATAGCTACAATACCTTTACTAGATTTTAGCTTAGCCTCCGACATTATTATAGTTATTACCCGCTTTGGAATAAACCTAATACCTACATAAATGTTTAACTTGAATTTTAATTAAATAGCCATATCTATAACATTACAGCTAGATTCATAGACAAACTTTCTATTCTTAATTATTATTTAGAAAAAAAATATTAAAGTTTTATAATAAGATATCAAAGTATAATATGGAGTTAGCTTTACATAAATATTAATACAAAGACTTCACTGATGTCAGTAAATAAATGTACTACATGAATAAATGTTTTTATAAATTTGTATTTAATCCGGTCCGGTCAGTAATAAAAAACATAGAATATAGTCAAATTACTGAATATGTGGTATGTGTATTATACTACAATATGTATATATACTATTGTATTATTAAAAAGATTAAACAGGGTTTGTTCTTTTTTTCCATATTTTGAGATATTGGATAATAGATTTAAATTTCAAATAAGTGCATATGAAATAATATTAATCTCATATTATAATAAAAACATCTCATAATAAAAACTCATATTAATCCATACACGTGTCTATTAATTGCATAATACTGAAAAAATATATCGCAGTAGTAGGTAAATTAATCAACTTTGCATGTAGGTATAGCAACAATGTAATTGTTGCTCCAAATAATCTGTACATACTAGGTCAGGAGTGCAAAAAAATATATTGTTTTATAATTATTTCAGTGTTGCGTAATTCCAACAGACAAAAATGGTTTCGTTTGTAATTTTTTTAATGTAACATTTTTTGCTTTAACGGAATGTAATTGTGATGGGTTGAAAAAATCGATTTTTTTTTTTTCATAAATTCCTCCCTTATCATGTCTAGAATACGGTAGTAAAGCGATTTTAGAAAATAAAAGATCTGAAAGAGCGGTACAGTTGGCAGTTAGAGACTAGGTCAGGGCCTCCCTTTTTCTTCGGGCTGTTAAAAAGGATAAAACCAATAAAGGAATAGCAAAAAAAAAGTGTTTTATAATTACCTATAATTATTTCAGTTCTTCTGTTGTCGTAATTCAAACCGGT
Organism: Achroia grisella; assembly: GCF_030625045.1. Taxonomy (NCBI): domain Eukaryota; kingdom Metazoa; phylum Arthropoda; class Insecta; order Lepidoptera; family Pyralidae; genus Achroia; species Achroia grisella. The sequence goes on along the minus strand of NW_026712606.1, from coordinate 976,891 downwards.
TTTCGAACAGACAAAAATGGTTTCGTTTGTAATTTTTTCTTCATTCTGTAAGCAGTTTTAATGAAGGTTTTCAAGGTTTTTAAAAGTTATGTCGATTATGGGATGCCCTGTTGGTCGTGAATAAATGAAAAGCATACGCTCTGATGATGTCGTTAAACAAGCCAGGATTGACTGAGCTTCTGCTTTAAAAGAGTTTCACGAGGAAGAGGAAGGAATACTCTATGGACCAGGCATCGCCGATTGAGAGTAAGTTGATATTTTAATAGTTTTTAACGGACTTGAAACTTTAAACGCGTTTTTCTCAAAACTGTGTTTTTCAAACTTTCCTCCATTGTATCTCAGAAACGGCTGGACCGAATTACAATTTACAGGACACTCAATATATGTAAACGCATGGAATGAACTATTATCAATCGAAAATTTTCAAAACTGTTTTTTTATAGCAAAAAACAAAACAAAAAACGCCTTTTGGTCTATCAAAAATCCAATTTTTTTTATATTCATTTGATTATAGATTCCGTGCTTTTAAGCCTACAAATTAAAACGCTAAGCCGATCAGCTATCTTTTTTTCGAGGCGGGGGTGTTCAAAATTTTTAGCTGAAATTTTATATTTATACTGTCCAAATATGTGTTAATAAATGATAAAAAACTTGAAGCTCTAAATATTTACTGGTCGACCTAAAATATCCCTAAAAAACAGGCCGTCACATAGGAAGACCCCCTTAAAACAGTTACAATGGAGAAGGAAGGATAATGTCACATTTTGGTGAAAGCTCTATCTAAAAAATATTCTACGACTTGCTTCAAGTTGGAAATTTGGAATTGATACTAGCCTGTTAGAGTATTAATTTGCACCACAACTGTAAGCAAATAATACATGAAGTAGTCCTAGGTCACACATTCGAGTTAGTCATATATTTACTATTACAATAGGTAAAAAAGCTAGTAATTAATTATGTTATGAAAACTATCATCATGATTGCACATGCACCTGCACCATTGCACCCTTGTATATCTCTAATTTGTTACCTATTTGTATGTAGTACAATATATATATATATATATATTGTACTACATACAACGGTGGCAAATATGCATTGATTGTATCTTTAATTCAAATATATTAGTTACGTTACTATATTAAATATACTAATATAGTTTTAACTAACAAAAAACGACCGTAATATACTTATACCAATTTGTTACGAAGTGAGACTTTCCAGAAAAGTAGGTACAAGTATCTATAATTATTGCACTCGTAAAAATTAACTAAATTTGAAAAACTAACTTGACGAATTACATAGTTCATTTTTCTTTTTACATGTAAACTGGAAAATAATACTATCTAACTCCTTATATTTATGTAAACAATAGTAAGTTTACTTATGTATTTTAGTAATGTACATGTATTTTATTTTATTTATTTATTTAGGCATGTTTTATTTATGTCTGCCTTTAGTATTTGTAAGTGTATGTATTTTGTGCATACCTTACGCAACATATCTTTTCACTAAGTGTGTGTAAACCATAAGGCCGCCTTTTGTTTAGCAGATTTATGTAAAGTTTTTTTTATAGTACATACGTTTCTCTGCTCAATAAATAGTTATATTACTATTATTAAATATATTTCGTGATTATTATACTTTTAAAATTATAATAATCACGAAATATACCTCTAATGCGAAACTTCTTTAATGTTACTCGTTTTATTGATGTTGTTTGAAGTGATTATTGATTTAAAGACTATTATGACAAAGGCTGAAGTGTGGTGGTGTGTATACTGTGTAGTTAGACCTAGCGGCGCACGCGCCCTACATGCATAATGTGCGGTGTTACGGCGCGTTACGTGCGCGCGCGCCGTTATGCAAGCCGCGCGGAACCGGCGGCGGCGCGGCGTGAGAAGCCGCACAACACCTGTAATACACGTTGGCCAACTTACGGGAACAGATACAGCAAGCGGAAAAACTCATGGGACTTAGAATCTAGGTGAGTTTCGTTCCGCAGAGACTATCTATATTATGATTATATTAATACGTGAAGCAAACACTTTATACCTCTTTTTACGAAAATTGCACGAAGTACACTCCTCGGGAGTATGACACAGACTTTTAGTTTATATAGAGAAGGAGTGCAGTGCTATTATATTTTTATATTATACTATAAAAACACATTAAATCAACAAAGAAAAACATTATACACAGTACCTTGTATTTGACACACATACGCATAGAAGACAATAGAGCCTTAATAATGTTCAAACTTATAATTTAAATTAATTATGATCTAATTTCGATCATTAGGCGACCACTATTGGATAGTAATAGATGCTTCATATTTTTTTAAATAAATGTAATACATTTAATAACTATTAATTTATTATAACAGCAAATTATATAAACTCATTACCCGCGAATTCGTCTGCATTTTTAAATAATTAGCCCATATACAAACGTCATGTATGTAATACAATTCATCTGTTCATTAAGATCCGTTTAGGCGTTTAGTTGTAAAAATACATAGACACGACTTCGTAGTTATAATATTAGTACCGATGTCATATAATAATATGTGAACTTTTCATTAAGAACTTAAAAACCCAATATAGATAAGAATTAAATAAGTACTACATGTTTATAGTAACACAAAATAATTTCAATAATCCATTGACATAGGAACAGGTAATTGAATGGCAACGCAGCAACAATAACACAAAATATATCTACAGCTGCAATGTTAAATTGTACACAGCATTAATGCAACCAGACGCCGAAAAAACCGAACTACAAGACGCGTTTGTTGAGCAAACATGTGCGGCTCAGTTCCTTAAAAAACGACGAACTGAAAAAAGCAATGAAAAAAGTCACTCGAACGCTGAAGCTTGCTCGACTGACAGGAAATATGATATTTTATTTTGGGCGTGGGATCAAACCCGGTCGATAATTTGTGTTCCGAATAGAACATCACAGGCAACGGTGAAATTAAATTGTTAAATACGTTCTGTTATTAATAAGGAAGGGAACGCTCTTCATTATGTAGAATACCTTTGAACGTTATTTTCTTATGGAGCCCGATGACGGTAATCAAAAATAATCCCTGTTAAAAGAGTATTGGAATGTTCCGATGATCTATGAGATATTTCTATGTTTTAAACTTAGATCGTTGGATAGTGTGATGTGTGAATTTTATCTTCCTATTTTTCAGAATTTTGTCAACAACTGTGCCTGAACAATCTACCTACTGATTCCACGTTTTAATAAAGAGAAAATATATATCCATCATTGTAATGTGAACTCTCTTTAGAAACAGCCATACAACTGTCGAAGTGAAGATAGGGAGTGGTCGCAACAATAACACCGAGAAGAATCAATATCAATCAGAATCAATCAACACCCGGAAGCCGTTGGAGCGACTGATTGTCCGTTTTGATCAGTGGTGTGGAGAACATATACCTATCGTAGCTAAAATCTATATGGACTGACTAAATGGCGCCAGTAATTTCGACAGTCATTGCTACACGAGTATAAATAACAATTATTGCATTTCGCTTTTATCTAATTCGTATTTGATAATCAATATTTAGATAAAGTGATAAATTCTGTAAAATTTACAATTGTAAGATACTGGAACCTAAACTAAGAATGTCAATATCTACACTGTTACATTGCCAGATATTGGCACTTGTTGTTTAGCAACAATAAATGATAACGGCTCATCACTTAGTAATGTTTCTTTTATTTTTATAACATATATCTCGATGCAGTTAATTGCATGTATCATACACGACATATACTTAAAAATTATACTATATGTAGTTATTCTTAACTTTAACTTCAAAGTCGATTTAATAAAATATTTAATTCAGAGTTAATACTGTATGTTAAACGTGCGAAGTACATATTAAATATCAGTCCATCTCGATGAATTGAAAGAGTCACTAGAGCGTACGATCGCTAATATTATAAATCGCGCAGATTATATAACGCCATTACTGGCGCATAATCTAAAACCGACCATTATTATAGCCTGATGAAGACAAGGCTAGTGTCTAGCGTCCAACTTATCCCAGTCGAGGCAGGTCATCTCGAAAGATAGACACCGAAGTAACGCATCGCGTCCACCCCGCCCACCGAATCCCTCTCACCAGTCACGCTTGATGAGGTCAAAACGCTAGTTAAACAACTACCTATCAAAAAATCACCCGGCTCAGACGGCATATCGAATAGATTAGTCAAAAGTCTGCCATCCCAACTTTTGTTCTTAATTTTTAACGCGGCGCTGTCCAACATATTTCCAGACAGCTGGAAAGAAGCCGTGGTCATTGGCATCCCCAAGCCCGGTAAAAATAGATTAACAAAATATACTGCTCATCAATGAGCAGTTTTATTATTTCAATATCATCAAAAACTGTAAAAGTCCCCCAAAGGCGGTACAGGCGTCCTATTTTTCGATGTGGCTAAGGCTAAAGTTTCATCAACATTAATTACGTATTCATATATAACGGAGCGTTATCCGACCCGCAATAATACGAGCCGGCGTCCCTCAGGGCGCCGTCTCTCTCCGAATCTACTCGTTGTACACCAACGACATCCCCAAATTCTCCGACTTAAAAGTCGAAATATCGTGATGATGAAGTCAATGATGGACGGCTTCACTGTCGTAACGATATATCGTCGGTTTCGAAAAAAGTGCAGCAGTGTACGGTATATTCGACTCTATGAATCACCGAACTATTCGGCCAAAACATCCCGTGGGTTTCGAAAACGAAATATCTCGGCGTCACCCTAGATAGGAAACTAACGTTTCGTCCTCACATCAAGCGTGTCCGCGACCGAGCCGCCTTTATACTAGGGCGTTAACAAGCACAGTAAAATGTCGCTTCGCAACAAGCTGACATTATACAAGGCTTGCATCCGTCCCATCATGACCTACGCTAGTCCCGTATTCGCCCACATACCCTACTGCTTAATCAACAGACTACAGGTCATTCAGAATAGGTTTCTGCGTCGAGCCACCGGTGCGCCGTGGTTCGTTCGTAGCGTAGATCTCCACCGCGATCTTAATCTGCCCTCCATCAAGCAGTTTATGAAGGAAGCGTCTCGACGCTAAACCCACCCTAATCCGCTTATAGTCAGTGCGGTCGAACAAATACGCGACAACGTCGCCCGAGGCACGTTTACCATAACGGCAGGTAACCTCCCCACGCCCAGTTGACACACACACACGACACCGTATTAATAATAACAATATCGCGCATTCAACCGGGCGCCTGCGCGCGCCCGGGCGCTCCACTAGATCCCCGTCCCAAACGGGGATCGAAATTACGACGGCCTGAGCCGAGGTTCGAACCCCTAGTGGTGCCCTCAGACTAAAGTCGTATCCGTCGGGCAGGAGTTGGCCTTCAGCCGCTCCATAAGTCCTTCCGCGGGTTTGGAGTGCCATCTGCACTCGCCCCATAACGTCCGGTGAAGCTGTAAAGGCCAGCTACGGCCAACAGCAGTAGAGTAGTCCGAAAAAAAAAAAAAATGAATTGAAAGAGTCAAGCTAATATTATATTTAATTATTTTGTTAATTTGTCGTATTAAGATAACAATATTAAAGAAAATAATATCAATAGATTAACAAAATACTTGAGATTTATTATTTAATACATCAAACTGTAAACGTAGCAACTATTTCAACAACATTAATTACGTATTCATATATAACTGTAATTATGAATAAATGAATGAATAGAATAAATTGAATGTGATGGTGATGATGATAGCAATGATGGAAACTGTCGCATATATCCAATTTCGAGGACGTGACGGTATATGAAGTCCCTGGTACCGAGTAGCCCTCATAGCCGTTTTATAGGGCCAAAATTTCTAGCCTCTGCAAACACCAAAACATAGCAACAAATTTACATAGGTCTACGCAGTTGACATATTAATAATAATAAAGTACACGGCGCCTTCTAGCCCTAAGGCAAGCCGATCTTCTATTATGGACACTAGACTACTACTAACTTAGTTAATAGAACCTTTTTATTTTGTAAGAATATTAATATCCATAGATAACACCCATTATACTCATGATTACAAATGTTTGCTTCGTGTGAGGAATCGAAACCACCACCGTTAGAAGTAAAGCGGTGTGCTAAACCGCTAGAACATCGAGTAACGAGGTACACGGCCATATGCACCACCAATACATTAAACGTTAAAAAGAAAACCTTTCAAATAAAAATAAAAATATATAATCTGAATAATATGTATAAAATTAAATTGAGAACTTTCACAGAAACATGCATGATATTTTGGTTAGGCTTGACAGGTTTCAAAACGGTTACACCGCGTTGTAATAAAAATACAATATTAAATGGGAACATGCACTAATAACGTGAAGGGATGCTGAGTGGTCCTTATATGATTATACGGTACATAAGACGGTGTCGTTGAGCCTATAAAATCGCCTAAAGTGTAAACACACGTAAAGATCGCGGCGCACGCACTCGTAAAATCTATTTCTCGCGTCATTGCGGGCGGCTAGTATGCAGACGTTAACAGTGGTGACAATCAACGCTATTTAAAAAGCATAACTGAAACTCCTATGGAATTTTTATTTCATTTCAGATGGTCGTTGTCTAATTGAATAAATATTATACTGAGGTTCGTTGAGTTAATAATAGTTAGTTCGTTGAATAAACATAAAAAATATCTACCGTATAATGTTAACTTGTACGTCTTCTTTTGAAATCTTCTATTCTATATATTCAAATATCCTATATGTTCATAAAAATCTTGACTTATTTCCAAAAAACAGCAATATTCATAATATTAATACTAGATTTAATTTAAAAAAAATTAAATTTACTGTCCCCAAGTATCGTTTAGAAAAAGTCAATAGGTCTTTTATGGGAATAGGTATAAAAATTTACAATAAGATACAAAGGATATATTGGAATTACCCTTAAATAAATTAAAACATCTGTTAAATCATATTTACTGAGCAAAGCCTATTACTCACTAAACGATTACATGAATGACATGCGGTTGCAACAATTTATATTAGACATAGACACCTATATAAATACCTATATATTGTAAATAATTAAATAAAAAAAAAGTAATTCAATTGAGTTCCTTGCCAGTTCTTCTCAATTGGATCTATATACCGAACTGGACGGTAGGGAAAAAAATATAATCTAAAAACTTGATGTTCATTAGCGGCAAAAATACATGAATTTTTAATTTTGAAAGATAATCATTAGTAAAGTGAATAAATCGTTAACAATGCCTTTTAGTAATTTCAATGAATTACTAAATATGGATTTAATTATGATAGTGTATAAAAAGATGCTGCATCAGAGTTAGTTTCTATAGTAGAAAACGAATAATAAGACTAATAAAATCTTTTAAAATAATAATTATATACAGCATCAAACATCTCTAAAACGCACATTACTTCACGGGTAATTCATCAAAGTCAGTTGCATCAGTTACCATCAGGCTCGGGGACAAAGACAGTGAGTCATCAACAAGATTATTAGAACGAATGTTGCACATGCGCACACGCATGACGTTCCATCTTGATTACTATTCTAAGAGATCAAGATTTTTCTCATTCACAATAATTTCATGGTGATGTAATTAAAATAAAATGTGAACTATGTTTGTTCTTAGATTGATCAATTTTAGAGTTAAAGTAAAATAAAGTAGTATAAGTTAAAATATTAATAATTATATATGCATATTACAGTTTTAGTTTTATGAATGTTTAACTCGGCCGCATACCCTTTATGATTAATAATTATAACCCTGTAGAGAGAGAGCCTATCTTAATAATATTATATACTTCAAAATCTAGAATAATTTAAATTATGTGTGTTAATGTAAAATATAAAAACGGTAAACACTCGTCAGTTCTACTAATTATAATTCGATGAAAACTATATGTGATAAAATGATATTTCAAGTAATTATAGATACTATTTTGTTTAAGTTTACCTGAAATGATTGAAGTGAGTTATCATGATATACGAATAATGATGACTCAACAAAACATTATTTTAATAATACATAAAATAAAATAAAAAATTGTACAATATTATAATATCAGTTTATTAATATGTTGGTTTTAAATTGAAATAGATGTAGTAAATTTTGAGTGTTATTTATATATTTTTTTAATATAAGCAGTTATTTATTTACTATAAATAACTGGGCTATCAATAGAAATGCCGGATATTAAAATATTTTGTTTCTTATTATTTTAATTAAACATAATCCGGAAAAAGGGAAGTCACAAACAATCATTCGTATATTACTTTTAAAGCGATAACATAAGTTATCTTAAGGTCAAGTATAAATATATATACAACAGAAAACAAAACAGTTTGCTGGCAAAAAAATAACAAATTGTTTTATATATTACTTATACTTTTATCACGAACCTTTACTCATCTTCATCTATAAATTGAGGGATATAATTACGAAATTTTACTCTCTCGGGCACCACAAAATATTTTATGACATTGTCCCGTTTATGGCCTACAGCTATTTGAAGTCCTACGAATGCATCAGTCGTAGGAGTTAAGTTGCGTCGTGGAGTAGCGCGTATGGATATCTTCGCCACAAGACCTGGCGCTAACAGAAATCTTGTGCGAGGTGAGCAAAGCCATTTAGCTCCATAGCGCGCTGTATCATCCAGTAAACCACAGCACCGGATATAGATAGAGCGTGAACAATTGTTCCATACCCTAGAAAATATCATACGTTTAATTAGTCAATATACATTTTACATAGGATAGACATACAGGAGTTGTACTCCTGAATTTTCATTTTAACCTCGCGAAATAATATCTCCATACTCTCATTTTTTGACTACGTAACTACTTCAATCATGATATAGGGAGGTCGTAATCTTTACACATATATCCTAAATTTTTACAAACTACTAATTGACAAATTAAATGTATATAAAATAAGATCTTCTCTTAATTATTTAAAAAAAGATATATTCACTTCTGTTTGCGGTATTTTTCACTGTATTTCGATCGTTAGCACAATCTGTGCCATATATTTACATATATAGCCAGGTTTATAAATAAAATATTTGCACCTTTCAAATAAAGTAGTGCGCAATCATATCATATCTCTAACATTCAAATACATTTACAAATACTGGTCTAGGCAATGTATTCACAAACGGAAACCATCTTGGACTTCCTATTCTATGTCGGAAAGCGGAAACACATATCGATGCCGGAACTTCCGGACTGTAATTCCGGTGGATAGCTGTTCATCTTAGTATTCTATTTGTAACTGGTTCTATTATAAGCTAGAATTATTATAGAACAGTTAACAATCCATTGATCGTCAATAGCTTTAATTATTAAAATGGAGACTAGTAGCCTAGTAGACTACTACAATAACAAGCTTCTAGCTATGATCCTCAATGTAAGCTTTATGAATTCAGAAACAATAATATTTACATTTAGTTTGAACCTCGATTTTGCATTGCCCTATATCACACATAGATATTAATTTGTACAAAGCTAACGTTGTTTTGTTTTAATTTGTAGAGATTTCATCAAATATATAATATGTATGTAGCTGTGTATAGTGGCTGAGAATAAATACGAAGTACTAATAAATGTCTTTCTCTTAAATGAGAACTGTCGTGTGCATATCAATGAGACTTTGATGATGAATAAATTAATAGAGTAGTAGATACCTATTGCGTCTCCTAAGTTCATAGAACGAAAATAAAACGAACGTTTGAATGAACATTATTTTGGTGTTTCAAATGAGTAGGAAAATAACAAAAACTTGGGTGATAGGTCATCGTGATTATTTTCATAATGTTATGTTTATTAACAAATACCAAGTTTTATATCATCTCTATAATATGATAGTTGATAATAATACCTATTAAGTCTTCTCCTATTTGCATATTACGCAGAATTTAATAAACAGTACTAACCATAATTTATTAGTAATCGCTGTTTCATTGATTTCAAAACGTAATTGTTCAGGAAACCATGTAATTTTTAAATCGTGTAGTAGCTTCGATTTGACTGGTTTTTTCGATGATATACCCTCGGTGGTAATGGCTTGTAGGTTAATTGTTGGCACCAGTATATCCAGCAGTAATTCGGCTAATGGAACCTATTTAAATGTGATTAATTAAATAATAACGAAGTTTAGTTCGTACTGTAACTAAACTTCGTTATTATTTAACTTAGTTCATCTTAGGACGATTTACGATTAATCCAAACCTTTATATTCGGTCTCGCCTAATTTATCACCAGTGGTAAATATTAAGAATATGCATGTAATGGCATGTGCCCATTTTTGGATATTATAAGTTGCAACAATGTAAGTGCCATCAACCTTTGACATTGATACATTAGTCATTTATTTATTAATCTGTAGACCTTGTTCGCAATAAATATACTTATCTAAGAATTATGCAGTATTTCATTTGTAATATAAAAAATGAACCCTTTGGGAAATATAAGATCCGTCAAAAATAAAAATAAAATATTGATTACTGCACTATTACATTAAGAACATGCCATTATGTACTAAACACAACATTAAGATAATGCCATATTGCCATATTTGTTATCGTCTATATCTATACAGTTCTACTTTGTAAATCAGGAAATTGGGTTATTTTCTATTACTTAATAAGGATATGTATTATTTTCTGCTTGCCTGTTCTGGTACATTCGTGGATTACAACATATTAATAGCGGAAGAGAACATTGTGGCTCCTCCGTTGTAACTTGCGTCAGAGTTGTTGACATCGTACAAATTCAAATTTTCACTTTTTAATAGTAAAAAATCAATTACAAATAATGTAAATTACAAAAATAATTACGGATTATTTACTCAGTGATGTCTGTCTACATTTTGACATTTATAGGACAATACACTAGACATAGAATGAGAAAAAATAATGCTAGGACAGTGTGGTTAACAATCAGATAAAATTTTATTATAGCTACTCAAACACAATTGTAGACAAATGATGATTATCAGAAGTAATCAATTATATTAAAAAAATAAACAATTAGGTCCAATGCATTAAAATTGGAAGACGTGTTGCAAAAACCGACATCGTTGGTTCGTATAGCAATATATAAAATACAAAACAAAGTATTGACTAGTACATAATAGTCAATATGTCTACGATATATATTCTAAGAATAAAAAACTCCGCAACTTATATAATATTAACTTTTCCTACCACATCCAGCTAACAAAAGAATAGGTACTATGTCATATGAAGAAATCTATTACTCAGTTGTCGTACCTATTCATATTAATATAAACGATTTAAGTTACAAAGCAATATGAACACTTGAATTACCCATTACCAATGATGCTATTGATAATGATTAATATTTATAAAAGGTTGATAAAAATCGTGTCAATGAGTATTGTCGTGAAAGCCGAGTACTCGGTTGCAAGACGGCGACGACGCGTGACGGCGGCGTCGGCTCCCGTAGGAGCGGAAGTCTTGCGCGCTTCCGTTGAGCCCACCATCCGGAGATCCGGTCCGTATCACGACTACAGCGACTTGCTTTACTTACCACCCACTGGATACAGAAGTACCTACGTAGTTTGATACATTGTAACGTGTATATAATGTTCAGTATATAACGTTTATAATCTAGGTGAACCAGTTAGTAATGAAGAAAATGAAAGATATTAATTAAAACTCTACATTACTGACATAGAACTGGCCATACAACTAAACTAATCGGGGGTTCTAGGCTTCTCTAGACTAGAGAGACATGGTATTCAATTCAAACTAGTGCAAAGATTCGCAGAATCGCGCCACTAGAACATTATAGTAAAATAAGACGACACATCGCAGTGGACTAGTGTTCAAACATAATCAAATTACCAATAAACTGGTTATAAAATGAAAATAAAGTTTCATAGATAATTCAGTGACTTTTGTCGGTCCGTTTTCTCGGACGGATGTTAAGTCATATTTAAAATTTACAGTATATACGTTTCTTAATAATGGGCTGTAGGGCAGCTGGTAAGTACACCTAAAGGTTATATTTAGCGATTTTGCATGCAGACTCTATGGTATAACCTACTGTTTCCAATATAATCATAGAAAACATCTAACAGGTAAATGTAGACGTTGTATAACGATAATGTTATACAAATAAACTATGATTATATTATCCTTGTAGAGGTAACATGAAACCTTCATGTGAATAATAGCAAAGTTAAAGTTATAATGGATTTCGTTAGGATTTATTTGGTCAGGGGCGTTTAGTAGACTAAACAATGAGATCAGGACGTACCGTGGTTGTGACGCTATCAGACGCCTAATTTCTGAACAACGACATTGATTCAATAGGCGATTTGCTCTACGATACATATAAACAAATCTCCATTTGTTTCAATTTTAGTACACGTAAGTCTTGTTTCATTAATCATGTAAATACTAATTTTACTAATGTTACATGTATGTTTGGAATACAATTTTTGAATATTCACACGTTTTCATATAACTTCAATAGGATTTTTGTTTTCTCTATGTGTACATGCTAAATTAATCTGTGCAACAGTAAGATTTATATATACATATATTAATACTTTACAACTATGTTAAAAAAGAAATATTAAATTAAATGATCATAGTTCTAATATATTTTTGTGTGTATGTAAACGTGTTACGATATTTTTTTTACGCCAATTAATTCAGAACAGATTTGCCCATATTACTTATTTAAAATAGAAAGGTTTTTTCTTGCGTTGATTCTATACCTGCTAATTTTACAACATAATATATATTGTATACTTATGTGGTAAATAGACATAATACTAATAAATTATTCTTATCGTTGCTGTACCGATTCCATTGTATTTATAAGAAATTTAATTTTGTTTAAAATAAAACAAGATACAAGATAGTATTTTATTATTAACTGCATATACATAGTATTTTTAATACTAATGTCGTGTACAAAAATGATTTCTTTCAGTCAGATGCATGGTACCTATAACATAATATGGAGACCACCTCTTACGACATGATATTTTGGTAAGTTTTTGTTTTCTAATTCATCATCATCTGCTTCTTCCTTATCCCATTTATTTGGGGTCGGCGTAATATGTTTTTCGTTTCCATTCATCCCTGTTCGCAGTAATCGCGTTATTTACTTCCATTCTTACCATATCATCTTTCACACAGTCCATCCATCTCTTTTTCGGCCTTCCTCTGCCCTTATAACCATCCACATTCATATGTAACACCTTTCTTAAAATATTATTCTCGTTCCTACGCATTACATGTCCATACCATGATAGACGATTTCTCTTCAACCTCTCTGACACCGGTGCCACTTTCATACTTCACTTTTTTTGGTTATACATACATATTGACCACCAAAAGTAAGTATTTATTATTTGTAAGTTTTATGATAGTAATATTCCCAAGGACTTTTTTCAAAATCAATTTAATAAAGATTTTTATAGATTTACAGTAATAAATGTCACTCAAGATGACTATAGTAACTTTTATATACCCCTCAGCTCTCTACTTTATTGCCTACTTATTGTTTTCGAACACACAATTCGCACAAGTTTATCATGCTCACATAATTTAAGATTACCTGATTTATATGCGGTGCTGTACATACAGTCAGTAAGTTATATTCAAGTGCTTTATCGAATATGACAAAAACAATGACTGTAATCTCATAATATATGATGGATGATACACTTATTATTTAGAAATAAAATATAAAAGTGACTCAATTTACTGATTTCAGACACACCTACTAAATATGCGATAGCTACGTCATACTTACCAAAATTTTAGATAATATAGTGCATTATCATCTCCACTAGATACACGTAGGTACATACTACTTAGTTATTTTCATTAGGTATGATTAATATTTTAATTCGGTTTCTTCTCCGATTTTTACTATTATTGATTTACTTTATTTATATAATACTCGCTTTTGTGTATTTAACAAAGTAGTTATTTTGTGTCAGAATGAAAAATATAGTGTCATCTGATATGAAATTACACTTGATATGTATTAGTAAAAGGGTTTGTTTGTTATACATTTACGTAGTTATATTACTCATTACTATATTTTTAAGAATTAAGGATGTAATTATCTACATAAATAATTGGAAATTGGAAAACCAACTGAGCCGGTCGGAATGTCGGAGGACTTTCCAGCAATGGTGAGAAGAACGTGAACATTCTGAGGGGGCTGAGGAAGCGGGGAAAGGGGAGACGAGGTGAAGTAACGGATGAATGTCCGTGGGAACGGTCGCCACTTCCGCTCTGATCTACTCACGCGCACCTCGATACTCTCAACTATTTCCTTTAAGTAGGGTGACCCTTACAATATGAGGGACGCTGGATGAAAGATAAAAGTAATATAGGCCAATTTTTACCGATGTGACCATACAAAGTGCAGAATTATACAAGAATTTCACGCTGTACCTTCCTATAACAGATATACACCATGGACATCACAGAAAGCGTAGTGACAGCAATAGTGCATTAGGCAATCTCTCAAATATATGTCTAGTGTAGTGTGTATAGTGTCTCCATATACTCTTTTCTCATTATACGCTATTTCATTTGAAGTTTCGTTGAGGATTAAAACTTCGTTCAAAAATATTTTATTAAATTTAACCTCGATTTTGTCCTTATTTTTAAATTTGAGTGCACCAGAATATTTTTGTCCACCCATTTCTACGTTTAATTTATGTTGCATGTGCCCTTGACACAACGTATGATTATAATGTAACTTTTAAATTCGGATATCCGTCAGTTACATTTACCGTTTACGGATATTCTACTCCGGCTAAATACACCTCTAACATCAAAGTATAGTATACGTTGGACAAGTCCGTTGACCGGTGTCGTAAGTCGGGGCTGCGGCGCTTGCACCGGTCTTGTTGTTATCGGCGGAAGCGACGCGACGGAAACGCGCAATCTCAACCAATTGGACGAGCTTGTCACGCTATGCACACATGCCCCTTGCGATTTACTTTCCTAACAATTCTTGCGCATGTTTATAAATAACGAAATTCTTAAAAATAACGATGTTTCCAAAGGTAGCAGTATAAGTAACTTTGTTTATTACTGACATCTAGTTAACCGTTACCCGCGATATCGACTGCGTGGGATTAAACTTTTTTTATTAATATTAATAAAATTTCTAAAATAAAAGTAGACTAAGACTAACTCCTTATAACATTACCTATCTGTGAGTAAAGTTCCGTCTAAATAGATATGGATCTATTAAATTTTATTTAATGTATTATATGTATGAGTTCTATAAAGGTAGAGACTCTACTTTACAAGTAGAAAGCTGTTATATGAAAGAGGATTAATAATGTGGGTAATATTTTATGTGCAATGGTTTTATTTTATGCTTGCATATTTGGGACAATAATACATTCACAAAAAAGCAGATACACATATATAGGATAAGATAAATAACTGTTATAGAATAGTCTTATTTTGATGATATTGTTTCTATAATTTATATCTTAAAGTTAATTTAAAAGGATGGAATTGATTATTTAATTGCAAATAATTTATATTACAATTACTACTTGTATTATTTCTTGTATTATATAACTAATATAAAGATATGCAGTATAATGTAATAATATGTAACTATAATAATCATGATAATGTAAATAGGTATAATACAATACATAATCATAAATAAGAATAGAAAAACTATAATAAATAATAACAAAAAAGCATAGTTCATTGCAATTATTATTTTAACAACTTATTAATGGCACAATATTACTATGTATAGAAAATAATATGCTTTTAAATTTTAGTAATTTTTTTCATTACTGTGTTGTATTGTTGTTGAAGGCCTATCTAAAGATGTATGTGTAGGTAGGTATTCTAGATAATATATCTATGGCTACCTTAAGGATTTGCCTACCACGTCTTCTATGAGTAATAAATCTCAAAGATATTGAAATGAGTATCTGAATTTTTAACTATGACTAAGGAGATAAGCCTCCTATATCACATATTTCCTATTCAGACATATTAGGTACACACGGGGATTTTCATATTATTAGATTTTTAATAATTACATTTACAGCTTACAACGTGGCGAAGTAAACAAAGGGGGAAGAGTTACATGAAGGTGAACATGAACAGCACCACGGCATCGGTTATTACAAAATACAGTGTGCCATTCTTGAAAACTAAGATATCGCGTCTCAATACCCAGTCATTTGGTTTGCTTGTTATAATAAGATAATGAATGCAATCTCAGTCACAAGCGGCATATAATGTCTTAGTCATAAGGAGTGGCAACGCACGAGAGGCTCCTTTAACGACATATTATTAGTAATAAATATTGTACCATATCGCAGTTTTTTGTAGCGTGTTCATCATTCCGATTAATAGTATGTGTACTTGATTCAATTTTTATATTGATATTTTTATTTTTGATAAAATTTCTAAAATCAAGAAAAATTGTTTATTTGTCTATAGGTATATTCTTGGCTACTAAAAGCAGAGGTCTAGTTATAATAAAAAGCAAGAAACTAAGTGAGTAAGTTTTGAGAATTATAATTTAATTAACTAAATTAATTAAATATAAATATCATTGTGATTACCGTACATTAAATAGAGGCTTAGATGGTGATGATTTTTTTGTTTGTATCAAGTGATACATCAAATGAAATAACTTTGTCTTGTTTAAAAACATATATATATGTAGCTTTAGTCATGGACATTATAAAGTTTCGTTTAATGTAAAAATAACTATCTAGTATGATTAAATTTACGTCGTAAAAAATACAGCTGTTATGATTAATATGATATAATTTTTGTGACGTTTTATTATCATATTATAAACGTATAGCACATAATAACGCTTCCTACCTATGTCAAACTTATTCAAATATTTACATTGTAGGTAACATTACAAATATTTGAACAGACATTGACACTGAAACACAATATGTTCTAATATATGGAAGGTAACTTTTCTTATTCGTAGTTATACTTAATCACCAAGCGGAACCGGCAGTCTATAACTGCTTCCATTTTAAATTGAACCCTCTAACTTCCTTTTATACGCCGTATACTAAACGAGAGAAAGGGAAGTAAATGTGGCATGAAGGTTCTTAGAATAATGGTAGTGTCATTCAGCTGACATTGACCTCTGGAGCAGTCGTTGAAGCTACTCTCAGTGAGCATAAATATTCATAACAGTTTTATCTGCATATTAATGATGGTAAAGATGAGAATAAGTTGACGTTGAAATGCATTGACTGTGCTTGTGTACAGAAATAACTAAATGCTAGATGTTTACGCTTTATTTATTCAAGTATTATATAGTTTTAAAACATAGGTGAATATACCTAATTTATACACATTGTAGAACAAATAACATTAAATTGTTAAATTTGTGTACTGTTAATTGGTAAAAAGTTCTGTATGAGTTATATAATAATAAAAACAGCTTCATAATATTTCTGACTCCTTTGTTAAATTGAAAATTATATGAAAAATATTATACCTACAGTTATTTTATTTTAAAAGAAAACGTTATCTTATCATTTATTGGTAGATGAAGGTTTTAACATAGTTAAGGGTCAGTTTGTCATGTATCTGTCTGGTCAGTTGGTCATTTGTCAGATATTTATATAGAAAATATTATTAAATTCTGATTATCTAAAAGTTTTATACATGTATAATGTAATCAGTAGGATCTTCACAAATTGTGTAAGTACTTCTCATGTATAGACATATAATTATACATGTTAGGTGAAGCAAGTTTTTATTACTTCCTTCGCAAATCGAAACAAAAAATTCTCGTCGAGCTAGACAAAGTTCCGTGTGACCTTCACCACTGTCCATCGGTAAAAAGCGGTTGGTCCTCCATACATGAGCAAAAACAACGTGTATAAATAATATGTGATCGGAAAGTCCAGTCCGGAGTCATCTCGTTTGCGGAATAACACTTGCAAAACCGGTCACGCGTGCGACGCCAAATATCAACATGTTTCCTTCCTCGTACAGCACCAAAAGTTTAGCGGCAGGTTCTTCGGCTGTTATAAGAAAACGAATCGATTTGTTATTAACTATACTATATTGGTAAAGTTGTTTGTATTGCTAAATGCGTACAAAACGGTTTGAAATTTTACATCTCTAAACGTTCTTTGTCGCGTCTGCAAAATACATTCTATTTGCGTCCAATGTTTTCTATAAATTAATATAATTATCCGTGAAAACCAAGGGCACAAATAAAAAAGTTTTAAATAGTAAAAAGACTTTTTAACGTTATTTACCAAGCTATCTTTTATGTAATTTTCAGATTTATTTAAATTAATTTACGGCTTTTATGTATACTTACAATTATTTACTACAAGTCGCACAGTTATTGACAGCCACCAAATTTAATAAAGATCATGATCGAAATTTTGTAAAGCTGACATCATTCAATACCCACCGTATTAAGTTTAAGTTTGTTGGTCTTTAGCATTAATATACTTAATTTAAAAGTTACCATACATAATAAAAGTTTAGATGATCTCATCTAACCAACTTAAACTTAACTAAACTTAATTCGGTGAGTATTAAGTAACGTCACACATGTCACAATGTGATTAAAAGTGCTATAGTTCAATTTTTATTTAATACAATATCTATTGTATGGAACTGAGCTTTAGTTCTTTTAGGCTCAATATTAGTGAAGCCACGTTTCAATACTGTCTGATCTTTACAAGTTGTGAATATTACATTGTTCTGATAGGTATTTCACCATGTTTTAATAACTACTAAAAATATTTTTACAAAGCAACAATATTAAATTACCTAATTGATATTTTCCCGGCTATTTTAGTCACAAACAAATGTAAAACACACACACAGCAGCTATAATTAACAGCCACATAAAAAACGCCATAAACAAATATATCTATAACGCAGTACCATATGATTTTTTTTATAATTGCAAGTAAACAGATTTGAGGAAACTTGACAAATACCAATCTCATAAACTAAGATTGATATAATCATATCTAATATTAAAAACATAATAATTGTCCGATATTGACGATCTTAAAACAGAACAGCGGTTTAAAAGAATGTTCTGCCATCCATAGTCGTCATTCTTCCATTATTGAATTATTTCTCTGAATGTTTTCTAAAACTAAAATATATTTAGTACCATATTATACATAGTACTAATTAGACTGAGACTAGATAAAGCTATTTGATAATTCTTTATGGTGTGGTGTGATTTTATATATTGCAATTAATTATTGTATAGTGATTATGATAAATAAACCTATTTTCGGTAGCCGAAAAAATTGAACAACTGCTAAAAAATTTTGAATGCCCAACGTATGCACATAACTTTAGTTGCTTTTCTACTTTCGCAATTAAATAAACATTTCGTATAGATATTCATATTTTATCAGTGACGACGGCTAATACAATGTCGTCGATATGTCCAGAGATGTAAATACCTTATTTACCATAAAATTATTTCCGGGGGAGCTTTATATTCAAAATAACGTCGTGTTACTGTGCTAATGCTGCAACCTAAAAGAAATGAATAGTCGTTAGAACTTACGTGCACTGCTTTACTTGCAACATACTCGTAACATAACACGGTAGCATTTGACAAACATAATGGATGTCTGCGATTGTTTGCTAGCCATTCCTGACTGAAACTCGGGAAGTAAACAGGAGACGGAAGTCATAAGTAACGTACATGCAAAACCGATCGGATTTATCGATTGCCGTCCGGCCAATATGGCGTCGTTTTATTTATCTACCCACCTTCCTGGCGCCTTCGTTCCGCCGGATTGAAGCGCCTCCGCTGTAACCCCTTGCCTCGGTTCCGGTTTCCGGCTTTTTTCATGTCGTAGTAAGTTTCCTCTTCGTTGAGGCTTCATTTGACATCTGACCTCTTAGGCATTCAGTTTTAAAATTTCTCACAAAATTATTTTACTTAACTTACAAAAGCCTTTGTCCTGACAAACTATCAGAGAACAGTCGAATGTCAAGTATTTTTTACCGCGATTTAAAATGACGTTGTGACAAAATAAATTGGTGTTAAATAAGAGGCAGTCTGCTTGTGGACAGACTTTTGGTAATTCGTAATCTACGGAAAACTGTTAGCAAAGATTTCGTTTTATTTTTATTAGCAATATATTCATTGCCTTGCCTTTATTTGAGATCGGCGACTGTTTCCTACCAGCTATTATATCTAAACTAACCCTTATTTTTACACAATACAGTCATCTCTTTTTCAGTTGTCCTCTCCTTTTCCATTATTAGCAATAGATAATAAATTCGTAAAAAGTGTACATTGCGAACAAATCATTGCAGTTTACAATATTTCTCATTCATATAATTTTAAAACGGAACATTAAATTCTATTGGAAAGGTGCAAGTGACTATAAATTGAAATATGCATTGCTAACCAATCGAGAGCCGTAACTCCGGTGTTTCAAAATGTAAGTTTCCTCTGTTACCAAAACATTGCAATTTCTACATTCGCGGTACAACTATGCCCAACTATCATACTTAATTTGTTGACGTGTCCGACCACTTTACATGCAGATTACATACATTCTATTTTACAGACAGGTTATACGATTACGAAGAGCGTCTATGCAACGAAATATATAGTAGGTATCGAGACTACTACAAAGCTGTAGGTATGTAAACCTGACAACGCTATATATTTATTATATAGCATTATCTGTATAACAAATATACCTACTAGATGAAACAAGAAAACTCCTTTAATTTTGCTCTATTGAGTTTTGTAGTCGGTATAGAGTTCTTAGTGTCCTGAATGACAATATAAACGAACATCAATAAAACAAAAATTGAAATAATTTAAATTAATTAACATTACATTAAATATTTTTTTATGTGTCGTATGTGTAAATTCACCAAAATAGCATTTAATTTTATATGCTATGGTACAAAATAGGTGTGGTAATATTAGATGCACTATTACATATATCGGCGCTGGCATCAATCTTTGAAATAAGTTTATAGTTTTAATTATAATTATAATATTTGCTATTACTGTGAAATGTAATTGTAGAATTAATATTTATAGAAACCATTATGATTAAATTGAATTAATAATTTTAGATCCACTATAAGGCACTCAATTGTCTGCCATAATTTATTACAGAAATTAGGGCAGTCAATTGACTGACAACAATATTAGCATAAATGCTAATTATTGTAACAAAAACATGCAATTTAATAACTATCATTCTTAATAGTATTTTAGAGCTCAGCTTGTTATAATTCTCAAGCAATTAGGTAACAACGAAATCCATAATCATAAAGAGTTGTTAAACTGTGAGCGAGTACATGAGCATTCGCTCTGATTGGTCAGCACACTAGCGCCCTCTAGGAGGGGATAAGCAAAGTCTTCTTGTACTCGAACAAGGTTGAGGTGGTGAGTTACTGAGTTACCATCGTACAGAGTTACACAGTTACGGAGTGACTGAGTCACCGTGGAGCCAGGTTTGTACCTGGCTCACATGGCTTTGTAAGTCAAGTCTGCTTAGAAATAATAATAATAGTTAATTAAAAGAGCAACACACAAGTTTCTTGCTCATTCGTCTTGTGATGTATCTGCGTTCCGAATTGGTGGTAGAATCACAAATACAGTAACTATTCAAACGTGCTTACATTAAGTTTGTTTCATTATAATAACCTACGAGTTAAACAATTGGGATATTCTTGACCATGTTGGTCGAGAATAACGCAAGTGACGTCAGAGTACCTAACATAACTATATTTAAAAACCTACATGACTGCATCTGCTACGACATAATAAAATATATATATATGCCTGTTACAATAATTGAAAATATAAAATTTCTTTAAATTAAAATAACGAGGAGTTATTTAGTTCCTAAGTTAAACATAAATATACTAGTTATGTTATAAAATGCATATCAACAATATTTGGCATGGTTCCTAAAATTAGGATGCGTCAGAAATAAATAAGATGTGCGAAACTAGGTAATAGGCATATGAAGTTATCAAAACAAACCATACAGAAATAAAATTTTATAGAATTGTATCTAGACTTTAGCTGTCATTGATCGATCGAAATAATCCATAAGGTTATTTATCGTGTATTCTATAATTAAATCCCAAAAAAATTAATCAGTTATAGAAAGATATTACAGTGATGATATTTTGATTAAATTGAATGTAATTTTATAAGTACGTTCTTACTTTAAGGATTAAATAAATCCTTAAACTAAGTACGTATCATCATCATTATCATATAATATTTTATAGACTTGACACTATAGGTAAGATTTTAACATAAAGATTAAGGTTGTAAAAGGAAACTTTTTTTAGCAAAACCTTAGACGACAATAGACGTATGACAAATATTATAATAGATAATTTTATCATTTCAGTAGTGATGGATATTTTAAGAGATTTGATTATTTCTGAATCAAATCTCTTAATAGCTTCATCTAAACAAAAAGAAAAGAACACATTCATTTTTTACATTGGAATACATAAAGTTTTGCAAGAGACCGCCAATGCGGGGATCTGTCGTAAGCTCATCAGATATCTCGACTTCCTCAATTGCATCGTCGACTATACCGCCCAATTTCTTCAGCCACGTTCGCCACCGCCACCGCCGACTTCCTGCCTCGTGTTACATCAGTCTTTACGGCAGTTTCACTAGTTCTCCAAGCTTGAGCTAGTTTTTTAATTAATGTTATGATAATATTCATAAACTCTATCAGATATGTGTCAATTTAAAGCACAGTACTTATTATAGTAAAATATAGCTCATCGGATGAAAAAAAACTGCCGTGGCCTATAGACGCTAATATACTAAAATAAATTTTTCATCTACTAAACTATATATATACTGTAAAATGAGTAATAATTATGGGCATATAACAATTATAAATTAAATAGCTCTAACAGTTTGAACGCCAATTATTAGTCAATATTATTGCAGCCATTTTCATTATAATTTAAAGTTACAAATAGTACTTGTAAAAAATATAGGTAATTAGAAATAAATATTTACATAGGTGTTCATGTAGTCATTCACAAAAATCAAGCACAGCATAACCTATTGCAGTGGATAACATTAATTGGTCAAAATAAGGCGGTCGGTCACGAGCTCTCATGGGTTGCGCAAACAATTAGTTTCGGCGCATCTTGTATCTTAAGCTGGTTTGTCGGCCTGGTTCGATTCGCTTGTCGCATTACGTCATAGAACGGAGCAGTGGATTGGGTCAGCGGCGCCCGCGCCTTTGTAGCGCCTTATCCACATCACTTACATTATGTCATACAAAGAACGAACGTAACACTAGTTACTGGACTTGGTGGCCCTGTATTGCGAACGAAAAATAATAAAAACAAACCGTAATTATTAATAAACTGTAAAACTTCATTTTGGTATGACATGATAAGATCAGAGTCATAGAGAAATAAATACCAAGGATAACTTCATTCTGACGGGAATTAGAGTACTTAGTAGTATTTTCTTTTGATCTGACTATCATAATATACAGAAACAAGTACAGAAATATAATATTTATAAATGCATGTATACTGGTAGACATAATGTTTACTTACTTTCCTCATTACGGTTTTCGATTTTGACATAAAATTTTGATTGAATAAAGTTTAGACTAATACAGTATTATTTTAGTGCTGTAGAGGGTTTACTACCAATGAATAACTTCTGCTACAAGCAAGCCTGGACAAAGAACTAATAATGACCTCTCTCTGAGGTTGATACAAATTGTGTATTTTTTTTATTTACAAACCGTTTCTTTCCGGCATGGAGGTATTTACTGCGGTAGGTGCCTACGACCTATATAAATACCACTTATGTATCAGTATGCAGGCGCATTGCCAATTACAGTGGAGACCTACTTTCTTACCTTCGAACTTTTACTTCCTGCGGGCCCGGCAAGGCGGCCGGTCGCACCACGCAACGAATTACGAAAGTGGCGCGAAATGCTCGGCCGACATTCGCGCGCTTGCGCCACCTTTCAGGAAGTGCTGTTGCGGCGGGATTACGTACCCAGTTGCGGTGTTGCTGAGCCGCAACACTTGAAAATCCTTGCGGAGCGGGATCGACGCCGCGGCGTGCCGTCGCAGGTCGTGACCTCCGTTACCTCACACTTATCGATAACGTTGTATATCATTTTATGTTACACAATTATTGTGGAACACTGAAGCGATCGTTTGCATTGAGTGGTCACAGAATTCTGTATACGAAATGGAATTACCAATTGTTTAAAACACGGTACCTATTTCCTGTGACATCTCACTTAATTATTATTACGTGATAATAGCGTTAAATATAAAAGGGATCTAACTGTTTTAAAAAAAAAATATGTTATTGCTGAGCAAGAGAGAGAGAGAGCGCCGAGATTTATAAAAAACAACTTGTATATATCTCAATAAATAAGCACATAATATGTTCTACTACAGTTTAATTAATTATAGGGAATAGAACGTTAAGTGCTTTGATAGGAATTTATCAGATTCAGATAAAAGTCCAATTATTTGTCTATTTTTAAATCGGAGTATAAAGATCGTAAGAAAATATCAAAACATTGAATTATAATGAATAATAAATTGCTTTGTTAATCAAGGACATGCGATAGAAAAACCCACATAAATAAATATTGTTGTGTATAGATCTTAGAAATTCAAATTTACATAGTTAACTATTTCATACGTCTATTAGAAAACTAAATTGGGTCTATGATTATAAATCATTACTTGACTTGCAAAATCTTCCATTTTGGCAAAATATATATCAAACGCATTGTCGAGGCACACGTTATGCAATGATTTTTATGTAACTAGAATACTAAATAATGTGACGGTCCTCGAGATAGTAGATAGTAAGTAACCTTCGCCTATATACATGACAGTACGGACATTACAGTGTGTGTTGAGAATGAGGTACCTCTTATGCGGTACCATTCTTAATGACTAAAGTCATCTGTTAGTATAAAATAATTATTAGCAATCTTTAAATTGTAATTTAAAGTTATTTCCATTCATCTCGTGTTTTGTTGTAGGTTAGGTATATCATTATGAAGTTCCAATTACACAAGACGTTACAAAATCGGAAAATAATGAACAAAAACGGTATCAGGGCGAGAAAATTCACATGAGTGTAAATATACCGTTAGTCGAGTCAAGCAACGCGCTAGATGTGTAACCCCATCTTCTAGCACGTAATATACGTAGGTATACGCAACGGTGCACACCCGATCTCGCGCGACCGGTCCTGAAAGTGGGCCATCTCTTTTTGTTCCACCACACTATTCCGTAATTAGAAAGAAGGGTGACTGCACTTGTTTTATGCACAATCAGATTCATTATCAGTATACGAACTTACATTACATTACCAAAGGGTATCGCCATGATATTATTAATTTAATTATTATTTTTCACAACGAAAAACGGAGTTGCATCAACAAATGACTGCAGGTGGATTAAAATTTTACGCTGTAATAAACATCATTTTGCTGAGATCTCTGGTATTTTAAATATTAGATTATCGTTCCCTGATAACACACTGTCGGTAGATGCGTGTTACATTTAACAATTTCTCTGGTAAAAGAGAAAGACGTAATCGTTATTAGTCACTCGTTTTAATATTATTTATCGTGCGTGATTCTTATACGCTATATGGAGGTTTAATGAGAGCTATAGGCAGTGATACGTGTAGGAGCAAGATCAGTAGCGATTCTCATGAGGTGTTAGCCAAGATGGCGGCACGCGGAAGTGTGTGCGACTTCCGCGTTGCCCTGCGCTGCGCGTGCGCTCGACTCGTGACTACCACATGCATTATTGAAAACGTAGACAATTGTTTTTACATTAAATAATAGATTATCCTTATTTGTTTTTAATCTATTTGTAATGAGATTGATATTAACAAGTTATGCAACCAATCGGTAAATGGAACGTTTACCGCATGCGTCAAACATTAAAATTTAATTAGAATTAATTAAGCCCTATTATAACAAATAAAATAAGTTATCATAAATATCAAGAAAACAACAAACAGAATAAAATAAATTCCAGCTATTTACAATCTGTGCTTACCATATAGATTGAACAACCATACTGGCTCCTTATAACAGATTTGGATGTCATTCTGTACTGTACTTCCTGTGCTTATTAGGTATAACCACACTTTATGTTTCTGTTTTTTTTGAGTAGCTGATTGTATCATCTATTACACAGCTATATTTTAGCGTTCCCAAGATCTACAGGCTGTTGGAGCTCCTTAGATTTAAGATGCCTTGCGTCAAGTATTTTCCACTTTTTAAATCTACGAGCTTTTTAGAACTACCACTCTGTTGAATGTTATTTTCGATGCTAAAAGAAACCGAAAAAATGGCTAATCTATGCGATATTCCGTGATAAATAAGTTTAAATAAAATTAATTAGAAGAATTTTAAAGAATTAAAGAATTTATTTAAACCAGAAACTAAGTTACTATGTTATAGCAATAACATGTTAAACGTAAACAACTACATTAGTTTATAAAAACTGTGTTGCAGTTATTTGCGCCCATCTCCAGAGCATTGTATACAATTTCAATAAATAAATGAAAATTACTACTTAAGAACATTTAGAGAACGACAATGTATATATATAAAATAAAACAAATGATACTTATAATTAATTTATGTGCATTAGAGCATGTGTGAGTGTGTATGAGTAAGTGTGTGTGTATGTTTTTTTGTATTGGTGTGCATAACTTTGTGTCAGTTTTATTTGAATATATACAATAAATACAGCAATTAAACTAATTAGATAGCAAGCATTGCGTAAAAAGAATAAGGATATATTGAGAGCAGTCACACTATATCATTGGACAAGCTAATAATGGTAGTTAAACACACTTTTAATATTGAATAACAATATTGACCTTATTTATTTTAAAATAATTCGTGTTAAAACCCGATTAAATATTTTACAAATTAATTTGTGCTTACCTATTACTAACTGTTGTCTTTTTAATTTATTTTTGATTAGTAACTATCCCTACATAAATATAGTGAAATAAGAGGTACATACTCTGTAAGTATAGTCCTATATCTACTCAAATGAGAGTACACACGCCTTACAGATGAAAATACCTAATAGATACGATTGTGTACAGTAAGAGACATGCGACTTACGCCTGGCCACAGCATTTTTAATATTGATTAAAGTAGATAAATTGTTAAAAATAAATATTCCTTATTTGTTTTAGATACACATAATGTATGTATGTACTTAATGACGAAATTTTTATTTGTTAACATACATTGCATTTGTCAGCTTAAAAAAATCATGATTATAGTAGTTTATAAGAAATTATTTGATTATCTATAAGGAAAATATCAATATTTATAGTAAAGTGCATAACATGCGTCTTTTTATTTGTAACTTTATATAGCGGCGTAAACACTATATATACCAAACTAGACGAAATTTATCGTATAATTTATATTTTTGTTGAAGAAAATTTAATGAGAGATGCTTCGTCACTATAATTGAATATTTAATTTAAATAGTATTATTTAATTTAAATTTTAAGTAATAAAAAGTCTGTCCTCTTTTAATTTGGTCGAAATTGTGTATAATTTTATACAATTTAAAAGGGGAGAGACTTTTTACTATCGTGCCAAATTAAAAGAAATGGATAAGTAGTTTCGAAGTTAATCCATGACTCATATGAGGATTGTAGGGAGTTCTTCTACTGCATTGAGGAACTAGTCTGTGGCATGGCGGCAGCCGGCCGGGGTCGCGATGCGCCCGGACATGCCGTCCACAATTACTGCCAATTGTGCCAATTGAACACGCAGTCACCCTTCCGCTTTCTACTCAACTAACTCGCCGTCATCACCTCTAAACATCTGCTCAATCCTCGCCAATAGCTATAAATTTATCTATTACGTACATGATGTAACCAAGCCAGCAGTATCTGCCTAAATTAAAACATTTGCAAATCTTGACTTTATCTATGGTGTTTATTTTTATTATAACATAAAAAAAATATAGACAAAGTAATCGGTACCACTTATAGTGATTGTTAACGATAAAGTCACTTATCATGGGGTCTTTGGTCAGGTCGGTGTCCTCGCGATCCCCCAGTTACGAAATGTTTTATATGCCTTTTTATTGTGTATGTTGTTATAATAATTATGTTGTTTTATATTCGGCATCAGTCAGTAAAATTTCCTTTTCCCAAGGTTCCTTTTTTACTCTCATCTCATCACACTCATGTTTGATCTCCCTCCTTTACCATCCCACATAAAACCGCTGTGGTTAGATTCTTATATTCACTATAATAGGTGAACTGACCTAACTTCATGCTTCTTCTCTACTTTTTCCCTACTCGTATATCATTAACGCAGATGCACCATCCCATATTCATCCATTAAAGGTGCCTTTTAATATATAGTATATGTAGTTATAAATTAAGTTAAATAGGTACTCTATTTATAAAAAAAAATAGATAACACTATTTAATATTCGTCAGCTAAGCTCTACCACAATGATTGTTAGATATGCCGGTAAAGGGTAGATTAGTGTGTGATGTGAGTGAATTAGTGATGTATCTATGGCTATGATCACATCCGAGATACATTTTAATTTCGAAGGTAATTGTTACATATAGTTTGTATAATATCTGGTATACATAATTTACCGATTAAGGAAGACCTATTTAAAGAAAATAAAATTCACTGAGACATAACCAGTAGGTAAAATATACAAGAGTGACATCACCAAATATTTTTTCAGTAGGTAAAGATGTGGTATAGGTATCATCTTAGTTTCCAAAGACACATGGATCGTCATTTAAATGATATAATTAATGTCGCCTATGAGAACACTACAGGAAGTCATTTTTAAGTGTCCAACGCTAACGTAATGTATGGATGGAAATTGTTCCCATAAGATTTTGTTTCGGTCATTAGCAAATTAAGGTCGCGTCGTAAATGTATCGATGGATTTAGGAAAAACAATGCCGCAAATTAAGTACTAATTTAAGACATATTTAAACGTAACAGTGAATGTATTATTATTATATTTATACGATAATATAATGGTTCATCCACCTACCTTAATGGCATATAGGTATATTGGCAGAAAGAAAATGACCATAGAACGAGTAAGAAGTTACTTCTTACTCATCCTATATCCTAGGTTACATTATGTGCCGTGGCGATTTCGCCAGGAGCTGACCACGATGGTGATAATATGAGATTCTACCACTCAGCCTTTTAATATGCTATATATCTATATTTAGTTACTCATATGTAATATTTAGTGTCCAGTTCTAGTGTTCAATCCAGTATTTTTCTTCTTTGTAGGTTATTAATAATAATAATAATATCTCCCGACAATTCACACAGCGCTATCTAGTCCCAAGCTAAGCAGAGCTTGTGTTATGGGTACTAGACAACTGATATAAATACATGGATACATTTTTTTTTCGTAAATAAATACATATTATACATAGAAAACACCCAGACCGATACAAACAATCATACTCATGAATACAAATGTTTGTACCGTGCGAGGAATCGAACCCACGACCATCGGATAGTAAAGCGGTGTGCTAAACCGCTAGACCACCGAAGGTGTCAATATTGTTCCATATTAAATAAATAAATACGCTTATTGCATACTGTAATAATTTTAGTTATTACAGATATATTATTGGTACGATGTATGTAATATACGAGTACAAAGACAAAGACTAGATTTTCTTTTCGCACAGTGACAATTGGTCCAATTGACCACGGCCGGCGGTCACCCTTCCGCTTTGAGATGACGTATTCATATCATTATGACTGCTGTAATCTGACTCCAACGACTAGAACAATTTGTCCACTGCGTAGTTGTTGAATCTAGGACGTTAAAAATATTGTCTTCACTCTACATTGTCCATATGCGTAGTATTATAGAGATCCCCAAAAAAACAGTACACAATTTGTACAAGAAAAATCCATAATATAAAACATATTGTTAAAATTTACTGCGAAATTACTTAACAGCAATGATTAAGTAGTTACATAAAAAATATATTTTTATTTTATTTTAATAAGTGTGAAGTTGTTACAGTGTATAATTTTACAAATTCCTGTTTACAAGAAACTATTGTCTGTAGACTATTGTCGCCAATGAAATAGATTTTTATACTGAATAATATAATTATGTGTATTAATATTAATGAAGTAAGTACATAATTAGAATGTACAATATTAATAAATATTTTAAAATCTGCGTATTTAACAGACCAACAGAAATATACCATTATTATATTCTCTAAAGGTGTAATTATGGAAAATAGAGCACGTTTTCCATTGTATATATATAAGTTTACATACTACCACTACCTATTTCTGACAATTATATTAAATACTATATATAAAAATGAATCCCTACATCCCTTGTTAATGGCTTCAGTCATGAGCGGTAGGACCGATTTCTTAATTTCTTTTTTGTTGTATTTGTGATTATCCGAGGAAAGTCCTTATATGAAAGAAAAAATAAAATATAATAGATGGTAGGTTTTTTTAGTTATATCAATGCGAATTCAATATTCATAGTTAAGACAAGACAACGTCTTCTACAGATGAACTAATTAGGGATTAATAAGGAAATAAAATATATTAGTTACATAATTATTGAAATAAATGAAAGTATATATACCTACTTAATATGTACATTCATTTATTTAAATACTTATATATGCATTGTTATCAAGTTCAATATTTATATTTGCTTATTAATACATATGTACGAGTATAATATAATCTTTAAGAACGTAGATACCTAACAATAGTCGATATTATTGCATAAATAAATATTATAGGTATGTCCCCTAGGCTTTATTGCAGTCAGCAAAGAACATTTTATTTTATGTATTAGTTTCCGCGTTGACACACGTGTAATTCAACAATTCTTTCGCATTTAGCTACCTATAAACGATAATTAAGCAATAATGACCAAGTTAGTTTTTAAATGACATACATACTTAAATGCTATTTAAGTATATATATCCGATGAATTATGGTATTGTACATTAAGTATGGAATTTCCTATAGTTCGGGGAACTTGAATGTAACTGAGTATATATTTTAAATGCAATATTATTTAGAAATGAAGAATATTATTCTATTTCGTCAAATTTATAGCAACATTTCCAGTGAGAATACTCACACTCTTTTTAGATGTGGTCTTAGGTATACGGTACTTCATTAGCTATTTTATAGAACTTAAATAATTAGCTTGAAGTATATGCAGGTACCGAAAGACACATACTTATATTAGATTATCGTAGTACTACTGTACTACTAGAATGAGAAATATATAATCATTGGAATCGATTATACAGATAAACGAAATAAGTGACGAATTGGATAAGACGAGTAAAGTTGATGTTTAAAATAAGCGTTACTACATTCTAGTTTCTCTATCTACCTATAATAAATGTGTTAGAAACATAGGTTTACTATGTATGCATATGAAATAACAACTTTAGAATAATCGTCGAACTGTGCGAATACGTCATTCATAGAGATACTATGCAAGATACGATTACCAGACGCAATTCAGTAATTATTTCCCTTGTGGTGAATATATAACACATTTTGCCTATTCACATATTTCGTTGAGCCTACTGAAATATCACGTGCAAGACGGTGAGCATAATGCTTTATGTCTCTCGACGAATATATTGGGATTGTTAACGTTATAATTTTTATTTAATATAAAGTTTCAGTGTCTGCCAAATTCGTACATATACAACAAGTGAGCTCATTTTTATTTAGTTAATAAAAATCAATACAGTTAATTTATGTTAATAGCAGTAAACTAAATAATTATAACCATTAGATAATAAATTTGGTAATAATAATGCACTTTTGAAAAATAGCACTAGAACCAATAAAAACGATGTTAGTTCTCATCTTATATATATTATAACACTAGCTGTTATCTACAAATTCATCTGCTTGTTAGGATAAAAGATCCGTCTTTGTGGTACAATCAATTTCATTGCGAAGCGTTCAGGCGATTATCTATAAAACTTTCGCATTTATAAAATTAGTATGAATTAGTGTATATACTAATTTAATATGTCTTTCAGACCAAATCAATAAAATGCAACGTATTGCTGTAATCACTCTACAAAATTTGCACCATGAGAACATATATGGTGTTACGCAATTGTAAAGGAAACGTATTGCAAATATAAATTCTCACTCTGCAGTGTTGTAATATCAGCTTGATAATTAGTTACATAAATATTGCAGTAAGTATGTACCTACGAACAGTAGTCAGATATTCCATCGATTAATTAATATTATGCTCACAGATATAGACGAAGTAAATACATATCTCAATTTGCATAAAAATAATACTTTATATTTGATACACGTAACGTCCACTTTTTTAAATACACACATATTTATGGTTCATATTAGAGAACACGTACGCGTTATAGTATTAAATAAGTAAAGTAATAATAGGACCTACTACTACAATACTATTATTATAAAAGAACCACGACATATTAGATATTTTATTCGTTATTATTATCGACGGATTTCCACTAATAGAAACTTTCGACCCCTTTTTATTATTATATTTTCTTAGTAAACTTAGGTACTGCTTTTTCATTGTAAGGAATATATTGTGTGTATTAAAATAATGTTGTAGGAAGGACTTTTCTAATGAATTCTCGGGACTGCATTTAAAATGTCCACATCGACATTTAATCCAATATTTCAGTTTAATTACTTTACCACGAAAACCAACTATGTAATATTTTCATTTGCTATGTAGATAATATCAGAAGCCTTATACTAAAAACTAAGAGAACAAAAGAAGATACAAATAATTAATATAATAGCGAAAAATAAGCAGTTATATTAAATTACACAATTCAATTGTTGTAAGAGTATGTAAATATTAACGTACTCTTTAAGTAAGTAAACTATTTTAATTTGTTACACGAATGAAACTGCCGATAGTAGCTTGTATGTAGGCACAATGATATAGCACTTAGTGACGTCACTAGCTCATTGCGATATTCGCATGTTTCCGGGACAGCTGGCCGCGGACGTTGATAACGTTTATCAGAACATTCAGAGGCAGCGCTGTCATGTCAGCGAGGTGGATGATCGATATATCGCTCAGTTGTCGCACGCATTCAATTACAGTTGCGTCGAGTATTGTTGAGGTAAACAATTCTTAGAGATCAGTTTCAACACTTTCTATAAGTACATAAGGAATTTATCTTACGTTGAAAAAGCAAGCTTTGAATTATATTTTATAGATTGCTGACTTCATATCAATTAAATTTCTTAATATAGATTACGTAGAATGGTAGTGTTATAATAACAAGAATATCCCTGGGCAACTCACACAATGCCATCTAGTCCCAAGCTAAGCAAGAGTTTCTGTTAGGGGTACCTGATAACTGATATATATACTTAGATTTATTTGTAAATACATTCAATAATATATATAGAAAATACCCATACCGATACAAACACTCATAATCATTAATACAAATATTTGTACTCGCACTGTACAAATATTTGTACAGTGCGAGTGCGAACCGAACCCGAGACCATCGGAAGCAAAGCGGTGTGCTAGACCGTTAGCCCACCGAGATCGTGTTATATACTTTAAACTGTATATACAGTACAGTACAGAACTACGTATGCACCTCAGAAATAGTCAGATAAGTTGATCCGCATTAGAAAACACGTGTCAGCAAATTTGATCGTAAGCTAACTTTTTATGCAATGTTTTCATACTCAGTAGTAGTACTCTTTAGCAACTATAAGTATTTTTATAGCGACATAACATCTAGGCCACATACAGCAAATTTGTTAATAATACGAAATCTAGACAATTATGTGATCATCTATAATAATGTCTAGGTTGTATTTATAAATCAATATCAACAAGATAACTTAAAAATATATATATATATTTAAATTGACTTAGTATTTTAATGAAATGTACTAGTCATCATTAGCTTTATCATTCATTGTTTACTCTTAAAGAGATCCTAATAAACTTGTAACTAAATAATATATAATTTAGATCGCTTAGGTTTCTGAGGTCAATATGACATGTGTTAACTACGGTAGTTCAACACACTATTAATGATCGCATTTGTAAATTATACTTGTGATATTAGTTGCATAGATAATAAAATTGCAATATAATAAAGCGTGTTTCGCACTCGTGTATTAATAATTAAAAAAAAATCTATTTCAGTTTTTAGTTAGAAATGAAGATGAAGTATTATTAAGTAGGTATACATACACCATCCACTTGGATATCGATCTACGTATTTTATAATTGCAGTTCTTTTTGCATTTATATATCGGAGATTGTTTGATGTTGTGTTTTTGCGATCATAAACATGAAATCACATTGTTTTCCTCTGAGAGTCGACAGAAGAGAGTGACAGTGGCGTTGCGTGAGCCGCAGTCGACGCCCCCGGGTTTCTATGCGCAACGCGCGTGACCAATTGATGATCTTGCTTTTAATGATTTTAATTTATAATAGTTAGGCATTCAGCATCGTACTCCACTCCATTTATTGAAACCTATAATCAAATTTTCAGTCTACTTAGAAAATGAGGTATTCAATTGGATTTTTTGTACTTACAGTAAGCTGAATATATCCAATACCGAACTAAATACTCTATAAAGCCTCATATAGGAATGTAATAACTGTAATGATAGTTTTGTAAATAAACATATGCACATTAATTAACTTAATAGGTCTCTCTTACAATCGAACGAATATTTCGTATTGTTCATTAAAGTATTATTGTAAATACAGAAAACATTATAAATACATCCCAATGCAGGAAGTACACATTTCAATCCTTGTTAAATTTTATAGTAATAGTAAGTAAGCTGTTTAGTACTTACAGATATTTGCAGAATATACTATACTATAGATAAAATTTTTCACAAATCAAATTCCTAAAAATAGAAAATATTTAAAATTTATAAACATTTATTCAAGAACATTATTAGTGATGATTATAACATAAATTGGAATTAACGTCAACGTTTTAACAGAGAAGAATCAAGTCAATCATAATAATGAGAAAATTTTGGATTGAACGGTGGGGACATTTAGTCCATAAAAATATAACTACGTAGATATTATCCAGAAGTAACTTGGGAACTTGTTTTATATAAATTAGTATCAATCTTCAGATACACCTTGACCCTTTCATTATTTGAAATCATGAAAGACAGACTGTTATAAATATTAATTGTTGTGATACAAATCACTAGAACAGCTGTTTTGAATAGAAATCTTTGACGTCCGTATGTCTGGTAGTATTTATCTTAAAAACCACTTGGAACACTGTTTATACTATATCGTAGGTAATCATAAATTTTCGTCATTGAACTTCGATAGACATAATAAATATTATCGTAATATGTAATAAGAATAAATATTTTATATTTACGTACATGTTTATTTAAACCACACAGGAACAGGGTTTTCCTGCAGTAATCTTTAAATTAATATGACAATGACCCAATTGAGACCTAGCAAGAAAAGAAATATGTTTATGTCACTCTAAAATAGTAGGTTACTACTACGAAAGTCGTTCTTTATATAATTTATCTAATGTTGACATTAAAGATTACAAAACAATACGGTCATAATTTAACTAACTTTGCTTACAATTTGTTGTTCTAATGCTTCAAATATAATTATTACCTCTCCGATTCGCAATTATTTTCATTAGAAATGTTCCATCATTAATCTTGATATTAAGTTCTCGTTAGTTACTTTTAAATATTTGTAATTATAATTAATGTAAATATGAAAGAGTACTAATGTTTACGTTACTGCACGTGACCATATGTATGTGTATTCATACATATACGTATATACTTGTTAACATTGTCACAGATTATGAGTTAAGTAAAGTCCATCCGTTCAATAACATCAGCTCACTCTCACCCGTTCCGGCTGCGTGGGCGCAAGAAGCAAGCACTCCACTTTCTGAGCCGTTGGTATTTCACGTCGGCTACATCTTGGGAAACTTCATGACAATGAACTCAATCAATGACAGAGAATATACCATTGATTAAGTTTTTATCATTCTATCTTTTTATCAACCGTAATATAAGTTAACTACGTGCGCAATAGAACTTGGTACTGCTCTAATCTTGCAACTATGTTGTAAGTATCTATATATAAGTTCCTGCTGATTTAGCGAAATATTGTGAAAATACTACACATGTAAACAAAAAAAACTTACATAATTACATAAATTATATGTAGATATGTGTGTAAGTTTTATGACTGACGATAAAGCTGAAAGGTGGCAAATTATTATTTGTCATGCAATGCAAAACTATTATATATTTATTTTGGCAAATAAAAAAATATTCAAACAAACAAGATGACTGTTAACCAGATGTTAAAAAATTTTTATAGCGAGAACCTCATGCCCGGTGGAAACAATTGTTATGGTACGATTATCAATGAACTTTAAAAAAATATATTTTTTATATTATATGGAAATTTGAGAAAATTACTTTATAATTAGATGTAAGTAACTACACTAATATTCATATTATTAATACTAGATTTAAAGACAAATTTGCTCTTTTTAGAGAACGTTTAGAAAAAGTCAATAAATCTTTTAGAGAAATTAAAAAAACTGATTTATAAAAAAAATCTTTCAATACTTCTTAATTGAATCTTTATACAGAAATGAAGAGTAGGGATAAAAATATTAATTCAAAATATTTGACGTTCATAAGCGGCCAAAATGTCCTAACATAAAAAAATGGTTTTTGATAATTTATTATATTGATCTATAAATTTTGATGACACTTAATTTGATACTTCGAAACCAACATCTGTTATCATAAATAAAGTTTTATTGACACCTTTTTAAATACCCATTCATAAGTTTTGAAAATTGTTTAACAGTTTTGAAAATGGAACGTTGCTCGACTTCGGTATGAACTCAAATCAGAGCATTTCTTCGCATTTTGTTCACGTGGTGGAGGTAGGTACTTGGTTATGTCCTGGGTAACCAGTTCTAAGCAATTACTTGAACCTGTTCATATCCTGTAAACGCAGGAAGCGCAGCAACGTCGTCCAGACAGATTGTATTTATTACAGCGATTCTCAAAGTTTTAGATAAACGTTGGCGGAAAATAATAATAAAAAATCGTCTATTATTATTATTAAATTAAACAAAAAATAATTCTTATAGAAAAGATTTTAATTGGAACATTGTAACTGCAGAGCTTAACAATAATCTTATCTTAATTTTAAACCGATGTTCCATCTAAGACCGATTTCTCTACTACTCTATTTATTTTGTTAGTGTCGCAGTTACTATGTTAGAGAGAAAAGATGCTTTACTCTCATATCCTTATAGATTGATGAGAATTTCTATAATGCCTTTTTTACTTGAAATCTTTTTTATAAAGTTAAAGATATCAATAAATAGGGAAATTTAAATATACTACCTACTTTTATTCAGCCAGAATAGTAAAGTCAAATGTACATTTATGTAACTAATGTATAATACAATAAACTCTAACTACCACAAAACAGTATAAACATTTATACGTACTTATATATCAAAGTTAATCATTAATCATTGCTCGTTGCTGTAAGTATAATATTAGGCCTCCCGCATTGCCTGCCGCCGGCATGCATTGATTTCCGGCAACAAATTTGAGGCCATATCTACATCTAATATACTGGGTTATTACCATGCTTTGTTCCCTACTTACGATCAGCACTTGTAAAACATTTTTCCTTATTATTGCAATCTGAAATAGCTAGCCGGTTATCCCATTGAAGCGTCTTTTGTCGCATTTGATTACAAATCCTTCAGCCTATAATGGTCACTTTGATTCTTTAACGGATATCCTCATATTTAATTCAACCAATCATAAACTTGCTAGCAATATAATCACGTTAGATATAATTACTTAAACGTGTGAACCGCGGTATCCGGCTTCGATTGCATTAATTTTCCTCTGGTTGTGTTTTTCTCGTCTTGCGTGATGCAATCGCGGATGTTCCGAACGCCATTTGTTTCTTTATTGCATAGTAGCATAATTAAATATGTACCTGAGATAATGAGTACTTTACCTACAGTTATACTGTCACTGGATTGATTCAGGATGACGCAGATATTCTTCACATAAATGTATATTAGATTTCTCTATTAGTAAATACCCTATTTAAATAAGTATATATTAAGTAAGAATACAAACTGTAATATAGCAAATAATAAAAATGTTAAAATAAGAAAATAGGATAAGTTACCAAATATAAGTTGTAATATATATATTTACTCTATTTAGTAATCTACCTATCTAAAGGCATTTCCACAATAATAATTGTTTTTTTATTTTCAACTTTCAATTATAAAGGTAATGTTTGTTTCAAATTTGAATCCTGTATGTAAAGATACACACATCAGGTATTACAAAAATAAATCACTGCATCAAATAAATGTATTTGTAAATTGTATTCGATAATACAATAATATATGTATTAATAATTGAACATTATAGCATAGAGCTACACTCTGTTTATATAGTATATATTTTTCATTATTTTTTATATACATATTACGTTACTGGAGGGAGACTTCGCAGAAAGTTGTATGCCACCCATAATATCTACCTCTATCTCATTTAATTCTAAAGCAACAATGTGACGGGTCCGATATTCCATCAGCTAAACCGTCGTTTTGTTTGCCATTGCAATGATAAAAAAAAACTCAAAAATTTTAATAATTCGATTATTCAATTTGCTACTGAAAATTCAACACCTAAAATATGTATAACTTCATCATTCTTACTTTGTCCGCCTGTATTTAACAATTCATTATATTAGTATTTTCAAGCAACGAGTAGTCTCCGTCTCGTCTCATTATGCGATAGAAAGTCGAGACCTTGGCAATAACCTTGTGGGTGGAAAATAAGCGAAGATGAGGAAGCGCATTGTTTTAACATAGATTACGTAGAGCGCTGAGAGGGGACAGCCAAGTGGGGGAGACTCGTATACTGATAGAACAACGACCTGTTATACTTTACAACAAAGTGCACAGTATAATTGATACATCAATAAATATACGTGAAAATATAGGGTAGGTATTTATATACTTCACCTATATTTTAGAGGGCTTATATAATAATTTATTCATAGATAGACGATTGAACATATAACAAGGAAATCAAGCAATCAAGCTGTCGGTCCACCTATTGGCAAGTAATAAATGTCGCCTATATAGGAAAAAATACTACAAATATCATGTGATCATATGAAGTCCGTGGCAATTGTGATGCATTGTCATTGCGGAGAACTAAAATCTAATACCTCTGGACCTGTAATTTCACTAAATTATCTCATTCTTCAACCGAACCCATTCTTACAAGAAAATTTACTTGGCAGCTACCCACGCAGACTACTTCGTCGGTCTACCTCGGTAAGAGTTACTTAATTATATTGGTATTGCTGCAATCGGTGCACAATCCTTAATGTAAAGTTATATAACTGTAATAATTAGTACACGATTGATTATTACACGAAGCACATATCAATTAAACCACATTGTTCGCTTGTAATGTAAGTTTAGGTATATAAATTTCTTGGCTTTACTGCAATTGTAATGCAACGAAAATTAATCATTAATATAATATTAAAATAAGGAAATACAATTAATCAGTATTTTCGGTTATCTACATGTGACATAATATTATTCTTCTACTACTATTGTGAGTCATTTGGTGTTATCAGTAAATAAAAAATATACTATTGAATAATATTTAAAAAGCAATAAAATGTATCTAATTACTTAATTGCAACTATTGCATTATGGTTGAACGAGAAAGAACAGGTAAATGTCAATGAAAAATTGTGATGATGTTATATATATATATTTTGTATATTCACTATGGTTTAAGGTAATGATACTGTCTTCACAGATTTCATGATAAGACAAATCTTATAAAAAACATTCTACAGAAATGTAGTTCTGACATCTGGAACAAGTACATTTCTATATTAATTGTCATACAAAGATGTTTATTCAACGGAGTTTATTCCGTTATTCAACGAGTTTCTACCCATACCTTCGTAAGGGAGACTATCTTTGATTGGGGTAAAATATAGTTTATGTCATGCCAAATTTATGACAAATTGAATGATTGGTTAAGTCGTAGAAATGTGCTTAAAAAACAAACACACCTACTTTCGCATAGTATTGGGAAAATAAGTGAACAAAACGCATTTTTGCAAAATTGGCACACGTATAAACTACTTATATCTTGGATTACAAGACACTCTTAATATTAATTCCTGCCAGGAATTCCGTTTGTTACGGCTAGGATATTCTAGTTATTCAAATTGAGTCACAATAAAAGGATTAAGATTAAGAGGTAAAGATATATTTTATCAAACACTGATCAACGTATTTCCTATATTCTATCAGACAGTACCTAATAAGGAAAACGACTTGTTCATTGTTAGCTGACCTACCTGTAGATTTACATACCGGGAATTACAACATGTTAATGTAACACTTCATTATGATTATAACTCTCATTTGTACACGTGAATGTTACATAAGACACTACAATATTTATGTATGCTTAGAAACCACATTTCATACAATTTGTTACTACAGTAATCTATCACAATGTATATTTTTTAAACGATTAGCATTAAATAAATTAATAAATTGTTTGCATAAATACAGTCATATCGTCTTATAGTCTAAGTCCCTTGGGAGATTACTATATCGATGTATAATAAACTTTTTAGTATTTACAGTTGGCTTCAATGTTGGCTATTTAGTAATTAAATACGTCCAGCTTTAGTAATACACTCATACATTTTTGTAGATATGAAATCTTATGAGAAATGCATTGTTATTCCAACCTATTATATACTCGAATAACTGACTGACTAACCTCACTAACCTTATAGGTATTACATATCGAGACTAGCTGCTTACACCAGATGCGCCCGCTTTTGCATTTCCCTAATATTATAAATCTTTTCTTATTTTATGCCAAGGTAGTGTCATGTTTTCTGTTAATTTTAACTTGCCATACATTAAAAACCTGTAAAAGTCAGTTGAAAAACATATCTGCTGTAAATTACAAAAATTGGTTTAGCCAATTTTCTTATTATGCCAATGAAGAGCAGTTAACAGAAACACAGCACCTTGCTATTTAATAGTATGGTATTTTACCAAGTAGATGGGATCTTGAGACAAGTGTATATAACCTAACCAAGGCAAGATCTTGTATTATGTTACGGTGACCGCAGTCCAACAAAAACAAACCGAGTGTCCTCAATCGTGCGTGTCCTGCGGTCCCAACACTACTCGCCCTAGGGTTACCAGCACTATCAACAATCAATAGCCTTTTGCTACTGCATTCAGATTTATTTTTATATATTTTTTCTCCACATAATCAGTAATCTATTATTGTACATTAATCGAGTATTTTTCAACCTTTTTTGATATCAAGTGTGTTATATTTTTGACTAGCAACGTTCTGTAATTTATTTTCTCATTAAACAATATCTATTCATTAAACGTCACACTGAATAACAAATAATACAGATTAGTATTTTTCAAATTATTTAAATTTTAGTTAACAATAAAGGAAATCACTATTAGTTTATTTTAACAATGCTTATTAGCATTGCTTCAATAAGAAATCAAAATACCAAAGTTTATTTTCGGCTATGGCAAAGAATAGATACCTGTATAATAGTAATACAAAGTAGTGGTTACACAATGAAGATTAGTGTCATTTAACATGACTCATATGATTCATTATTTTAATTAACATACACACACATAAGATATATTAGATACCTATTTTGATTGTTTTCTGACGTTGATTGTCCCCCTTCTATGTAGATACTAAAGGTAGGTAAAGTTTAATAGAAAATCATCTATTTCCATTGTTAGTCCAACAATATATATAACTGTTCCAAACATTATCTAGACTAGAATAGAGAACTAACAATTCATTAATGAATTAAATGGAAGCTTTGGCCTCATTACAAACAATGTACCATAAAACTGAATAAAGCTACCTGACTTCATGCTCATTCTATCATCCTCCACTGGCACCTCGCCAGCATATTTCTTTTTTTTTGTAATAACAACTCTATATGATTCACACAACGCCATCTAGTCACAAGCTCAGCAGAGCTTGTGGTACTAGACAACTAATATAAAGACTTAACTACATTTTTTGTAAATACATACATAATATACATAGATAACACCCAGAACGATACCAACAATTGTATTCATGAATACAAATTTAGAGAAACGAAAAAAGCGAAGACGATAAAAGCGGTGCTCTGGACCACCGAGGTTATAACTAGTGCACCATTCTATTATCAGCCATAAAAAACATCTTACAATTCCGTCCCTTATTACCTTCCCTATACGAAACTCTAAAAAAGAAACATAAAAAATACAAAAACTTTTGAATTAAACAATCTGAGCAATTTCCGATGATATCAGAAATATTTTCGTATATGCTATGTAAATTGCTTAATGATTTACTTAAATCGATGCCTGTAGAACATTCTCTTTTCCCCAGCCCTGTTGATAACCCGTTGCGTGGCCGAGCGCGGCTGAGAGGGGCCAGGAAGCCGCAGGACATCCGACACGTACAGGAAGCTGAACTGGTTCCCGAGCCTTTGTCCCTCACAGCCGTCCGCCGCGCACCTCTGCCTGCCCCTCCGGCCGTCCGACCACATTCCTTTGAAGCCTGCGTGCGCTTGCGCACCCTCTCGTGAAGAGTGCGAGCACCTCCGATATGTAATTACTTGATTCTTTTCAGAAGCCGATATTCTCCATGACTATAGGTTGTTAACTGAGCATGTGTCTTCATGTTGAATAGGTAAGTAGTAATTTGCATTACCAGCAGTAATAAAAAAAATCGCATAGCATATGCGCAAAAAATAGAGTCGTAGCATCTTGGCTGATGAATAGAATTGGTAGCTACGATTTATTAGAGTTTTATGATTCCGGGAGAATCTAAATTGAAATCTATTTTTTTTGTTTTTTAAACCATTTATCTGTTAGAATAGTACGTTCTAATTACAAATATTATTAATTAACAGAGACGGCATAAAATATAGATATTAATTTCGTTCAGTTTTTTATCGTTATTTGTATAATCCAATAATTCGAGTTCATATACAGAAATCGTTTTGTCATTAACACTCAACTAAATAGTACATTTATATCTCATAAAATAAGGCCTACTTTATTAACCTGTTTACGATTTCGTTACTTATAAATTATTCAGGGAGGTAGCTAACCAAAATTTATGGCTATGACGACATAAGTAATCTCATTTCTTTATTATATTTAATCTATTCGTAAATATCAAGGAGGAAGAAAAGAAAGAGATCCCTTTGAATTGGTTTTTGAGTAAAGTGCATTCACTTGTAGGATAAACTGTTTCTGTTCTAATTGTATAACAAAACAAACAGATAGATAGAAAAGGAAATGACAAGTTTAACATATATAATTTTATGTTAAACTTGTCATTTCCTTTTCTGTAATATTACTACTACTACTATTATACTATTATATATAAAAGTATAGAATGTACTTATAATCAATATTATATTAAAAATAAAGATTATTAAACAATTTCTGTTTAATAACTCCTCTAATTGTGACTTAAGGGTATGACATACTTATAAACCCGTATTATAATATAACAGAAGAAGTCAAATTATCAATTTGACTTCTGTTATATTAGCGATGACGTTATAATTCGCC
Source organism: Achroia grisella (assembly GCF_030625045.1). Classification (NCBI taxonomy): domain Eukaryota; kingdom Metazoa; phylum Arthropoda; class Insecta; order Lepidoptera; family Pyralidae; genus Achroia; species Achroia grisella. The sequence continues at coordinate 932,987 of NW_026712606.1, read as the reverse complement.
GTTTAAGAATGTGTCACATCCCCATATGTAGTCACTGTACAAAATCAATTGCCTCCTCGCGCGGTCACGATTATTGTCAAAGTAATTTGCACGATGTATTTATATGCAAATTAGTGACGTGTACCACCGTACCACTGAAGCCCATTCGTATCTCCTTATGGTACTAATTGTATCCTGTCTTTGTTTAACAATTATTATCTTAATAAGCTTTGGACCTATACATATTCAAAATATGTAAAATACAAAAGTGATACGATTTAGAGATTTCATGTTACACAGTTACAATGACAAAAAATAAAAGTAATTTGCAATACATAATATGTAATCCTAATGTATGTTTAATGTTTTTTTTTATATTTTTATTAGAAGTATATATACGCATTTAATCCAAAAAATATATCAAGGAATATTGTTTACATATACTAATTACATAGTCTGATGAAATAAAACTATCAAGGACTATCTATTGACTTCACACTTCGAGCGTGCGTATGTAAATCATAGTCTAGATATGTGTTGTACATACCAAACCCACAAACGACCGGGCCAGACAAAATTACGTGTTCCTAAATACGTCGCAAAGCAATTTTCTCTATAAATACAATCTCCGTCGTCAAGTGTATGATTAACTCGAGCGTCTCTGAAACGGAAAAACGTCGGCTACTAAAATAGTTGCTCGATATTTCCGACTATTTTGCTTCACTCCATTTAAATCCATAACAGTATGACTTTCTGCCTTACACGTATCCGATCAAATCAGATCAGGATCATAGAATAAGATTATGATTTTGTTAATAACTGATAAAATAGATATTTAATTGATTAAAAACATTAATTGGTATACGTTTAAATACGTATCTATTAAAATTAAGATAATAATAGAAATAGACGTGAACCTTTGAGAGTAATATTGTTATTTTCTTAGTATATAGTATAATTTGTAATATTTTTTTATAATGATGAAAGTTTAGCCTCTAGTATATAATAAATTGCGTTGTAAAAACATAAATTAATATTTACTGGAATTTAGAGACGGTTAGCGCGCGCCCAACTTCCGGAGCAGTGATAAACATGGCGGCTGCGAGCCAACATGGCGCTGTTTCCGGTTGTGCTGATTCACGTATGATGGCTGGCTCTGACTTGCTGCATTTCTGGACTGTGATTCAGCCTTACGCAACAAGTGGGCGTCTGTCTCCTCAGCACTGTTTTAAAATTCTACGTTTAATAAATAAACACAGGTATTCAAGATCTCATCAGTGCTCAAAATATCTGCTGATTTTTCTGTATGACGTAGATTTCAATATTCCATTATCCATTCCATCTATAGATAAAAACGTAATAACTAAAGAATACTTAAGTATTTCCATCAGATATTGAATATACATAGTTTTGCTTAGTTTAGCACTAGCTGACGCTGTATTGTCCATGTGCAATTATTTATTTCATATTCATTTATTTAACTTCAATGCACACAATACAAAATAAATATAGGACAGTACGTTTTGCGGACATAACACCATGCGACCATGTAATAATTCTATATTATGTAATATAAAATTACTACAAAATGTTTGTTTTTATATATCTTCACATCTGTTATTTCAATAGGGGTAGTCAAAGGTATTGTTAACTGTTAACCTCGAACATTGAACGTAACTATAACATTTGACACGTCCACATTTCGGTCGGTATATTTAAATTCAACGTTCATATATATATTCCTTCTGAGTCAAATACCCTGTGTATTTGACCGTACCGAGTGTACCGCAGGTTCTTGGATTAATTTGCGATTAGTTTGCGTGACCATAGAAAAAATATATTTATTTCCATACATCTTAAATTTCTTTGATATCGACTAAAGCGCTAACGACCTTTCAGTTCATGTTGGCCATTACCATTATTACATGTGCCTATACATTGAAATATATAACAGCTAGAATTGCATTACGTATTGTCAATTAGTTGATAGTGTTCTTGAACATTGGCATTAGGCCACACATAGGCAGTGCACATTACTTGATCAAGTTTCAAGTGCCATGTAATATAAACATATTATAACACCTTCTTGACTAATGATAAATAAACTTTATCAGTTATCGCATAGAAATTGTCCAACGTAAGCAATATTGTTTAAACTTGTTATAATAATAATAATCTAGTCCAGAAATAATTTTCCTAACATTTAACAGTTTTAGTCTGCACTTAGATTAAGTTTAATCTGCACTTATAACTTATGTTTCACAATTTTTACATTAATACACTAAATTTAAACAAGAATTGTATATTAAATAAAATAATAACTTAATACTTGTATATATATATATATATATATCTATATGAATTGAAATCTATTATGAATGCCAAAGAGTGTCTGGTTATTACCTTTCCACGTCTAAACGGCTAAACGGATCTTAGTGAAATTGATTATGAAGATAGATAGTATTATGAGAACAGAGATAGGCTATCTTTTATCTAACAGCTAGTTTTATTATAATATTAATATATGATTACGTTAATACGGCATACATAATAAGTAGGTATTTATTATGTATATATGCGGTAGGTGACTGACTATATTAATTTATATAGTCACATACAAATACATACTGATGATTATCAATGTTTGAATAATGGTTGGTAACCTGATCATGGTAGGTTTTCTGGAAGGGATGTTATAAAGATACATTTTATTATGTATTTAATATTACTTAATATTAAATACATTAATAATACTTAAATTAAAGGTAGAGGCATATCAGAAACAAAATATTGTATATTATATTCAACCAAAAATTTTGTAGTCATTTTTGTTTTAATCTTTGTAACGAAAATTGAAAATTGAAACAATAGCTACTAAACAATATACATACTCTAAAAATTCCAATGCTCATGTTCTTCGTCATGTTATACAAATATACATGTGTGTAAGGCATATTTATTACATTTCTTTATAATGTAACGGGATGATGTACGATGTATACTTTATATGGTATTTGAACCGGATCCATGGACATTCCGACAACCAACGGTGCACTGCCCCAGCTTTGGTTCCCAACATAACTGCACTGCAATATTTGCAATGTTTATATCGGAATATGAGCCCTATTAGGGGCCATGGGGAGGGGTTCTAAATTTCTTGACTTCACATTTAAAAATGCCTGTCGAAGTATAAACAATTATTGAATAGTTAAAATTTCCCAATATGGCTGTGAAAAGGACGGTGTAAATTCTCGAAATTCGTGTAGATAATCTCTTATTTAAACACATCATTAAGAAATAAAAAGGAAGGTAACAGAATCATAATTAAGATATTACGACAACAATTGCTAATATGGCCGTCACAGCACAGTTTCGATTAACTAAGTAATTCATGAAATTCATTGACACGCAATCGTTTAACATTAAAAATACAATCATTTCCGTTGTTTACTCAATTCACTATCACAATACGATGAAATATGTTTCGTTGGAGTTTTACTTCGCAGTAACTTAAGTGAATACAAATGCCTACTTACAACGTTGTAGCAGGTGTTTATGAAATTAATAAATGACATTTTCAACTGCAATAGTATATATATATAAATATATTATAAAAGAGAGATGAAATTGATTCCGTGAAACGTAAAAGGTAGAGCTAGAAGTTTATTAAATTATGGGTGCGTAGGAAATTGATATTCCACTTGAGAGTGTTTTTTAATGGTTAGTAATGGGATGAGGTAGTCGTCTGCGCTAACGGTAAATCGGAGGGGGGCACTAGTGGGGGATAAGATGACGTCAGATCAGTAAGCCCATTGTGACAACTAGATATATATTATATAGATCCACCTAATAAACACCAATCGTTTCCAGGAGGACACACGTAGTGTTAAATATGCCATAGTACATTGTTTACAATAGGTTCCATTACTAACAGTCGATTTCCCACCTGTAAATTGTAGCTGTAAATTCAAAGAAACAATACTACGGATTACTATCACAACTAATATTATTTATCTACCTATAACCGAGTGGCGCAGTGAAGATGGGATGTTTGTTACGGATGATAGCATCCGGAACTAAAATATGTAGTGCAAATCTATAACTACCGATAAAATCTGAAAAGTCAATACATTAAAGCGAAATTGAAAACAGAAATAGAAAATTATAAGTCGTGCCTTAGTCCTGGTGCGAAGATTTTTCATAACACAATTAATTATGACACGTGTTAGAAATAAAATAATGAAAATGTGAGGGTACGTTGTTACAATACTTGTACAGCATAGTTCCTTTCTTAAACAATAAATCAAAGCCATATTATTTTTACTGAAAGTGCATCAAAAAGACCGTTATTATCTATAATGCTAAGTATTAGTCAATACATTATCTACATATATGACATGCAGAGCAGTATATATACATAATTATAATTAATTTGTAAATAAATTAAATGGCATAATTTTGGCAATAAATGTCGTTACAAATTTAACGATGTAACCGGACAAGGTTGTCGCACCGCGCGGCCGTGGCACTGAACTTGCTTTCTTTACCTCGCGCAGTGCCTGTGCGGCCTCAACTTACGGCGCCATCGACCAACCGTGAACCATATTATTTCGTAAAAAAAACAACCGTGTGGATTACCTGAGAACATTGTTCCTAGATTATATATTATTTTTGACTACTTTTCAGATAAATTTTATTGCTATTTATTATTACCATAATACAAAACAGAAACTTATACAATAGTTATAATATAGCTATATACAACAGCCAGTTGAGTACATTCCGTGCAAGCTGTAATATAATATATTCAACCAACATAATATTCTATTCTTGTCGCTAAAATGTTTAAATGTCTAAAGTCAATCATTTTACCTAAGTATATCGACTCAATTTATAAAAACTTATTGAAACAGTTGAAAAAATAATATAATTGAAAGTTTAATATTACACAAACTTGTTAATCGTCTTGTAAGATCGTAAGATTTTATTCTTGCTCACGAATTTTTAACAAAAAAATATCTCTCAGGTTAGTTTTTCTACAGATATCATATCTTTGAATGTGTGTGAAGAATTGAAGCGATATCATTTTAATCAGTTATAGTTTCAGACTACCTACATTATTAGTAGCATTCATATATATAATTCAAATACCTACCAAACAGTTTTTAATAGTATCACATATTTTATTCTGAAAAATTCTGGTTTGTTTCTTACAACTGTCTAAACATTTACAGCTCTATTAGCGTACAAACATCGATCGTTTCGACCGCACCTCACCATACTCGATACAATAAAATCACGCATATAATATGCCTAATAAACAATAGAAACATATATACATATATTTACAAAGGTGAGATACTACTCCCTTGATTTCAGCAAAATTTTTATTAATCTTTTTTAAATTTCAGTTCAACTTCACCGTTTTGAATAATACGAGTAGTTTGATGGTTTACGGTATATGTTAAATATTATTTTTAGATAAACATACTTACTGAAAATCTGTGTTATGGTAAATTCGTGTGGTTTTGACTCATAAGAAACGAAAATGTAAAATAAGACATTGAGCTATATTACAGCGTACGATGGCATATGACTTACAAATGAAATGGTAATGCGTAAAGGGTTTTAACCACAGACCACAACAATGTTTGCAGTGTTGAAAATACCCATTTAATAATCAGAATTAAACTACTTTTAAATTCAATAAATTGAAACTCCAATTATTCAATACTAACGTACATCTACTACCAAATAATATGAACTTCACTGACTTTAGTAATCAATCAATACTAATATGACGCCATACTAGTTATTGTTGCATTTGTAGGTTGTCGTTAAAGATTAACAGGAGATGTTCACCGATGCAAAAGGAGGAAAACTTGAAGATACTTTTTAGACACTAAACCAGTTCATTGATCCTATAGTACCATACAATATAATTATATTGTAGTCGAATCGCCCACAGCCGTTTTAATGGCTATTTTACACAAAACAGAATACTTATTTAATTTTTTAAGGATATTTTTATCTAAAATGAATTACAGTAACACAAAATTTCGTAAAAAATCATAATAGATAAAGCTAATAATATGGTTTGTAGAAGGGAATGCAAATAACGTTAATTCTATGTATTGATACAGAGTTATTATAAATTCCAAAGTCACATGGTAGGCACCCATAGGCCAATCGCTCGGCATGGTCCCGCTTCCGCATGCTCATCCCGCTGCGCGACCTAGCCCAGGCCTACCCGTTATCGGCGAGCCCGTTACGTGACGCGCATGACCCGGATACGAGACGCGCCCGCGCCGTCGTCGGCGCCACACTCAAACAAATGCACATAGAAAAACTCTGTCGCATTCGCAAACGGTGGATGCTAACATTATCGACAACTAATTTTATTATCTACTAGCTGTGTACGCGACTTCCTCCGCATTTTATTTTACCCCCTAAGGGTAAAATATTCGCAAACTTTGAATGTCATATTTATTTATATTTAATAAACAGCCTAAAAAATAAATTTCAAGCCTCTAGCTTTAAAAATGTACATTCGACCTTTCATCTCCCCTTTCAACCCCTTACAATCCATATTTCGCAATAAAATGTAGGCTATGTCCTTTCGCAGAATTTAGACTATCTATGTTCCAAATTTCATTTAAATCTGTTTGGTAGTTTTGGCGTGAAAGCGAGACAGACAAATGGACAGACAGAGTTACTTTCGCATTTATAATACTAGTAAGAATTTGTTAACGTGGATAGTATTAAATATTAGAGTCATGCACTCTCGACCATGTTAAGTTATTATATTACGACTAGTAGCTATGTAGATTTAAGTAAACTATTTGTATTTGAAACAATAAGTTTCATAACATTCATAAGTCATGAAATGAACAACAACACACCACACGTGCCTAAGACTCGGACGTATACCTACAATATATATGTACACAGTACAGGAAACTAATTTTACATTAAGTTCATGGCAAAACTTAGTCAGCAATCTGTACTATTTATTAGCCGTCGCTAAGTGTAGGTGTACACAGTGTTTGTGAAAATAATCTGTATATTTCATTTTACACAATATAAAAGTATATTTTGCGATAAAACAAATCATAAACATCAAAATACTAAATATTGTTTATTTACAATTAATGCAGAAGTTACGGAATTGTAACCAAATAATCTACACAAATAATTTTACTATTATAGTTTCATTTGTTTCCTACTTCCTATCAGCATTTAGGTTCTATTTTATTCCACATCCGATTTCAGGAAATTGGCATACGACTGTAATTACAAAATTCTAGTTCAGCTAACTGCGTCAGTGGATGCGTTTAAAAGTGCAATTATAAATACAAGTAGAGTGTAAGTGGGACCGCTAGAGACCGGTGACACTTAACTAGCAGGGTGGAAGCCGCGCGCACCGTGAACTGTCGCGGACTGCTGGGCTATCACTAGGCCACCCATTTCAACAAGTGCCGGATAAGTTAGAGCGGCTCCTGTAGCAAATTAATTTCAAAAGCCTATAATTTTCTGTTGAAATTTGGTTTTTAATTTGTATTTAAAAAAACAAAAATGATGAATCTTAGTTCAAACTTCGTAGACGTAATAAATATATACTTATTTTCAATTTTTTTTTATTATGTTCGGACATTTATGAGCGAGGCCTCTCAGTGCTTTCGGGGTCCATAGTTTCTTGCTGCTGTTGCTATTAAGGTTTACTAGCTATTCTGACACTGACTGATAGGAGCATTTATAATTTTATGAATACAATCATCTAAATTATAATGCTTTATCTTAAGTATAAAATTGAATATAAATAAAATTTCACTATCATTCTCGACTGTTATTTAATTACTTTTAGTAATATTAATATACGTATGCGTACATCCTACATTGTATATTGTATTGCCTACTTTGATACTTCTTAAGACCTAATTCCTAAGAATATTTAGTAGTTTGGTTCTATAAACACATTATGATTATAACATCTTATTTTCCAGATATACATAGGTATATGTATATAGGAAATAGTCACCAACGTAACAGTCGTACCTTAGATAGGCTAGCGTTTAACATTGACGTTCCTTATCAATTTTGAAACTCTCTATATTACTCTCGTAAATGTAGAAATACAAAGAAAGTAATAAACAACAACAGTATTAAAATATTATTTAATGATGTGATAATATTAGCAATATTGAAAAAAATAAATATGCTATCAATAAAGGTTGTGGAAAAACCAATCCAAATCTCGCCAAGAATGATAAAAGTCTATCAGCGAATGTTCAAGATAAAGGTTCCGGTTACCATGATCGCTGATTAAATGTGTTTTGTGGTAATACTAAAAATGAATACTTGTCTAGTAAAATGAGAAGAATTACAATATCTTATCTAATCTTACTACTTTAAATAATCTTCTAAATATCATACTAAACCAATTCCTGTTCCTTAAGGTAGTAAGTATATCCAACTCTCAAAATCCATTAGCGAGATCGTTCAGAATCGAGTATGAAAGAAATGGAGAAATTATAATTTTATTGGTCATCTTAGTTCTTCTTTAAAGAAGTAGATGATGATATCGAGATGTCTCATACACAAACTGCAATAAATACCTATGTACAATCGCATTTATTGGCGCTTGTACAGATATTGCTCATATATTCTGAGTTACGCATTTGATATAGATAGATACGAGTAGACAACTTTTGACGATAGTGAATTATTTTTGATTTTGTTGATTTCTGACATTCTTTAGAATTATCGCTATAGCTAATTGAAATGTTAATGTTTTAAATTTAAATAATAACAATGTTTGTTTTTTTATTTCCGCCAATGTAGATATCAGTATAACAACAGATAGATGACTGTGAACGTGAACTATAAAACAGAGACAAATAGTTTAAAGATAGATAAATAGAATGTTAATGGTGTTACTTTGTTATAATCTTTATAATGTCTTAATCCGTAATTAATTAACCTATGACAACTGCTAAAAAATATACAATAACGGGTATTAATTGATAAGTAGTCACTCACCTAATCTACTCTAATCAAGTGATAATATTTCGACGTAACTACCATTTCCTTAATGTGGAAATAAAATGTATTAATTTTTTTACTAAGTCTGTCATGATGGCTACAACAGTGAATGAATCAACAACTGCAGTTGTTGATTCATTCATTATTAAAGTAAATAGTTTTCCAATATAATACAGTCATAGGCATACCTATGACTGTATGATTATGTTTGTGTATGTAAGGTGTCAGTTGAAATTTTCACAGAACGTCATTAAATATTGGCCAACATATAGTCTAGTTCATTCATGAATAAAACAATTTAATGAAAATTTTCAATACACCACATACAATTCTATTAATTATTCAAATAATACAATGCCTAGTATAAATGCTTTATTTATTGTTGTTGTATTATATTGTATATAGTATTAATATAAACAAGTTGTGTACGCTGCGCACATGCGAATCTGCGCGCGCCATTTACAGTTGTCGACAGTTTATTTCCTTACATGAAAATTACATGTGATATAGGAAGGTATATTATACGTCTACGCTGCTATTTTATTTAGTAAATTCGTGAATACTATCCTGGTACTGTAGCTCATAGTACAGATGGCCGTTGGAGCAGTAAAGTCCTCGAGCGTCGACCGCGGACCGAAAGAAGCAGCGTGTGACGGCATCCAGTTAGATGGACCAACGATCTTATCAATATCGCTGGAAGGCGTTGGATGCGAGCAGCGCAGGACCGATCGTCTTGAAGGTTTTTGGGGGAGTCCCTTGTTCAGCACTGGACGTCTTCCAGGCTGAAAAGATGATGATGAGGTTCCTGGTACTGCCCATAACTGGTAACCCCGACGTGATGGTACCCTGTAGCACAAACACAAACGCAGACTTGAGTTTAGCCAGTTATTCGCGCGTTGAGACTGATACCGTTGTCCTTCTCGACCAGTGCATCCTTACCATACGTCTTAACCAAGTCTATAGAGTACCCCTTCGGCTCGACTTTCACGGCGAGCATTTGCGAGCAAAGAACATAATCGTCCTGTTCCTTTCTGGACGCATCGAATGCGGCCAGCAGTCTGACGATCTGATCTGGTGATCCCATCGTCTCCACGTATGAAAAGACTATGAATATGACCATCAATAGATGATACTAATTCACAGGCGTACGAAATTACGGGTACCACAATTATCATAATAATTTACGTGACGGAACATATAGGTGATTTTGTAAGGGAAGTGTGGTGGGTTTAATTTTTATCCGAATAAGTTCGGGTAAATCGCCTAATAGCTATTTTGTTTATTTTAAAACACTGTATATTGTCAGCCTAAGGGAAAAGTTAAAATGACAGTGTCCGATTACCCGATTTCGACTAATGTTTACGTGGACTCCTATTGGCGCATTTCCGAAGATTACTTTGCGAAGAAATTTTTTTTAATCATTGTTTTATTCTCAAGGGAGAGTATGAGTATTATAAGATTTCTAAGATTTCTTTTCTATATAAATAATCGATGTATTTGTTGCACTACAGAAATCTATTCTTATTGCAAAAAAAAAGGTCGTTTATTATCTGAACTAATTTATATAATATCTTAATTATTATTTCGATGCGATAGAATATAAAATAAAGATGGAATTTCGATCGCGTCTATGTTCAGATAACTAAGCCGGAAACACGATAATTATGGTATACTCACAAAGAAAACCTGTAGTATTATTTGCATGACACCACAAGACTATATACCCACACATACACACAGAGGTATAAATGGATAACGTTGGCCAAGCATCAGTCGTAAACTGGTCGACAAAAAGTATGCATACATTTGAATTTAAATTCGCAAACAGGAAATACCAAGACGCAATTCGCAGACAAGCAGGCGAACAGAAAGACAAATTGTAGTTCTTATAATATAGATGGGTAATATCTATACATATGTAAGTTACTTTACTAGGTATAACTAAATAACTAGAATAATCTACATAATAATAAATACTAAGAAAATTTTATTCGTCCTTTTTCCCTCAATTCTATTATCATCATTATTAATCTATTATAGGGTAAACCCCGATCAAAAACCTTCTTCTAATACTACTTCGTCCTCATAATACTTCCTAAATATCTTAATTTATGACAATATATGTTTGTGTTTTCTAAGTATATATGCCCTCTTTAGAATTCACTCCTATTTCTCCAAACTTTTTAAAATAAGCTTTATTTTAAAAAGTTTGGAGAAGAATGAATCCATAGTCCAAGGATGAATAGACAAATGGTTATTTTCAGTAGATATAAGTAGCAATTAAGAAATATAAAGTTATTCGCTTCAATTGTCTTACTGTAGAATAAAATTATTTCATTTTCTAATTATTTTGAAGTTATCAATAATATTGCTGTGACATACCTAACCGTACCTATTCCGTGTTCAGGTCGCGAAAAAACCGACTTTAATTGTATTATTAATGATAACTCGAAAACTGTCGGAATTGGATCTTAATGAAATTTATTTAAAGCTTTCAAATATAAAAAATAATTATGCAAGTTATTTCTAAGGTAACATACATAAAAAAAGAGTAGAATTGAGACCCTCCTTCTTTACATGAATTCTGTAAAAAAATATTAATTATTACTAATATTTATACGTGACTGTACATGTAGCACTGTTAGTACCTAATCACAGTTACTTGCATTTATACTTATTATCTTTATATACAAAACGATATATACTTACATAAAGTTTATCAAAATATTACGTTTTATCAACAGATTATTATTTTCTACCAATTTCAAAACAGAGAAGATATAAAATCGACTATAACATATGTACTCGTAGTATATTGTGCCTACGTGATGTCCTCGTTAATTCTCTTAAACCACTTTTAATTACACTTTTTGAGATTGATAAGGATTCGTTCTGTCATGATTAAAATCGTGTTTCGTCCTCGTAAATAGTGAATGTGTACAAAATACCAATGATTTTGGCGTTGTGGCATGGAATCGATCTAATTTTAGCAAAGAGGGCCATTAACTAACAATCCTCTACCCTATCGCTAAATAAGCAGTTTGTCATAATTTAAGATATTCAGGTTGATGTCAACTAGATTATATTTAATACTTAATTTGTATGAAATACAAGACATAAAGTTAACATATTTTATATTTTATTATTCTTTTTAAAGGCCATAAAGTCATAACGACCATAGACAAAAAATACAAAAGTCCAACTCTATGATAATTCAAAAGCTGGTATCTGGTTACCAGCTATACTAGATACCAGCGTACTGATTGAGAAACTTTTTGGAAATGTATATCATATACATGAAAATACATCCAGACCAATACAATGATACCTACTCATGGTTAATCTTAATACAAATACATCTTTGTATCGTGCGAAATTCAAACCCGCAGCCATCGGAAGTATAATCGTAAGGCTGTGCTATATACCATGTTATCTGTGATACTACTAAACCACTCAGGACGTGTTATGAACTTACGAGTATGACTAAAAATGTAAATAACGTCTGTATTTAACAATTACATAACATACATTAATTACTAATGCAGGTATATACATATTTGTATATACTTGGATATGTTGTAGGAGAATGAGAGAAAATTATATGTAAACATGTAATAAAAATATGAAATAGTGTTATGTATGTACTTATAGGCCATTATTATACTTTTGTATTGATGAGTATGACTCATTAAATACTTTGTATATTAAGTAGGTATAGTCTTTATTAGATAAGTCAAGAATGTGAAAAAAAATATTCTGTGTTTTATATTCTTTTTTATCGAATAAATAAGTTCAATAACTACTTTTTATATCGTTACCGACATCTATAATTTTATGACGTCAGCATATCGTAAAAACAATGAGAAAATCCTAATCCTATCCTATTATTATTTTAATCATTAAACCTCCTATTATTGGTTCGTGATATCTAATTTCTGTAATAAATGGATGAAAATCAATTTATTCTGATTAGCGATAGGATTTACATCCATGTTATTTCCATCGTTTAGTCAGATTCAGTCAGCAAAGCAAGTCATTTCCTTGTTCTTAGAAATAAATAAACCTATATGCCAAAAAAATAGTTACGGTTAACTAGTGATAAACGTTGACAAAGTTTTTCTTTGTAGTTTTCACTTCATTATTATCATCATTAGATAGTATAAAATAAAGTAGCTACCGCTGTCTATCCCTATGTATGCTTAAATCTTTAAAACTATTTTTAATAGATAGAGTTTATTTTTAATTCTAGAGAAAGGTTTAGGTACTTATATGTAATACTAGTTAAATAGTTGTATATAATTATAAAAAAAACGTAATTTTACCTGAACTAACTAAATGGCAATTGATTTTAAACTGCCGAACGGCCAATAGACTACGAGAGTAACGCAGATACGACGAAGTTATAACGGTTATTTTTTTACCATTGGCTACGGAATCCTAAATACATATGAAACATATCTAAATTTAAATATTTTAATAGTGGCTTGCCATAACCGGATTTCCCGTTTAACAACTGGAACGGTCTTATTGTGCAAAAATCCTACTACCAAGATGCTCCTGTAGGTACTTACATTTCTTTCTTTATGTCGTAATTTTTACATACCTATAAAATTATAAAAAATAAATAAATGTTTCTGTGATTACGACACTGTTTAGGTGACAGCTTCTATCCTAGCATCATACACCTAGTAGGCACAGGCTAGTAATCATCCTTCCATAGCATTTCGCTATTGCTCTCTCGCTATTATTTTCCAAGTGCTGTTATATACAATTTTTATATTTAAGCTAGTCTTGAACTGCTCTATCCATCTCGTTAGGTATTCTGCCACAAAATCTAAATGTCATTTTATTTTCCTGCCCTATTAGGTATCAACAGATCATACATCTACATGGTATGTTTATGCCTAATAATCCGTAACGTCAAAATATATATTTAAATAAGTAATAATAAAAAAAAAATTTTTAATAACCCTTACCTATACCTTTGTAGTGACATTATCGATTATAGTAGATCGACTATTGACGTCAAACGCAAAACGTGAATTTGTAATATAAATACAAAAATAAGTAATTATAACACCTTATCTAAACGCCAGAAACACTTTATTTACACTTGATATACATTTACCAACACCAGTTCTGTATATTCTTAGATTAAATCAAAATTATCTCAAGAACTCGAGTGATGTAACAACACACTAAATATTTTTGATGAAGCGAAATAACAATAAGTAACAAAGAATGACTCCTAACGCCATTCAGAACAACGAAAAATGCAGTCTATAAACGTAAAAATGTGACAATTGCAGAGAGTTCATCAATCTTCACAGTTTGTATAGTGGAGGGGTGTGGAGGGGTATTCTGACAATGACTTCGGTCATCCAGAGAAATTATTAATTGGACCCAAATTCTCGACAAAGAAGCGGAAATATAAAACTCCAACGATGAAACCCCGCGGCGCGACGCGCTTTACCTGACTCTTGCCCTGCCATTGTGTCTTTATTCAAAAGAAGGTATTTACTTTTAAGGCTCTGTGGGAAATTGCACAACGACGGTTACAAGTTAGGTACCCGTGAACTGATACTGTAAAATCGAAAGCCGTGTCATGCTCAACGATATTTTATGCCTATGCTTAGCGAAAAATTGAGAATTACCTACCTCACGAACCCTTTCTTCATACTTATACCTGCAAGAATAATCCTAGCTAAAGAATACAGTTATGTACGGTATCCTGAACGTTTGTTATTGTCAACACAACCTTAAAGCGCGTATGATAAAAAATGTCTACTCGTAAAAAGATAAGCTTGACTCTAATATAGCTTCAGTTCGTAAAAATTTAAACAACACTACAAAGGCTTAGTTATGTACGCTGTAGTAACTGCATATTTTTTTACCCTATTTTTACAAATAATACTTAACAACACTTTATCAATATCATAGATCGTTCATATTTAGTGCGCTTTTATATTTGTAAAGTGGATTGTATTGTATATATTCATACTAAAATAAATAAAGTCTAAATAATAAAAAATCGAATACTAATTATTTACTTTTATGCAATTCATCACGACAAAACAAATGGCAATTGGAGACTTGCCGAAACAGAATTATCAGTTTATCAGCGACAGAATCTTTATAGGCGCCATATCTATAATCACACTATGCGAAACCTGTAAAAATGTACATTCACACCTCATTGTCGTCACGGGCCGTTGGCCACAACAACGGATCCAGATTCGTCGAACCACCCTGTCCACTGGCATGCCCGCTCTATATCTCACAGATGAGTGTCAAATAAATCCAAGCGCGCTTCCTAGAAGGGACACCGCGGCGCTTTAAAGACCCTAATATTTTTTGTGCCCTTAAAGATAATAAATGATGCATTTAAGAAAAAAATCCGACCTGTTCACGTAGATAACGATCAGGAATTATTTTTATGGAAATGCTCGCCGGAATTATAACGATCGAATCCTTTGGGATGTGATGAAGCGAGCAGACAATACGTCGGCAAAAGTGCACTGCCACTCTTTATTTTATCTGATCACGCTCATGTTATATCTACTACGAAGTATAATTAAAATTTATAATCAAAGATGTATGTGTGCATCACGCTAACATTCTATGTCCGTTAATAATTTAAATAGAGTTTATTTTTACACATGGATGCAATTTAATAACTTGTTACTTAGTAATAACATAGTCTGACATAACACTACATACTTACTTGTTATATTAAACGACCTACATATAACCTGCCATTGCAATAAGTATTATTTGTTTTTGTATGGTAACATATAATAAACAAATTGTTTCACATTCAATACAATTAAAATACAAAATCATTCAAAGTTTCATAGGTAGGAATCTTAAAAATAGTTATTTTTAGTGAATCTAAGACCCGATATAGTGTGGCAACCCAGTGACGCCGGCGTCTAGAAAACAATATTCTCAGCTTCTTTACTATTTCTCCGGTATTCCTTTTGTGTTTCAACAAATAGTCACATAAAGGCTCCGAATCTTTTATTTCCTCATTTTTTTTATTCTGTGAAGTGAATGCTTCATATCCTATTAAGTCGGTGTTTGCCCATTCTACGAAAAATTATTATTTGAGAATAACTACACAACAATATGAATAAATATACAAACAGAATAAAGTAGGGGAAATTTTAGGTTTCAGATAATATTACAGTATTATTCTTATTAAACTAAAGAACCCAGTATATAATTACAAAAGACTAGCGTTACCCACGTCATATTTAATTGACTCTTTATTAAATTAAAAAAAATCTAAACTAAAATTAGCTACTTCGTATAAGCTATCTGCGAATGAAAATCCCGTCACGTTGAAATGAAAAGTTGTTTCAAAGATTAGGAAGAACAAACAAACAGACAGACATTATTTTTTATATTTTTGAAGCAAGTACAGTATGCAGCATCCTTAATGGAATGCCAGATTTATAGCGAGTGATTATTATAGTATTTTAACATACTTTATTTTTTTACGTGAACATAGCTAAAAAGCGGTGAAAATTAGTTTTGAATAAAATTACAGATAGTATAGGTACCCTATACTCTTATGATAAAGCCTATAGTGACTATATTTCAGTCAGCTCGATGATTTGTCTTCGAATTACTACAGCTTGCTTATGTGAACTTTAATTAGGCCTATGCTGTAGGCTCACTTTGTGTAGGCATAATAGGTACGATATCGTTATCACAGTTCTGATATTTTTTTATTACTTACTACTGGAAATTGATGGTTGCTCATATGATTTTAATGTATGGACTATACGATATAAACACACAAAAAATTGCAGAAATTGGCAGAGTGGCAACCTGTAATGCACAGGTACCAACATAACCAGTACAATGACCTTTTTTTACAAAGGATGATAATGAAGTTAATAAAAGGAATTAACCACTGTGGTTTCCAGCAAAGACCGTATAGAAGTCGACCTAACGAGGTAAATTTCTAGCAATGGAGTCACTGTTCCCTCGTACTAACAGTCCACAAAGTAATAAGAACTTATACATTAATGCTCTTTACTATCTACTCTAGTTTAAATTAAACTCTATTCTGTAAAGTAAAATCTACTAATATTTTTTTTCTCTACAATATGTGAAAACTTTGATCATATATTCGACCCAAACTGCTATAGAACGTAGTCCTGTATCTGCAAAGGAACCACTGTTTACCACTTCGTTTTCCATTCAATCCATTGTTCGGAAGTGAAGAAGTGCTCAGTACTTGGAAATATAATGTTTCCTATTGTGCGAAAGTTAATATTTTAGCCGGACGAAATTCGGGTCTATTGTTGATCCCCAAAACGTTACCTGCACTTCAATAAGTATGCGGATTGCACGCCTATTATACGAACTACGTTATTAATAGCGCAAATATCCGCGACGGAATCCGATAATATACGTAATGCAAAATACGCTTTATAAGTGGGCTGGACTTTGTAATTGATGACTATAAAAACTTACTGAATAGGTAGGTAAAACCTCTGTAAGGAAATCATATTTTTAACACGTTAGGTGTGTAAAGTTTAACCTTAAAATAAATGATAAAATTAATTTAATGTATCTAAACGAACTTAATACATGTACATTCAGGTAATCACAATTATATGTATGCACTATTACCAACCTAGGGTAAATTCCTACAACACTTTGGTCAATACCTAAAAAATAAATCGAGAACTAATACCGATATAGAAATAGATAAGTTATTAAATGACTAGAAGTCTAATAATAAAATAAACAATAGTTTAATTAAATACCATACGAGATTCTATTTTATCAATATAAGATAAACATAGAATTTCGTGTACGGTACATTTAAATTGTGTCCACATTATTACATAGCATTATTATAATTTAAATTGATATATTAAATGAACGTGTTATTTTAGTGAACTGCCGAGTCGACGTAGTGGAATTAGTTAGAAGTTTTAAAAAAATGGATGTAGTGTGTGAAACTAACGAAATGATAATTATTTATTAGTATGTAAATGTATGAATAAGATATTCACGGAAGTCAAATTTTGCCTATATACATGCATAGCTACCTCCTACCACGTCTATTTAGATGTGTTTTCAAATTAAACAAAACGTTTCGAATCGAAAAACAATAGATGGTTGATGCGAAGCGACATACCGCGTAATGGCATACGTGGTGGAAGGAGCTCGCCGTTCGGCGTAGTTGACCTTGAGTGACGCTCGAACGTTTTCCTACATTACTTCCTGCTTGATGCCATCTTAACTTGATTCGAGACTGTGACTCTACATAAAAGTCGGCGCCAGACATTAGCCTTTGTTCAAATACAACACATGACCAAATCATGAAGCACATATTACAGCACGATCGATTACGATAATATTTACACACTGTAGAATTATGACACAGTGATTGAATTTGAATTATACTAGGTATTGCTTATGGTTCCGTTTCTCCATATGACATTTTCATAACAAATATAATTCATAATACCAACAGAACTCCTATATGCAAATAAAAGTAATGATTGCACTAAAATATCGTGTCATACAAGTACGTTTCTGCCGTGTGTGGTGTAATTTCAGTAATGGTATGAGATTTGTTTCTCACTAAGGTTATTGTTTAACACCGAAAGCACTTCTTTGGGTGAAACCCTCATTTGCTCGATAGAAAAATATGAAACTTGCATACAAACATGCTACTGTGGTGGCAACAGTATCTTCCTACGCAGAGACAATGTGACAAAGGGCACGAACGTTGCAACGAAACACAATGTTTGGCTTCACTCCGCGCCCTCGCAATCTTCCTAATGAGTGAACCCTTTCACACTTCACACAAAGCTGAGGTTTTACGGGTGATACGACTCGTATACATTACATATCTCGTGTTAATTTCAGCTAAAATAATTTAAAGTAACAAGTAACGTCAAATTGTTACGGTAGTGTTTTCATTAGAAATCATAAAAAAAATACTGTTATTTTTGCCACTGTTTACGCACATCTGAATATTTAATTGTTATTAATAGACTTTTTTTTATTATTTTAGATCATGCAATCAGTCTTCAAGACTATAATCAGATCTGTTGACTATGTAAAATCTCTTGAGACGTGATTTTCCATTGAGAATCCAGTTCTTTCATAATCACCTCTCAAGATATTTCAGTTTATGCCAGGTTGTTGAAGTCTAGTATTTGACGACTTTTAAGACGTACTGTATAATTAGTGTCAGTTGTTTATAACAGCAAGACATTTATAAAAAATAAATATTGTCACCATAGTTTCATCTATTACATTCTACTACAGAACGCAGATTGCCATAATTCTAAGTCATATACGAGTATTCATATGCCTCATCTAATTGGGACTAGCCCAACATTGCACAGCTCACATACATATACAAATCTACCCTGACCTTTCTACGTAGATAAGTAGGTAAGTACTTAATAATGTTTGGATATTAATATCGTATGAGTAATGTACACAATATACGAAATAAAAATAATTAATTCCAATATCTTTAAAAGGTGTATCATATAACTAAATTATTCATTCTTTCTGTAGATGTACCTAGATACCTACAAAACAGTACCTATTAATGATTTCCAAGGAAAATCAATTATTGTTACTGATAACGCTAACCGGAAAGGGCCATTATTTTATAATGGGTAATTAATCAGTTCTTGATTCAGTACTACAATTCTATGACAACTCATTGGCGCCACTAATTTCAATTTAATTATTTAGGTTACCACCTTTTTCTTTTGAATGTAATCACAACCTGTGATATATGCCTATTTAGATGCGAAAATAGCATGCAATAACAGAGTTTAAAGAAATGAAATAACGTCAAGAAGTTGTACAGAAGTAGTCATTTCAGACAAAAAAAAATTAAGAGTCATATTATCACCTGAAATTGCTGCAAATAAGATACTAGTAATAAGAAAGTGTATATATTTACTTTTACTTTACATATATACTTTTTCCCCTTTAAAATTATATGTATGAGAAAATAATTTTAAAGGGAAAAAATTCTGATAAGATGCATCCATAATATAATTGAATTTAACTCATTATGAGCATATAGTAAATATGAAGAAATAATAATATCAATTTATGAACATTTTGTACAAAATAAAAAATGTAGGTATGATTACCACTGAAACTACACAATAATTCCATTATCAAAGATTTTTATCAAAAAAGGAAATGACAGAATGAATTTTATAGATAAGAATTTAGTATGTACCGAAGTAAAAACTTGCTTATCTATTTATTGTTTACATTTTCGAGCTACTTATTTCCTATTTTGTTTTCATTAGATCCTGTTCTTGGGAGTTAAATATCCTGGTGGGATTTAGTAACAATATTTTTTGCTTAGCTGAAATATTCATAAAGATACTTTTAGTTTCGATTCTTTATATATAATTGGAATGACTAACTAGCTGACGGCCCGTCTATTTATGTATATCCATGAACATCTCGTTATCAATATGACGCCTGCAGTACCACTCATAGGTTGCTATTCCTGAGGACTAAGATATGCTTCTATTAATTATGAATTAAATATAGTCGGCTAGTAATAGTATATAATACTACTATAAAAGTGTTGTGTAACACGTAAATGTTAAGGACTACTTTGATAGTTGATAATGCATCTGACTATCCCATCTGGTATTACAGTCGTGAAGGCTTATTATTGTAAATATTTATAGTACACTGCTGTAATAATGCAGTTCAGAAAAGTTAAATAAAACTGGTAAAATGACGCGATGTATATGCAAGAATTACAAAAATCATTTACTCTGTTTTGCCCAATTTAGAATGGAATCTCATCCAACAAGTTATAAAAATCGATTGCCACTGATTTTTATAGAAATAAATAAAGATAACAATTAATTATCGTTAATATTTACTTCCATCAAATTAATTGTATAACTGGTACGAATAAACTAATATTATGAATTATACTGACACTACATATTTGTACATTATTATCTATAGTACATTACTTACCTATATAATAATACAGCTGTCCTTATATCTTCTAATGAATACTTATGTAACATACTGAACGAGATTATAGTACAGTATTACGGCAATAGTTGTAGGTACATAGCATGATGTTTACATGTCGTCGCAGGTCGTCTGCATACAACAAATTATTGTTGGCAGCTGTACTTATTCATAGTAGTACTTACTTCTAAAAATAAGTACTGCGATATGAAAAAAATTTCTTTATTACGCATAATTTGATTAAATTTAATAGGTATAAATATACAAAAATTATGTTAGTATTTTTTTGTAAAACAGAACAAGAGTTACTGGGCTTGATGACGTCATTGGTTGTGGCCGAATAGATCATGCATAAAATAAAGCAAAATATAAAAGTAGCTAAAATATATCGATGTATTTCAGTATAAACACCTACTTTCATATAACATACCTACTTTCTCCATAATGCATCAAAGATATGCGCTACCTGTTGCAAGGGTTGAAGGGCGGAGCCCCGACGAGATAATGTTTACACCTGTGAGTCTCTTATAATGAACGGTTAACATAGCACATCTTCTCACGGTCGACGATGCAAGGTGTTCGCCTGAAAAGCTATAAGTGAAATTATTCAGTACCTACAGTACTATGTATTTAAGAAAGGACATATAAAGGTACGTTAATATATAGATACACGAAAATACTACAGTAAATAATTAATAATTTTGATGAGAGAATATATTTATCTATATAAGTGATTTAGAAAGATTAACAAAACATGTTTACTCACAATAAGACAATCAAAAATCATCATCATTACATAATATATAAAACAAAATCGCTGTCGCTGTCTCTCCCTACGTATGCCTAAATGTTTAAAACTACGCAACATTATTGGAAGCGGTTTTTTTAATAGATGGAGTAATTCTAGAGAAAGGTTTATATATATAAGAAACACCCGTGCGAAGCTGAGGCGAGTAGCTAGTAACATATAAAAAAAGAGTGCCAAATCAAAATATTGAAGGAGAATAATAGACAAACTGCCAGCAATATAGACCAATTCACAATATTGATTCGAAAGAACTATAAGCGTCAATATCGTGTACTTAACTAACAATGTATGGAATAGTATGTTGACTACATGCAGTCTTTCTTCATTAATAACTATGTGATCCTATCTTTCGATTTTTATTACTTAACTTTAACGAACCTTACACCGAAACCGGTTGTCAATTATTGGCTGCGTATTTCCTATTATAGATATCTGCATTTATTTTCATATACAAGGACTATTAAAAAGTTGGCTTACGTTTATCGAAATGCACTGATGTGATAAGCCCTACAAGTGCACTCCTCTATTTACCCCTCTCTATTAGTCCTCAGAGTAAGAATATACTCACGTAACTAAGGTATAGTTAATAGCATTATATGTACGGATTTATCATCATACACTTCCAGACAGTGACAAGTTGCATCTGGTATACGGACTTAAACAGACTACGCATCAATACAAAATCAGCTGCAACATATAATATAATTAGCGTAAAAGATTAAAGTAAACTATGCTTATAACTGAATACACACTATGTAAACAGAAACGATTAAATAACTTCCTTATTTTTAAAACTCATATCTAAATAATGGATCTAGAGACCTACATATACCTAAGTATATTTTACATACTAAGCCACTGTGACTAAGAATTGTTTCTTGTAGCATAATGTCAATTGAAAAATAATTTGCAATCTGTTATTTTTATTTACGAATTATCGATCGATAAAGTATGCTATAAAAGGAGGACAACGCTTTGGCCATTCTTTACCTGTAAACCAAATAATCTATTATTTTCTATACCCTCAGGTATATAATACGTACAAATTTAGATTTAACCCTAAGCCATTATTTCGTGAAAATCAATTAATGACGTTGTATCTTATCCAGTTTATATACAGTCGACAGATGTGAGCGACAAGGGTTTTAGCAGTGAAAATTCATGGTTCCCTCCCGGATTGAATTGGGACCCTTCCGAATTGTGCAAACTGCTTGCTACGAGCCACATCTGTCCACTTGCGGCCTTTAGTACAGCAGATATTAGTGCCAACACGCAATAGAACTATCGATATCGAGAATTTGCACTTTTATTATTTGAGTTCGCCAATTAAATACTAATAATAAAATAATACTTAAATTTAGCACTTACATGTATAATGAAATTCAACATATATTTTATCTTAATGTTGTCACCTGAGGCTGTCAATCAATACTATGAGAACGCCGTCTTTAGGAGACAGAATAATCTCTACGAAAAGTTGTGGTGAGATGAGAGTGCTTAGTATATACGAGAAATCAATCAAGTGCGGCCACTTCCTGAAACTCCTACAGTTTTGCAAATACAACGGAACCGGTATTGTTTCATACCGAGAACCGTAAGCACTCGAGACATGTTACAACGAACTTTATACTTCCTGTTTCCAGTTAGAACGTAAACATGGGTTCTTTGTTTCATTGTTGGTAATCTAACTCGCAAGATGTTATTCCTTGGACAAATACGTTTAAAAAATTATAATAAGATATGAATGCCTATAAAATTAGTAGAAAAACAATCCCAAATACATGTATTTTATTTTTTTTATTATTGTTAATGCAAGAAAAATATACATTATTTATCGATGAAATACATATTATTACTTCCCTATTGTAATAGGACGCTGCACTCTGTCCCTCACTGAGATAAAGTCGCCCTAGCATTCGAACAAGTGGCTCACACACACCAACATATAATCAGGAAGTACAATGGAGATTAAAGAGACTCGATACACACACACTTATCATTAATGTAATAATATTCGTGTACCATCCACAGCCGCGAGTATAGGTAGCTGAATATAAATAATATTGCGTACGCACACAAAGGGGGAATTTAAATAAAGCGTCTCTCGCATTGTACCAGGAAGTAGGAGCTTACTCACACATGGGATCTAGCGATACGAGTTGGTAGTAGGTATTTTGTGTGGCGCTGGCGCACACTTGTGCGTCTACTCCGCGTGGGAGCGCGCGCACATGGCCCGATTGGGACACACCAAGTGAGCCCCCAGACGATTCATTTTTTATTACACAATAATATGTCACACAGTGTTTAATAGCTACTGACTAACGATCGACACGTGAATTTTATATTGTCAGTAAATTACCAAACACATTTAAATCCGTACATTTTTTCTAGACACTCGTTCGACAGTGGAATGCAAACTATCATGCATCCATTTTCTTTCACTTCAGAAATATTATGTGAACTACAGTTAATTTAAAAGGTCTACTTTAATGAATATATCGTAATATTATTATTACATACCATAGAGATATCAGAAAAGAAACCTAGTACGAGTTGAGGTAATTTATAAATCCAACGTCTTTTCCGAACCAAATAAATAGATATAAGGTAACACAGGTACCCCTACTTACGAAGGACCCGTTTTGAATCACTGTAATAGTACTCTACTTTGATATTAATTAGATAGATAACTACTAATATTACAATCGTGGAAGTGTATTTCTTATCTCTTTACGCCTTAACAACATAATACACTAAACGTTGTTATACTAAACGTTGGGCATACTTTTTACCGCAGTCAATGAATATTTCTTGATCACGAGAGTATAGTCGCATAATATTTCAAGTATATGTCACATAATACAAAACTCCTATTAGATAGACCTTTGATTAAATTAGTTATTACTTAAACTTAACTAAATATTGAGAATGTCGATATATATAGTTAGATATCTATAGTATGAAAAATAGAAATAAATATATATATGAATGAAGCTAACATAACAACAGCAGGGTGCGTGATTGTGTGCCCTTCTCACTATGGATGCATTCCCAATCCGGTTTTTTGATCATGTCGATCTGAACAAACGGAGGGGTTGCTTTGTCACATGACACTTGTGCGTACAGAATCTAGCCCAGGGGGTTACTCGTTAAATTCGTGGATTAATTGTCTATTCAAAGTAACAAAGGCGAATATTAGTTTCACTATAAAAGTATAATAATACATCCTGTCAGGTTTAACTAAATTTGCCAATTTCGAGCGGACAATATTTGTAATAACACGCTTTAAAACCTGTTCGTTTAAGAATTAGTAGCATCTTTTCCATTGCGTGACCACAAGTGGAAGCACGTTCTTTAGTTGTCATCGACTGAGGTCGGCGGAAGTGAACGATTTCTTTGCCAACCGTAATCACTACGTAGGTAACTTTGAGAACCAAGATTGTAAATAGATACACAATTTTATTGTCATCTAATGCTAAATCCAACGTGATCTGTATGAAAAATTTTTTTTTTAGTAAAATACTAAAACATTTTATTTAAATCTTAATTCCTACAAAGATATTACTGGCAGAATTCCTTCCGTATATGTATTTAAGAATATATATGTATTTCTTTAATTGGGCTCTGATTACCTCATTTCAATCTATAGTAAACACCTAATTAGGCACGAAATTATTCTTTATACATTTATACATATTTAAATAGCCATCTTTATCGTCAATCCAGTAACCAACGGTAAATTTCATAAAGTTTCGAACTTCATGTTTAATCGCAAAACAAGTAGGTAGCGTAACGGATAAACGTCTTTTAATTCAGTAAAATAATGATCTAACAAATATAACGTAATATGGTAGATACATTTTTAATTGCTAATAAGGCTTGTACTCGCAATTGCACTGTGATTTATTTACTGTACATCCCTTTATACCGATTTCTCAATAAGAGTGCCTGCTAAGGCAGCTAAGTGGCGCAATTTTTCGGTGTGACATCATTGCCTAGTTTTGAGTGCCACCTGATTATGTAACTCGAGAACAACAGTGGAATCGGGGTCGCGGTTTGTGAGCAAGCGCTCGGAAGTGCGTTGAGACGTTGCAACATTCGTAGGTTATTGTTGCGTATTGCAGACGTTGAAATATTTTGGAATTTTGCCTATCTAGAGTAAAGCTTCTGTAATATACATATAATTATATATATCTACATAACTCGTAGGTATTTGTATATATTCCTGTCAAGTAAATCAATAAACAACAGGAATTTTAAAGAAATTGTTTACTATATTGAGCTTGTCACAATCATCGATTTAAAAAAAAAGTGTAGTTAGTATCTAAAAATATATGTATACAAGTTAAAATCATTAAATTTAAAAATATAATGTTTAGAGGTGTGAAGTCAGTAATTAAAATATATATTTTTAATTTGCAATAGAATATTTAATAAATTTGTATAAATCGTTTTATGTTATTTCTTCATTATAACGTGTAAGCTGTCATGATAATAAGTTGAAGGTGATGGCATCTATGACTAATACAATAAAATTACTTAGTCTTAAAATTACTATCAACAATAAAAAATATTGTGGTTATAGGTATCGCTACATATAAAACGTCACCAAGAATATCATAATAAAACTTAAAATTATACTCGGTCAGTTATTCAGTATAATTTAATCTATTGTCATGATGGATTCAGTTAATTAAACATTAATAACAGTATACAATCAATAATACAGTCGACGACCTCGGTGGTCTAGTGGTTTAGCAGACCGCTTTACGTCCGATGGTCGCGGGTTCGATTCCTCGCACGGCACAAACATTTGTATTCATGAGTATAATTGTTTGTGTCGGTCTGGGTGTTTTCTATGTATAATATGTATGTATTTACGAAAAAAAAAATATCTATGTATTTGTATCAGTTGTCTAGTACCCATAACACAAGCTATTAACTAGCTTAACTTGGGTCTAGATGGCGCTGTGTGAATTGTCCTGAGATTATGAGATTACAATATAAGCTTTTTTTGTATGAGTACTATTTATAGATACATCGGTAGTTGCTCTCATGTTATGCCCTTTATCTGCAACTTTATGGTAAAATAACAAAGACAATAAATAAATATTTGCCCTATTATTGTGATGGAATTGTTCAGTTTTACTGTATGTTTTTTTATATGGTACTCTTATTATAGCACAACTAAAGTTTTCTAGAAACAGCCAGTTAAAATCGTTAGATCTGACCGAATAGATGTATACAGACATAATAGATGTATATAATACATGTATACAGGTAGAGGTTAAATAAATTTTCCTTCGAAATACCCTTCGAAAATATTCATCATCATCAGTATCAGGGAGCAACAGCTGGGCAAGAATCACCCTGGGCTATGACCTGTTTGCAGTGCAGCACATATCATCAGTAATATACACGCATTGCATTTCATTTGATGCGTACCCACGCCTGTTTTTAATGTCGTTACATATTTTTACTGTGTTGAGGATACAAATACATAATTTATTAATCTATCTATCTATTGATTCAAAGGCAATCACGACTCAGATGGAAATAAGAAATGCGCTTGATCCGGGTCAGTGCGCAGGAAGTGCCGGAATTTCCATACGATTGCAATTTTAAATGCCTTGGCATCCGCTATAGCTTCCGGTATATTAGCAACGCTTTTCTCGTCGTTAATCATTGTTACTCGCATAATACGTAATTTTGTGATGAATCAATCAATAATTATAATTGTCAAGTACAAGTATCTACTTAACAAATAGGTATATTAATGAAGTTTTCAATTTCGATTTTTTATCCATAAAGATAGAGTTCCACGCATGGTAGATACGTAATTACTATTTGGCATTCTTTACTATATATGACAATGTAGTGGAGTGAATGAAGTACATATACTGTTTTAGTGAATATATTTTTAGTAGGTATGCAAGTTTTTATGATCTATAATTTGTAGAATTTGTCTCAAACCCGACTAGTAGAATAACTATAGCTACATACACACATAGGTAAAACAAACGAAATATATTTATTTTATCATAATTACGTACCAACCTGCATTTAGTTTATTCATCTTGAGACTGACTTCTGTTTTTCTATTTGTTAATTTGGCCTCGATATGTTTTCTCGGACATTTGAAATGTAAGACAATAAAGATATAATTATCAAAACTAAGAACAAAAATATGCATGATTATCTAATGTTAACTGAATAAAATTAGTGTAGATGTTAATAAAATTAATGTAGATACTAATAATACTATCTACATTAATTTTATTATTTAGATAATTTTGTCAACCCTAATTCGCCAAACTCTCCCTATTCCCTACCACCGTCCGGCACCTCCAGCCTCTGTTGCTTAATTTCCTCTTTGAGCGTGTACTAATTTCCGCTTTAAACTATGCCATGGCTTTAATTTCCTATAAAGATTTCGCAATAAAATTCATTTGATAAATTGTAGTGTTTGTAGGTAGTTACGTGTCATGTAAGTAATAAGTAAACGTAATAGATATATTTATCAGATGAAACGAAGGGAATTGGATCCGTTAGATAAATGCTATCTAACGATATTAATTCACTTCATTTAGATATAGGTACAGTCTATCGATTCCACCTCAACGACACAACGTTGTTTAGTGTCTGTGCCCTATTTTATTTAACCCAAATTAAATGTCTAAAAAACAAACCAAAATTATAAAGAATCTTTAATAATAATAAAATTTATAAAATTATAAAATCCTTTGTTTCATCAATCACTTTATTAGTACATTTAGGTACCTACTTCGTATAAATACCTCATTTTGATAGGTAGCTATTATGTCCAAAGCTTGTTTTTATTCTTACCATATAATTTTTATTTAGGTAACCATCATAAAGTTTTATATTAATCTTATTATTGTTTTAATCTCTATTTGAACTTTTATTTGTTCATGTACGTACTTTCTATACCTAAATTAGACCAATAAGTATACCATATTTCCTAGATAATTATGTAGGTAAATACATATTAGAGATAAAACATTAATTTCTGAAAAGATTGCAATGAACTTACAAGACTTACAAAACAGCAGAAATATGTAAGATTATTAAACATAAACAACCTAAAGTACATTTATATCGTTCCTACAGTCTCATATAGATTTGTTTTTAATCAGACGGTCATGTAAAATTTTCCAATTTCTCTTTCAATAAATAAATTAATACCTAATTATAATAAGGATATCGAACTGCCCAACTAATCATAATGTTCTCGTGGGAGTTAAAAGTATGTATGTGCTCACGCAATGAACTTATTTCGAGCACTTCCGCATGTGTTCAGTCAGATTGGAGTCCGGCTATTCGTCGCATTCCAACCGAGCCACCATCGTCACAATCGTCACCTCTAAATAATAATCGAATACCTAGTTAGAGTAGAATAGATAAATGCATTAAGACAATTGAATCTGTAATCAAACACCGGTAACTGGCGATATTCTTATACGCTGATTTATAAAACTGATAAGAAGTGTCAGTTTTATAAATCAGCTTGCAACACTGTTTTGGCGCTAAAATGTTCGTCATCTATATCGTGCCTACTCTATGTTGTGTACCTAGGCCTTGTACTTAATATTTATTTTATTTTTATTGGAATGATATGAATATTATTCCGTTCCCGATACAAATATTACTTGCGTCTATTTTGTTCAAACATTGGTGGATCATTTCTCGTCTTGCTAATTGCACGTTGCACTGGTAAGTACCTACTTATTTGAAATCAATAGGATAGGGATCTTTGCAGTATATGCTCCTAATACCTCATCACATCTAAATCCAAAAATTAATAAATAATACATCCATAATATGTATATATATAAAATTAACACATACATACCTATATCTCACCTAGTCAAGACAAAATATCAATGTTAAGCAGGTCGTTATTCATATTTGCTTTTAACAAAACAATTGCTATATTAATTAACATCGCTTTGTAGGTATTAAAATAAATTGCCTTCTATTATTACTATTACAAATACGGAAATAACAGAAAAATATTTAAATTACACCAAACGCAGAACATCAAAGTGTCTATAAAGAAAGTAGCAGCAAGTTCTGCGGTCACGGTCACGTATGGACGAACATCATAGTCTTTTATTCTCCAAATTACTGCACATAACTTCACGAGTCCACGACAAACGCCTGCGTGTCGCCACCGTACCAACTATGTGCGCCCACCTAACGTGAAAACGAGATGGAATGAGACATGGGAGCGCGGGGCGGGCGAAGGGAGCAACAGGTAAAGATTCCGAGGCCACTTCCGTCTTGGCTGCCGAATATTTCTGTCTCGAACCGGTAGTGGGACGACGGCCAGGGCACACAAGATAATCTCAACCTACACGTATACGCCAACACATCTAAAACATTGGCTTCTGACTTTCGTCTGCTCCAGGAGGTAAAACAAAACTAAACATTGGCTATATGATATAATAGTTAGGCATCCACTGCTTATGATTCATCGATTCTATGATCGTACCATGAGTTAGGAAATTGCAATAAATAATATAGGTATCTTGAATTTATTGATGGTAGTGAATTATTGATACTTAGTAGTTAATCTAAGTATCTGTAATAAATATAGTAGGTATAATAATAAACAAAATAGTGTTCTTCTTTTACTGGTTACTTGTCAATACCCAAACTCATTGTTTTCTAATAGAGATAATAAGTACATAGAGCAGTAAGTTAGCTACGTAATATCAAAAGGTAAATGTAATAAAATCATACATGATTCTCATTAGGTATACCTATTCTGTTATAGTCCACACTTATACACAAGACACAACCAAATGAGCTCAGCTCAAACCGGTTAGCGATCATATTGTCTCACTCTACAGTTCACCAGGAAACTGCATCGTCCCTCTCCTCGTTTCCTTTCCTGTTTTGTGTCTATATTCCCAAGATTTCATGGAAATCTTTAAATGAAAATACTTAATTTGTCCAACCAACTAGAGAACTGTTTAAATAATACGCTTTCGTTATTTTTATGTCATACATGTATTATGGACATTTCAAAATATTAACTAAAGAATATTCATAAATTATAATACATGAAATAAATCTATTAAGTGGATATAATAATAAAAACAAGTCATATCGCACCCGCAATTACTCTGCAAACAAGGAAATATTGCGAGTTATTAAAAACTGGCGCGCTGACGTAATCTCACAACTAGCACTTCCGCATGCCCTAGGCAAGCACATTCAAGTACTACAACAGTACCTACTTACCTTTCGCTGTGCCTATGAAGGTACGTATTTATTATTAAAACTCTATTCCGCAACTATATCTAGTCTACATTTTCATCAACACCGCTGTAACGTTTAGAGGAAACATACTCGTACCGTATTTTTAAAAATGGGTCTTGCCGTCTTGGTCTGGTCCAAAGTTTTATCTCGGCAATATGTGAGGCACTGCGAGGGGAAGGGGCGGAGGAGCCGGCGCGACGGGCGCGCGTCCGTCCGCCCGCGCCGCCACCGCATCATCAGTTCGCGTTGGAGAGTTGCCCGCAACGCTTGTCTGCGAGCTAGATCCCTCAGATACGCTGCTGGTTTACGGCGTGCCGTAACACGACACGTTTGGAGGGACCGCCGCTGCTACGCGTGTGCCTGCTACTGTGAACATTGGATTTTGTGCTCCTAGTGCTGTGACTATGTACATGTGCTGAAAACTCCAGTTCCCGTATTTATAGGATTTTTGACGTCGCAACAAGTTCCGGATCAGCTCAGCCGGTAAGTAGCGGTGCTTATCGCAAACCGCGCTATCGCGACTCACGCATTTCCGACCGCGCCCGATAAGGCGACTGTGTGGTACCTAACGATATGGTACTCAAATCCGGCAGCACTCAATATACATTATATTAAGTCTATAGGCGATTGTATTAAGAAAACTTCATACAGAAGTAGATATATATATATAGACTATCATAACAAAAACACATTATTTATAAACAATTAAATATTGCATCAACTTCGACTACGTAATTACAACCGGATAAAACTTGACTTATACTGAATAGAACTAATAATAAAATTACAAAAACCTGTGAATACAGGAAGCATAATTGAAAAATATAACTAATTATAATCTCACTAGACAGTAGATGTTAGGTTAGGTGTTAGGTATTTGCCTATTTATGTATTTTTAGCTTAATGATAGAATATATAAAAAATATGTAATATATGAATACTTTTTACTTTTTTAAAAATAATTAATATAAATTACTTATATATACTCATATTTATGTCCCACATTTGTAACAAAGTCGATTTCATCCTCCCCAAAATCCAAATCAGCAGGTGGCGACCCTAACTTTATAACATAGGTCAAGACGACAAGAGGGGGCGTAGAACTGCCGACCCTATGAGCATTGAAATCCGTTCGAGTTCCGATAATAAATAATAATATAAAAATCGATGGAACTCCCGTCTGTTAGGTGCAAATATAAAACGTTAAACATTACAATAGTAACCTGATATTATATCTTGAAACTTGTTTATTATATTAATATCATAAAAAACCCACTGATATAAAACCTGGGTTATCGAACGTAGATAACTTGAATACTAAGAACAAATGTGAGGATTGAGGAGATCACCTTATCACATATTATGGATGTAATTTTAATCAAACATATAAAAGTCATCCAAGGTTCACATTTAAAAATCAAAGAACAACACGGAATGAATTAACATCTAAAGAAATATTTTATATACATTTACCTTATTTATACCTAACAAAACAATGAGATTACTTTAAATTCCCTAACATTACTTTTATTAAATACTAATTCAAACTATCGGCTTGAATTTATGTTCATGTATTTTATTACATATGTAGTGCAATTTAGTTTAATAGCATCTACTAATTAGTAATCGAAAATATCTATATTTATACACATTAAAATGTAAATTACTCTTATGAAAATATATTCCATAAATAAATAAATAATAAATAGTATCTAATATTTTTGTTTCATCATTAGAACAATGTGTTGCTTGAACGTACCTAATACCTGCTAAAAATAGTATATTTTCCAGATTACTTACATAACGTAATTTGCAACGTAATTTTAACGTTGCAGTAATAAGACTTGTTAAAATTACATGTCTACTCAATAGTATGATCGACTTGTGAAGACAAAATTAAATATGTTTGTACAATACTGTATAATAATTGGTACAATATAATTGATTAAACCGAAACACGAGATTAACAGCACACATTCGTTCAAATAAATTATATATTCTCGGAAATTATTGTAACCGCCACCTATATCAAGGAATATATAAAACTTTTAAAGACAGCTCTTAGAGTACTCAACGATGAAAACCGTTCTACAATTTAATAATTTTGCAGTCATAAATTGAGTTTTTGCCGATTGTTCTTGTCCAACGTTTAGTAGGTTAGTTACTTAATAAAGTAAAGAAACTACCTGAACAATTAATAAACAGTGGAGATATATTATGTAAAAAAACAAAATCTGCCTAATTAAATGTTTTTAAATTTGAGTTTGACTATATAAAATTATTTCTTAATTTCAGACAATCGTGATGAAAGTCGTTAGTCTTCAACTGCCGTCGGGGCCTACAAGTATGGAGCGATTACCGCTGCCATTTAGTCCGACGGACCTGTTATGGCGGTATCCATTGCCATGGGCCCCACCACCTCCATCTCCCCTTGGTGATACGAAGGCACAACTACCAGCCGGTCTTCCGCCAGAGCCAAGATTATGGACCAGAGAAGATGTAGCAGTCTTCTTAAAGTGGTGCGAAAGAGAGTTTGACTTGCCAAATTTCGATATGGATTTATTCCAAATGAATGGTAAGTTATATTATATTCTGATTTCTAATATCGACGAATCGAAAGTAAAAATTCATCACATTGATTTTTCGTCATTATATGTTAGTAAATAAATAATATCTTTTACAGGTAAAGCTTTATGCTTGTTGACCAAAACTGACTTAGGAGAGCGTTGTCCAGGCGCCGGTGATGTTTTGCACAATGTTTTACAAATGTTGGTGCGCGATGCAGCACTTTTAGGAAGAGTTCCGTCTTCACCTGTAACTCCAACAGCACGCGCTGCTCCTTATCCGCCATCACCACACTCACATCCACCAACACCAACTTGGACTGTCGACGGTTTCCATCATTTCCATAGTGCTGCTGTAGCCGCTGCCCAACCAAACTCAGTAACGTTAAGTCCGGCACCATCAGTAGATAGTTCAGGAAGTCCACAACGTGGGGAGGCAGTAAACTATGGACCGACGTATGCGCCATCGGTACCCGCACAAGCACAGGCAGCAAGTTCTGGAAGCAATCATTCGGATTCAGATGAAGAAACACAATTCGGACATCCGCCTAGATCTCCCAAAGATGCTCCTCTTGCGAGTCCAGCACCACAAAATCTTCCAGTACAGCATTCGCATTATCGTACTCAACACAGAGAATTCTTCCCGAATGATATGCCCGAATCGAATACAAGTAAGTTTGACGTTATAAAATAAACAAAACGATTGCACATATGAGTATGCAAAATAACAAATAAATTAATCACTGCTATTATTTTCCAGATGGTCGATTATTATGGGATTTTCTACAACAGCTACTAAATGATCCAACTCAGCGGTATACAAATTACATCGCGTGGAAAAATAGAGACACTGGTGTATTCAAGATTGTAGATCCTGCTGGACTAGCCAAACTCTGGGGAATTCAGAAAAATCACCTATCAATGAACTACGATAAAATGTCTCGAGCTTTAAGATATTACTATCGTGTCAATATCCTACGTAAAGTACAAGGCGAACGACATTGTTACCAGTATGTATTTATTTCCTTAACTTTTAAATAATTTCACATAACATTATTTATAGAAATATAACTTATATTTTTTTCTTTTTCCACAGATTTCTAAGGAATCCAACAGAATTAAAGAATATTAAGAACATCTCACTTCTACGACAACAAATGAGCCCCACGAGAGTAGTACCTCAAGCTGTTGTGAAAACAGAAATGAAAGAAGAACGTTGCGAAGAAGAAGCAGTAGATGAAGACATGCCTACTGATCTTAGCATGGCTGCTTCAGAGCCGTGGCGAAAGCGAGCGCGATCAGATCCCGCTCCTGTTCCATTACAACATGACAAACACCGCATCAGTGTTCTCATTGGTGATAATATGATGCTCAAACGTGAACCTGAATATAATGGCGATCATTACGCTCTGAACCTTAAAAGTGAAAAATGTGAACAATGATCACTAACAATGAAAGTTCTGAACGCTTACAGTGCGATACGTTTATATAGTGTGAACAAAACTCCACCCACTAAAATTCTAGTCAAATTCCTCTCAGAAATAATTATATAAGTCTTCCTAATATAACATGTTTATTGATATAGCTGTATTATGGAAACTAACGCTGAGAGTACTTTGACGGATTTATTATGGTCTTGGAGTTAAACAGGGTATGGACCTAAAATAATGCCTTTGTGCCAAGTGATTTTATATAATAGTGTCAATTACCTAATAGTTAGCAAAAGGAATAAGAGTTTATGTGTGTTGAAATCATATAGACTATTTTAAAATTTGTGCAATGGACTGCAGAGATCTCGCAGTTTCAAATAGATTTATTGAAAGAAATTGCGTGTGCATAAGTGTGCGCGCTTACTAATGCATTTTATAATTTAAATAACTATACCTATATGTATAGATCCAAAAGTAGAAAATATATTCAAAAAGTGGATACACGCAAATCAACAGATTTATAAAACATCGTTATATAGAAAATTAACAGATTATCGTCTTCCAATTGTTTTTATCCATTTCAATTGTAGCTAGAGAGAAAGTAATATCTTTAATGTACCTACCACGTAATTTAAAATTCATGCGTTATTGTGGCAGCTATAATTCTTAAAAAATCAACTGTTTGAATAAAATACAAGAATATAATCTAAAAGACAATAAAAATAATCTTATTACCTAAAATGCCTTGAAATAAAAAATGTCCACTGTGATAAAAAAAATAAAGTGGTAGACATATAGAGTATGCTAGGACTTTAACTCAAAGATTTCCAGCTACAATTTTCTGTGATCTCTTTTATCAATGTAGGTAAATGTCATAGAGAGTTAAATATAGTTTTGTAAATATTAGATTAAGATATAAATAAGTTAGGATAAAAAGAACAGACTGTAAAGAGAGTGTATGTATGATTTGTGAAACAAAGAGGAGCTTTATCAGAGTACCTAGTATATGTAAGTACTATTACAATTGAGTTTGTATTTTTACAATCATTTCTATCTGGCATACTTTCATGCCAATTCTTCCAACATGTACACAATATGTTTATGACGTTCACAAAAAATATTGTGGCAGATTTATTATAACTAAAAATAAATGAAAATGATGTTATAAGCTTATCTAACTTATTTACGTATCACCTTTACCTATCTGAGCTCACTCCTACCCATGAAATATTTACGACCTCGAAATTCCTCAATATATTGCAAATTTGTAGTTTCAGTCTTATCTACTGCATATCATATCTACCTCTTTTCGGGTTTTTCAGCAGGTGTAGCAAATACTTACCAGTAAAGACAATCTTTATATTATAAAAATTATAAATAGTCTATTGAAAGAGTTATTTTGGAAAGGTAAATGTTTTTAGTCTAGTTTCATCTTGATAAAATTAGGTAAAAGACACAATACAGCAATACCTAAAGTCTGCTCTTTAAAAAAAATATTAATCAAAGTAGTACCTTATATCACAGAAGTCGGTTTGACTTCTGTGACTTGATTGATTTTTGTTCACAAACTGATAACAATAAATCCTTTTTTATTATCTGTCTGTACATATCAACTTTGCCATCAGAAACGGTTTAACCGATTTGAATGCTGTATTCAATGGTGAATTCCAAAAAGCTATCTATAACAAAGTGTTTGATTCCATGCATGGGGTCTTATCGATCATAAACAATTTATAAAGTATCGTACAACAGATACTTGGTCCGTGGTCCCAGGATCAAATAGTCTAATGTTATATAAAGGAAGATTGTGTTTTTAATGGTTAACCTCAAAACATACTTA
The DNA here is from genome assembly GCF_030625045.1 of Achroia grisella. NCBI lineage: Eukaryota > Metazoa > Arthropoda > Insecta > Lepidoptera > Pyralidae > Achroia > Achroia grisella. The sequence goes on along the minus strand of NW_026712606.1, from coordinate 896,024 downwards.
ACACTTTTATTGACTACATCATATTTATCATTTAATAATACATATATTTATTCAGAGTTGCATTAGTACAGGCAGAGTTTACGATAAATGTTTAGTACCTACCTACTATATTTAGTTTTAAAGTTAAAACCGTAACGCTGATTGCGACTTCCACTTAGCATTTATACTGTAGGATAACCAACTTATACCTCAGCGGTGACACTGATAGTGCCCACCAGAGACCCGACAAGGATCTTACAGATAGATAAAGACAATAATCGTGTCATAAGAACGTTTTATAAATAGGTACAATTAATATAATATTAATTTCTATTCCACGATAACCAGGCCGTATAACAAGTACAAAAAGAAATAAAAAAATAATATTCAATTCGACATTAAGTTATCTGTATAGCCTTATATTGTATAAAAAGTTATAATGCCTATCCAAACACTACGAGAAACTACTACTACTACTATGAGAAAAAGACAAAAGGCGCCATCTATTGTTGAATAGCGTGCTAGTTAAAACAAGTTAGTATAATGTGAAAATAATTTTGTTGATACAAATATCTTTTACCTGGATTTGCATATTTTAAACACAAACTATACCCACTTGAAAACAACTAAAAATTATTATTCCCAAATCCTTTATATTTTAAGGATATCGTCTATATAGGTACCTTAGTATTACAATGAATTAAAACACCAACTTCGTTAAAATGGTATCTGCTTTTATTTATCACAAGCAAATTAAATCACATTGTACTTACACACTAATTAACATAAGTAACGACATTCATGAGAAATTGACATCACAAGCTTTAAATCATCTAAACATATAACTTGTGTGTAATGTATATAAATTTCATAAGTACTCCCAAAATCCTATAATTAATATGGTTTAGCTGTTACACAAATGTATATTATTGGAAAAAATTATTATATTAAAAATATTATTGGAAACTAAGTAAAAATAGATTTAATTAGTTATGATATAAAGATTACAGAGAGATTCAGATATAGAGATTTAACTAATTACATTGGGAATGCTTATTACACTTAAACTTTCAACTTGTTTGTAAAAATCTGATTTACTTTAGCTTCTGTATACCAAACTTCTGATGCCTAGTTCTTAAAAAACTATTTCATTAATTTTCTAATGGCTGTCCTTGGAAAAATATAATATCATCAGCAACAACAGTAGATGCTGTTCGAACTTGGCCATCATCAAGTTTCACTTCACCATATGACAGTTTACCAGTAACATATACTCTTTGGCCTTTTTTTAGATATTTATATACTGTATCACGGAGACCCGGTTTAAAAATGCTGACTCTGTGCCAATCAGTTCGTTGTAATATATCTCCTGACTCATATTTATAACTAAAATGAGTAGCAAGAGGAAAATTCACAACTGGATGCTCTTCGGAACCTCGCTTTTGAGGATCAGCACCAACTCTACCAAGTAGTGTTACTTGATTTATTGCTGCAACAAAACAATTTTTATTAATGGTTAAAAAGATTGGTGAATCCTTATCTCATATGAATATCATGTAAATTAAGTTATAAGTAACACATTAGCCAGTACATACTTTTTTCAGTTTTTTGACTATCAAGCTTTAGTGCAGTTGTATGTAGTTTATTACTTTGTAATCTCAGCAATTGGTAGGTGAAACAGGATATCTGAAATAAATAATAGACATAATAAAATATGTACGTTTTTGTAAAATTTCTGACAAATATATGATAGGTAGGTAGATAGGTATATGATTTACTTTTCTACATATATAATAATATTTAATTTAGTATGAAAGAATTTGAATAATGTGTACTCATTGAAGTTAATATAACAAAACAGCAACTTGAGTTGATAAAATGGATAAACATTTAAAAAAAATAGGTGAACAAAATTTAATCTACTTATATATAAGTATTTTATTTAAAATCTTACTAGAGTAGCATATGCAATTTTCTTTTATAAAGTAGAAGGCCAGAAAGAAAAGTAGAAATTTATTATTAAAAATTTTTATATACTTAGCTTTGAATGTTTAAATTAGAAGTTGTAGGTGTCAGTCATTAACAGTTTAAGACAAAGGTCCATATTGGCTCTCTATCTCTTTAAAATTACATAAGTATGACTTGACTAATACTGGCATTAATCACACCAACCCATACCAAGTCCACATGACCAATAAAGTTTATCAAAATGGTCTAAGGTAACAGGAACACACAATTATTACTATCAAATATTACATTGTAGCATGTACTTAAAAACACTACATAGGCAAACAAATGTCCATAATATTTGCACAGTGAATGTTTTTGTATAAGAATTAATCATATCCATTCAAAAAAATATAAATGATAGGTCTTTTGAGAGATCATAAAATTCCAACAAATTTAAAGTCCCTGAAAATTTTGTTACAGACAACCTGCCTGTCCTCATGTTACAACCTATCTTCACATTAAAACTTCATCAAGATTTGCAGCAGTTTAATTTTGAAAAAGTAATAGCCAGACACACATATACTATTATATAAAATTACAGTGTCCCATTCCCTAATGTTAGAATAATCACTAATACATATTAGTGTTAAATTGTACACTATAAAACGTAGAATTGTTAAGTTTGAATTCCGGTTTTCAGGTTGCTTTAATTCAGTAGTAAAGTTACCTAATAAGACACATACAAATTGGATGATCAATGAATTTCGGAGTTTTATAATTCGTATTCACCTAGTTTTTTCAAATTTGAATATTTCGAACTTATGGTTTACAATTATTGCATGTGTTTTGGATAAAGAATACACAAAATGTTTAATTGCATCGAATTTGTCACGATGACCTAAAAGATAAATTTTGTTAATCATATATTCATGTGTATGAAAGACACGACGTACATTTCAAAATTCGTCTTATAATATAAAAAATACAAAGCTTTTGCTAAAAACGCACAAACCGGCCAGAAACATTAATTAGGTTATATTTACAAAACCGTACTCACTCTTGTATTACAAAACATTTTGAAATATTAACACTAATATTATAAAAACAAAATTTAAAAAGTGAAAATAAAACAGCAAATTATTTTCAAGTTTATTTTACTATGAGAAAAAAATAAAAATTTGAGTATAATAAATCATTTGAAAAAAAACAAAATTTTAAATTCACAAAAGAAATATATTTTTTTTCTATATTGATTATACGACTCTGGATGGAAGACCTTTTCACCAATATCTATGGTTAAAACAGACTTGGTGATTACTTGCTTAGTAACTAAATTTATATTTGTGTGATAAGCAATGAAGATTCGATGCCTATATTAAAGAATAATAACAATTAATATCTAATATATTATGATACCGACTTTTAGTGGCCTAGGCTTACTAAAATGATTAAAAGTTGGTGTATTCGAGCTCCTGAATTTTGGTTATGTTGTACCAACATAGAAATAAAATGCTTGCGTCGTTCGTTCGATGACAGTTTGCTTGGGTTATAAAGATAGATAAAAAATCTATCTCTATCTCTTCATTCAACCATCACAATACCCAATCCAGGAAAAGTTGTTGCCTGTGAAGGATGCCTTCAGCTGCGAATGCAAAATCCGAAAAGCCAGCCTCTTCGGAGGCTTTGGATAATTCACCAGTACGACAGATTATGACCATTATTGAGCATAAAATCCGAAATTTGGAGAAAAGAAAGGTACGTATAATGTACAGCACTATTAAGAGCAGTATATTTTTTGTTTATTAAGTATTATATTATTAATATCCTAAAACATAATTAAACAAGCTTCAGATTATAGTTTTAATACATTATTAAGGTATACAATTGTGTACTTCAGCAGTAAATAAAATAATTGCATATTTCATACCGTTGACGCCATTTTCACACATGTGCTCGACCAATGTTGACGATACAAAACCCTGACGCCCAAATTTTTATTGTCATCTGTCATTTAATTAATTTCATGGGATATAAATTTATTATGAAATAATATTTTATGGATATATCTGATTATAATGCGTTCCATTATTATGAATTTTGTAATAGAAATAATAATTCCTCTAATAAACTTAATGTAAACGCTTTCGATTAGATTATTTATTTTATCATATCAATGCAGACTTATTTCAAAAGAATGAGCAAGAAAATTTGCTTTTTTAAATGACGCTCTCCGGTTTTGCATTTTTAATAGCAAAATTGATAAATATAAATTAATGTAATAGTTTCTTGAGTACTGATTTATTTTGTAGTAAGTCATAGTTATTTTGAGGGTCGATAATGGAATGGTACACCCGCCTGTGCTAACAGTTTACGCTGGCGGGGCACCAGCACCAGGATGATAATTAGTTAGCCCATCGTGACAAATTCACCAGGAATTTGACATGATGGTTTCCAGGGGGAACCGCGTGGAGGTCGACCTGACATGATACATTGCTAGCAATGGGGTTATCAATCCACATTACCAACAATCCCCTTCCCCCCAGTAAGTCATAGTTATCAGAGCAGACCAGTACCTACCTGTAGCAGCCGCATACTTAGTGAGCTAGTCATCACTGCACTCAACCATCATGATAGGAAGGGGATTGTTATCTTATCTTATCATCCTGCACTGGTGCCCCACCAGAGTAAACTGTTAGCGCAGGCGGGTGTACGATTCCATTATCATCCATAAAAAAAAACATAATTTAGAGGACCAAGGTACGTGCAATATATGGAATGGTACATTAGACACTAGAAATATCATATGTAATCATAATCAGTAAGAAACTAAGAAGCATTGGGGCAATTGCTTCCCATACTTAATTGCTAGTTTGAGAACTTGACAATTTGTTGAATAACTAGACACCATGAAGATGCTCACTGAATTTTATATAAATGTTAAGTAATAGGATATATTATGTTAATTATTAATGTGTTAATCGCCATGTTACTCACCTGTGTCTGACACTAAGAAGTTCTACATGAGCCATGACAGACATATATCTGACGTATGCGATTTTGTAGAAGACCACAGCAATCACAGATATCCGCCGCAAACAATACATTTGTATTATGTTTCGAAAACTTGGCCTATAAGAACCAAATCTTGAAAATTTCTAATAAATGAACATCAGACATATACAAGTGGTTGTTTTGAAAAAAAGTTTTAATATAGGGCCATGTCAATCATATATGTGTGACATAAAAATTAAAGTTATTCTGGGAATTTTGGCAAAAAAAAATCTGTGATACATTAAGTTTCCTTGATACATTTTTGAAATAATCTAATAAAGTTACCATGGCTCATGTGAAAAATTTTCTGATATTATAATAGCGATTAACATGTTAAGAAAGAAGAAGAAAGAAAGAAAATATTTTATTCATTGCTTTTCAGCAATGTTACAATATGGTTAAGGTTCCTGTTGCAAAGTTGTTCATGCCCATATTAAAGATACTTATATGTTTTACTAGCAAAGGATGAAATCAGGTTACTTAGCACATGAGCAGGTGCATGAAGGTTGTGCACACATTATTAGCAATAGAATCTACAGTCTAATAACTCTTAACCAATTTATGAAAGGTTTACTACTCTTGGCAGTTACTTATTCTAAGTATAGATTTAGAACAAGGTTCATGATTATTAAACAAGTTATTTTATTTTTGTACAATTGTAACAAATGTTGTTTTTGAAGAAATAATATGTAATATTGCTTAAACCCTGTCAAAAATGTACACATATTGTTATTGGAAACTCTTATATACTACTCTTGCTTACCAAAATGGTGAAATCGAACTATTATGGTTCAACAGTATCTATTTATGTGTATCACTATACCTGTGAGACCATGACCTGTGAATTCTGTCAAACTGACAATTTACAAGTCCCAGATAATGAAATGATGCAACAAATATAATGGATTAAAGAATTAGGGGAAATATTCACACATTGTTTTGCAATATTCACTACATTTCTACATCATACAAACTACATTAAAATCTATATCAAGACTATTCTCAAAATTTTAAATTTAGAGTATGAGTTTGTAGTATATGAAAGGGGATTATTTTTATTTTATTTCAAAATTGTTTATTTTTATATCCAAAAAATAATAAATATATAAAAAAATATGCTTCCAGCCTTGCTCTTTGTCTCTCAATTAAGAACACAGGGAAGACAAGATAAAGAAGTACACACATTTTTTTAACACCCATTCAGAGAAAGTCAGTGTATGTCAGTTATACAATGCTGCCTAGCATGAACAGATGATTGAAAAAGGAACTATAAATATACATTATAATAAAAGTTTTTAATAACATCATAAGATTAAATTACATTGTCATTTTAGGCCAGTAAATTCTGAATATTTCAATGGCAGTCAACATGTTCATATATTAGTATAATGTTATAACTGAATGTCATATTCAGGTATAACATTATATTTAACATATTTTTATCTTTTTTTAGAGTAAGCTAACATCATACCGCGATTTACAAAAAGCAGGCAAAGAGCTGAATACTGACCAGAAGGTAGCAGTTGCAAAGTATGATGAAGTGGCCCAAACACTTGAGTTTGCAAGGGATATGTCCAAGCAAGTTGCTGGAATTGCAACAGCTGCAGAACGTGAAGCAAAGAAACAAGCAAAAAAGGTACATTCAATTATACCATGTAGCTTTTGTGTATATTGTACAAGTTCTTACCTGCAACTTCATATATGGTTATTTTGAAAAATATATATCTTACTAGCTGTACGCGTGGTATTTAACTTTATGTTTCTAAAATAAAATATTTTTTATAAAATAAAGGTAGCCTAAGTTACTCCTTATTACGTCAGCTACCTGCCAATAAAAGTCCATGCCATTTAAGAGATTAGCTGGAGACACAAACAAAAATTGTAAAAAATGTTATTTTGGTAAAGTAAACAACAACTAAAAGTGAAAAGAATTCAGATATGAAGTATATTCTATACATATAATCCCTTGAACAGTCACTGGGTTGTATATTTGGACAAATATTTTTTGACAATTAAACAAAAAATATAATCTTCAAGATCTGAATGTTAATCATTATATAATTAAAATATAATACATTTAAATGATTATATACTAACAATTAAAAAGAATAGTGTAAACATTAACATTTTTAGATAGACAATATGAAATAATACTGATAGTGTAAAAATCAAATTACCAAAATTTATAATTATTTGATTTTGATTATGGCATTTTAAATTTCTTATATACAGGATGCTTGGGTACGTTATGCAGCGGAAACAAACAAAATTCGAGAAGTACTGTTAATTCTGGATTGCCTTATGCAAATGGGTAATAATGAAGCTCGAGATGATTTTTTGAATGGATGTAATGGAGCGGCAAAACTTACTGAGGAAGACCTAAAAATTTTAGATGATTTGTAAGTATTACTTATATTTATAACAGGAAGTTTTTAATAACATTCAAAGTACATAATATATATATATGTATATATAACTAGCTGTACCTGCGACTTCGTTCGCGTGGAATTTAACTTTATCTTTCTAAAATAAAAGTAGCCTAAGTTACTCCTTATTACATCAGCTACCTACCAAAAAAGTCCCGTCAAAATCTGTCCAGCCATTTCAGAGATTAGCCGGAACAAACAGACAGACAGACAAAAATTGTAAAAAATGACATTTTGGTGTCTGTACCGAATTTATATTCATATGCATGTAGTAAAAAATGGTTATTTCAATATTACAAACAGACACTTCATTATCCACAGACTATATAAGGATAATGAATCCTACTACTAACACAACTTGCCATATAGTGAATATAATATTTTTAAATTAATAATATATATTATATTTTTTATTATAGATACCCTGAAGTGACACCGAAACATGAAGTAAATGAAGAAGGATTGCCTGGATTTCACATTCACGCGACCAAAGCTGCTGACCATTTATATTCTATTATTGATGGTAAACCAAAGGAAGTACTTGGTACAACCTATGCACGTATAAAAGAAATTGTTACCACAGTCCATGAGTGTGGTTACTTTGACAAGACAGATGATAATGTAGTTGTGGAAACTGAAGAAAATTTTATTTCTGCTTGTGAGGAGACACAGGAGGTGGTAGAAACTGAACTAGTAACGGAACCAGTACCTGCTTATCCCCCCGCTGGCGCACTGCCAGTACCTCCCGCACCAGCCGTTGTACCAGCTCCTGCTTATCCTCTACGTCAACTTCCTCCAATTACTTTGCAAGAAGTTGAACATGCATACTTTTCTCAACAGTACCCACAACAAAGGCCTCTAACAGAAGTAATAGGGTCACAGAACTTCTTCTTCTTACAAGAATCTGAAATTGACAGCCCTATTGGCACCCCTCAACCACCACAAATTCCTAACCAACCATCACCACCAGCACCTATTCCTACTCAAACTTTCACCAACCAACACTTTGTACAACTGCCTGGGGGGCGTGTTCCAGACGCTGCTGGTATGCCATTACCACCGCAAGCCCATTTTGTTCCACATCCTGAGCATCCTGGTTTTGCACCAAATGCTGCTGGTGTCCAAATTCCTATGACCCCACAAGGACACCCTCCACATCCTCAGCATGTAGCCCCTCAACCGCTGCCTCATCCTGCTCCACAACCTGGTATTCCACAACCATCTCAACTACAGCCGCAACCTCATCTTAAGCATCCACCACATACCTCAACTATTCAGGTAGACCGTCAACCTGTTAATCAACACGAAGAGCGACAACCTGCTACATCTGTGGAGGAGAAAAATGATGACGAGTGGAAAGAGAGCCGTAGTCCTGAGCATGAGGATGGTATGGACCGTAAGACACAAGGTCAGGGTGATAGACAGAATAGATACAGACGTTATGGTAGACGTGTAGGTGGTCGTGGGGCACCAAACGGTCATCGCGGCCGTGGAACCTTCCTGAATATGCAGAGCGGCGATGGGTATCGGGGTAGACACGGCGGCGAATACCAGACCAGGCCTAATAAGGAAGGCTACCAGAGCCGACAGTATGATGGTTATCAAAACAGGCACGGTAAGGACGGGTATAATAACCGAGCTGACACCCGAGAAGATGGGTACTACGGAAACGGCGATCCAGCTGATTCCCACCACCATAACGATAATGGTGGCCGAGACAGATACAATGATAATAATCAAAGCTATCAGGGTGGATTCAAAAGTCGCGGCAGGGGAGGGCCACGGGGTGGTCCACGTGGGACTGCGCGGCCTCCGCGCCCCCAACACTGCACGATGGGCTAATTGACCTGACCTCATGCTCATCTTATCATCCTCCACTGGTGCCCCCCCAGCGTAAACCGTTAGCGCAGGCGGGTGCACCATTCCATTATCAACCCTCAAAAAAAAAAAACACTTTAATCGCAAGTCAGACAACGTCGAATAATTATATATGAATTAGAAGATGCTTCGCATCATGGCCATTATGTCATATACATAGTGGTGGACAAAATCATTCGTGGAAGGCAGATTTCACCGGCAACAACGCGCTGTGGTAACAACAAACAGAGATTATGGTATAAAAATAATAAACAAAAAAAGAATAAAAAAAAAAGTAAAATATTGAAACATGAAACTGAATAAAAAATAAGTTACTTGAATTTAGATGTATGATATATGCAATTATTATAAGTTACGTAATTCTAGATTCTTGTATAGGTTATGGTCACGCTTGTGACTAAATTGAGGCGATATGGATCGGGCCAGTGGGGCCGCCATATGTCGCTAGTACCTCGTGCGTGCCTCGTCCTCGTGATAGATTAAGTACAGAAGATGTGTGCACACACAACTATTTACCGGGACCTTATTAAATCTCATTCATATTGTACTTTTAATACAGCTGATTTTAATTGTATGTATATTATATGTATTAAAATATTTCATGCATTGTTTCTTAAACCAACTTAGTTTGGTGATTAGATAATTTTACTATTATTTTAATATATTGAAACCAAGGTTAATAGCTTCAATAATAACATTCACTAATAATAAATAATGACTTTCAGCAATGTTTTAGACTAATTATTATTTTGAGTACGTATTACGTCGCCCGAAAAGTATTTGTTAATGTATTATTTCAGTCGGACTTCAGTTCTATTACTTAACAATAGAGGCTGTGTGCAAGCAAATTATAAGTATTCTGAAAAAAGGTACTTGTTTTATTTTCTAAATGTCCTAAAATAATATTAATCTGTTTATTAAAATAATAAAACGCGATTTGAAATTTCACAACAGAACAGGTAAGATTATTTTAAATAGCCCATTACAATTGTAAGTCTGTAAAATGCTGCTCACTATAAATCAGTGGTAGTGTTAGAACAAGGTTCTGCAAGGGAGCAATGAGTACAAGTAAATATTTCACAAATTTCCAGTTTCTGTAACTTTATTTATTTGTGTATAACTGTGTAATATTTGCTTATTTTGTTTTTTTTTAGTAATAAACCATTCATGAATAATTCTTCTTTTGAACAATTAATGAAAGATAATAATAAATGAAATTGCCGTTTATTAAGATGTCTTACATTAAAATATTGTGTCAAAACAAATTCGACCAAGTCTTGTCCAATCTGAACAAAATAAAGTTTTCTTCAACTTTAATTACCAGATAGAACCTGTATTTTTACAATGCTACATAACTACTTAGGATTATAAACTACATTATGTAGTAATGTGTTAACCTATACAACCTAATGCAATAATTATACAAAATATCATCTCGTACTGTACTTTATTTGCACAATAGAAATATTGTTACATTTTGTTCGCTTTATAAATAGGGGCAAATTGTAGTCGTGGTATATACCATAAAAGAAAATATTATTTTAATGAGACCAGGTAAGAATTATATCTCCAGGAATGTGAAATTGAATGTATACATCAATGTTCCCACATGTTGTAAACGCTAGTTTTTCACAGACCAAAGGCTTAAAAATAATAATTAAAAATCACAAAATCAACAAAAGATTTTTAGTATTACATTTATCAGATTGAAAAGTACAGTTAAAAATTAAGTGGTAAACTTCACGAGACTATTTGTAATTTTCATGTTTAAAGAACAAATGCCATGTTCTATACATATTAGCTTTATTGGAGTATATCGTTTATGTAGTTGAATATATTAGATAGAACAGAAAAGCAAGACACTAAGTATGATTGTTTGTATCGGCAAATTTCTTTTGTTACTTTGTTACCACTCCTTGTATCATTAATAGGCCTAAGATCTTATAAAAGAAAAGATTGTATGAAGATCTCATTTGTTTACAGAAAATCATACAAACGACTAAGTAAAAAAGGAACTATTTGCCTTGCAATTTAATAATTTCTATACAATTCTGTACATGGTCATAGTCACAAATAAAAGGTCACCGATAATTTGAAATATCTATAAAATTGTTTAATATAATAATTCTACATTTACAATCCACATTGTTAATTTAAAAGAAAATAAATCATATTCCTCATTAGGCATTGCACAATAATATCATATTTACAATAAGAAATAATAGTGGAATAATTTCATTACAATATTGAAAATATACTCATATTTTATTAGAACATAACAAAATTTATAGTTTGCTTTTCTTACTTAGCATAACTGGCAAATAAATGATGGTTCAAACAACATGACTACATTTCGAGTATATAAAATAGAGTATTTCTTTGATGAGCCGATCATTATACAATCTCTATAAGTTCTAATCTTTGTATAAGACACATTTTCATTTAACAATAGATTCAACGTATCCCAACCTCATTGTTTTATATTAGTATATGCCGATTTTTATTTAGTTTCTGGTCAATTACCACGTTTACTAAATTTTGTTTACTAGTAATGCCATACAAGAAAAAAAACAGACTATAACTATAGTGCTCGTCGAAATTACGTATTTATAATGAGATAAATTTGTTTTGGCCATTATTTTGGGTAGACAATTGAATTTGTTAAAACTCAAAGCTAAGCTGCTCAGGTATTTTAGAACATTTGTTGTTATTCTAATTACATAAATATAGCGAATAACGAAAAAGGTTACCATGATCCATACAACATAATTATTTTTTACAAAACGGTATAAAAATGGCACCGGTGTATTGACACGAATGGACTGATACTAAGTAACAGCCAATAAAATTCGATGACAAAAACAATAAAAATAATATTAACTAATAGAAACGTGATGTGTGCCTATAGCTAGTAGATCCTGCCCCTGGTATTTAAATTTAAATGCTAGTACATTGCATACTAAAATACAAAAAGAATTACATACATACAGCACGTATTTCACAGGTATCAAAATCAAATTAAAAAATAGTCCATGAATACAGCGTCGTACATCGACGAGTGCGGGTTATACGAGGTGTCTGGCAGGTTGCTGACGCAGCTTGCGCTCCCAAGCCTCTGCTTCCGCCCAAGAGTGACGCACGTCGCGGAACAACTGTCGACAAATACAATGTTTAATGTATTTCGTGCAATATTTTTGAAGATGTAATAATGTAATATGTTTTAGCACAAAACAAAATAGGAAAGACACAAATGATAAAAACGAAATAGTTTTTTTCTTTAGTGTTTTTACAGAAAACCCTACTTCGGATTACTTATAATAGATGGCGTTCGTCAACGACAAACGATAAAGTTTATATATTTAAACGGTCATTTCTTCTTAATTAAGGTAATTTCAAGATTGATAAGAATTATAACCTCTGATCAAAAGTTGTAATATACCTATTTTAGGTACATTGTAAGTGATAAGAAGTTCACAGGTCACAGTGATTTTACACCATTTTGATATTCATGTGCAATATCACAGAAACTACTTTCTTTAACAGATTAAAAGAATGTACTTATTTAGTCATTTATCAAATGAGGTATAATTTATCTTAATAATAATATTATAAACGCGTTTGTGAGTATCAATGTTTGATGTTCTTAACATGCAAAAACTACTAAACGGTTTTTTTTTTAAACTTTACAGTAATATAGCTTATGCAATATCAGAATAACATATAGGCTATATTTTTATTGAGATTTGACCTGGGTGAAACAGCGGACACAGCTAGTATCAAATACATTATGGACGACACAATATTAATATCTATTATATATATACATTTTGTGAGTTATTGTCATATTGATGCACAATTATTACCTGTGACAACCAAACTTCGTCTGCTAACAACTCATTTAGTATTACAGTAGTATCCTTATTGGGGTTTTGCATTCTTTTCTCGGCAACTCGTTTACTACATTCTGCGTACATTAGATACTTTTGATGTGATATTCTTGAATATAGTTGCACACGACCGCAACATGTCCCGCATACGAGAAACTCCTGGAATAATATTTATTTTAATTACTTATAAATAGGAAAAAGTTATATTTATTGTTCACGTGGAAATAACTTGTTGCAAGTGCTATCCTGTTATACATACACTCATCTGACTGGCTGTAGCATCATGTATTTATCATAAGTCAGCAAATAGCATGAACATATAATAAACGTTCAGTTTTCTCCCGATTAAAAATTTGTCATATGTTACTTTATATACTAGGTATTCTGTATAAAATAAAATTGTCAGCCGTAACGTAGTATACCCGTCAGCTAGTGTATTATAACAATATTAGTAAAAATTTGGTCTTTGATAACACTATAATAAGCTTAAAATCAATTCCAGTTCTTGTTTAGAAAATTAATTTTAATATATGGTGTACTGCATATATTTGTATTATAATCATTTCTCATCATTACCACTTTTCATGATAACTGGCCGCTTACAGACAAGACAGACACGATCCACATTAAAATATTCTCATGTCATCCGTCACTCGCCACAAAATTCTAATAAAATTTTCTAGTATCGATTTCTATAATCTTCCTTAATATATACATTTTATCATTTGTTGAGGGTATATTTTATTTACATTATTATTACTACCGACCCCACATTGGTGACCTACCGACCGGAACAAATTCAACATAATGGAACAACAAATCGGGTTGGCGTGAAAGTACCACCTTTCTGGCCCGAAGAACCAGCCGTATGGTTCGCTCAGATCGAAGGACAATTCACGTTATCAAACATCACAGCCGATACCACAAAATTTTGATCACTAGTACGCAGCCGAGGTGAAAGATATAATTGTTTCGCCGCCACCTACGGATAAGTACGAAAAGCTAAAATCCGAACTTATAAAACGACTTACCACGTCAAAGGAGCGTAGAATTAAGCAATTATTGATGCACGAAGAGCTCGGAGACAGGAAGCCTTCACAATTCTTGCATCACCTGAAAAGTCTCGCTGGACAAGCAGTAAGTGAAGATCTTTTATACGTACTATCTGGTCCAGTCGCTTACCCGCTAACCTTCAGGCTATCGTCGCTTTGCAAAAGGATAGCACACTTGAAGCCACCGCCGACTTGGTTGATCATGTACACGATATCGCACCACCTACCATCGCACATGTAACGTCAACCGTACCGGAATCCGCGTTCAACACCATGTGCCAGCGAGTAAAGGAGTTAACTAGCCAAGTACAAGCAACAAGATCAGTCTCGTTCCAGATCGAGAGGCAGACCTTACTATGGTAGACGTACTAATTCAAGATCCCGCTCCCGATCTAAATCACAAACCAACGATGTATGCTGGTATCATAGAACCTTCGGAGCTGCAGCAAGACGATGTACTACTCCCTGCACATACAATTCGGAAAACTGCACAGGCAGCCAGTAGTGGCGGCAAATGACTGCCTAGTATGCAACGGCCGCCTCTTCGTCACTGACAGGAAAACCAAGGTCCAGTTCCTAGTAGATACAGGCTCTGACTAATGCGTATTCCAAAAATCAGCGACCAGAGGACCACGACGTAAAACCAGGTACGAATTGTTCGCAGCTAATAATACAGTCATAGCAACATATGGTTATATCCAACTGCACCTCGATTTTGGCCTCAGAAGAGATTTCAATTGGAGAGTCAACGACTGGCCGACGTTACCAAACCGATAATAGGAGTCGATTTTTTAAGTCACTACAATTTATTAATCGACTGCCGCAACCATCGACTTATAGACGTCACCACTCTCTCCATTTCAATCCCTCATTGCCAAGATACATCACAAGAAACAATTACAATTAAAGCAGTTACAGGAGATTCACCATTTCACGATTTGCTGCGCTAGTATCCTGAAATCACACGACCAGCTGGTGCACCAACCGAACCGAAGCATAACACGCAACATCACATCCGAACCACTCCCGGACCTCCAGTTGCATCTCAGCCTCGCCGATTAGCAACCGACCGACTGCTCATAGCTAAAAAAGAATTTGAAGATATGTTACAGAATAGAACTGCACGGTGATCCGAGAGTTCCTGGTCATCATCTTGCACCCAAAAAAGATGATGGCTGGCGTCCTTGAGGAGATTATAGAGCTCACACTCATCGCACGGACGATACCTGACAGGTATCCAATCAGACACCTCCAGGACTTCAGTTACCACATATCAGGTTCGCAAATACTGTCAAAAATTGACTTAATAAAAGCCTACAACCAAATTCCCGTAAATGAAGCCGATATTCCAAAGACCGCCATCACCACATCCTTCGGGTTATTCGAATTCCCATTTATGACGTTCGGCTTAAAAAATGCAGCCCAAACATTTCAACGATTTATCTATGAAGTGCTACAGGGACTCGAATTTGTATTCTGATATTTGGACGACATACTTATCTTCTCCAGAATTCAGGAAGGGCATCTTCAACACCTTAGAATCCTGTTCGATAGATTCAAAGCTTACGGCGTACTAATCAATACAGAAAAGTGCGTCTGGGGCGTTAGTGAGCTAACATTTTTAGGATACCACGTTTCCGTACACGGTACTCGCCCACTTCCAGAGAAGATCACAGCAATTCAAAGTTATCCACTACCTAAAACCGCCAAGGAATTGAGGAGATTCCTAGGAATGCTGAATTACTACAGACGATTTATTCCTAATGCAGCACAAATACAAGGAGACCTCAATTCTAAACTCGCAGGAAACATCAAAGGTTCAACTCCTATCAATATAACTGAAGACTCTGAAGCCGCATTCAACAAATGTAAGTCCAGTCTTTCTCAGGCAACGCTCTTGTCACATCCAGATGTTCAAGCCGAATTAGCCTTATTTACTGATGCATCTGATGAAGCTATTGGCGCCGTACTTCAGCAAAGACAGAACAATGCATGGTCTCCATTGGGATTCTTTTCACGCAAACTGTCATCATCACAAAAGAAGTACAGTCCTTACGATCGTGAACTGAAGCCATATATGAAGGAATTAGATACTTCAGATTCATGCTAGAGGCTCGAAATTTCGTCATATTCACTGATCACAAACCCATCACCTTTGCATTCAAAACAAAACGAGATAAATGTTCACCTCGTCAATTCAGATATTTAGACTTCATATCCCAATTTACAACAGATTTACGTCACATTGCTGGTAGCGATAACGTTGTAGCCGATGCACTTTCTCGCATAAAAGAAATCGGGCATGAGATAAATTATGATGATCTCGCACGCGACCAGGCTCAAGACCCTGAATTGCAAGATCTTCTCAGAAAAGGATCAGCACTAGATTTAAGACAGACCGATGGGAATGTATACTGTCACCACTCAACGGCATATCCTCGACCATACTTGACACCATCATTCCGTCGACAAGCATTTGAAAACATGCACAATTTAAGTCTCCCCGGAGCAGCAGCAACAGCCAAACTAATTGCACAGAAATATGTATGGCCTGGTATACGACGTGACTGCAAATTATGGGCTCAACAATGCACAGATTGCCAACGCAGTAAAGTCACACGTCATTCATTCTCACCTTTCACTACATTTCCCATACCATCCGAACGCTTTTCTCATGTTCATCTCGACATAATTGGCCCTTTGGCACATTCTTCTGGTTACAGGTACTGCCTCGCCACCATCGACAGGTTTACTCGTTGGCCTGAAGCTTACCCACTGGTGGACATCACCGCAGAATCATGTGCAAGCGCCTTCATTTCCGGCTGGATTGCCCGCTTTGGTTGCCCGCACTCCATAACCACGGACCGGGGGCAACAGTTTCAAACCTCTTCCAGCGCATTTCATAACTGGTCGGTGCTCAACACAATTCTACCACTGCTTATCATCCGCAGTGCAACGGCATAGTAGAGCGACTACACCGCCAACTCAAGGCAGCGATTATATGCCATAATAATCCACAGTGGACCGAAGTACTGCCACTGGTTTTATTGGGTATCCGCAGCGCCTGGAAGGAAGACCTGAAATCTTCAGCAGCTGAACTTGTCTACGGCGAGACACTCCGATTGCCCGGCGAGTTCTTCACTCCAGCTGCTAACACCACATCCGATCCCACGGATTTCGTCGCTCGCTTGCGCAGACATATATGGCCAAGTTTACACCAACTCCTGCATCGTGTCACAGTAAGCCAACATTTTACCTACCAAAAGATCTCTCCAGTGCAGAATATGTATTCTTACGCAGAGGTCCTATTAAGAAAGCTCTCGAACCACCCTATACGGGGCCGCATAGAATTATCTCAAGAGAAGCTAAGACGTACAAGATCGACGTTCAAGGCAAGGAGCTTACCGTCGGTTGAAACCAGCTTATATGGCACGCAGCGACAACGATTCCAGTCCGCACTCTACGTCAACGCAACAGCGATCACAATCCGCACCTGAGAGGCCACGTACTACACGCAGCGGCAGGACAGTTCACTTCCCGGACTACTATCGCCCGTGACACGGTCTCGGCAAGGGAGTGTTATGGTGTACTGTATAAATTTGTATTATAATCATTTCACATCATTACCTCTTTTCATGACAACTGGCCGCTTACAGACAAGACAGATACGATCCACATTAAAATATTCTCATGTCATCCGTCACTCGCCACATAATTCTAATAATATTTTCTAGTATCAATTTCTATAATTTTCCTTAATATACATTTTATCATTTGTTGAGGGTCTATTTTATTTACATTATTATTACTACCGACCCCACAAATAGATAACTTAATCTGCTTCGGCGCGCTACATGAAGCTGTATAAAATGTAGAACACGCTTGTTTTTAGTTTTGATGACCTTCTATAGAAGGTTTATAATAAACCTTATCATTGGTATTAATTAAATATAAATGATGACAAAAAAATATCTGAGCATTCTATAGAAGGTCATCAAAACTAAAACCTAACCTAACACCATCTAGTCTCAAGCTATCCAGAGCTTAACTGTTACATATACATAGTTGTAATTTTAGTTTTTTTTTGTTATCATTTTTTGTTAAAATTTTAATTTTTGTTATACATATATAATATATACAGAAAATACCCCACCCAATCATATCATACTCATGACTATTTGTATCGTGCAAGAAATCGAACGAATCCATTCAGCGATTATCAAAAATAAGGTGATGTGCTAAATCGCTAGACTACGGATGACATACAAATGTTTGAATTAAGTTAGGAAACATGTAGTCACTACCCGCATGAGGCATTACATTGATGTCAAAGAATTTAATCAGCAGTCGTTCAGCGATAACTCTTCTACGCCTTTACAAATAATTAGTTTGTCTACAAACGAAGAAGACAATTTTTGTTGACAATTATGCATTACAAATTACATTATAAATACAAGGCATAAGCTAGCTATACAAGTTATTGTAAATGTTAATTACTAGGTAGTTTTAAATTGTCAATATAAATTGATCGGAATAAATTGGTTCAGTATTGTTTACTAAAATTCACTATACATATTTTATTGACAAATTGAACGTAATTTAAAGCTCCAATATCTTTAAATGTTTAGTCGTTCCTTACTAATATAAATTACGTATATCATAATATGTTTAATAAATAAGAACACCTGAATCAATATTAATCTTATTTTAACTTTACGTTGTGTCATTCACGTTATACAAATTATTATTTGTATAACATGAATGACACAACGTACGTTGTGTGTATTGGTCTAGGTAGACCAATCCAAACAATCATACTCGTGGATACAAAAGTTTCGTCGCGAAAGGACCACCGCTTATCACACTATGCCAACTAAATATGTGGAGTATTTTTGTTTTTGTTGGAATTATAATGGCATGGTGCACCTGCCTACGTTAACGGTATACGCTGGCGGTCGTCACCAGTGGAGCATGATAAATATATAAGTTCAGTAATGTTATTGTCCATCATGACAATTCACCAGAAATTAGTCATGATGGTTTCCAGAGGGAACCGCGCGGAGGCCAGCCGACAATAGTACATTGCCAGCAATGGGGTCGTCAGTCCACATTACTAATAATTGGGGAATATTAGTAATGTGGACTGACAACTGACTGACCCCACCAACGTGTGAAGTAGTTAATAGGTAACGCTGGACAATAACTCACTTTCTCGTAGGCGAGCCTCGCGTCGGGCTGGACGGGCTCGAGCGTGGCGGGGTTGTAGGGCTGGCCGTAGAGCAGCAGGCGGGCGACAGCGGCGCGGGCGCAGGCCCGGCACGCGCCAGCGCCGGCCGCCACGCTCAGCCCGGGCCACGTGCCCACCGCAGCGTCCAGCGCCCGCGCCGCTGCTGCCGCCGCTCCCCCAGCTCCACCCACACCCGCGCTGCTAGACACGCGCCCGCGCATCCGCTCCGTCACTTCATCCACCGTTTTCACGTTGGACAGGAAGTATTCGTCTGGAAACGATATTTGTACACGTTAATACGGTTCCAGATTCCCTATTCAAGTATATTTTTAGTGTATACATTTCAATGAATTCAGTTTCCTATTGATACCAAATTGATTAACTAGTTTTGTTACGATAGATGTTCTTTTTAATTAATACTAAACCTGCCTGCCATAATCTAAATAAATCGTTCAAGTTCATAACATTTTTACGATTGTGTATTTGCATTTTTATCTTGCGTCCGCAGAATTTAACACTTCTCTATATACCCAAACCACTGCAATTCTGTTACACTTTGGAGTTAATGAAAACATTTACATAAAAAATAAAAAGCAACTCACCTTGCTCTTGAAATATTTCCGTTAGAAAATTCGGGTCTAATGCATGTGATATTAATGTTTGTATATACACTTCAAAATTCTCCTGATACATTTGAGTTTCCAGCATCCTTTTCTCTATAAAACTACAATCATCGAAGGGCAATTCGCTTCTAGGCAATTCACTCCTAACTAACTCTACTATCGTCTCCAAATGCGACTGTGACCGAACTTTCACTGGGACCTGTGTGTATAATTTTTTATTTTCTGGATTCCACGCCGCGTACTGAAATTATATAATTTAATTATCAGACACGAAATCAAACCATTGTCTTGTCTGATTAGTTTCTCTCTTTCACAACAATTTAACTTACAGTGGAAATATTTCGATACAATACTTTGCCATTCTCTTCAAAAGGTTCATACTTTTGTAGCAATGTTTTCCCATCTACCCTCCAAATAGAAGGCCACATCTCACTTAATTCAGTTTTTATCGCCACAAATTCTCCGGACTGAAATAAATTGGGTATTACTTAGATATTAGGAGCACGGAGCACATATAAGCAATAGACTGCATAAATACTCATACAATGTAACCTCAAGGTACTGGTGACTAGTATTTGGATACGTATACTCACGTTATATTGGATTGAACTCTACCTGTTAGAATAACGTCTACACACTGGCATGATTACGAAGTGCAGCGATTGAAGTACGTTTTCAAAGTGTAAAGTTAAGCTTAAATACATGGTAGATTCATAATCCGTAAATTTCTATATATCGGTATTATAATACCGTGGTAATACCAATAACTTTGTACTTAATACCTTGTTATTTATCCATGATTTTTATACCTCGATTCAGTACATAAAGCCTTTCTCTGGCTATTTATGTCACATAAAAATAAAGATATTAAACATTTTTTGTGACATTAATTAATAATAATAAATATAACCCAGGACAATTCACACAGCGCCATTTAGTAATGCCAAGTAGATAGTCTATCCAAGTGTCTGATTGGTACTAAACAATAGATATAAATAGATTTTTTGGCAATATATACATAACATACATAGGGAATATCCAAACCTTTCTTTAAACATCATACTTAGGAATACAAATGTTTGCGCTGTGCGAGTAATCGAACTGGCGACCATCAGAAGTTTGGCGGTGTTTAATCCGCAAGACCACCGAGGCCGTCAAGTACCTACTTAGATATTGTTAATATTTATTATTATGAATATCATAATATTACAGTCATTGTTAGACTATAACCTGCTTAACTTTGTTCACTTAATTCTGTAACTTCATCACTTTAATCCAAACGATAAGAACGAGACGACGTTTAAGACGACCTTGAGGTGATTTGAGAACCAGTGAGTAGATCCGCGTGGATTTCTTACTACTCAATTTTCTTAGTATAAACATCATAAGAAATTGCTTTAAGTTTTTTTTTGTATCCTTTTTGTTCCATGCGAACATTCTTGCAATTTCCTTGTTAAAAACATCATGTATTTTGTAATATGTTAACATAATAGTTATCCTATTTGCTTATTCCTTCTATGCGATCTTTTCTTACGCATTTCTTAAATCCATTACAAGTATCTTTTTCCAATACAATTTTCTTCTCCCTAGTTTCTCACCGTCTACTATTATCCGTATATGTGCGATTCTTTTCTCTCTCTACTCTTTTGGAGTGTAGCCTTGAGTTGAGTAATGCTTCTAACAATTGCCGAGTGGTCGATTTACCCGTCATACTGCCACGTCTTTCTTAAGATCTCGTACTTGTATTTAAGCAGAAGGAAGATTTCGAAAATTTAATTTAAAATGTTTAAATCTAAGAATTGACGTTTTATTAAAACCCTTTGTAAAAAAGATAACTATGACATACGTACGTACGTACATATGTACTATGCATAACATCATTATGAAATCAGTTTAGTAGTACTGTATCTTTTAAATTCACTTAGACAGCAAGAACATTGAACAAACATGATATTGGAGCCCAATAATACCTGAATATTTAGATTCTAGTATAAATGTTTTTTTTTATTTATTATAGAAGATATCTAGCAAGTGTTACCTACCTTCGTGAAATCTGTATTGAATAAGCAAACTTTTGAAACTACTTGCCAAAATACTTTACTTTTTTTTTCAGTACAGTTTAAAGTTAGAAAATATATTATTTATATATTTTGTTCAATGATTTTTCTGAACTAAGACGACTTTAAATTTAAGGCTATGATTAATAGAAGCAGTACTCAGGTTATAGGATGTTGATTTTTTAGCTTTTTTTTTATACAAATACTTATTAGTTTCATAACTACAGGGTCAAGATTTCTTTATTTTTCTGAATGCCTTCACTTCCGGTTAATCGTAGATCTTTGATAGCCTGTGTAGTATATATCTTTCTCGTACAGCCTCTGCAGTAATTTTATGTCGAGATACTATATTTTTATTAGTAGGTACTGTCCTGTATTTATTACAATTCTTACTGCCAAGAATTAAATTGATTCGATTTTGTTGGTGCGGTACTAAATTCGCCTTGTAAACAAACACTACAAATTCTTTACCTGATAAGGCATTTCTTCTATTGGTCTAGTATTTTCAATTTGTCCTGTACTGGAAATTTGCTGATGGGTTTTGATATGGTGTAATTTTCTATCGCTGTTGTTGTCATTTTCTTGAGCACCATATCCGAGCCCATAACCTAGACTAGGTCCATGTGCTGTAGCTAAAATGAAAATTTAAATCATAAACGAGAAATTACAGTTTTAAAAAACAAAAATTTAAAAATATATTTACCTGTTGTTAAGATCAATGCAGTGCTTGTTGTGTTGAATATATCAAATTGTAATTAAGGTTTGAGGAGTGGTGAGGAAAGGAAGCCAAGTGACGAACAAGTCATCATTGTGATAACATGTACACATGACAGCTATTGCTTTAATATTGCTTAGACAATTAATTTATTATACAATCAATAAATTCAAACAAAAAAAGATTACAATTACAATGTACATGTTATCCCTATTTTGGCGAAGTGAGGGGTGCTACCAGGAATAATTATAAATTAAAATTATTTTACACATGATCAGTAATATACTCGTGTTTATTTTATGTCTCCTCCTATTATACAAAAGTATTTACATAAAATATTGAGAATTGTGCATAAACAAATAACAATTAAATAGAAATACAAAAAACTTATGTCCAGGGCATGGCCATCTATTACATAATCTTGCACTTACTTATAGCTGTCAATTTATTATGCAAATCATTTTCTCCTTATAATATAAAATCACTTTCAGCTAAAGAATATGCATACACTATAGTAAGTACCACCTAAACTCAATACTGTAAAATACAATACACTATGTTATATATACAACAGACACCCACTGGTATTGATTCCATAAAAAAATATACCACGATTTTAGAATTATTAATGGTAGCACCCCTTCAGTAGCGAGTATGACAAGAGTCACAATTTCTACAATTTACAATAAAATGGCACTAATAATGTGTCATTAACAACAATGCAAGTGAAATCTTGTTACAGACTAACGCTAAAAATATCAACCTCTACAAGATAGGTACATCACATTTCTTTTATAGAAAATATATACAGTTCAATAATCATAGATTTCATCTAATAAAAATTTACATTATCACAGTTAAAATGTAACAAGTTTTCACGATAACCTGCCTTAATGGCAGTTAGCTTGCTCCTGTCATACAAGCTTCAGGGCTAGCTCTTCACCATCGCGCTCTACTTCTTAAATGGAAATCTAATAAATTGAACGCACCTTCGTCGGGTTGTTGTTGGTAATAGTATTGCTGGTGTGGCGCTGCCTGCAGCGTAGCCACGGGCGGCGGCGCAGGCGGTCGTGGCTTCTTAGGCGCGGCCGGCTGAGGCGCCACTACTGCTGAAGGCGTCGGCTTATTCATAGTCGTCCGACCCTTCTTACCTTTATCATTTAGAGGCGTACTAGGCACATTGAGCACTGGCTTATTCAATCTTCTTGCTTCTTCATCCGCATCGTAAGAAGATTCCTCACTTCCATCATATTTACGTTTTCTATCCTTATTCAAGTTATAATAACGGGGATCATCCAATTCAAGACCTTTTGTTTGCGAGCTAAGTAAATTTGTCGACGTACCATGTATCTGGTTAGCACCCAATAAGCCTGCTGTGCTCATATTTGCTGTCGAACTCATAGCTGGATTACTCAGAGACATCCCTGTATTTATTACATTAGGCGTCGTCATAGCGCCGTTAGCGCTTTGCTGAGTAGTATTTGCATCACACTGACTTTTAGTGTGATCATTCTGTGTGTACCCTTTATTATTAGTATTGCTGTTTGTAGTAGTTCTCGACCAAGTCGATTTTCTGGCGCCTCGACCGGCCGGTGGCGGAGAAGTATCCCGTTCTCCTTGTAAAAATTTCAAGTAAGAAGCCATGAAACCTGAACCGGGGCCCGTGACTGGGACATTGAATTTTTTTTCCATAATTTTTGTAGTAGCGTCTTGTGAAGTGCTGTTTAGATTTGGCTGCTGTGAAGTGGGTGCTACCGATGATGCAGTATTTGCCCGTTGTTCTGCAAGGAAACCAAGTTCTTCCTCTATATTAGGTACTACCACCTTAGGCTGTTCCTCTTCACGAGTTTCAGGCGTTGAAAAAGATGACGAGGAAGCCGAAGGTGGAGTCTCGCTAAATGACGACAATGGTGTTAACTCCACAGAAGATTGGAAATCAGGATGTGGACCTAGGTGAAATGGCGGGAAATATGTTAAAGCATGGCCATGTGGCATAGCAAGTGCTTGATGTTGGTTAGCAAAATTTGTTGCATGTAGTGGAGCTTGAGAACCGAAAGCGGTAGTGCCAGGAAACATTTTGGGTGGAGGAGGTGGAAGATTCCATCTTTCAAAATCAAAATAGCTACCATTCTGTTGTTGATTACTAGTTGAACTATGAGCTGGTGGTGGAATTCTATTAGCTAAATAATCTGCCATTACTGCATTTGATATTTCATTCATATTTGTATGAGAAACAGGTTTTTCAGTACTCTTTCTTCGTGCTACAGTTTTATTGGACACCGGTGGTGTTGATATTGGGGTTTGATTTTTACTTGATTTTGTATCTTGTAATTGACAACTTTGTTGCAAACTTTGCAAGTTTTTGACTATAGTCATGGGATCCCCTCTACAACTAGAAAGATCTTGTAAAGCCACATTGTTACTATCAAAATAGTTTTGATGTTTCTCTGACAAGGTTCTGTGAGTTGGAGTTTGAGGAGTTTCCTCATTATGACTGTTACTTTCAGCTAATGTACTATTATTGTAAGTATTACTATTACTACTGGTATTAGAAAATTTTCTAGTTGATTGCCGTTCATTTTCCCAACAACTTTGACTGGAAGACTGACTTTGTGTTCGTTCAAATCTATTTTCAGCATAGGTTTTAGTTTGATCAATACCTAAAGCTCGTGTTATAACAGACGGATACGCTACCTGACTATTTTGTGAAGGAGGCCGTGCTATTGATGCATCCAAAGGTGATCTGGGTGCAGAACTGTTAATTTTATTAAAGTGGTCACCATGTTGCTGTGGTGAATTTATAGAATTCATAGGACTATGGTACATAGGATAAGCAGGACTAGAACCATGCCCAATGGGAGAGGTCTGTGGGGGAGCATGTGAAGGACTCTGTCTTCTAGCTATAACCACACTGCAGTCAGGACCATTTTGTGAACTACTACTGGAATAACCAGTATCAGTACTAGAACTACTTTTTGCACGAACATGATAATCAGATTCAACATTATTACCACTTTGATAATGTCTAAAACTAGAACCCTGAGAGGCAGAATATTGAGTACTACCAATTCGATTAGATTTAGAAGAATTAATACTACTACTACTGTAGCTTAATCTTCCTGGGGCATCCATAATAGAATAACTTATAGGGGATGACTGAGGTTGCAATTTATCATTAGAGTCACAACTTTTTCTTTGTTCTGTATTTAGTTCTGGATATATTTTACTCTGAGCTTTTGTCTGCACTTGAGGTGGTTTTGATGTGGGTGAGACAAAACTACTACTACTATTTGATGATTGTCTTGATGATTTTTCACTACTGCTATTTTTAGGCGACTGGGAGTTATAAATAGAAGAGGAAGGTCGGGAAGTGGTGTTAGTGGAAGAACGATAATCTTTGCTTGGTGGTGTAGAGGAAGAGGTTACAGGTGGAGTTGACACAATACACGATTGCTGGGAATGAGCAGTTGAACTTGCAGAACTTGAATATGACTTACTTCCAGCATAATCCTGCTGAGATGAAAGTTGCCCACCCTTTGCACTTGCGCTTGTACTATATGAGTTATCAGTCTGATTTCCAAAAGATGAAGGAGATTGAAAAAATGTGGATGATGTGGAAGATGCTGGTTTTGATCCTGTTGCTGGTGAACCAGACCTATTTGTTTGTTTACCAGTACTTGAAATCTGAGAGTTCAGATGATTATTGAGTGTTTGTGCTGCAGCAAAATGGGCATTAAAATTCTCATAGGTTGCAGATGCCTTTGTTGTAGCTGGACTTGGTGATGACGGCACAACACTCTCATGGGGCAATATCCCAAATGGACTTGGAAGTTGATTATTTCCTTGCCAACTTAAGCTGGCTGTACTTCCTGGTGTTGAAGATTGATCAAAAAATGATGTTCCTTGTGCAGCTAATGTTTGATGAGAATAGTTTTCTCGCAATGAAGATAATTCAGTTTCTACTGAAGATTGTTTTGAAGCAACGGCTTGAGCTATTACTTGTCGATGTTGGGCCTGAAGAGAAGAGCTATAATGTGCAGGTTTAGGATTTGCATGGTGAAAAAGTGGTGAGAATACTGCATCATACCCAACAGCAGGTGGAGAAAGAAATCCTCCTGGGTTAAAAGGAGATGCTGTTGTTGAACCAAGTTGTCCTGCTAATGAAGCAGTAGTATGTGCTGCTTGAAGCAGCAACTGACTTGTTGTCGACGGTACGGACTGGCTGCCTAATCCTGTACCACCACTGGCTAGGTGGTGATGAAAGTCTCCACTTGCAGCACCAGCCTGTACCCCTGCTAACCGATTGTATGAAGCATATGCTGACCATGGTCCTACTGGATCCATTACCACCTCCGGGATGTTTTGTTTTGTGTCAATGTATGTAATATGTCAATAGAAGTCCACACTTTCATCCATATCCACTAGATGTGTTATTTACCACTAAATTGATGCACTGATTATCATCTTGAGTTTATTAGTAAATTCTTAGACATAAAATACACCCCTGAAAAGAAGAAAAGACAATTTTAGTGTACAAATACAACTCTACACAATTTAAATACGTCTTATTGGAGTTCTATTAAATGTTTATAATGGTATTAATGACTTCATAAATTACGAACATAGACTAATGACAATATCATTGTATATAAGAATATTAATTATCATTTGGACAATGTTATTGAAATAAAAATACCGCCGCTTCGCCATGAAAGCGTCAAGGTGCGACGGAACAATACAGAATCTTTTTTAATTGAACAGGTCACTTTCAGTAAGTGTACAGTCATCAAAACATACCATCGCTTCAGTTTTCAACAAAACATTTATCAATGTGGTTTCGGAGGACGCTCACACGACAGATAACATCATAAATATGGCCTCGACTCCTTGGGTGCTCGCTGCGACGGGTTTTGTCTATTGTGAAATAAAGCCACTGCAGTTTAACGACATACACAACAGTTCACGATATAATTTTCACTTTTACAATAATATATATCACTTTGTACAACAGTAAAATGATTAAATGTACCAATTACTTTATTTACAAGTAGAAATAAGACAACGTTTCGCCTTTCACATTAATAGTCGCCATCTTACTTGCCGAATATCTGTCGGTCGAACGACCGCACACAACAAGCAACGTAACGCCATCTAGTGATAGATATTAAAACATCGTTAGCGAGTATTCAAAAAATGTAATAGTTTAGACCTAAATAAAACTAGTTTCATATAAAAGTATATTAGTAGATCTTTTATTCCATTAAAAATAATATAATTTGAATAACAAATTTTTAATTGTCGTAACATAATACAATATATTAATATATACCATTTGAATTCAGCGCTTTTTTGTTATAGACAACGTTTAGTAATTTCATGTTTGACAAATAATACAGAAGTAGTAAAGGTATCGAATGTATAAATTTAGGAAATTAAATTATATTTTATTAAATATACCATACCTATGATTTACTGTACTTTACAAAATGTTAAGAGGTAACTTAAAATAATAAAACGTACTGCAATATTTTTGCAATAATATACGTACGTTCTGTTATACGCAAATAAACAGGGTTGTACCATTGAGCAAATTATCATAACGTTTAGTTGTACTTGTTGTAATTAGTGTAAATAACATAGTGATTACTAGCTCTAATTATTATAGCAATTCCCAATCGTTTCAATTCAGAGCAGATGCGATCTAAGTTTTACGGTTCGTTAATCCATTTAATTTACAGTTATTAACGAACCATTCAACCGTTAATAACTGTTAAATTGTAAATTTAATCCGTTCAAATGAGAATTGTTAGTAACTATTAAATCTAATATATTGGCTTAATATAAATTTAATAGTTACCACATTTATATGAACTACAAAATATAAGTACTTTTTTTCCAATGACATATTTCTAAGATTAAACAGAAGGAATTGCTGTTCTATATAATTAAGTAGTACGTAAGTAGCACTTTTGTTTGAAGTTTGAACGGCTACGGGTTAGACCCCAGACTAGAATAAAGTTTCTACCTACAGCTGTTTCTGTATGATACAGGTCTTTATACTTTATGCCAAATACGTAAAGATTATCACTAACTAGCCCATAGAAAGTTTTAAAAACTATCGGAGGGTAACAAAATGTGTAGTTATTTATTTACAGAACAGTAAACTATAGTAGTGATTTCTTTATTGAGTAGTTGTCTCTACTTGACAATAGATGGCGTTAACTTTCTAAGCTCTGGAACAATTTTTAACTCTTATAGTTACCAAATTTACGAATAATATTAAATTAGCAAGAAAGTAAGTTCTTTCAACCATAAAAGTTTAATTTGGAGAGTTTCTATATTCCAGGAACATGTATGTATAGAACATATATTTATAGAAATTAATTAATTGTATGTTACTTTAATCGTGTTCTTTTCTTAATACTTTTATTTTCGATTTCTGTTGCATATTATAAGATATGTAATGAAACTGAAATTCATAATATTATTGTGCCGCTATTTGTTAAAGCTTCTCAGTTTGTTTTACAAATAGTTTCAAATTATATTATATGAACAATTAAGAACAAATTGGAGTGGATCGGCGAGCTTATATCACGATTATAAATAAAAGACGGTATACTACAGATAATTTTAATGGACAAGTTTGTTGGAGTTATCTACGCAAGTAACAATTTATTATATGGAATCTTTGGTCAATTTTATAAAAAAAAAAACATTAAATTTAATGACTCGGAAGACTATAGTGTCAACGATTTTATTTGGTAATTAATGTTGTTATATCTGTAGACACAGGTGACTCACCATCGTGGTAGGGGAGGTTTTATAATAATATAACACTTTAGGCAAGTCTCAGTTAGATGAATCTCAAAATGGCGCCATTACAAAATGTCTGTACAATAGAAAGACAGTATATACAATAAATAAATAAAATCGTAACATGAATGTAGAATAATTTATCTACCCTTGCATTGTTTTATCTTCAACAGATATTTTACACTTTTACTCTAAAAATGTGTGTATGTAGGTATGTAATATAGAATAAGTTTAGAGTAAAATTATTAAATTAAAATACATATGCAGTACTTAATAATTCAATAATCTATTTATTATGAGGACATATTATTATATATATTTTTTGGCGAATACAGTAAACTTCCGTTATTTATCTGTTTTAATGATTTTCATACCCATTATTGGATCCATGCTGAAAGCTACGAAATTTATATTTCATAGCTTTCCAATATTGCTGAATGAATATTAAGAATCATAGGTATATTAGAAGTGTTTCTTAAAAGCATCAACCTTCAAATATAAACTATCAAAGCTAAACCACTAAATACTGTATTTTATACTTGAGAATGAGGACTATAACTTAGATGTTAAGCGAAAAACGTGAAGAAATATTACAATTCTTAGAAAATTTCCGACTCAGAAAAGCAATAAATACAGTTCTTCATTCTAAAAAGTATGTACTAAAGTGCAAACCTTCATTCATAACATGTCACAGAGGGCGGATTATAATAAAATGGCACCATTGTTGCTTTTTATAATGATATATAACACTGTGCATGTCTAGTTAGGGATTTTACAGATCTTGTTTGTTAACGGTAGTATTTTAAAAAAATATGTTTAATGGAACAGCTATTAATTCTAAGGTAAATACAGAAATAATTACCTAAAAATCCTATTAATAATGGAACATTAAATCACAACAAATTAATTTCAGAAAAATCACGATTTTTACCCTTTCTACATGCACTAACACTAATTTAATTACGACATCTTCCAATAACCCACTATTACTTTAAAGACAATGTTCTATAATAGTTACCTAATATTTTTAAACGTGTGTGGTGTATGTGTGTGTAAATTTCCAAACTATTTTAGTAAATTCAATCAGTATTATTTTTGGCACAAATACTATAAAAATATGCATTAAGTGGTTAAAAAATTGTAAAGAAACGATATAATAAATATTTAAAAATTTCTATTATTTGGCATAATTTGTGTAATGACACAGATTATATAACAATTGGTAGACAACACATCGAATTTTTAGATTAATTGATATATTTAAACTGATATATAATTTTAAATCAGTTACATGAGATTTTTAATAAATGAATCAGTTTCAAGTAGGCCGACAGAGGCTTTATCTTGATAGCAATGAATTGTTATTTTAAACTGGCTAAAATGTAAAATTTTGCGATTATGTAACAGTTGTAGTATGAAACGTACCTACTTACTACTCGATTTGTACCTTGCAACAGCGACAGGTAATCAAGCAAATTGTACAAGGTGAAGAGAAAGTAAGATCTGTAAAAAAATATTCCAGGTTCCATAACCATTATATAAAAATAAACGACCCGGCAATTATACATATCCTCCTAAAGTTAGCCACGTCTACTTATATTCTAAAAGACTTTAACATACGTCACAGTATTTGTACGAATTATAATGCATTGCATACTAATTGATAATTAACAAAATACAAAAGTAGAAGACAACATAAGACTTATAAAACTATTAAACCTGTAGTAAATGTCAGATAAATAAACATAATTACCATTGATACTTCACTGTTTGTCCCGGCTTCGCACGGGTGTACATGTATTATATATATAAACCTTCCTCTAGAATCACTCTATATATTTAAAAAAAAACCGCTTTAAAATCCGTAGTTTTAAAGATTTAAGCATACGTGGGGACAGACAGCGACAGCGACTTTATTTTATAATATGTAATAATGATAATGATGATATAATAAATTTTATTTCATATTATGTAATACAATAAAAATATATTTAATATGAATTTAATTATTACAAAATAACTTTGTATTTATTCAGAAGACGAATAAATGAAATTGCTGTTTAGTTATACAATAGTTTTTACATTCGAACAGTGCTTAGAATTTATTGTCTGATCCTATTAGTTTGTACAGCAGAGCTGTTGAATTGAAATTAAGATTAAAAAATGTTTAGCTGCCTATTAGTCAATTGCATCGTTCTTGTTATGTAATCATTAAAAGCATGTAGCATTTGATTTTTAAAAATATATGTATATTTTTTCCCGTGCATAGTTGTTGTTTAATTTCGCTAATCTAGCTTTTAATAAAGCCTAACATTGTATGTTTCATAAATTCTCTATATTTATAGATACTTGGCTCTTATATATTGCAGTAATAATGCTAATAATAGTTAACAAAGGAATTGAGGTAGTAAAATCAATAGAAATGTTGTTCTTATAATACAGAAAGTTCAATAAATTACGAACTGAAGTAATTTCTGCATTGTTACATAAGCTGTCTCAAATACATAAACATTTATCATACAATAATGTACCTACATATACGACATGCTGCATTAAAATTTGATGTTATATATATGTATGATTTTGCCTATTATGCGGAAAAAAGTGTGGCATAATGGTTATATGAATACGATGAATGTAACACGATATCATCGGTGTTACAATTTTAGAAAACAATGGTATATTTATTTAATAGAAGATTATTACATAAACAGTTCTTAGAATTAAATTGGATGAAAAAAAAGTTCTAAGTAATTTTTACAAATAATAACACATTATGACACTTTTAAATGTCTTTAGATCATAGTCGCCATACCCGGAGCAAAAAAAAACACCACAGTTACTACTACGAGACCGCATTACGCCGAATACACGTTGACTGCTTTCGTGCAGTGTTAGTTCCATGACTGTTGCGTCACTATCTTGCCTCAACATACGTATGTACATGGAAAATTTACATTTACTGTATTTTCAATGTGAATCAGAATAATTTAACATTGATTTTATCTACTTTGACTACGTATAAAGCTTTACTTCTCCGAACTTTAACAAAAATCATACGGTATGTACCAAAAAAGGTATGACATCCGTATTATTCGTTAAAATTAGAACAGAAACTTCATGCCCTGACTTATTACTAATATTTTTACTCGACAACAATTCATTATCAGTCATGTTGAAAAAAATATAATTAAATTTAATATAATAGTTGTCATGATAGAAAATAAGAATTTAGACAAAGTGTTATGTAATAAATGAATGAGTATTTCAATTTCTAATATATAATATATTATTGAATACTTTAATGAACAGCATCTTTTACCAAAATTGCACAAAAAATACTTACAAGATAAAAAAGTAAACCATAAAGCACCTTTCTAAAAAATAATCTTTGGGTTCAACTGGCAAGTAATATACATAAGTAAAGTACAACTTAATAATCATCACATGAAACTTAATAATAAACAAAGGTACAAAACAATCAGACCCTGGAAAATAATATCATTATCATAATGCCTATGAGTATTTCACATTACTTACATACTATTCTTTGAGTTGTTATAATTTTACACAGGATGGAAATTATTATAGAACTTTTTCACACGATACTGGTTTAACCATAAATTTCATTTGTATCATACATTACAACAAAATGTATGTACTAATTAATTAATTTTATTTGACACTACCACTACTGACACGCGGATGGAAGATAAAATATATATTATGTATTATTGTATACACTAAAGATATAAGTACTGTCACATTCGTTATAATTAACGCCTGTTGAAACTTTACAATGCACTCTATATAATAGTTTATATATCCAGTACATATCAATATAAGTAAAAAATAGGAAATGCAAATTAATTTCGATATTGAAATTCGATAAACAGACGTTAACAAAATACGAACGACTGTACGTCTAGATTTAAATGCCTTGGGTGAGAGAGTTTTCTAAGACAATATCAAACTCATCTAGTGGTTCGAGTATTTGTCTGAGGAATGTCAGGAGACCACGCTTACGTAGGAAACTTTGTTCTTCGTACATCTCAATTGTTACGCGAGTCATGGACATTGGCAGCAGCATTCGATGAAGCCAATGTTCTCTATAATAAAAAAAAAACATTGTATTTAGAATATCTGTTATGCATAACATTATCCATGCCATATAGGGTTAATTGTAAAGTGCCAAGCCACCTATAGTATTTTGAACCACTGAACCTGTATACTTTGACTTGTTTTTCATATAATATATTTTTTCATATTTCTGCCCACCTCAATGAGAGACGACTGCGTCGTATATGGTCACAACATAGTAGGACCCTTACTCACACGCATCTACTTTCTTACTAGGTACTTACCGTAAACTAAGGCATATAAAAAGTTGAAATTTGCCGTCTTTGCCTAGAGTACGGCCAGCGGTGCTGATTTCGTCCATAAGATGGCAGTAGCACCGCCAAATAGATCTGTGCTCCTGGTCTTGTCTACAGTTATACGCCACGCTGCAGCCCTTGTTCCCTTGGGGGCTCGGCTCATCACACAAGCTCATTTTGAACTCGTCTTTCACACGTGCTGATAACAAACACAATGAAAAACATTAAATACCAAACAAAACTAACAAGTAATTTATTTTAAATTAATATTTCCAGTAGAAATCACTTATAAGAAAGCATTGATTATGCCTTCATGTTTGTCTACTCATATATATCATAATATTTATTGTAACTCTATACTGGCTACTTTACACAAATACTTACCAAAGTAATCCCAAATGAATAGATTCTTTCCAAACAGACGTGCTGACTTAAATCCGCAAAGGAATGCTTGTTCTAAGCATTTAACCAATCCATTCTCACCGCATAAGAGTACACTGAGGGAGTTTGCATCTTTTTCTCTTTTAGACTGATAATGCCACTTCACTATAGCATTTACACAGTCACCTGTAATTAAAAAGGCTCCGAATTGACCCTGCAAGTTTGTCACACATTATGTAGATTCATGCAGTGAGTGTTTATAATTTAAAAGATTTAAACCAAGGAATTCGTGCCCTTTGATGGATTGTACTGACATATAATTTTAGAAATGTAAAATTATATAACATTTGTCGAAAAAAGTAACAGGCAAATATTTTGCTTATTCTATTGGCTGAATCAACTAATAATAAAAAAACCGTAAGTGTGATTTTATTAATTTTATATATACTTATATTATGTTCATTTCAATAAAGATTATTCTAATTGCTTTATTACAAAGTTTACTTGATTTAGGACTAGATTGTCAGTGTAATACATCAGGATTATAAATATATTTATACTTGCGATCAGTGTCATAAAATCCAATATTAAAACTTTTAATTACCATAAACATAATAAACTAATTATTATGTTTATGGTAATTAAAATTTATTTTAAATTTATTTACCAATATTCATGTCAAGATCCGACAAACTATAAAAATAACTAGCTATTGCCAGCGACTTTGCAAGAGTTTAGTTTGAAAGTTAAATGATTCTTAGCTTATGTTCTATAGTAAACTTATATAGGTACACCTACTAGATTCGGTTATGCGTTGATAATCAAACTATTTTATAAGTATTTCTATATACTGGCCGCTATATAGGGAAGATCCATATTCATGGATGTTAAACAAACATTGATGTTTGTTCATCATGGACAAGAAAAGTAGAGTATCGACACATATACGTTATCAAGATCAAATATTACCGGTCTATAAAAATATTAAAACTGATAGTTTAAGCGGAAACAATAACGTAAATACATATTTAGCTAATGTCTGTCCGATACTGTCTACAACAGTCAAACATATAAAAGCGACTAACCGATCATGTGCTGTATGGTGGAGGTGGAGAGGTGCGTGGTGGGCGTGTGGGGGGCCGGCGGGGGCGCGGGGGGCGCGGGCCGCGGGCCGCGGGGGGACCGCTCCGAGCGCAGCCGCGCCGCCAGCAGCAGGCGCTCCGTCGAGCCGTCGTCCACGCCCGTGCCCAGCCAACGGTTGCACGGGAACCTCCACCACAATCAATTACGTGTGAGTAATCGCCACCACAACCCATTATGAGTAGGTAATCGCCACCACAATAGATAACGGATCAGTAATCGATTAATTTCATACATGATTGAAAAAGAAAAGTAATCGATTCACTGATTTGATTGAATTCATTCAAGATTAAAAAGAAAAGTGATCGATTCATTAGTTTGATTGATTCCATTCATGATTGACACACATATTGTAAACATGATTACTGGCGTTAATCAATAATTGATTAGCATGATTAACTATGTTACAGACCCGGAATGGGGAACAAGTGTATTATACCCTTGTAAGACTCAGACCTCAGACCGAGCAGCGTTTTTTACACTTACTGATAAATCCCAAATATCGTGAGTTCAAATATGGACGTCCACAATTTTCTTATATTTCTGATTTAATCTTCGGTGGTGACGATACACATAAAACCCAAATTAATCGAAAAAAATACGCTAGACTAGGAATAAATAAGCAAAGGAAATACCATTGCTTGTTTATTCTTAGTGCAAACTACTACTCAGTGAAATTCAAATTTTTGCGTTGCGTCATTTGTTTTCATGTAGACATCAAACACAGTCAAATGCTATGAGAAACCTAAATGAAGCTCGTGAACTAAGAAAAACCACACCAATTTATTTTTTATAAGTTCAATGACGCAATCGAGTTGATGACCCAGCTGATGGAGACTAAGTTCTACATTTTTTGTGTGACATTTGCTAAATTACTAACAAAATAAATAAACTATTATACTATAGAGAAAATGTCTGTCTTATACTTACGTGTAAGTGTGTCCTGTGACTTCATTCCGCACAAATACTTGGTCAAGCAACCACTTAGGTGAGAGACCAGAATTATCGTGTCCTATACGTAACGTAGATAGTAGTCCCAAATTCTTGTGCTGAAGCAAATAAAATATATAATCAAACAAATCAAAAATTAATAGGGTCTAGTTTTGTTCGAGTTTTCATCACTTGCGCCAAAGTCGTTCGTCTGTACCTAGTCGTCTTATAAAACATCCTGCATTTCTATCCAAGGTGTTTTATAAGGCGAAATGAATACAGTGAGAGAATATTAAGTACCATGCAAATAAATATTAATGTAAATTACATATTACTTACATGGAAAACAAATTCATTGGTGTTTCGTGGTATTGGTATTTTGGGTGTAGATTCTCTGTTTGCACCTGATATAGCTATCCAGCAGTTGGCAGTAGTTTGGCTTGCCTTCCGAGATGGAACGATCAAAACACGATATGGCAATTCTAAAACAAAGTTACATGTGATTTGTGATATTTAAAAACTTGTCCTAGGCGTAGATTATTTCAAAGTAATGTATAAAAAAACTCTAAAGCTAGATAAAAAAATGAGAATATAGTGACATACATTGTACAAAAATTGTGCGAATTTGAAATTGTTTAGATACACTGGTGGTCTTTTAATATACTTAGAAATAGGACGACAAAGTTGAGTTTTCCTTAATAAAGTATGTAATAGTCTCTAAAAATTATTTATATTTTCTATTAATTAAATTAGAAGAGGTATAACATAGAATGTTTACAGAATCATCTTACTTGTAGTAGGATATGTATTAGTAAAACAATTATAATCAACAGCATTCAAAGTTAACAGATGATACAGGAATTGTTCTCGCTCTTCCTCGCATCGCAAGAAAGCCGTTCGCTTGTATTGAGATCGCAGTAAAGTGGTATCAGCTAAGAGCTCGCGAAGGTGTTTTGATAATAATTTCTTCTCAAGTGATAACCGCACCCAAGCACGAGCGTAACCAATTTCAGTCTTTATGTCGGTCATAGCTTGAACGTTTCTGTAAGCAAATAAATAAAAATAACAAATTTCACATAAAGAACGGTTACTTATAACGATAGCGCTCTTAATCTGCACCTTTTAGTATAACAAAAATCTGTACACTTTGCACTAACTCTTTAAAACGCTAATACTGACTTTTACTGACGCGAACATCTTAACCTGGAGATGTAGAAAAAGTAATAAAACTTATTATATATATATACATTATTAACGTTATCTAGTAGTACAGTTCTAAATACTATCTTGTTTGATTGTGCAATTGGTGTAGGTACTGTGTTACATATCGATTGCTTTGTATACACAGGTATATAAAGCAAACGATAATATAATAAAATTTCATTAGCCTTTGAATACTTTCACCCTTATTAAAATTACTGTATACAGTGTTAAATTAATAATAATTTGTCATTCTACGTTCCATGCTTATACTTCTTATAATGAGACAGTTTTCTGAATGAGCGGTAGATTAAAAGAAGTCAGTTATCCACTGACTATTCAAAAGTGTCTAAATTAAGTTAATTTGAATAAAGGATTTTCTATTCTATTCCATCTGATAGGGATAAG
Source organism: Achroia grisella (assembly GCF_030625045.1). Taxonomy (NCBI): domain Eukaryota; kingdom Metazoa; phylum Arthropoda; class Insecta; order Lepidoptera; family Pyralidae; genus Achroia; species Achroia grisella. The sequence goes on along the minus strand of NW_026712606.1, from coordinate 857,931 downwards.
CTTTATCTACTTATCAGATGCACTTAGCGGTTAAAGAGAGCTCATATTTTTTGTCAATATTTATTAGTGCAGTAAGGAATAACAGTTTTAAAAATATTTGTAGCAACATACCTCATATCAAAAGTTAGACTCTCTGGTAGCGGCCGCAGTGGGTTTGGTGGTAAAGAAGATTTCCGTTCTAACGTTCCAGAATTGCTTAGACGATCACGAGAACTATCTCTGGAGCCGCCACGAGAACTGTCGCGAGACCTGTTACCACTACTAGTGCTTTGTTGAGCCTCCACTTCAGCACCCACCGAAGACAGATCTATAAAGAAAATTATTCATATCTATTATATGCTATTATAATAATTACAATTACAATAACATATATAGTGGAATAATAATATTGTCCAGAATGTTTAGTATTTAGAGGAAACTCTGGGGGGGATTATTAGTAATGTGGAAACCCTCAGTCAGCTTGACTTCCACGCGGTTCCCTCTGGAAATCATCGTGATAAATTACGCGTGAATTTGTCACGACGGGCTAACTGCCCTGAACTCATGCTCATCTTATTATCCTCCAACGGTGCCCGTAAGTACATTTGATAATTATTATATGTAGAAAAAACATTACACTTATTATATATTAGTATAAATAATACATTTCGATACCGTTAAAAAAGAGAAATACTATAAAATAATTTTAACTACATGTTGGATGATGCAAACAACGTCATGGAGACTATTAAGGCGACGTTTACTTACAGTCGAGACGCTTGCGTAACACACACCAGGCCAAAGCTGCATCCAAATTCAGTAAAACACAACCCATTTAAAATAAATAAGGAACAATTGAGAGCATAATTTCATGGGAATTATGATTTAGGGACAAGAAATTACAAATATGTTTAAATAATACATTGTTTCTTCATACATTATTCATGATTAATGATGACAATAATTAGATTAACAATTTAATTAAATATTAATAGTAATTAATAAAGAAGAAATAATTGCAATAGCAGCGCCCACAAGTACTACTAGAATTAGGTAGTAATGGTAACTATACAATGTTTTCCTACCACACATTCACTGTATGTTTTATTGTATTACTAGTTGTAACTGTTCTTACGTGTAATTTTGTCATTTTTTAGCTATGTGCGAGTGAAAGTCTCGTCAAAATCGAAGATTCGAAGCCGAAGTACAAACAGACTGGCAAAACATTAAAAAAATATTTAAAATATTAAAAATTTCATATGCATTTAGTGCATCTAATTTGAAATTACAAACAGATACTTCATATTTATTTATTTGTATAGATAGACTTGAAAGCATACCTGGCGTAAGATAATTAGGATCGATTGGTTTTGTGGAATTGCTACATTGTTCTAATTCTTGGTAATTTGTGAGATGCATCCATAAAGCGGACTTTCCCTTTTTGTGTTGCAACCCATGGGACCACAATCTCTCAAGCAGGTCGCATAACGATGCGATCATTGTACTCTCTTCAACTCCAGTTACAGACACCTCACAACCAAAACCTAGGTCACTCTCTTCTGTACCCATTTTTTCCAGAAGCATGCGTTTTGTTTTGCTTTTACACTCCTAAAATAAATAATTTAAGTATTAATACATTAGGATTATTGCTCGTTATATTTTCCTTAAATTATTATAGGTTTATTTGACATGTATAGCAAATAAGGCGTTGACCGATAGGAAGGCAAATGGTAACTGTCAGTAATAGATATGAAAACTATTAAAGAAACTGACAAAATACACTACGATTATATGTGGTAGGTACCTCTCACTAATTGCTGTTATTGAGTAATTAGGTGTCATCCTCATCCGTCAATCGAAAATTTTAGCTTTAACAAATAGGTGCGATAGAGGTACTGACGACTATGCGCAATTTACCTTCTATTATTAATAATAAAAATAAATGACAGACCTTGAGCAGTTTTTCTATAAATGTCTTATGATTCTGAACAATGACATTTGGTGTGGCTTCCGTGGACAATCTCCTACTAATATCTCCTAATAGTAATTCGGGTGGACAATCCTTCACTTGCCATTTTGCATTCTTTATACGCTTCAAGCTATTAGTTCTGAAATGTTAAATTATTTACTACACATAAATTTTGTGAGAAAATCACTAACATACATCAAAAAGCAAGCATACAAAGCTAAAAGACATTTGCAGTAACATTACTACAATACTAAATATGCATCTATTACAAAGTGCAAACATAGCTAAATATAAGGATAGGTGAACCAATATACAAAATACAATAATGTACATTTCAAAGTCTTTATTAGATATTACAAGTATTATTTTTTATATATTTATATGATTACTAAAATCTCGAGATAATAACAATTAAACATATTACTTTCAACTTAATGATGTTGTTCTCCTACTTATAATGAAATTATTACATTAAAAAATCTAACGATATTAAAATACGATCTCATAGACCAAATATAAAAACCATATAATAACAAATACTGCATTATATAAATTAATTACATGCAATGTTAACAAAGCATGCACAAATTATCACAAAAATGGAATATCAACTACAATTATTATACACCCAATAATACTAACCATAGGAGTCATCCATATATTTATAAAACAATTTTACAATAGTAATTATAAAGGGATACTAATAAAATATCAAATATTAAACAATTGTAGGAATACATAAAGATTCTTAATTGGGAAAGGTATTAGTGAGTTTCCAATACTGTTTAAAGCTTTGATAATTTCATATAAAAACGGTACTTTGTACTCATAACGGTTTAAATCTGGTATAAATATTATATTACTTAGGAGTCATCCATAAATTTTTTACATATTTAAGGAGCGCAAAGGCCGTAGGATTAAGTGGAGTGTGATTTTGAGTAAGGTTTTTAAATTTCGTGACGACACATGTACATATAAGGCTAAATTTAATTATTTTTAAAATAAAAATAATTCTGATTTCGAATTTAACCATCACCTGCTTCAAAATTGTAAAAAATATGATATCGCACTAGAGGTGTGACTCACAAATGTGATTAACTATAACAAGGACGAAAGGTCAAAATAATGAAATTCTTGTTTAATAAATGTGTTTATGGATGACATCTAACCAATAAAGTTAAATACATGGAACATATTTCTTTACTCATATCATGCATGTTAAACGCATCCAGCAATAATGCAAACAAAAAAAAACGAATTTTTATACATAACCAACGTAATAGGAAAAGTGCCTTAAGGAAGTATTAACGACGGATGTCGATATCTATTGTTGTTTTACATTGATAGTAACTCAAATTTAAATATTTATTTTTGCTATAATGATGATAATCGGTTAAACTATTCCAGATTATACATTAAGGGATTTTCAATTAATCACACATTACTACAAGGCAACGTTAAACTACAGTACTAAACATTGGAAGAATATTATTAAAGTGGCAATAAAGTGAGCACTGGATTCTTTAACTCTTTTAGACCTGAGTTCTTTTTTGTTTTAGATAATTACATTTAGATTCTTTATTTTGATGCCATTTCGCAGTCATACATGTGACTAATGTATCACCTCCTTGGTGATACAGTAGTCACATAGGCTAGGTACGATTTCTTAATGACCTAAATGTTAACTAACTTTAAACTCAGGCCCATATCAATCAGGTCTGCAAGGGTTTTCGATATTATTATGTATTAGTTCATAAACACACTAAACTAAATAAAAAATATACGCGTTTATTGTAGATATGACCACAAAAAATTCCTTTAGGATAATTTTTTTACATAATAAAGAACCGAAATAACAATTTTTAGTGCCCCTTGGAAATATAGAAGTTTAAATTCAATTTTTTATTTGTTACTAATGTTGATATTTATATATATAAACACATATATTCTAACAAGAATTCATGTTTTACTCCTTTGAGATTTAATTTGATAACAGATTAGAGCTTTCACACAAATTAAGATTATACAAAATATTCTAGCAATATTTCATATTGAGTATTACAATATAAATGAGATTAGTGGTAAGTTCATTAAATAAATTCGATTAGCTATTATAAATATAAAATCGATATAAACATTTACTAGACAGAAAATCTATATATAAAAATATAGAAATATTTTCTAAAGTAACAAACATTATTGCAATTAAGTTAATGTAATAATAATACAATAATAAAATGATTGTATATGAGATTCTAAAGAAGCTACCAAACATTTTTGGTACAATTGCAATACATTTTTTATAAATTTCTTGAGTCGTCAAATTTAATGTTTATTTTAAAAGATATCTAAAATTTTTGTTATACAATATGCTAGTTAAAATTAAATACTCAAGACAACGTTGTAAATAAGGTAGAAATCGCAGTTTCTACAAAAAAAAAACTTAAAATTAAGCACTACATTGTAGTACCATTTTACATAATATAAACAATCACTAACAACAGTTCAGGCTGATACAATCGCATGCTGTCACAAAAAGCGGGCAATTTATAAAAAAAAATATTTATTCATGAAGTATATGAAAAAACTGAGCAATCCGAGTTAACAATTTATAGTCAGGCTAGTAAATACGTTTTTAAATCACCAAATAATGTCAAAAAGAATTTTGGACTATATTCCATGTTTGATTATGGTCGTTTAAATGTTGTTATTGTTATATAATGTTATTAGTAGAATTTATTATATAAAGGTATAGCCAGGACCTATAGTCGATTTTTTTTATTATTTAATAAATTTCAGTCAAAAATGTTATTGTTTCAAATCAGGTTCCATGTTTCGTTTTCAGTTTAGACTAAATAGATGTTTTTTGTAAGTTGAAATACTTCTATTACTTCCTTTGTCTATATTTACGTTAGCGTTAGTATTTACAAGACGACAGTAAAAGCTATTTCTATGCACGTATATCTAATTAAAATGATTATTTATGTAAAAATTACAGGTACAACATGTTATCTCGACGCTCAGTGTATTTTGACAATGTGGGCGTGGACACCGATACCAACACAATGGCGTACGTACTACGACTGAGAAAACATTTTTCTTCATAATAAAATAGTATAATTTACACTTCATAGACAACTTTAATACATAATAAAAATAATTGAAATGTAATCTAAATAAAAATAGATTAATTCAATCGTAATAAGAATATACGCAGTTAACATTTTATGAAACAATAACAATAAATATGCTGTTTTCTCGCCCGTGAACGCTAAAAATATACCTAACTCTAACGATGCAACTGACTTATTTATATATTTTATTCTATATGGGAATGACCAACGATTATTCAGCAAATATTTATATAATGAGTTAGTTTTCAAAAGTTATGTATATAGTTCTTTATTATTCTTTCAGTGACTCGCATTACAAATTACTTTAACATCAAATATTGAGACACATAATTGCAAAGTATCAAAGAACATACTACGGCTGATCGGACGTGAGAGGACTTTGACATCATTATATGGTGTACTGCATATATTATTTATTATATGATTATAATGAGAGCAAATTTGGAAGTAAACTCGTAATATTTTCTATATTAACAATACTTACTTCGAATATTTTGAAATAAACCAATTCATATAACTTTTTATTGCACACCGAGATAATCTCATCATCTAGTATTCTCGTTGTGCAATAAAAATATATACATGTTGTAAGAAAGCGCTCTTATAGACAACTCCTAATCTGAATCATTGGTAAGACCCATTCTAGTGCGTGGCCGGTATGAACTGTGAGCAAACGTGGTTTGTGACAGTAAGACGGGAGCGTTAACCTTATCCACAGTGTGTCGCCATGTTGTGGTCATTAGGAGAATCGCTGCAGTTATTTATAACTGGATAAAAAAATATTTATGACGTATTGTATTAATATTTAAAGAGAATGTCGTAGTGGCAAGAGCTCTATCGAAAAGAGTGTGATTCTTAAATTATGAATGAGAACTAACATGGCGTATTCCATTTACAATAACAAAAAGAATTTAAATTAGTCGAAAAATGATTTTTTATTGTTCCGCAACTGGTCATTTTTAAAAATAGTTAAAAAAACCAGGCAATTTGAAAAAGTCTTCCTTTTATGAAGTTAATAAACGCCTGTCTAGCGAATGACGACTCGGAACAACTTTGATAAATACGTCCGTCACCCATTAGTTCATTGATTTATAGTATCACACCCCACTTAGGACACTATTGGCGTGTTTATATTTATGCTATAGCACCAAATGTCAGTCGCAGACTAAAGCCTTAGCCACTTACGTAATGGAAGTTACAATAATAGTCATATAATATTTCCGCACCCGCCATAGCCCACCACTGCGGCCACGCACCTATATATGATACGAAAAAGCAGCTGCATAATCAGAGCACGGGAGTGTTTCAGCGGCGGTGTTGCGGGGCGGCGGCCCGACGCACCTGCGGTCGGAGACGGGCGGCGGCGCGAGTGCTGTCGCGTCCAGCCGCGCCGGGAACGCGCGGTAGTAGGCCGCGCGGTGCGGCAGTCTCTCCCCCGGCGCTCCCACCTCCAGCTCGGCCCCCGCACCCCCCGCCACCCCGCCCGCACCTGCGCCGTTCCCGGCCCACACGCTGTAGCCGCGCGTCGCCAGTCCACCCTCCCCCAGTCGCCGTCTGCAACAAACCTCTCCTTACTCCCCGAGCGAGAGCTCAGGGCGCTTTCGTAGTCCGACGACGATGCTGAGATGCCCGTAATAAAGCTCGTGATATTTGTCAATGGAATATATTTATGTGCAAAATGCAGTATGAGTCCCATTAAGTGCTCGTTATATTGAGTGTGTTAAAACTTTAAATTATATTTAAAGTATGTTATCCATTTGGTGTAGGGACTTATTAGTAATGAAGCGAATGCGTACGATGTGAATAAAATTGACATAAGCTGACCTTAAAATAAAAAAATATATGCACAAAAACACCCCATTATGAAATCGTTCCTTGAAATATTAAAAAAAAACACGAACCTGACAGACTTAATTCGATGTTCGAAGACTTGTAGATTTGCATCATACTCTCCCCAATTACCCATGATTTTGTTGTCTATAAGTGTAGCGAACATTTGAGTTTCGAGAAATCGTGAGAGAAAAGACCTATGTCTCTGAGGTTGATCGGATAAGAAAGAAGCCTTATCAAAATTTATCATTGATTCGCGAGCTGAAAGCCAAGAATCCCGATCCTGCAAAGAAAAAATATATACAGAATCCACTTTCAATGCATACATTTTATAAATTTACCTTAACATTACAAGAAATGGTTATGATTTAGTCATGACATACAAACATTTATTGGTAACAAAAATGGATAATGTTATAGGTATGGCTATAACCAGAAATAGTATTCCTTGAGTGATGGAGCATCATATACATGTAATCTACTGTGTCTAATATATTAAACCCATTAAGAAGATACAAGAGTGAGTAAAGCTAATTTAATAACTTAATATAAAGATTATATATATTTCGGATTACCTGATTGGGCATGATGACAAAGTTCTCATACATAAGGAACATATGCACAAATCTGTTAAGGAAAGTCTCCCTAACAGCTACGTTAAAGCGAATATCTTCATTGTACTGTTCTTCATCATTAAGTATTTTCTTCTTTAAAGTCGGCATTACTGTATCAGCTTCCAAATCATCTATGTTAACACCTATGGAAATTAATTAGTGAAGTCAGTATCTTGTGTAGGTAAACATTACAATAAATTTCATTTTATATAAATAAGTAAGTCAGCCGCTGGACAGATATTTTGAAACGACGAAACTTGATGACTCTTGCTACAACTTGCCACGTCAGCACTAGTGTGACGACGTTTTGTGGACGTAATCTTTATTGCAGTAAATAAAAAATTAAGTCAATCGCCATATGTGCCTATCCGCTCACAGAAAGCAGTATGTACTTACCTGTGCGTTTAACGATGTCCACCATACGTTGAAGTGACTCCAGACGAAGCGGCGCTCGTCGGGTGGGCGAGGCAGGCGGAGACGCATTTAACGGCCGATTCTCGTCCCACTCTAGTACGTCGTGGAATGAGTGCTTGCGGCGCAAAGCACCTGCCAAAGTAGAGAGCATAATATGTAAATACACCAATGGCGTATTTACAGTATAGTTAAATATTATATTCAATGTTAAATATTATAATAAAAGTTAATTATTGCAAGTCAAAACAAACTACCACACATTGCTTTAGAAGGAAAATAAATCAAAGAGAAGAATGGAGAAGAAGAAGCAAGAAACTCACAGGAAGTTTATTTTCTTAAATGTTTTTGATTGTCAACTTTATAATGTAACGCTAGGTAATAATCTTTATTAAAATAAATTCAATACAAGCACTTTTAATAGTCATATTTTTTATTCTATCACTCACTCGAAACGCAGATTCATCACAAGAAGAATGAGCAAGACACTTGTGTGTTTCTCTTTTGAATAGATGTTTTATTTTATATAAATAAATAATTACACAATAACAAGTATGTGGTATGAGATAATCAACATAAAAATCGCTACGTACTAATTCTTAGTCAGCAATCAGATAATATTGTCAGCGCTATGAATTTTAAGTTTTTCTACAAAACAATTATTATCGTTAACGAACTCTTCAATTTTATAATATGCTTTTTTTATAAAGGAAGTATTTTATAGAAATACGACATTAGAATATACGACATTTAAATCTTTTTTCATGCGGATTTAAAACAAACTCTGGTAGTTTATTGTAAAACCTTACGCAATTACCATAAACGAATTAGTATCTGTAGTTAAACGACATTTCAATAAATTCTATATTTAAGTACAATCAGTTTGTCATTGTTATGTAAGTTTTTATTAGTGTAATCACTAACTCTTTTGAAATTGTCTACATTTTCCTCCTATAATATAATATACTAATATATAACTATAAGTAATAATAATAAATATTAAAGTATTTATTTGCCAATTGAATGTACAATAGTACCTATATATATATTGAATATACATAGTGCCCATTGAACTTAGAAGGAATAAAAGTTGTTTGAAAAATGTTAAAGATGTACCTAAGCCATTCTTTGAAATGATTTGTAATTTATTAGTTAGTTGCTGTTATTTACAGATGAAATTTCTGGTAAAAGTCGTCGTCTTTAGCAAATTTTAAATGTGTAACTTGCAAAATATCTCTAGAAATCAAATAGATTTGGAATAAGTATTTTGTATAACCATCTTTACTTAGTGTACTTTACAAGTGCAATAAAGTATATATGTCTTACCTGAAGGTAAAGTACAACTGCTACTCATGCTATCATTCATGTGTTTGTAAGAAGTTCCGTTTAATGGTACACCAAGTTTGGTTGGTTCTGTCTCTGGCCGTTGAATCTATAAAAAATATTGTATTAAAATGATTAAAAAATGAACACGATATGATTTATTTAATTGTAAATAAAGGTGTTTAATCTTATATTATCTTTATTTACCATTTACCAAAATTGTTCGTGTTAAGAACTGGTTAACAACATAAATAATGTATATTAGACACGAAACTTTAAAAATAACAATCACATACAACTTAGGGTCACTCTTTTACTACATGTAATAGAAATTAATCAAGTAACATATTTTTAAATACCTGATGTTTATCTAAAATATGATTTAATTCCTCAATAAAAGGAGTTCGGTGTGGGAAAATTGGAAGTTCCTCAGGTAGTTGTATGTCAGGTTTATCAATATCAACTAAACATAAAGCTGCTTCTGAACCGAGAGCAATACTCCGCGGGCCATTATGTCCAACACTCACGGCGGCACTGTCCGCATGTAGCCCTAAGAATATGAAACAAAATTATTAATGTATTTAGTTATTTATCATTCGTGGCACATTATTATATACAGTAAAAACTTTTTATTCACGGGATATATGTTCCATAAACATGCCGTGAATAGGGAATGGTAATTTATATGGCATTATAAGGGAGACGTTCCTAGACAAAGTAAAAACAAATGTATAAAAAATCAATTTAATTTAAGTTTTTGAACATTTTGATTCATTATCTTAGGCTTAGGCAATGGTTTGAATAATTTTGTAATTGTCTCTTGCTTGGCAGTTTTTTAAAGCTCCTACAATTCATACTGAAATACAGATACGATTTCCTTCGATACGTTTGTTTACATTCTCAAAAACACTGATCGCGGCGAAGACAGTTGATGTCAAAGTCCTCGGCGATATCATCTAACAACATGCAAAGTTGTAGTATATATATACATATTATATTCTATTTTACTTTTTTTATTAGTCCATTTGAAGGTAAGGAAATTTACAAAGCATATTGGGTTGGATACCTATTGGTATTATTATTATGTATGCTTATTAGATCCGCGAATAAAGAATTTTTAGCCGCGAATATGGGAATTTGGACGCATTTCTTTAATCCACGAATAGTGAAAACGCAAATTAAGGAAGTGCGAACAAGGAGCTTTTACTGTATACTAGTATTTCGTAGTTTATATTTTGTTACATCAAGTATTCAATCTGTAACTTAAAGTAATTAAATTACTCATTGTTATGAAATTAAAATGCCATAAAAATAATCGCTGACAAGTTATATACTAGTCATACTCATAAATACAGAACATAATATACATACATCGAAAAAAACCCTACCAACAAACATATACTTATGAAAAATGTTTGCATAATCTGGGACTTAAACCCGTACAAAAATTTCATGCAAAATTTTTCTGCTTTTTTATGAGATAAAACATAGCCTATATCTATATCCGCTATGCTGTTGAGCCCTGAAAAGGTAACCCTCAGATATATAGATAGACTATCGCATTTACATATACTTATTTATTTATTTATTCATTTATTTCAGGCAACTAGGCCCATATTATAAATACCTTATAGACTAACATACATATAATATAATATTTATATTTATAATATAATATATAACTTATATTTTTTTATTTACGATAATGAAATGGTGCATTCGCCTGCACTAATGGTTTACGCTGGCGGGCACCTGTGGAGTATGAGATAAAATGAGTATGAGGTCAGGTCAGTTAGCTCATCGAGACAAATTAACCAGGAATTTATCACGTTGGATTCCAAGAATGACCGCGTGGAGGTCGACCTGACATATACATTGATAGCAATGAGGTCATCAGTCCACATTACAATGTGTCAATACAACAATCCCCTTTCCCCCATTTATAATATTAGTATGGATAGTTGGTATGGAACTTTTAACTGCTTGTTTTCATTTAATTCTGGTAAATATACTCACCCATGACGAAAGGGACTGGCGCGTCCAGGAAATGATACAGCGGTGCTGGTAGTATGGGTACATATACGTGAGCCCACGTAAAAGGTACTAGTAAAGATACTATGCATTCTGCGACTAGCATCAGTTTATTATAATCTGCAAACATACAATTACCGTCCATTTTACATTTCTCACATTATCATATATCAGTTGCCTTTATTTTGCGGCCTGTAGAAAGTGTTTATATGTTGAATAAAATAGATAAGTACTATACGTAGTAAAAATACAATTACTATTCAATTATTTTAATTTACTCAAAAACTACAGCAAAATGTTTCACCTCACACATTGAGTGCTGTATACCTATATATTTATTTACGCTCGATACACTTATACAGAGTTTTTGTAATCGCAAGTAAGTACTGTGGGTTAAAGATATACGACACATTTATTTATTTTTTGTCTATATTTCCTTAGTTTATTCTAAAAATAAATTTTCTTTTCAAATTAATCCAAAATTATATTTTCTTTTAACTATACTTACTAGGAACTCGGCTAAACATTAGTCCTAACAGAAAATAAGGTTATTTTACTATAAATGTGATATCATGGAGCCTTTGATGTGAAACATTTCATGTATCAGGACAACTATTTACATGGCGATATGTAGTTAAAAAATGTTTTCAACACTTCACATACTCCAACCTCTACTTACTTTTTTTTTATTAAATTAGCAACTCATTCTTATAAAATATAATAATTACTTACCACTAGATCTGAGTAACACTTGATGTTCTAGTAGCACACATGTAAAAAGTTGAACGACGCACTCAACACCAAGCAAAGAAAACATTATACGTAGTGGATAGTCAAGTAGTGGTAACTCTTCGGGTGGGTTTGGCATTCTTATAATCTGGCAAATATAAAAAAAATTGCTGTTTAAAAACTATCGATATCTGATGATAATAATATTTATAAATAATAAGTATATATGAATTATCTATATCGTTAGTGGTTGGAAACATTTTGCTTGGCATGTTAAGTATACCTTTAAGTTAGATGCAAAAATACGATTTGCATGTCATATTCCCCCCTGAAACGCAACATCGTTTATACCTTAGTTGTCCATATCTGAATGCAAAAGTACATAAATACTTACTACTTATATTTGTTATTATTATTCATTTACTTTGTAAACTGTTTTCCAATTTAAAGTGTATGGCAGATACTATACTAAATCTTTATACTTGTTTTCCAATGTGCTAAACAAAGATCAGTTAAACAGTATGATGATAATGAAGTGCCGGATTAATTTTCTAAGCTGTTCTTGCAGCAAATATATAGTATTTGCTGTATGTTGCGGACCTATTGCATAAAAGTGCTCCAACACATACAAAATTATCTGAACATAATACAGAAAATAAATAACACATAGTTCCAAATATATTTTTTTATTTTGTATATAAGTTAAAAATGAATCTTTAACACAATTATTCATTTAATTGCGTAAATATTAAATATTAAGGCAATTAAGTATTAATCATTTCTAAGAGCTATATTTTTAAGAAATTAATCTAAACCATGGGTCTTTTGAAAGAATTTGCTACAGGCACTACATTGCAATATTCGGTACTGTGTTGATGATGAAAAATGAATACTTACAACAGGAACAGGGTCAAGGTGAGGCTCAGAAGGCGGCACATAAAGGCGTAGTGCTTGCCCAGGCAGTGGTACTGGGACTTCATAAAGCAGATTATATACATATGACTCAGGACTTAGTCCTGGTCCTGGCTGTCTTGGTAGTGACCTGGAAAATACCTGTGATAAGTATTTCAGAGCAGTAGGATAATTATACCAGAAATCTAATTTAAGAAAACTCATACACAAGATTTAAATTGTTACATACTTACCTAAATAGATTCTCTAGGAACATTTGTGCAACTCTGACATAGGGATATTGGCATATAAGAGCTATACTTTTGGCTACATAGAGTTTGTCTTTGGCTATGTCATAATAAGTGAGTGCAGCACCACTATGTGGTGTAAGTTTGAATGATCTAGGTAAAGACCTAGAGCTTTCTTTACCAGAACCTTTTCTGTGCCCAGGAGGTGTCTGTCCACTAGACAGTTCAGTAATGTACATTGCCTGCAGAATAGTAGAATATTATGGTATTATTAAATATGAAAGAAAGCAAAGAAAAGTGTGACTGGTACATTTAGTACATGATAACAATTACATAAATATGTTTTATTTATTTTATTATCTGTAAATTACACAAACACAATTACAATTAGTGCACAAAATTATTGATATCAAAAAACAATAATAACAATAACCTTGGACCATTCACACAGTGCCAATTAGTCTCAAGCTAAACAGAGCATGTGTTATGGGTACTAGAAATCTGACATAAATATTTAGATACATTTTTTGTAAATACATAGAAAACACTCAAGACTGATACAAACCTTTATAATCATATATACAAATGTTTGCACTATGTGAGGTATCAAATTAATGAGTATGGGAAGTAAAGCAGTGCTAAACTGCTGAACTATCATGGTAATCAAAAAGACTATGAAAATGTATTTCAAACAAACATTAATGTCATATTTTAACATTTCATTAAAGATAATCACATTAATATTTAAAATGTGAAAGTAAGTTACTTTAAATAAATGTTTAATGATAATATTAATATAAATACTTTGCCTGATAAATAAAATTCTCCTGAAACTTAGCATTTATACTATTTATGACATTCCATTGCCTCACAGATAAAATTTAAAAAATAATAAATAGTATTATCTCACTTTTTAGCACTGTCATATTTTTCTTTAATTTCAAGGATCTGGACTCAAAATCAGCTTCATTTTAACTATTTGATATGGGTGTCAAAATAAGAATAGAGCAAGCAGATTGGCTAATGTAAACTATATTGGTTAATAAGATAAAAATACGTTGTCATCATCTTAAATTTAAAAATGATAGACTGTAACAAAACATACCTGCAATGTATGCATTGCGGTACAAATCTTTCCATTTCTAACTTCTTCATAAAAAATAAGGCTACAGCCATAATATCTAGATGCATTCTCCCTTGTTACCACAAAACTGTGAAATTTTGGTTCCAGTGAGTGTTTTTGAGTTCTGAATTGTAATCCAGCTGGTAGACAAAGCTGAAAAAATGTATAACAATGCTAACTTGACATTTGTTCTTGATATAATGTTGAGATGGCAAATTAAATTATATATACAAAATTTCTCAATTTTTCTTTTAGAAAATATAAACCCTCAATTTTATGCAACATTATTTATTACAACACATACCATTTATTTTATATTTATGTATAAAAAAATATTAATGATCAATAGATAAAAATCTTACCATACACACTGCATGTTCATCAAATGGGTTACTCTGAATATTGTCTGGGTAATGAGCTAGAATCTTTCCTTTGTAGGACCGATCGAGAGGAGATACGTGTAAATTGTCACCTATAAATGGAACATACAATTTATTGATTGGATAAATTTAAACAGTAGGTAATTACCCCTTGAACGATACTTACCGCAGAGACGATCGGGTTCCAATCCAGAATCGAAATCTAGTCCACATATTGCAAAATAATCAGCAAAACGACATCCGACAGATAAATCAGGGACAGACATTATTTCTATCGACCCGTTATTTACTTATTTGAGACACTTTCTCTTCGATGTAGTAATTTTAAATATTTGTTTCAACATTTTATTATGGTTTCACTGGGTTCTTCCACATATTAATTGCACCATTACTTCAGATATTATGATTGCCTTTAAGGCTTGAAAATAAAATATTAAACAATACTTATACACAAAATATAATTAATCCATAAGACTGTACTAAACTGCCAAATAGTGCTTACTAGCGTCAAATGCGACTATATTACAAGTCAAAACTGTCAAGTCGAAGTTGTCAAACTGCTCCATGTGACAAACACGAACAATAAGCTAATTAAATAAAACACTTTATTGAATTCACGTAGAATTTAAAACATATACATGGTCAGTAATTAAATTTACAAGGAGTCATCAAGGAGTAAATTCCTGTGAACGAAGTAAAAGTCCTAAAATATGAGTTTCTCTTATGGATGTATGAACATCCCTTTGCCTTTCCGAAAGTAGAAAGAAAACCTACAAAATAATCTGTCAGTCCCGTCAAAAAAATGTCAAATTCTGTCAATCGAATATTCAAATTCTCAAAACTGGATTTGTTTTTTGGGCGTGTGTTGTGTGTTTGATATTGTTAATATAAAATAATATTTTTAATAATTTATCTATTCTTTATACTATATATAGACTTTATGTATATTTAATACATAAACGTAATTAAGTTATTTTGCGACTATGGTTTTGTTTTAAGTTTTTATTAGATTTTGAACCTGGTTGGTCGGCTGTGATTGATATTTTTACTATATTATTATACGAGTTGAAGGTAAAGCTTTTATATATTTATTACTTTAAGTTAAACTCAAGGACTAGTTTTTGTTAAATATCAGACACAAGAAAATTTGATCTTGTTCGAACAAATGTAAGTTTTTAAACTAGTAATTATATATTTTGAGATACCTTTTTTATCGGTTACAGATTGTTTTTCATATAGAATTAATAAGTTTATTAATTAGTAAGGATATTAGGTCCTACATCCTCCAAAACTATCCTGTATTTGACAGATAGGTGTTGGCCTTCAGCCAATCTATGGGTCTTTGCATAGGTTTGGAATGCCTTCTGCATTCAACCCCCTTTTTGTCTGGTGAATCTGTAATGGTCAGCTGTACTAAACAGTATTAGAATAGTAAGAAAAAGGTATTAAATACCTTAATATATAATTCTGCAGTCGGTAATCAATATTTTTTTATTATCATTCAATATCATTCATATTCTCATATTCCACAAAAAATATTTAATGTATTTGTACAGTTAAATAGCGTAGAACATTTCCATGTGATATTGGAGTAAAAGTCTTGTTATTATCACCAGCTTTTTGTAAGAGGTTAACTACTATAAAATAAAACTGAAGTAGGTGGTAATTCAAGATTGAAACTTATTATGTGTAGAAACTCATGCCTAAAAGTTGATGTTCTGAAGTTAGGAATATAAAAGAAACAAGAACATTTATCTTTGTTCTGTACAATAAAATAGGTAATATATAAATAATATATGTTAAAAAAATGATAAGTTTTATAAACTAATAATTTATATCTATTTATTATTTTTATATTCTATATACTTAGTCTATTTATAATATATTTATTTTTATGTATCATCTTTGTCATATATCTGTATAAAAAATATTAAATTATCAATAATTTTGTTGCCTCCTAGCAGCTTAAAAACTCAAAAATTTTACTTAGGTAAAATTCAACCACAATAATAGGGACTATTATCCCATTCAACCAATTTACCTGGAAAAGGTAGCAGTTTTTAATAGAGACTATTTTAATAATATCTTGGTAGCAAGATATGGCATATATGTAATTAAATTGTTATGATTTGCTAGTGATAGTTTAGGTTATTTATACATGTATTATGTATAAAATCTCTTTAATTTATTTCAGGATGTTAAGAGGAAGAGTAAAGCATTTGTTGCACTGTGCTGCTTTTTTGTCTTTTATATTCCTTTTTCTTGTATTCGCTGGAGCTGTGAACTTGGATGATAAGGAAAAAGAAATAATTGACCCCTGGGAGGCTTATGGTATACATGGCACTATAATATTATATATTTTGAGGCTGTTAACATTATTGACAATACCTCAAGTTCTATGTAACTTCTTTGGATTAATAATCTTTAATGCTTTCCCGGGAAAAGTTAAATTGAAAGGATCTCCATTACTAGCACCGTTTATTTGTATCAGAGTGGTAACAAGAGGGGACTTTCCCAAACTTGTAAGAGACAATGTAACAAGAAATATGAACCTGTGCCTTGGAGTGGGAATGGAAAACTTTATGATTGAGGTTGTCACTGATAAAGCAATAAATCTACCCAAACACAGAAGAGTGAGAGAGGTGGTGGTGCCATCGGAATACAAGACTAAGACAGGTGCTTTATTTAAATCACGCGCCCTGCAGTACTGTTTAGAAGATGATATAAATATATTAGCTGGTACTGACTGGATTGTGCATTTAGATGAGGAAACATTATTGACTGAGAACTCTGTATGTGGTATATTGAATTTTGTGATGGATGGCCAGCATCAATTTGGTCAAGGTCTTATTACATATGCCAATGAAAATATTGTGAACTGGCTTACAACACTTGCTGATAGCTTTCGTGTTGCAGATGATATGGGCAAACTCCGATTTCAGTTTTATATATTCCATAAACCACTATTCAGTTGGAAAGGGTCTTATGTTGTGACTCAGGTAAGAATAATTTTCATTTTATTCTATTTTTAATTTTGTGAGCCATCAGTTTGTTGTACTTTGTGTTTGGTACTTTTTTTTATTATAATAGCTTTGATTTGACCACAAATTTCATAACAACTATAATAGTTTCAAACTATGTAAAATACAAATATATGGCAGTTTTAATTGGAGTAGGTTAATATATTAGATATAACAATATTAAAATATATATAATGTCATAGTTTAACACTCCTTTTTTTCTTTATTGCTTTGCCAAGGATATGGGCCTCAAATAGCACATTACTTTTTAGATATCTTATGAACATAGTTAGGCATAGTAGTAATAAAATAATTTAAGAACTACCTCATTCCTAGGCTTAAGGATAAGAGCATAATCATTACAGCAAGTATGCTTAAATCTTTAAAACTGTGCAACTGATTTTGAAGCGGTTTTTTAATAGATAGAGTGATTCTAGAGGAAGGTTTATATATTTAATAATACATGTACACCCATGCGAAGCCGGGGAGGGTAGCTAGTATATTATATATTAAACTCATATTTTAACCTCATTATATTGTATTGAAAATAACCAAAGCTAATTTTTCTTTATTATATTTTTGTAGGTAAATGCTGAGAAAAAAGTGTCATTTGATAATGGGTTGGATGGATCAGTGGCTGAAGACTGCTACTTTGCAATGAAGGCCTACATGCAAAGGTTTACTTTTAATTTTGTTGAAGGGGAGATGTGGGAGAAGTCTCCATTCACAATGTGGGATTTCATTCAGCAAAGGAAAAGGTGGATCCAAGGTATACTTCTAGTAGTTCATTCAAAGGAAATACCTATTGTACATAAAATATTTTTAGCAATATCTTGTTATTCCTGGGTAACACTGCCACTATCTACAAGTAATGTCCTATTGAATGCTCTTTGTCCTATTCCTTGTCCACACTATTTGGATTTATTGTGTGGTTTTATAGGTGCTGTAAATATTTACATGTACATTTTTGGTGTTATCAAATCATTTCCTATACATAGATTTGGTCCGTTGAAGTTTTTCTTGTTCATTTGCGGGGCGTTGGCTACTATTCCACTAAATGTTGTTATAGAAAATATAGCTGTAGTATGGGGGGTTCTCGGAAAGAAACACAAATTTTACATAGTCAACAAAGAGATTAAGATTCCAGTCACTGTATGATTCACTATTTATAGTAGTATAAAGCTTTATTATCATTGTTACTTGATAAGTGCACAAATACTTAATGGAATATTCCTGCACTGAAATAATGCGTAATTGTAAAGTGGAGCAAGTATTCTTTTTAAGAACATACATATAAGACAATTTTGAAATTTATACAATTAACTACTAGCTTTTGTTACCAAAGGTCTAAATTAAGTGTTAAGAAAATCAAAATTTAGTGGTATACATAATTAAAACAGTATTTAA
Source organism: Achroia grisella (assembly GCF_030625045.1). Classification (NCBI taxonomy): domain Eukaryota; kingdom Metazoa; phylum Arthropoda; class Insecta; order Lepidoptera; family Pyralidae; genus Achroia; species Achroia grisella. Next base: position 838,842 of record NW_026712606.1, on the reverse strand, counting down.
ATAAAAAAATCTCACTTTAATGCGATGTTAATATAATTATTTTCTTAACGTTTTGTTTCGACAGATTATGATATGTCAATAACTCACTTCTAAATAAATTATTTTTATTTTTGTTACTCTAATTTTTTTATAGCATATTGCTGTTTTTAATAACTGCTTCTCTTGTGTTATAAAGTTAAAGTAATATTAAAATAATGTAATACCTCATCTGAATAATATTCGAATCTTAATTATTGTAAAATAGAGTTCGTGTTTTATTTCGTGTTTGTGTTTTCTAAATAAAGTACTTAAAATGAATGATGATTAGAAAATGCAACTATATTACGTTTACGAAGACCATGATAAAATTAGCAGTAGAAACGAAATAACTTAAATATTGAATAAAACTTAATATGCTGAGTAGAACTTAATTATGTTTAATTTATTCATGAATATTTTGTCTGAATAGTGTAATATATATATAAACAATTTTTGTCTATCCACAACTATATAATTGTGATGGTGTATGTGTTACCTTGTGCACAATTATTTTCTTCAATTCAACATATTTAATAATCGAAGTTCAATTTTAGTAGGCGATAAAAAAATTAAGCTCTGAAATATTGGACAGTTTATTGCTTTTTAAATAATAGTCTCCTGACAATAATGAAATCTATGATTAACTGGGAGTAGTAGGAGATGTAAAAGACATTCCAAGACCTCAAAACAAGTAATTTATAGCAATATAAGATATGAGAGAAAATTATAAAATGAACAAGGTTTTAATGACATACATGTATACCTGCTTTTAATACACTAATATTAGTGTATTAAAAAGTGTCGCTCCCACTATGAATTTATGTTCTTGTTCACTCGTCAGCATAAACGCCATTGCATAAAAACGCAAAAAATGTTCTTTATTTTAAATTTTGTGATAATATTTCATTTAAGTTTTTATTTTTGTGATAAGATTGCATATTGGTGCCATTTGAAATAGGTTCTTTTCCGGAAATATATTTAATTTTATATAATCTACAAATAACCAATATGATCTAAAAGACATTTCTAAATCATTATGAGTATTATGATAGTTACATAATATTAGGTAAAAATGTTATCATGACTAAGAATATCTATAGTGATTATATATCTTTCTGGTATATAACTGGTAGCTTGTTTCTTTGATCTTGAAATAATAAACGTAAATTTTAGTTAGATATGTTTTGGTTAAGTTTATACATTATTCCGTCTTTTGGATATTAGAATTGTAGGGTCAATTGAATCTCCAGTTGAGTCCAGTTCATAGAGTGCTCAGAATCCATAGTTAACACGTGTTATTTGGTCCCTTTATGATTTATTTATGTAGTTTCGTAGTTTTAAACGAATTTAACAAAATAATAATACAGAGTAGTGATGTTTGCGTGGTGGTTATGTGATGTGATGGTCTTTATAACTGAGAATAAGTCCGATTAGAATTACCACCAGAATTAAGCTGTCGTATTCTTTAATTGTTTTTATAATAGCAATTTAATAATCTTCGTTTGCTTACAAAACAACCGATTTGGTGTTTTTGATATGATATCTACTATAATAGCTTTTGGACTAGTCAGGAGGCCAAACCAAACCAAAGTTTTCATATGGATCATTGTACTTATTTGGCAATAATTAATATGATTGGTATCTTAATATAGGTATATAATATACAATTATAATCTACCAAGAGAATAGGTAGTCAAGCGGAATACGAATCGATGTCTAGATATATTCTCATTGATACTGAAACTCTTGATATATTCCTTCTGGGTTATTATCTGTTACCCGTTATTTTTATAAGGTTATTATTCCTATTCAAAGTTTCGTTTTCCTAGACCTAGTAGTTGCATCACTACTTGTTTATAAATAAATATATATATAGATTTTTTTAAATACAAAGGTTTCGGAATATGCTACAAATTAAAAATGAGTTAGTTTTGCTACAATTTATCTGTTACAGGAGAATATCTATTCATTAAACGTTGAAGAGGTGCTAATAACCTGTTATTTATATAACTTGTGTATGTAATATTATAGTCAGATAATTTACATTTCATAAATGAAGGAAAGAAATATTTCCTATGTTCTGAGCTACTAAAGACTCGTCATTACATCCGAGGTCATTTAGTTAACCTCAATAGAGCTATTTTAAATTCTTCAATTGAGTCTGCAATAGAGGTGTCCGTCAATGGAACACTAATTAAGACCCACTATGATTTCAAGAAGTTAAATTTATATAATAATCTCATAAGATTTTTTATGTATACAGGCTAAGACAGCTTATTATGTAACGCAAACACAGATAGTTGTAATTATGGGTGCAGTACTGTATTAGTTGCGCCACTCGCAATATGACTAGAAATAATAATAATAACAAAGGTTCGTAGGTAATTGCAACCCTATTAATTTTATTCAATTTCACACATCTTAGTTCTTAGTTTCACACCTTACAATATCAACGATATAATATAATTTATATATATATATATATATATATATACTTCTTGCGTCACATTCATTAAGTCTAGTATGTGATGTAATTAATGTACAGAATCTAAAATTTAATATGTCGTCATTGTAAACTAAACTTAAATAGTTATTTAAGTAAATAACTATTGTATGTCAGAAGTATCTTTGTATACAAAATGTAGCAAATAATATTTATAAAAAAATCTCTTAATGAGATCCTGTGCATTCATGCAAAGATGAATAATACAATCTGTTATATTTACGAGTAGTAGTTATAAGTTCGCGCCATTCAAGTACCTATTACAATAAACCTTGAATTCTGTACCTGTGTATTTGTGGTTGATGGTAAAAATTGTAGTAAAATTATGGAGGTCGAAATGATATGTGTTTGAATAGATATATTATCCTGTGGTTTGGCATTCACTGTTTTTCAAAGTTATCGACGGAGCAATAAAACTCAGTAGATATATGTTTATTTGCGTGGACGAGGAACATACTATATTAATGTCGTTTTTCTCAGAGAACAATTTTTCCTTGTAGTCGTGTACTTGGACGAATATAGTTCCGTTTTTTAGTACATAATTACATAATTATTTTGAGCGATGAAATTATGCGTCAAGGTTATTTCCTCGTCTGTGCAGGCCCGATATGTTATTGCACTTTTGTAATTAGATATTACTTGATATTTTATTTAGTAGAAGTCCCTGTTGCTGTTAATTTTTATCATATTTTTTCAAATGTACGACAATAAAGTAAATTATTTTAGGTACATATCTACTTATAGAAGTGTATATGTATGAATGTCTATTTTTTATTATCATAATTTTTTAATTTTGATGTATGCTAGCAGTGTCACTGCCAGTGTATTGTGTAATGTCTGTTAATTATTTTGTTGTTTAATATAAACAATATCACGTTTTAAGTATATCCTAAAATTCTTAGACGTTAAATTTATTGAAATGTTTCAAATTGTTAATTGTGTCAATTGTGTATTGTGTGTGTGACAGAATCAGAAGGTCACATTTTGTTCCATAAATAAATTTTGATTGGATTAATATAGCGTTATTTTTATAATACCTAGTGTCTACGTTCATATATACATAATGGCATATTCAGTTGTCACAAAGATGAAACAGTCGCGAGGTAATTAACCTGAAGAATTCGTTTACCTGTAAAATTATTACTAGTGCCAGAATAATAATTGTGGTATGTTGATTATTTTTTAGTTTAGTGCATAAATATTGTATTTATGCCTATCAGAAATTATTTAGTTTGTTATTAAGTATTTTTATGTTGTCACGAATATAGATGCGATAATGTGTGTTTGTCTTATTGTGTGTGTGTGTATGATTACTAAAAATATGTTTAAATAATGAAGGCATAATTAGTATGTAGTATGAATAAAAGTTATATAAATACATAATGGTTTTATAATTGTGTCACCTTTTTTTATCAAATCTACATTTTATGCTCTAGAGTAAGGAGTTACAATTCTTATAAGCTAAGCTTATACCGCGTCATGACGTCACTAGGTATGCCAATACCTACCGTTACAAAATATACGAAAATACATTTATGGCAAACATTAAATTATATTATTAGCAGGCTATAGTTTACAATTATTTTTTATTTACTTCCGTTATTGATTTAAAATTGACAGCTGGTGAGTTAGACATCACAAATGTAGGAGCTTTCGTATACCTACCTGTAATTAAGATAATAGCAGTATTTTTTTTAATGGATGATAATAGAATGGTATCCCGGAGAGGACTGGGTGGAGGTTGACCTGATATAGCAAAAGCTTCACCGATAAGAGACTCATATCGTTATGAATGAATGATATAATTATGATTTATGAACGATAATTATGAATGAATGAATGAACTCATACTAACTTTGTAAATGCGAAACAAGTGTCTGCAGGTCTGCTACTTTTCATGCCTAAACGGACATCACGAATCATAATAAGGTTGGTTTGCGAATGGTCTCGTGGTGAAATTTGACAGCATTAGAAGATGTATTAATTATATCATGGACGAACTTTTCATGCCTAAAATAGTACCTATTCGCAGACCAACCTTATTATGATTCGTGGTGTCCGTTTAGGCATGAAAAGTTCGTCCATGATATAATTAATACATCTTCTAATCCTGTCAAATTTCATGACAAAATTGCCCATATAATTACTCTGTTCATAAAACTATTCTATTGTTTTATTTAAAAAGAGTTGGCGCTAACGCGTAGTAAAGCAGTAAAGCGCTAACGCAATTGTAATATAGGTAGCCCAATAATATTTTTGTGGCTAAGCAACTTTTATTTGTTTTAAATAAAAGTTTTTTTCATATTTCTTACTGTTATTAACTTATTCTGAAAAAAAAAGGCATTCTTTAACCCTTTTTTTAATCATCCCTTTCCCAACTTAAATCAAATTTTATTCTGAATATTATTATTAAAGTATTTGCGGACCTATTTATATATCTTGCGTCAAAACTGGTCACATCATAGTTTTATTTAATATTTTATTGGACTATTAATTGAATTATTAGTAGACAGACATTTTGTGAACGGTAATAGTAGGGAAGTCACCTGGGATTAAATATTAATTTGATACCAGGTGAAGCTATCCATGTTATACTTATACATTCGTATGTGCACGTGACGGAGCCGGTGTTAACATCCGTCAGCAAATCCAATAAGCAGTCCGTAACGGGGGTAAATAAAAAGAGTTGTAAAAGCGGATATTGTTTGCAATATTGTTGTATCTAATAGATAGATAGGTAGATACCTATTGCACAAGTTGTATGAAAGTGTAATTTTAAATTAGATTTATACGTAGTATATATACGGGATTAATAAATGAAAGGATTACGACGCATACAAATTGATAAATTATAAATGCAGTCCTGTAATTTCAATAATCCTCATACGCTTCCTAACAGATTGGTCGTACTATAAGTACTACATAGTTTTACATCTGTAATTACAGTATAATAATAATAAGAACAAATTACCGCCATCGCCATCTAGTCCTAAGCTAAGCCGAGCTCATGTTATGGGTACTAGACAACTTATATAAATACATGGATACATTTTTTTTGTAAATAAATATATATTATACATAGTAAAACCCAGACCGATACAAACAATCATACTCATGAATACAAAATGTTTGTACCGTGCAAGGAATCGAACCCACTAAACCACTAGTCCACCGAGGCTGTCAAGTAGCAGTATTAGTACAGTATAAGTAAAACAAACAAAGAGACACATGAGAAATATATTAGGTACTACTGAATTCAAATGTTTGTGTTGTATAGAGGTCAAACCCGTGATAATCGGAAAGTTCGGCAATGTGATAGCGAAAACCACATGTCTTCGAGATAGATTCTGGTCCTCCACTCACACATAGACGGGTAGGTGGACATATTTGCGACTATTATCCTTAATGGCATAGAGGCATTGCCAATTGCCCAGGCTGTAGTCCACATCCGCTCAGTATATTTGAATCTAACGTGGCAGGGGGTGAGCTTACAGTCGTATCTAAATTGATTGGTTTATTATCGGTTTTTTTGTCAACCGAAACAATTTTTTGACCGATCAGATTCACGACTTTTCTGTTTAAATATTAATCATTTTGGAATTAAAACACTTAGCCACATGTTTCTCTAAGCTATAGATATAGATCCTATATTTCAAAATATTACTGCAGGAGTATCATATGATATATGCAATAGGAGTTCAATTTCGTTTATCCATATCAGATAAGTAGGTATAATAAATAGTGATCAATTTTAAAAAATATATTACGTAATTTGATGGTCAAGTGGGTATTATCTACTTATAGAATTTCTCAGAATGTTGGTAAGGAGCTATGTAGATATCTGTAATGAAACTCAAATTAAATCGTACTTTATTTATTGTTCTTTCAGTGTACTTCATTAAATAACTTTATTTAAAATAGTGACTTTATTGTGTGCAAAAATAAGTATGTACTTACAATGAAAAGAGTGCTCTCAAATCTCTATTAAAATTACAGTTAGGTACATTATTATTTATAAAAGGTTTGATAAAGCAGGGTTCAAAATAAGTGCTTATCTAGGTTTCAGGTTTCAATTTACAACAGTGTTTTATTTATATAATTTAAGTCGTACCTATGACATATAGTTTAAACAAGAATAATTAAATTTAACAATATGTAATGGTCATTTTGAGGAATAATTAGGTACATAATGAGTTTTACATACTCGTATTTAATGTTGCAATACGCCATATTAAATTACATTTACCTTCAACCATACCTATCTACTATTATCAACAAAGAAATAAGGAATAAAATACTAATTAACTTGCAATATTGATTGAACACGTTAGATGCCTATTAGTTTCTGTACACCTATAGTTCCGTTTATCTTCATTACTTAACTAAGTATTAGGTATATGTTAACAAAATGGTTGTTTAAGAAATTGAAGCCCACACGTCTTCGTACAGCTCGTCAATTACAATCTAGGATTTGTAACAAATTAATATCACGTTGATAAATCTTAGGATGATTGCCGACGAGTTAAATAAAATCTACGAGTAGATACTATCTATCTAAATTATACCTCAAAATGAGTAAAGGATCTATTTCATGCGAAATAGTTGCTAGACAAATAATAAGTATAGGTACCTATTTAAATTGGTGTCTTTTATAATTTAAACATTATCCTAATATTTAAGAATTGATATTTTTTTAATAATTTCTTATAAGTAGGTATATATAAGTATTTACCTAAGTTTGTTCATGCCATGAAAATATAGTCTATGGTCACTAAACAGGAATAGGTAGGTATTATATATTAATTCTGAAAGTATTCTAAAGAATTCAGATTTAAAGTACTTAATAATATTATGCTTTTTTAAATTCATATTTCAATAAAATATTGATAATACTATAGTACTTTTGCACTGTAAATAATGTCACTTAAAAATAAAGTAAATGTACCATTTACCAACACTTAATCACATTCAATCAAAACACGTAAAGATGTAAGTAAGATGCTTCTAGCTAATAATAATTAACAACTCATACTCCATATAAATAACTTAATGCCTATATACATATACAATTTAGGAAGTAGATAAGTAATATTTGTTGACATAACTACATGTGAATGAAGGCATATATATATATAGAAAAATAGCTAAATTTTGTATATCTAATGAGTAATAGATAGGTATAGATACGGGTAGCTCAATAAAAGTGTAACAGAATGAAATTCACCATTTGAAATATTGTTATCTTTCCTCCTCCTTAACCCTCTTAAATATTGTTATACCTCCCGTTGGAAGTTTTCTGCTGTTGGAAAGATAAAAAAGTCAGAAATAACTGGAGTTCTGAAATTTCGCATTTTATGTAAAAATAAGTTTGTGATAATATAATTTCTGTAAAAAAGATATAACACGGAGTGTAGGTTTTCACATTTAGGAAATTACCTATTAGTTATATAATATAAGGCTTTTCTTCGCACTGACGAGGGACAATCCTGAGTGCACATTTTGTCCTTGATACTATAATATTGAAAGGGCGTGTTAAGTATCCGTTAATTATACATGAAATTCTCCTTGCTGAATAAAGTCCTCGTCAGCACAAAGTCATAGTTTTATATCATAAAATAATGGTATTTTCATTAAGTATCTAAAATTACAATATAGAATTGTTGATCACTAATACATACCTAATAGTATTTCCACTATTATTTTCGTGAGCGCTGAAAGAGTATTTTCTTTCAAAAATAAGTACGATAATACTTAAGAGAAAATGCAAAATTAATTATTAAGAAAAGCAGACAGCTAATTCCGTAAGCGGTAGATATATATTAAAAATACTTAAAATATATAAACTCGCCGATAGATAAATCAGTTTCAAATTAACAAAATACCTACAAATAGATAAATACTAAGAAAAGAAAAGCTCAAAAAGTTTAAATGAATACATATCTTAAATATCTACCGAGTTTTTCAAATTTTTATTAATGAATGAAAAATGGAATGCCTTGCTGGTCTCATAGAGAGGTGATATAGCATGTAACACATTTACTCACTTCTACTAATAATCCTAACACTCGAAACTACACTAAGTTAATGCTTGAGTAGATTCATTTTGTAAAATGTTTTAGGGGTACCTACAATGATCCCGATTGTGAACTGCTGTGTTAACATCTCCATACGTGTGGTTTTATGCAGCGCGGTGCTTTATTTCATTAATTATAATTATAAACTCGATAATATTATTTGCAGTGCTATAGGTATGTTAGAAACCGTTGGTGCTTTATTTGAATGATTCTTTTAATGTTACCGAAAAGTACTGTAAGAATTGAGACTATACAGTTAGAAAAATAGCGCACGATTTCTCTCAGCATTTATCTATATCCATGGAGACGCTACGTTAAAGATGATTTTAATACAGGATTCGTTGTTTAGGTACATCGAGATAAATTTTCAAACATTTATATCAAAATTGCATCTCTACACAATATGTAATTAGTAAAATTTTCTTACTAAACCAATATTAAAAAAAACATGTCCATTAAGTTTACTGAGAAAACGATGTAAATGTTCTGTATACCTACCTAAGTAACAACCAGTTAACGTGAGTATTAAGACAGTAAGTTTTATCCCATTTTCTTTAATTTGACATTAGTAAACAGTCTGGTAAAGCGACAGAACATATGATACATTCGATTTTTTATGTAGGTATCTTAAATGTTAATAATAAGTTACTTACTATCATTTTATTCATACAGTCCAGTAAGTACACCTAAGTAGATTAAAGTTTATCTATTTACTTAGATACCATAAATATTACGATCACCGCACATGGCGCATAAGAGGATGTTTTAGTAGGGATTTGATAAACATTTAAAAATAAATTAAACAACGTTATAATTATAAGTAGTTCTATCAAATATTCGATCAAAAAGCATTCGTAAATCAGTGCTTGAATCTAACCTAGTGATATTAAATTTCCTTTAAGATAGAATTTGGTCGAGAAAATACTTATTTGTTTATTATAAGAGATAATATAAAACACACTACACGAATCAAGGCCTCCAATACAGTATAATACAAAGACTATTAATATTTCATAGGAAAGTATCACTAACATATTTTAAGATTAAATTGGCGTAGGAAATAGTTTGGATTTTAATGGATACATAAACAAATATGTATTAGGTTTTTTTTTAAATATTAGGTATTAAGTATTCAAAATAGTTTTATTTGTGTCGCTAGATAGTGACCTCATAAGAAATGTAGATATAGATCTAGGTAATAAAAACGTATTTAATAATATCTAAGTATAATTAATACCAACATCTATTTGATGTTAATAGAACAAAAGAGTATTTATAAACGTTGCATTTTTTTTTCAACGTTTAAAAAATATGCTTTTGTCTACACATGGGTGCCACAATTAATAAGTAGTTTATTTTCTATAATTTATATCAACAAGTCCACATATTTTCATTCATTACTATATACTAACGCCTAGACAACAAACTCGTCAGAATAATCAACAGCAGAAATCATTTATGACAACAAGGACAGCGAAATTATTCAAACACAACAATTTATTACACTATAGAACAATAAATTATGAATCTTATAATGCTCTATCTACAATCACAAACAAAGAAACTCACAGACAGTGTAACGGTTGTACATCGTTCTCGCTTACAATAAAAATGAACTTACTTTTTACATTATGACCAAAATTCTCACAGCTTTGTCTTTCATTGTTCGCTTGTTAGCGAGTAGTACGAGTAAATTCGTTAAACACTAAACTATTAGAGTACATTTTATACATAGAGGTATTGGCATTAAAGTTATATATGTAACACTAACAACACCACAAAATATTTCAAAACATTGTACTATACTTATAATAACATACAAAGGTGGAAAAAAATGTTTACTGTTTCACAGGATTCTCAATTGCATTACGAGTACCTATGTAGGTACTCGTAATGCAATCTAATCTAATCTAAATTATGTAGAAGATTCCATATAACATGTGTCGTTATCTAAAATTAGGTGAAATCAGATCGTTGTAAATATTATTACAGAAACGAGATCTTATTAATTAGTTACAAAAGTTAAATAAGGAACTGATTTTCTGAAGCTCCACGATATCGAGTTATGATATCATCACAGAATCATGTATGCAAGAAAATTTTAAACGAAGTACCAAGAAGTTGGAAAGTATAAGGCATTCCTATTACAAATACTTATAAATATTTACATACACAGTACATACCTATGTTTTTTTATCGTGTTATATTTTTATGATAGCTATGTAATTGTGTATAAAATAATGTGACTCGAGAGGTACTTTATCAATTGCATATACATATAAGATTGAATATAGACATGGCATCTAAAAAGTATTTTTTTTAGTTTTAATATACGATAAATTCTCATCATAATAGGGTAGGCACGAGTAAAAAATCATATGTACGTATAGTGGTAAAATAATACTTATATGAATAAGTGACACTGAGATCATTCATTATACAATGTACTGATTATATCAGCAGCATTTACTAAAACGTACACAGAAACATTAATATTCGTCTTAAAGTAATAACCTATTATTGCTGAAGATAGTATAGCTATTTTAAGTTCGCAATAAAGTGTCGCAAGTGTGAAAAAAAATGTAGAGTTTCTTAAGGTATAATAACTACTTACGACTTAAGGATATATTACAACCAGATATATGTAGGCAGCATGATAAGATAAATTTGGCTAGGTATATTTTACAGAAACATGTGTTAGGTAATTACCATATATATTACCATACATATACATATAGTCATGATTAAGTATCATTTTATATATATTATAATAATTTACGTACTAGATGATAGGTTAACATATGTAAGAAAAATACATAATATTTCTATTACAGCAGATTGTTAGAAATGCATATTTTTTGTGGAGGAAAAGTCAGACGCTAATTTGTAGGTTCAGTATCAATAGGTTAGGAAACGTAACGTAAAATTTATTTGTAAACAATAAGTTGCAATTATAAAGAAAACATTTTTCTTATATACTTTTAATAATATTTTCTCTACCCTTAGCAGATCCGGTTAGTTTGCTTGGTTAATAGTACTCAAGTATAAAATATTTTTTATAAATATTAAAATAGTAATTTTTAAATTTAAAAATTCAATACCATGAGCATTACACTATTTATATTAACAAATGCCGAATATAGACATAGTTAGTGTCACAAAAATTGAGCATATTTCACAATTTTTTGTTTAAATTGCACCGTCATAAATTGTATAAATGTTGGAACTTATATAAATTTTACGAGTGAAATTTGCTCTCTTGATTCTGACTAAAGTTATGGTAAAGTGGAACCGGTAGCTTCAAATAGAATTATTTTTCATCATCGAACTTTCAATAATTGGGTACGTTTGTTTTGATTAACTTTCCCTTGTCTACCATAGTAAATAGACCTCGAAGCATCCTTATAAAATAATCTATGTACTTAAATTGCATTTATTACTTACGAAATATAATATCTTTTTAATTATTTTAATGGTTTAATATTATAGTATCATATCAATTTAACGATACATTTAGACATAGTTTAGACCGTATTCTTATAATAAGAAAAGGCAATTTATATATTTGTATGCAGAAAAAGTGCATTAGGTATTATTTGCACATTATTTATTGCATATATTCTACTATTGGTAATAATTAACAAACATAACATTAAAATATCATTTTAAATATCATCAATATTGCATGTAGGTATAATGTATCCGAAGTAGACTTTAATTTAATTTTTCATAAGATCAGAGCTGTTTAAAGGTATTTTGTTGTAAAGTCAAATATTATATACACGAATATATTTTTAATTCAAATGAATTTAATTGTATATTCTTTTAAAAGTATACGTAATCTTAGAAAGTTGAGTACTTACTTATCTACGATAACATAATAATTTTAGATGCCAGTGACATGTAAGTAAATAAATAAGTATTAAGTACAACCTGAGACGCTTTCATATTATATAGATCAAATAGCAGCAGTCTACAGACGTTAGTTTTACAGGGAATAGATTTTTAAATATAGTTTTAGCCAGTAGCTCTTAAATTTAATCTATATCAACCTAAGCAAAATGTAGCTATTCACTAGGTTTTAAGTTCTTAGAATGCCCTGTAGAGAATTGTTAAATGGAATATCGTTTAATTATATAAATATTTAAAATCTATTAATATCTTTGATATTTTAAAATATTGTTATTTCGTAATATTTATACCGACTTAATCATATCATAATTACACTATTAATTTAGAATCAAAATACAATATTTATGAAACTCTTTCAATGGAAATATTTAAACAGTGAAATAGTCAATTCTTCTACAATAGTCACAAGATCTAAATATCACTTCTGTATTAGAGTATAATAAAAATAGTTCTCAAACATTTTCAATTATATTTTGTATTATTTGAGACTCGTAATTCTCAGAGTTCCAGGTGCTTTTGTAATAAATTGCCCTTCTGCGATCAGATTTCCCTTTTTCAAACAGCAGTTTCTAAGTCTTCAGAGACTAATTGGAAATGCTCTTGACCTGAAATAGAATCTACGTTTAGATATATACTATTAGACATTGTAAATTTACATTTAACAGTATAGATTAGAATAGAACAGGGTTAAAAGCATAGCTTATAGAGGCTTCTATTATTAGTGTGATTATGGTTGATAATACAGATAGTACTAATTAACATTTATAATTTGTATCCTGTACAAAGCACACATGCGGTACATACAAAGCACGCATGACAGATATCACTTCATATTAAGGACATCAGTACTACGATTTACCATACAATATGACGATATTAGGATTTATCATTCAAGTCACTAGGACCCTAAAAATATAACTAAGTAACATTGCTTGCTACTCTTTGTTCAATGAAGATATATATTAATTGAATATATATTATAACAATAATAGATCTGGACAATTCACACAGCGCCATTTAGTCCTAAACTAAGCAGAACTTGTGTTTTGGGTACTAGATAACTGATATGAATACATACTTTTTTTGTAAATACATACATACCATACATAGAGAACACCCAAACCGATACGAACAATCATACTCATGAATACAAATGTTGGTACCATGTGAAGAATCCATGTTCATTACATGTAAAGAGGAGTGCTAAACCGTTAGACTACCAGGGCCGTCGAATATATAAATCTAAAATATGTCTACAAATATCTAATAACGTTTTTTATAACTTACTTTCTAAGTACGCAGCCAAATCGTGGTCTTCAGCCCGCAACGCCAGATGTCTCGGGGTTAGACCGGCATGATCTTGTCTGGTTAAGGATGCTCCACCGGCCACCAGCATGCAACATATCGCCCGCCTCTTATGGGTTGCTGCTTTATGTAGAGCTGTTTGTCCTCGTTCGTTGTCGCGCATGTTAAGAATAGCGGTCGGAGCACACGCTATCAGGTATTTGACTATCTCTTTGTTGCCGTATCGAGCGGCAATGTGTAATGCAGTTTGCCCGCTAGAGTCGATGGATAGAAGGGAGTAACCTGCTGCGTGTAGCTCTTTCATCTTTAAAGAAACAAATATCTCTGTTAATAGCGTCAAATGTGTGATTGCGGTATTCTTGTGTAAGCTAGCGTTAGCCAAAACTTAACTACAAAGGCGCGTATCTTGCTATGTAGTTATATGTATTTCAGTATTATGTTCAAACATTTGCACTTTGACATTTTTAAGGGGTTTTTAACGGATTTTAATCGAATTAAAAACTGACTGTTAAATCTGTTAAGTTTCTTGCCAGATCTTCGCAATTGAATCTGTGTACTGAACTGGACGGTAGGGAAAAATATTAATATAAAAAATTACACTTTGAGAAGCGGCTAAAATGTACTGCATGAATAAATGATTTGATTTGATTTTGTAATTTAGTGTGCACTTACTAAGCATACTTAGTAAAGCATGTCGGACATATATGTATTCGATCATATTAAGAGATGTTTGAACATATGATTAAAAAAATATTTGAAGCTTTGAATCTAGTGGTGTTATAAATAACTAGAGTACGAATTAAGCATGTGGGCTACATGTATTAATACTGATGTAAAGAGTCACCACATCCCACGCATCGCACACAGAAGTCTTGGGAGTTTCCGACAATTATACAAAGATTCAGTCAGTCAGAGTACATAGTAATTCTAGAGCTGCCAAATTAATAATTGAGTATTGGGATACAAAATAATAATAACATTTTATTACATTATTAATCCACATTATTTTTACATGTCCGATAGATTCCAAATAATATTAAGTAGGAAATTATGATGTTTCGATTTAGAGACATTACAAGTTATTTATTCAATTTTGTATAACACAGGTGTCGTCTTACCAATTTCAGGTCGCCTACTTTAGCAGCCTTAAGAAGTGAGTCCGATGTTTTTTCCAATAAATTTCTGGAACAACATTAGTTAATCAATTCGTTATCTACCTATTTATTACGGTAACCATAAGAAGTTGCATTTATAACAAATAATTTTATTAATAACTAAAATTTGTCTCATATTAATACTAATTTAGTTGATATACTTACTTCATTTTTAAAGTATTGGAATTAACTACTGTAAAACCACAAAAATATTAAGCTATTTTCTAATCAATACATGTTAGTGATCTCACCTATAGCCAAATACTTCTTGATCAAGTCCAAACAGTTTTTCATGTATGCTGCATGCAATAGAAGAAAGAAGAAATAGAGTGCAGATTTCAGTCCCGAGACAAGTGTGCGCCGTGCTTTAGAGGTCATACGTGTGCGGTGAACCTAATGACATAATGATCACACTCTTTTATCTAGGGTAAGTCAATCAGTCTTTAATATTTACTAACTGTACAGAGCCAGTTCCTTTGTAAGCGTGCAATTTCTAAATTCATGGCTAAAGGCTAATTTTGCAGTCGGTTACATACTCGTAACTTAGGTTTGCAAACACACTTTGAAGTTATAAGCTTTGGCAATATTAATCTCACTCTCAATTTATGTAACGCCATGTTAACGCTTGTTAATGTTAGTTAAGTCTTGTTTTAGTTAAATTATTAATTATGTTAATCACAGCGATTTTTTAATAATGTCAAAGCAATTTATTAAGTACAAGTACACAATAAACTATATATACAGATACTTACGTTTTAAATCGTGCTATTGAATCGTGAGTTGGCCGATGCTCTTTGGCTGGTGGACTCGTGCAGAGAGGGGGAGAATTGGAGTCTTGAATCGACGTGGAAATGATTTTTGGTGACGGCGGCTGTGGTGACGTGGATTTAGGAGTACCAGGAGTAGGAGTTTTGGGAGCGGGAGTAGCGAGCGAGACTGGCGGCGGGGTTTGTGGACTTAGGAATTCCTCTGAAGTCCGTGCCGGGCTGCCGAGGCCAGATTCACTGTTAGACAATCAAAATAATTATCGATAAGCAAATTTCTTGAAACATATAACAAATAGTATTTAATTCAAATGAACTTTTTGTTCATTATAAATTTTATTCTTAGCTTATCGAACGATTAGCTTGTCCTCTCTCGGAGAGGATTTCCTTGGCCGAGCCCTACTAAGACCATTTTCAACTGTTTCATCATTTCCATGTGTTTTTTAATGATCAATTGCATTAAAAACTTTCTTAATAGAACAATTTTTATATTTGCCCATTTTGAACAAAATAGAATTCAGGTAAAATTTTGAATCGCCGCCAAAATAATAGAAAAAGACAAGAAAGAAATATTATTTTTCAATGTCAAAAAAAGAACGAGATATGGACGTTTTTTTAAAATATTTCTAATCCAAGTGGCAAGTAACAGTCAATAAACTTATACATGTTTAAGACTCATTTTATAATTGAAAGTAAAATATGTTTTATATTTTAACCATTTAATGAGTTTTTAATTTGAGTGGCTATATTATTGCATGATTATTAATTATTGAATGTGTATATTTTATTATATAATTTGTACGTTTACGCTATACTTTCTTTATTCATAAGAAGTGTTTCTAATTATATGACCACCACTGTATATATACTTAAATAAATTATAAAAAAAAACCATTTAAAAATATATCTTTATAATCCTCAGAGTTGGATTAGGTTCGTATTTTTCCGTTTTTTGTTTAAATAAATAATTAAGAACAGATTTAAACAACTGTTAGTTAAATTAATACCTTTGACTGAGTGTACCTATTATACTTTCCATTTCTAATTAAGAGTAGGCACCCGACGCAATTCTACCTTTTGAAAACACTTCAATCACTGTCAGAAATTGCTTAAACAACTTTACTAAGTTTACTAAGAAATCCTGGAACTATTTAATGTTCTTACTTACTAATTCCTCGCGTTGACGAACTTTTAGAAAACTTGTTCTACAGATTTTCAATTATTTACAACTTACGAGCAAGATTTATTATGGATGTTCTAATTATTTTTTAATTAATATTTTTATTTCCATGTTTTATAATAATATCTATTCGTTTATAGTTTTAGTTGTCTTAACAGTGAGATTTTTAAGACACTTCGGATATATCACAAAGGCTTTTTATATAAAGAAATTACGAACAACGCAGAGGTAACAATGGGCCGCCTTATGGCTAAATTCTTCTAGAAAATCTTAGACTGAAGAGGTATGAGATACAATTAACTATATTTTCAATAACATTTAGATATATTGTTAGTGCACTTTCAGTTTAAAGTTATTCTTCAGATACCGGTATCGTATAACATGTTGCACCATGTCTCGAATTCCATTATCTAGAATTAATTCCATTCCAATGTGCATGCATATGCAATAGAATTCTACATGTATATTAATGTCTCGGTTATTAACCTATATTTACAAATAACTAACATAATACAATGGTATGTTCGCTGAGGTAGATTTACAAATTCTTATGCCCACGCACCTCTGTTTCACCTAAGTCACCAAGCAAATCCATTTGTAGCGTACGAGCGTAAAAACGAAATATTTCTTGCTCGCTGAAGGGATATCACAGCAGCACGTGAGGGGTTACACCGGTATCGTATTATGACGAGATAGGTGCGTACATATATATTGTATAGGCGACAGTTGCCACATATCATCAGGCTGTCAATTTCTTTGCCATCCATACAAGTTACATAAAATAAATGTTTATCTAATTATAAAATCTTCAAAGAAAAGCATTTCATTTACTACGTGTCCTACTGTTTCATTATAAATTAAATTTTAGTAGTTATTCTACTGGTAGGTAAATAACAGTGTAAGAGCTTAAATATTGGCTTTCAATCGATTTGTGAATAAGAACAGCGGGTACAGAATTTTAATAAAAGGTACAGTGTAGCTATGTAATAATAAGCCAAATTTGTTACTTTGAAAATGAAGGGCTAAATTTATTTAATAATACTTCTAACTTTAATCAATTAATTCGTTATTAATTAAATCACAATCTTAACTTGTTTCTAATTGAGATATTATAATTGACTGTTCGATCGGCGCCATCTGTTTTTCATTTAGGAATTGAATTAAATAATAACGTTGCTTACTAAACATTATATACCTAGTAACTTAATTCGATTCGTAAAACGTGATAATTAATTTAAAAATAAATATATTATTGCTCGATTTACAATATTATCTAAGTAGAAAAAAAATATCAAGTTACCTGGCATGCGACTCGGGGACATCTAGCGATACTCCCGCACTGGGTGTGTCGACACTTTGAGATATGTCAAGCGACACCGACAGGCCTGTTGTAGTGTCTAACGAGACGGATGGCCCGGTGCGGTCGAAGGATGCCGTCGCGGTGGTGTCAGGAGGCGCCGTCGACTCAGTGTCCGGTGTCAGTGGCGCCGTGTCCAAAATGTATATGTTCTCATTACCAATGTCCGTGGGGTAGTGGAGATTTTCTTGAGCCTTGTCGATACGAAAGAAGCGCTCTGCTGTTACGGCTGAAAGGTATTTAGAATAAGTAAATAATAATAATAATATTTTTTCACAAATAGGTATACAGTACAATTTAATACATGGCTTTCGAAATAGGTAAACCTGTGCCACGAAAACCAATTCCCTTCAACATGATATAAACATTTTAATTACATTTGTAGATAGTACGTTCTACTTTTTATATGACCAAAATTAAGCTTAATTGTATATAAAAAGAAAACGTTCACATTGGACTATGGATTTCAATAAAACAGTGCATTTCTGAATATTGCTATCTCTACAGCTCTTGGGAACTAAGGTAATGCTTGTGTACCCATTTATATTACTGCCAAATGAGACCCTGCAAACTCAATTGGTTACTATTAAATAAATATATAAGTAATACACACACGTATTTATATATGTATCTCACACTGTAAACCTGTTGTATTGTGTATAATATAAAGTAAAAGTATATATAACTGGATAGGAATTTGCTAAACTTATTAACATCATAAGCTACCTATTTATGTATAGGTTACTTATTTATATGTGCGTAACTATATTTACTGAAACAGTCAATTGTATTTCTTTAATTTATTTGTACAGTTTCATAAATATTATGGGTCGTACTATCTTTATACCATTCTGTTTGTACTTTTACATGATTCGTAGAAGTATAGTGGAACACGTTTTATCAAAGTACTGAATAGATATTTGCCTGGCAAAGAGACAGCTGAGGCAACTGAGGCTAGTTTTATATATATACTAAAGGATTACAAGATATACGATACTGCGGTAGGAATTATTTATGGACTCTCTGAAATAGCACTCAAATCTTTTAAGTCCCAAGCGGCATGAACAGGATGGAGAGCTTAGGCATATAGATGCCGTGAAGATATATTACGTTACAATGAGTTATGAATATTCGTGTAGTTTCTACCTTAACGTCTAACTCATACTATTATAAATATTATATTTATTATATTGTAATATGCTAATCATTAATTAATAAAATTGATTAAATTCTTACTTCGTACCTATTTCAGATTTTATCATAAATTTATTAATATTCAAATAATATTCCATAAAAGTTGCACAAATGTAAAATAGAGACATTGTACTAAATGACAACCAATTATCATCATTATAATTCCAGTAAAATAAACCTTCCTTATTTTAAAATTAAATTTGATAACACTTTAATATTATAAGAATTAATTTTATAGAACTAAAGTAATAATATAATAAATTGACGTTTGTTTTCCTAATCATTGCATTGTAAATAATAAAAACGTACTTAGTAAAAATAAAAAGCATATATGTTTTCCAGAACTTACAGTCGACAAACCACCAGTCGACGAGACCGGAGTATACTTGAGATTCTTTGATCACGTTCTGTATGAGAGTGCGCATTTGCTCCAAATCTGCCGTTGGGTTTACTTCAAGAGTGCCCACACGCTCCGCTGTAAATAATAAAAATTGTTATAATTCGTGTTTCAAATATTTTATTTATATAATGGGACAGATTACATTTATATATAAAACTTGTATACATAATGTCTGCGTCATAAAATATTTTAAACTGAGAAAAAAAATTAAAGAAATGCAAAAAAATATATTAAAAATTGAAGATAGCAAAATTTTTCATAACATATATTACCTGAGCAGAGAATATACAATAGTCATCTCATTTTCTTTATGAGGTGTAACTATATTCGTCGGTATCAGTCTCATGTCAGTTGTACATAAGGTAGGTAGGTCGTTGTATAGACGACCTACTTAAAACTATAAAGTACAATCTAATCAAGTTCACTGCCATGAAACTTTGTAAATATTAATGTTTCTATCAATACAAGAGTAGGCACACATTATTATACGCAAAGTCCATTAGAGTGTTCGTGTCACGGTACTCTCTGCCAGTTAATTTATGTATGAATCAATTTACTTTGCTCGGCAGACGTCCGCAGTAGTCCGGGAAAATTATGCTACTATATCAAGTTTGGGAAAATAGCAATAACACATATACTGAACAGTATTTTTTTAATATTTATCATGTGACAACATTTACAGAAAAACTATTTGTTTTAATCTAAAAACTATAACTACTTGCGCTACTTAGTTATTGTAAATTGTGTGTATATTCATTTATTGTTTAATTATTTTATTGCATTTCTATTCTATAGACTTCCCTTAATTTAGTTAACCTAATGTACGTTTTACAGTGAGATATTTACCTGTTTTGGCGAGTAATTCCTTATCGTAATGATGTCTTTCGTAGTCGCCCATTGTAATGAGATTCACTGTGAATGTCAACTTGTCCACCGTTGTTTGACTGAAATTAAATGTTAATTGTAGCAAATTTATAACTACCATAAATAACGTATGGATTTAGAAAATAACAAACAGTAATATTTATCGAAATTCCGTATTCGTTTTATTGATTTGGATTTTACGTATTCCATGTAATGAATCATTAATTAAATTAAACAAACTTTATGTACGTGTTTGGAAAATAATTTGAGAAACTCAGTATAACATTAACATTATAAATGCAAATGTGAGTGTGTTTACTATTTATGTATGTGCTTAAATTTTATATTTTTAAGTTCAATTATATCAATTGCAGACGGAGGAATCAGCTGGTTAACTACATCGTGATAATATTTACTAGCCTTAAATAATCAGATAATCGAGGGGAAAAGTGCAGTGAAATGTGAGTTAATTACTAAACTAATTATTATAATTTCAGTTTTCGTATAATGTCGCAATATTTTAATAATACAACCAAATGTTAATAAACGGACTGATATCACGACAAACGTTAAGACGTTGACATGGCTAGAATGATAGTTAATTGTAACTTCATTCAATAATAACCAAACGAGAAGCACTGAATCACTGGCAAGAAATGCCAGGATTAATACATTCAAAAGACCTTATATCGGGCTTCTCGACCAAATACTCCAATACATAGATTACTGCAATTGAGTAAAAACAACATATGCATGATGACTAGGGCCCTCACAGGACACTGCAAATTGAACAAGCATATGGCTAAGCTAGGCCTATGCACGACAAGTATCTGCAGATTCTGCCAAACTGAAGAGGAAACGCCGCTTCACATCCTATGTGGTTGTAGCCCACTCATGCATAAACGAAATATCTCCTTTGGAAAGTTTACACTCTTTCCCGAGGAGATAAAAACGATCGCTCCTAAGAATATCCTTCAATTCTTGTCCCTGACGGGTCTAGGTAGCGAACTCTGAAAAGGGCGAGCACAATAGATCTATGTAGGTCGCAGTGCTACAGGTGCTACACATCTGACATTAGCCCAAACAACCCAATAAAAAAAAAAAACTTCATGCAATCATTCATTTTATAAAAAAGTGGAATACATTAGAACCTAGTAAGTTAGACTTAGACCAGTTATTAAGGCAATTATCAGATTTTTTTTTAAAATATTTTGAAATATTTTAAGGTCTAGTTAAGGAAATATAAATTTTAGTGAACATATTATAGGTACTAACAAAAAACTACTGCTACCTACTTGAGAGATGTTATCATATTTATTTATCTTACTTATTAATTCACTTATGTTGGTTACATTAAATAGTCTTTAAAATGTCATTAAGAATGTGCCAGTGGTATTTCGTTTATACCTTCCATATACATATCTTAGAAGTTAAATTGTATAATTCCTAATTGTAATGTATCTAATTGTCAACTAAAATTCTGGTACAAACCTTTTACCGCGTTAATTATTATGACCCTTTGCTGTTAAGAGAAAATGTAGTTTTGTTTAAGGATTTTTTGGGTTATTTAGAATCAACTCTAGTTTTAAACAAATATTCAAGTTATAATTTTGTATTCATTATTTTTAAAATAGTTTTACTTTACCCATTAAAATAATTTTCAAGCAAGTGACGGTAAACTAAACTAATTGCAAATCATGCCACGATAGATTGGACATGCTTGAAGAAATATTGTGCAATTTGATCGCAGATAATCCATTCTGACTATCCGATCCCGAGTGAGATTGCAGAAGTGAGTATAGACATTTTTTTTTCAGTGATTAATATATGGCTAGTAACAGATGTTTAGGTAGTATTTGCCAGTTTTTACACATGTGATCTGGCAATATAGAATGTAATAATGTAAATCTAGAGCTAGTATCAAAACATGTGATGATAGTCAGTATTAATGATTATTTTACTTAATAGCATGTCAATATTAATGATTCCAGAAATAGTCGGAGCAGATGCAAGTAATGAAATATATTACACAGAAACTACAAAATAGAAAGACCACCGCGGCCTTCTAGTTTATTCCGTCTTGGACACCCCAATTGCTTTCGCATACCAAAAACTTTCTGTATTAATATCACTAACTGACTCTCCAGTGATGGTAATATTAATAAGAAACCACTCAATTCGAGAGACTGGGGTAGATTCACCGCACACATGTCAATTATGGTAGCTTAATTTAACAATAACTGCAATTACTTTGGTTGGGTTTGCAGTCATAGATTTGTTAAAATATAAAAAATATTAATTGGTACGTAATATGTATGTCGGTAGTAAAGTTAAAGCATTACAAATCGATTCTATTGAACACAACTTACGGTGCTATAGTTCGTCCAGGTTTCTTTTTAGCCAACATAGTAGCCTGGTTGAGTCTGGAAAGAGTAATAATGGAAGGTGCGAGCCTGCATGCCTCGCCGTCCACCTGCATTGGTATCACTTTCGTGGTGACAATCTTCGCAGTCTTGCATTGCGTAATACATGTGCCATGACCGCCAGCTTGCAGCAACGGCTGAATGAATAATAAATGTTGTGAAAGGTTCCTAATTGACAGATAGAGATATTAATGATAATGTAATGATGCACCCGCCTGCGCCAACAGTTTAAGCTTGTGGGGCACCAGTGGAGGATGATAAAATGCATATAGCATGAAGTCAGGTCAGTTTTTCTCCTTCCTTCTTTTCTTCCTCTTGGCAAATGGTAATTTACCATCACGGTTTCCAGGGGGACCCGGGTGTATGTGGAGCTGACATGGCATGACAATTCCGTGCAATAATCGAAAATAAAAGTACGAAAGGTCCGTTAATCTGATTCAGATTCGAGTCTGTAAATAGTCAGTTTACTGCTTTGCTTTGATTGATTACTTTATTAAGTGTACAAAAACATTGAAGAAATTCATTAAACACATAATCAATGACCCTTAAAAAATTAACAATAATAATCAGAATGCATAATATAGCTTATGTAGGCTTGTATAGCTCCGAATTTGTACGAATAGTGACAGTGTTTTGGACTACCATTATCAATTTAAGTTATATCGTAATATCAATTACATTAATTTATTTAAAATTATGTATATTTAACTATTTAGATATTTAAGATTACGTGTATTTAACGATGATTATTAGTAATCAATAAAGTATTGTAATGTATTTTTAACTGAATAATTAAATTACAATGATATGATATAAAATATTATAAATGTCACGATAATTAGTAAGTAAAATTTATTTAATTCAATAAAAGTATAATAATATTTACCAATTGATATGTTGTTAATCCTACTACTTCTATTAGACCATCTTCAGTCGAAGGTTCAAATGATCCTCCCGATTTGTTCCAGGGGTGAGTACCACCCCCGTAGCTGCGAATGATAAGACGTTGCGATTAAATTATGTATTACGTAATGCTAACAGACATAAATATTAATTCGACATGAAAATGTCAAAATAAAGCGACATTAACTTAGTAACTTCGTATTAAATTAATTCAATAAATAATTACAGTTCTATAACTGCATCTATATGCATAAGATGTGAAAATAAAATGTATGTGTTATAAACTTTACTTTGTAGACCTTACTTTATATTCTTTTTTATCTAATACATTCTAATTTATTTCTATTTTACTTTAATATTTAGATATGTTAGTAAACATTTTTTGGTTCAGTTTACTTTCAAATATTAGAAATATTCGAAAAAAGTATCAATATTTTCTATAGTCGAAAAAAAAAATATGTACGATATAATATTTTTAAGACAAACATAATTTGCTTTTAGCTAGAAATAAACAAAGTCCACACAGACATTTTATACTGTAGTATGTACACACAAATATAATAAATGTTTATTAACCATTATATAAAACTATATTTAAACAATGGTTTCCATCATAAGTATTTTTTTAACATATATAATTAAAAAAATATTTATAATGGAATACTAATATTTCTAGGAATTCTTTATGGAGAAAATACAAGTAAGCCCAGAAGTATTGTTTAGGAAAATAATAATAAGTGTACCTTGGAATGTTTAAAAAAACAATAGCGTGAACTTTGTGCTCTCGGAGCACAGGCGTGAGATCCTTGCCGTCACACTCCATGGTGACAAACTCGGCAAGGCCTTTCCACTTCCGCTGCATCAGATCCTTCCCTCCAGCCGTACCATAGAACAACTTATTTCTTATACGTGAGTTGAATTTCTCAGGATGCGCCTCTGTTTAAATGAAATAAAATAAGACATAATCAGTAATTATCTTTTGACCTATTTCTTACTAGACACAAGCATATATAAGTCACGTATATATATTACTCTGTTAAATACGTTGTAATTACATTGGTGTTAACCTTCTTGTTAACCTAATGAATAAATAAATAGCTCATCGTAGATTAATTTTCTACAACTACTTGGTTTTCCTAGAAAATAATAAGCAAGTACAGACCTACCTCCTTGTAATAATATTACAATAATAATTACGTAAAAATCTACAGCTTTGTTTTGAATATAATAATAAAATTATGATAAAGAAATGTATACTTTTGTCTGCTCATTTACAATGCTGATTAAATTACGTAAATTGTTTTTGACTGTATAATAAACTACAATATGTATGTTGTGATCAAAAGAATGGTTATATAATTTCTTTACGTTTGTAAGTAACTTTATAAAACCTATAGAAAGTATTTACAGAAATCTTTTATAAACATTATCAATATATTTTGGAATTTAGAGAAGGTGAAATTTATGATCAAGTTTAATATGAATATTATATTTGCACCGACATTTTTCATTGTAAAAATATCATGAAAGACATTCATCTATTTCAAAAATTTTATTAACCTGTGTGTTCGGTGTAAACAATAAAAAGGACACGATTTTTTACAAATTAAGGCAAAGAATGAGAAAAGACAATATCTACTATATACCTACTAAACTCCTAATATCAAATGTAAACAAACATTGCCTAATTTCAACATGAATGTTTTCTAATAGAAGAGGATTGAATTATACAAAACTGGGTTCATAATTTATACATTCTTAGGGTTCTGTAGAACTCTATTGTTATGCCGACGCTGTTTGTCTATCACGAACTTTATACGCAAGATGAAACAGTATCTTGAAATATGTGCATAATAATAATATCAATATTAAAAAAAATGGCTAAGTTCGAGTGGGTTTTATGCTGCCGATGATATATATATATATATATATATATATATATATATATATATATATATATATATATATATATATATATATGTTTATGTATGTGTGTTTATGTATATGTTTTGTAATGTGATGTGTAGGTAAATATTAGCTAAAAATACTGTAGATTTTTTTTGTAATATTTACAACTTTGGGAATAAGGTTTAAATTATTTTCATTGTTACATCAAAAACTAAGTCTCAAATAAAAAGAACAGTTAGCATTATATGAGGAAGATAGAAGAATAAACATCATATCCTCTATCCTTGTAAATTATATACGCTGACACCTACCTCTGTACGAGAGATGTTCAGGTGTACTGTTCATACATGCGAAGGTTGATATTTTGTGTACATTGTGGCGTGTCGTTTGAGCTTTTTGTATTTGTATTCTACACTTTTCGTCGCAACAGTATAATTAATTTCATGTTTTTTTTATGTAACTGGAATAACAAATAAGCTGACCACCCACTATATGGAAAGTGGCAACTGTCATCTATATAAATGTACATCACGAACATCAAGTCGACATGTAACATTAATGCTAGGTCTTGTGCACTGTACACTGTAATTTCACCCCTATATTTCAGCTTTTCTACCATAAACCTTACAAAGTGCTTGACGATATAATTAAAAATAATTACAATAAACCAGAAGACTTCACACAGCTCCCTCTAAGTATAGCTTGTGTTATGAGTACTAGGCAACTGACAGAAATAAATAAATACTTAAGTTTTTTACACATACAGTCATATAATATGTACACAGAAAACACGCACTATACAATCATCTCATGAATACAAATGTACATCATAAGAGGAATCGAGCCCTTGACTATCTGAATTAAAGCAGCGTGCTAAATTGCTAGACTACAGAGGTCCAACCAGGAACCAATTCTACATTTCTTATTTTGTACGTACTTACAAAGTAAACAATAATTTACTACTGAACTTTACTCACCTCTCGCTTCATGAAATTCAAGAGCAATATGAGCATCTACTCCAAAGGAGAAGTAGTTATTGACGACATTGAGCGGTAGTTCTGGTTTAGCATTCCTTGTATCTTCGCCTGCTGCTGCCGTATTAGGTTCTACTGTAAGTTGCCATCTATCCAGTAACACGGTGTCACTTTCACCAATATTTGCTAGAATCTTCGATATAGGCTCATCTTCGTAACCCTGTTAAATTCAGTACATACAATTATTTATTCTAAAGTAGCCATAACATTTAAACATATATACTTAATAATATTTACTTATATACAAACATACTTGTTTGTTTTTTTATAACATCAAATATCTAATTATTTTGTAATTATATTAACTTCAAAGTTAATATAATTTGATTTCTTTCTCTAATTTGAATGAATTTCCGTGCGGTTATAAAAAAAAAATAGAGCACATGCAATTTTCTCTCCATTGCCACAAGGCAACATTTTATTTAAAGAATTGTAGAAGATTTAATATTATTAATATACTGTTCAAGTTCTGCACGATTTTATTGTTTCGAACACATAAGATTACAAGTCAAAATTCACTGTATTATATAATTTCACGCTAAAAAAATCTGTGTGAATTCCCGAGTATCACCCTGAACTTTCGCTGTTACCTGTTGGCCTAAAATATGAATAGAGAAGTGTGACATTGTTATTTTCACCTTATTGTAAATTAAATATTATATAAAATTAATAATTTTTAAGTACCTTCCGACACAAAAAATACGGCAGCTAATATAAGGTCTGATGACTTTTAAATGGCTGGGGAAACCTTCATAAATTGTAGCTAAACCATCTCGATCACGTCAACTTTCACATAAAAAACTCCATCATAATCGATCCCATTAATTTAGAGCTCATATTTACCACACACTGACAGAAAGATACCACAAACTATTTTTGCGCAGTTTTACTTTTTATTTCGCTAGTGGATAATAAAACAAATATTTTAAAAATTTTGTAGCTTTTAGTAGTTATTTACCTATGTATATATATTCATAGAATAATAAACGATGTTTACGCGAGTTTTATTTTATACTGTTCATGTAGCTTACGGCCTAAAATATAGTTTTTTTTTATCATTTAAAAAGTGAAATTCGTGTTAATTTTATTTATTCTATGAATTGAAATAAAACAAATATGTAATGTATACACAAGTGAATATTATATTACTATAATATTTCTATGTTACAATACTGTCATATGATACCTATAGCACAATATATGTTGATATTATTGATATTTTGAACAATTGTAATCAGTAGATTTGTATTTTTTTATTTAATTATAACCAAGTATCATAAAATTTATATAGGTAATACCAATATATGTACTTTATAATTTCGGAGCGAGTTAACAATCAAAGAACTTAATGAGATTCTTTATAAAAATAAAAGCTTTCTAGACAATATGAAGCCAAAACTAATAAAGTTACTGTAGGAGAACTAATGGAGTTATGGTTTGTTGATTATATGATTATTTATATGGATAGCAATAATGTCATACAAATTCCGGTAGTTACATCATTAAGGGCTACTTTGACGGCGTCCACGCTCATCCGAAGTTTGTCGTTTTGAACAATAATAAAATTTGATGAGCGATGTAAGCTATAAATGTTGTTTACGAGCTCGTTAAAACATATTGCCGTACCTACGTCAAGCTTCAGGTAATCATAGTATTTGCATTACATTATCTTCTTATGTATAGTCAACAACGTACGAATATGATAAACATCTTTCCTAAATTTAAGCCCCGTTACTTGATTTTCATTACGCACATGTAATATAGTAGAATATCTAATTATAAATGTACAACTAGATATTTTATGTTATTATTTCATGATAATTATTATAATTTTATAACAATGGAAAATGGAAATTATCTACTTATAATATGTTCAAAATTTTAGAGAGCTTGTACAGAATTCTTTATACAAAATCTACTTCAGTAAAATTCTATGTAGGTAACATAGAATTTTACTGAGGTAGATTTTGTACAACAATGTTTGCGTGGATCACTTTGTGTCGCCTATTTCAGCCGCCTAGCAGCTTGCTTTGTAGGATATGTTTCAGTTGAAACTACATGATGGAGAGTACATATATATATATATATATATATATACCACTCATACATCTATTACTCATATATAGATGAGTGGTATCTTAGGCATCACATATTAATGTGATGTCCGTGGTGCTGTTCACACATACAGGGCACGGTTACCACTTCTATCAGGTGGACCGTAGGCTTATTTACCAGTCCAGTTTTATTGAAACAATAATAAATTTATTTATTACCTTAGATTGAAAATAATTTCTTGGTTGTAAACAAAATGTCATGTTAATGTGTGTTGGATTGTTAAACATCTAATCTAACAATAAGGGTTATTTATAAATATGAAACGCTATAACGAATGAGATATAAATGAATGAACAGAGAAATAAAGCTTTGCATTTCATTAAACTTAAGTACAATATTTCGTTCCAGTCAAGCACCTCGATGAAGTTAGAGGTCAAGAGGGTCTGTCTCAATTATGGGTAATCGTTCTAGTATCTACCACTGAAGACCAAATTACTCCTTAAAAATGTATATAAATAGATATGTGAGTCTTATTTCACAGGACTATGAAATATAGAAATTATCTATTATTACCTACATAAGTGACTACCTAATAAGTACCACTAGTTAGTATTAGTAAACTGACGTACCCCACCCCAGCCGAGTGCCCTGGCGAGGTCGTTGCCAGTGCCCAAGGGTAGCACACCAACAGCAGGTCTTGAAGCTATGCGATCCAGAACGCTCAAGACCCAGCCAACAGTGCCGTCTCCGCCGCAAGCCAGCACGCGCAGATTAGGCACTTTGCGAAATAATTCCAGCCTGCAACAATTGTGTGGGTTTTAGGTAAATCCTATACAACGCCTATTTTTTGGAATTGTTACATTTAATAGTAATTTTTGGCGCCACTTTGCACACGTGGTGTCATTAATTTTGGCTATTTTAAAGTCCTCTTTTAGCGAAAGCTTATGTTATATATAAAGTAAAATCAATAATTTATATAAAGGTAAAATCAAAAATTAAAATTAGATTACTAAAAATCACGATCTAAAAATATACAACGAAATATATTAGTACACTTTTGAAATTGTCGTAAGATTGTTAGTTCTTATCGCGATATATGGTCATATGACATCCTCTCGTTGTATAGTTACTATACAAATAATATTTGCTTAGTACTGTTGTAGGCATTATTTTATTGTGTAGGTGGATAAAAATCACTAATAAATTTGAGAACTTTGAAAGATTGATATGTCGAACATAAATCAATTCATGAAATCCATTTTATTCGTAATTTAATGGTTTTTAAAAAAAGACTACTAAGCAATAAATTCTTCACGTTTTAGCAAAGTTTTATTGTTAATAACATAGAACAAGAATGTTTCAATTGAATCAAATCGATCGACAAAATGTCGAAAGGGCTTCAGTAGCTCTAAAGAGCACTTAATGGCGGCTCAGACGGCTTTATCAATTCCCATTAGCCCGACAATTCCTAAGATCATTATACAACGACGAAATAAAACACTGGCCATTCTTGCAGTGGGGTTTCCTTGAGCTTTAGGTATTAATCGGGTTGTTTATTATTTGACCCATATAATAATGGATTTATTACTTAAAAAAACGTATCGATTTTGTCCGTACGTAACACATTTGTTATAAAATTACTAACGTTACAAAAAAGGAAATATATTTTTGATGTACTGACTATGCTGTTATGTTTGTCTAATTATAGTTTCTCTAAATTATTGATCTGAGATGAGATATTTAGCTATATACGTAATTATTACTATAGAAGCATCTGTGTGCCCATGGCGATGCCAATTTTTGATTGCTCATCGCAAACAGGATATTGTATTGTCCAAAAAATGTCATGGCATAACAAGGATTAACGTTCAGAATATAGGATATTTATAATAAGCAGATATGGATAAAACATTCTATAAAGCAATTTCTGTGGGGGCGGAAAAAACGTTCTAACTATTATATTAGTAGACGTTGTTATGATTAAAGGTATTAGGTACTGTTAATGGTATTAAGTACTCATTTTATACAGAAAGCGCAGCACTTAGGCAGGTATTACTTTCTATGTAATATTTTAATAAAGAAAGTTCATAATAAATGCAACGTCATGACAAAACAGTTTTAGAGATAGGAAAGTAAGCACTATAATTGTAAGTCGACATAATTATTCATTACTCTAATAAAAAATAAAGATGCCATTAACATTATGTCTCCAATATATAAAAAAAATGTTCCTTTTTATGGTCAACGACTACCTACAAATTTGCAACTTGCTGATATTAACATTTTCTTTCGACAAGATTCGTGTAATCTTCATATTCAATAAATTGAACTGAGTTCAATGATTATGTAATCAATAGAATTCGAAGCTTAGCTTAATTTTATATAACATAAATATTGAACTTTTTATTTTCTTACAGTTATTTGCATTTATGTGACACTATTTTAGGCTCTCTTGAGATCTCTTTTAGAAATAAGTCCTCCTTTGCTAACAAGGATTTTAATATTTATTTAAATTATGTATTTATAAGTGCGGTAAAAATTTTAATTTAGAATTGTAACAAAAGTAGGCATTTACCCAGGTCCTGGTCCACCTTGAGTTAAGTCAAAAACCTGTCGAGGATTCAGCAGCCACTGAAATTTCTGTAGAAGTTTGGCGCCTTGGTTGCCTCCACTCTTGGGGTTTATAAAAACTAACACTGGTCTCACGTTCACGGATGGTATTGGTTTTATCACAAATGTTTTTTGCTCATTCTTTGAATCTTTTCCTTTCTTTTTTGAGGCACTTTTCTTTTTAGGCGATTTTCTTAGTGAAGATTTGAAACTTCCTTTTCTTGGCAATTTTACAATCCACGAGGGCGGCACTAAGATGTTTGATTGTGAACCTAATAAATATTGTTTTTATATTAATGTATTTAAGAGCAATCCTTAATTAAACAATGTTAAAAGCTCATAGTCAGTTACCTAATGAACACTCTTCTCCTATTCGCTGAAGATTGAAGCAACTTTCTTTATTGTGATAAGCATCTTTGCACCACGAACAACTGAGAGCCACGATTTCTTTTGAGCTGAAAGATAGTTTGGCTTGCAGCGACTGTTGGCAAATAAAATTTCTTTATTAAATTACTAATATAATAAGAGGTAATTAATACATTTTAATTTACGTGCATTAGTGATACGAGAATTTTATGAAAATATTTCTAAACCATATTAACATTAATTAGTATAGGTAGTCATTATTAATTTACGGATTAGTAAAGTAAACGTTTATTTTCGTTATACTCGTATATTTTAAATTATAACAAAGTGAATTATATTGTAGCCGTAAAAGCTTTTAGATTTTTAATGGAAAAAGCAAGGTTTAATTGTAGCACCTGCCTACAGACAGGAATTATAATACGCACGCGGTCCAACAATTCATAGTCTACACGTAAAGGGCTGTGTACTGACTCTTGTGTTGATATGCACGAACCACAGCAACTGCGCCGGAATGACTGTGACAACAAAACAACCATGCAACACACAACATGCACAAAATACAAACACGTAACTATGCAACATAAAAGAAGAAAACAAAATATGGCATTACTTTATTCTACAGATGATAAAGGCCGTAATTATTAATATGTAATATTTAAACAACTTCTTAATACTAAATATTGTTCTTCAAAATGTCTATTAGTTGAAATTTTGAAAACGTCATTTTAATAATAAATATGCAACATGTTCCAATACATAGAGTTAAATTTACATTTTAGTTAAAGTAAACAGTTATTGATAATTACTTAAATATAATTAATTATCAAATATATAAGTAATATGCTTAATAAAGCACAGTAATAAACTTTATTAAGCATATTACTTATATATTTGATAATTAATTAAAACCATATCATCTGTGTTAGTAACCAAGCGATTAATGTGCAACATTGTATCCGAGATAGGTACTATTAACCCATTGAGCTCTATGAAGAGGCATTTCTATTAAATTCCAGTGTATATTTAAAAAAAATCTACTACGTGGATATATCTAGAATCTTAGCATTAAGGGGGTCTTCCTATGTGATGGGTTGAAAAAATCGATTTTTTTTTTTTTTCATTAATTGCTCCCTTAACATGTCTAGAATACGGTAGTAAAGCGATTTTAGAAAATTCGAAGTCATTTTAAAGATACAGCAGGTAAAAGAAAGAGCGGTTCGGAGCGGTGAGTTGGCAGTTAGAGACCGGGCCTATTGTGTACCGTCGGCTTTATACCTGGCCTCTCTTTTATTAATATATTTGTTTATACAAGTTTAGACACGTTTCTACAGACTTAAACAGAAATTTCTATTGTTATAATATTTTACCGAAGTTATTTTAGTCTTGATTGAACTTCGAAGAGAGCAACACCTACAAATTATTTTTTTTCATAATGAGTGGACGGAAAGGAAGTACGAGTGGAAATGTTCATCCTGGTCGTAGTAAAAAAAGAAAGTTTTGTGGAAACCGTTTTACCCACCAAAATGATACAAAACTTAAAAATAACATGAACATGAATGTTCCCATCGCTTCGAATTTCGCATATTGCATTTTGGAGTTTGTTTCTGTATTTGCTGCAATCTCTGAAATAGTTATATGTAAAACTTGTAAAAGTGACGTGTCTATTTCGCGATCAAGTTTCCGAGGCCTAGGCTTTAAAATTATTTTATCGTGTGAGTGTGAAAAACAGACAGTTATAAACTCAGGCCCGTTGATCGGAAATGCATTTGAGGTTAATCGTCGGTTTGTATTTGCGATGCGATTATTGGGAGTTGGTCAAGAAGGAGTAAATCTTTTCTGTAGCTTTATGGACATGTGTTGGGGTGTTGCAAATTCTACTTATACTGCACTACTGGAAAACATTCATATTGCTACATCTTTACTGTGTGATACTTTATTGGCATTCGCTGTTACGCAAGAAAAAAACTATGAATGAAGAATCAGGAAAACCACAGGATGAATTGATTGTGTCAGGTGACGGTACTTGGAAGAAAAGAGGCTTTTCATCTCTGCTCGGCGTATCTACGTTGATCGGCAAGTACACTGGGAAAGTTTTAGATGTCATGGTCATGAGTAGTTTTTGTGGTGGATGTAATTTGTGGAAAAATAAAAAAAAACAAATCCTTTAGAATACGAGATGTGGTATAAAACGCATGTAGATGAATGCACCATAAACCATTCCGGAAGTTCCGGTAAAATGGAAATAAGTGCCATCACGAAAATGTTTCTGAGGTCTGTAGAAAAATATGGCGTAAAGTATCTAACATACATTGGCGACGGTGACAGCAAAACTTTCAAGGACATCCTAGATACTAAACCGTATGGAGATACTGCGGTAACAAAAAAAGAATGTGTGGGTATATATAGATAATATATGGGAACACGACTTCGGGCTGTTAAAAAGGATAAAACCAATAAAGGAATAGGAGGAAAAGGAGCAGGTAAACTTACTGATAAAGTTATCCAAGAAATTACAAAATTCTACGGATTAGCAATTCGACGCCATCCAGATTCGCTTGAAGATATGAGAAAGGAAGTTTGGGCAACGTACTATCACAAATGTTCTTCTGATGAAAACCCTCAGCATCAATTTTGTCCAGAAGGCGAAGACAGTTGGTGTAAATGGCGTAAGGCTGAAGCTAATAATGAACTGGACCAATTTCATCACGATAAACCACCTCTAATTCCGCAAGTCCAAGAAGCTATCAAACCGGTTTTCGAAGATTTATCGAAAGACGAATTATTAATTCGTTGTTTAGGAGCAGAGACACAAAACAATAACGAATCTTTGAATTCTTTGATTTGGACTTTCGCTCCTAAACATCTTCATTCTGGTCCCAAAGTTGTTGAAATTGCTAGCTACTTAGCAGTTATTATCTTTAATGAAGGTTTTCAAGGTATTTTAAAAGTTATGTCGATTATGGGATGCCCTGTTGGTCGTGAAGCCCAAGCGTATGTTGAGAAACGGTATGAAAAGCGAATCTTACGCTCTGAGCGGCGCGTAAGTGATGTCGTTAAACAAGCCAGGATTGACTCAAGAGCTGAACAATCTGCTTTAAAAGAGTTTCACGAGGAAGAGGAAGGAATACTCTATGGACCAGGCATCGCCGATTGAGAGTAAGTTGATATTTTAATAGTTTTTAACGGACTTGAAACTTTAAACGCGTTTTTCTCAAAACTGTGTTTTTCAAACTTTCCTCCATTGTATCTCAGAAACGGCTGGACCGAATTACTTGAAATTTACAGGGTACACTCAATATATGTAAACGCATGAAATTTTCAAAACTTCGATTTTTTTATAGCAAAAAACAAAAAAAAAAAACGCCTAATTTGCAACTTTTATTTCAAATGTCTATCAAAAATCCAATTTTTTTTATATTCATTTGATTATAGGTCATTCCGTGCTTTTAAGCCTACAAATTAAAACGCCGTTTTTTTTTTTTTTTTTTTTTTTCAGATAAGCCAATCAGCCGGAATCGTGGAGGAAGTGGGAGCTCTTTTTTTCGAGGCGGGGGTGTTCAGAGCGCTGTAACTCTAGTTTGACTGAATATTTTTAGCTGAAATTTTATATTTATACTGTCCAAATATGTGTTAATAAATGATAAAAAACTTGAAGCTCTAAATATTTACTGGTCGTAGAAAAAAAATCCTAAAATATCCCTAAAAAACAGGCCGTCACATAGGAAGACCCCCTTAATACATTTTACTACTACTACAAATGGTACATAATCTTGATGCATAAATAATACAACTTAGCTTATGTTGCATCAACATAATTTCACAATGTTACCTACAAACCTCTTTTTAACGACTTAAAATCAAGCAAGTAGTGCAAGCTAGCTATGCGGTATGATATGCTAACACGTCATTAAAAATGAAGTTTTAATTTCGCTTTATGCTTCTAGCGTTCGTGTCGTGACGCAGGCGAGCCAAATGCGAGGTAAATGCAAATGATTTCAGCTTGACAGAGCGTTGGGCGGGAGCGGGCGGGCGAGCGTGCTTAGCCTCTACGCTGAGTTGTAGGACCCACCGCCCGCCGCCCGCCGCAGCTCGTAGTTGCGAGGGCGCGTTTTCCATATCACTCATACATAGTATTATCCCCGTGACAGATTTGTATATATATTCACGCAAACTACGTAATTTTAATTCTTGCTGTATTATAGTTGTAGATAAAATATTTAAGAACCATATATTTCTAAGTTTTACCTATTCAAAAAATACAATATTTATAAAAAAGTATGAAGTAAACATTATAATAGAGTATGTCAATGTTTTTTTGTATAGAAAATAATGAAATATTTAGTAAATTTGACTTTTAGTTGTTAATGTAATACTAATTATGCATTATAGTCTATATTTTATAAACAAGATACTTTTAAGATTTAATTTTATTTTGTTGGATTGACATGTATATTATATATAAATTAAGTAATTGCTTTGTATGCGCTAACACTTAAGTTTCGTACAGTTTAATCTAAATTATAGAAAATTAAACAGTTATTTTCAGTATTTATTTTCGAACTACAGAAATACCTTAGTATAGACTAATAATATATATAAAATAAATAATATAAAATAATAAGGATTCATTCATATCTATGTTAAAATCATAAAATTTTGCATAAAACCTGTGTTCTTAAGTTGTTTTTAGTCAAATAGATTGGCTACACGACGTATACATATGACGTTGTTTCCCATTCTTTTAGTCGTTTCCCCTTAACAATCTTTAGGGTGAATAACCTATCGATCCTTTAACCACAGTTACCTTGCATTTGGCTTGCACTTGAGTTATTCCATTAATTACATGGTATCTACGACAAGCCATTTACGTTCGTCGTCCACCCCATTAATTTGACTTTCAATATCAATTGCACTCATCGTCATGTTTCCTTTTATTTTCTTCTATGATTGCAATCACTAAGTATCTGCTTGCACTAAGTAAGCGCTTCTATGTGTAAGAAATATTTGGAGTAATTATACTATTCGAAACCTATTTGTTTATTATCTCCTGATAGAATGCATAAATATGCCAAACTTCTATCTAACGCCTATTTTCAACATTTCAAAGAATGTTACGATACACTATAATAGTTAATATAACTTTGTTTATGAGTGAGCGGGGTTAGGTATACATAATCTGTGTGACATAAAGATAATATTGGCTACTTTTGTTTCCGATTAATAACGTCAAATAAACGAATTTTCGTTTTTATAATATTAGTACAATCAATTACTAGGTATGTATGTAGTATGTATTATGTAAAAGTCTTCTTTCATAATAATAATGTCTCTTATATTATTACTATTAAAGAAGACTGTAACATTAGACTAAAATTGGATGTTTAAATAATATTACGTGCTTAGAAACTTCATTTAACCACAGCACTGCACCACAGACGATTAAAGTAGTTACTACACAAACTGCAGTTTACACAATGTAGGTAGGTAATTACATCTCGAGTCTTGAATGAGTAATATTTAGTATTGTGGTATACTCTCCAACATTATTAAAGCCTAAAATTCAAATATAAAAATGAAATATATATATATCAATATACTTTTTTTTAATTGAAATTCTTGAAGCTGTAGTAAATATTTAAAAGTTTTGTAACTTTGTTCTCTAAAAGAGTAAAAAAAACTTATGTCACGATTCCTTTTCATCTTCAAATACTCTTCAAAGTCTTTTGCAGAATAATAAAATTCTAAACAAAAACTTTACTTTATGGTATTTTAATGGCATGTTATACTCGGTTCTGAATTAAGATTTGAAGTATAGTTTATTTCGTGACTTTCGAGGTGCCGTATATATCGATATTAAATACTGTTAGTATTTAATACTGACTACTCCCCTGCTGGAAAATATTATATAAATAATACTTTCCAGAAGATATAACAGGCTGATTTTATATTAATTTTGTGATGTGTATAGGTTTTTTGTGCAATTTTAAATTAATCGGTTTCTAATATTGTTCGAAGTTAAAAGTTTTTAAATAATGTAATAGGTTCCACGGCTGAAATAAATCATCGCTTGATTTTGATCAACTTGGCGCTGAATAGGTAAATGGTACTTGTATTTCACACGCAGCGTGCGGTTGAAATGTTAATGGGCATAGGTGGGTCTTTGAAAACTTTTCTCATTATCTTTTACTTCTCCCTGCAGACTGTGTGGGATTGATATAAAAACAATTGAATCTTTAATTATTACAGATTCAGTTATGTACGTAACTTATTCTGATAATTTTATTGCTGTTGTTTTACGTTTGTTTTGTGGCAATAAATATAACAGCTACCATAATGATAAGGTACAGTAGGAATTTCAGCAAAACTAAAGTAATGTCAGTAATATAATGTGGAATCATTTTTCAACACGCTACTTATATATATATTATGTTAAGATTTAAAATTAATTGTGGACAAAACCAACCAAATATATATCATACTTGGTTATAGTATACATAAATTATGCTTGCGCATGTGAAACGATTAACTGTGACTATAGATTTTTGTCATGCAATTTAATGGATCGATACAGTAAGTGAAGTTTAATAATATACTTAAAATGTGATATGTTTTTTTACTTTTGGACATATAACTAAAACGAAGACCTAAAATTTACTAAAAATTGTTATTATTTGCCGATTACGAGAGGCCTAATACATAAAAACATGATGAATAACTATTATTACATAAAGTAAATAATAGATATATGATTTCTTTCTACATTATTCACATTCTTAAGATATTTTGTTGTCGAAACCACGTATTAATACAAAATTAGACAATGAAATATTTTTGTTAGATTTATTTTAATTACACTGTTAATTGTTAGATACAATGTGTCGTCCTGTCTCTCATTTGGTTTTATGTCGAAGTCTGACAACGTCTGCTTTATTAAGTTTATCTGATTTGTACTATCAATAAAAACACATTTCAATGCACTCGAAGGATGACATAAAAATACATAGAGGTAAACTTTCATTTACCATAAAATTATTTGTGTTAAGAGTCGATTAATTATATGGATAATTAATATATTCGATCGATCGATAATCGATTAATATCGATATATAAATATCGATATTAATAAATTCTAGTACTAGTTGTTGGTATTTTACAAGTACACCCAGTTTTTTTTAAGTTTATAAATAGGTATATTTAAAAAGTTTAAGTTTTTATTTTTAAATTTCAGCGATAGTTGTGAATGTTTTTAGGTGGTTAATCTTTCTCCTTTTATTAAATATATATGGAACTCTTAGAAAATATTATTATGTTGTAACAAAACAAGAGACAATATGTACGAATTTTGACAGCTAATACATACGATGCCAGTTTTGCGATTTCAGTCTTATTACATTATCATAAATACAGTATCATATTTAAATATAATATTGTTATGTATAAAAGGTAGAAATGAAAAGTAATCCCATAAAATTACTTCACTAAGATCTCGTCTGATATGATCCTGTATATTTGATGTGTAGTAAACTCCGCAAATCTTCTTAGTTAGATGTGCTATAAATCTTTTATGGGTTGAGATAATGTGAGTAATTATTATTAACATTATAGAGTTAGAGACGAAAAATAAAAGACAAACAATCTCTATATACAAATATCCATCAGAATTAGTTACGTTGTTTTTTTTAAGCACACTCACCTTTCCACAAGCCTTGCACTTGCCCTTCTCTGACCTCCGATGCACCCAGTGGTGGTGAGTGATTGTTTGCTCACGATACTGTCTGACGCCCACGTCACGAAATGTGGGTTTGCAAGTGAATTGCACTCTATCCATTAGTATATCGATACATGCTGTATGCGCGACGATTTTGCACGCCGAGCATTTCATACGGGATCCGTGTTTCTGTAACAAAACAAACATTACATTGATAATTATGAATTTATTTTATTCAATGAACATAGACGGCTCAGTCTAACGACGTAAGGACTCCTTCATTGCTTTGCCTTTCTGTTTTATTTTTAGTATGTATTCTAAATTGTATACTTTAATATTATGTTACATAAAATAAAATCGAACAGGAATAAATCACTTAAAATTTAACTGTTAATGTTATTAGAATATACCTATAAATAATGAACAAACTCAACATAATCAATTCCCAGTATCTAGTGAGAGCCTAGTTCGTTTTTAAGTTGGATTTGGATAGATTTCTAGAAAAGTCATGTATTCTTCATAACGAGTTAGTATGTACCTATAATTAAATGTAGGTACTTTACCGCTATCAGAGTACAATACCATTAAACAAAGTATCTCATACACAAGGGCAACAGGTTGCGATTCAACACATAGGTACTTTGTTCATTAACTGCAAAGGAGCTGGCACGAATATATCAAGTTTCTACAGGATTAACTACACGGTTCAGGATCCTGTTGTAAACTTCCATAAGTAGCGTTGATCCTTTGGATTTTAAGGCTAGTCTACGCCAGTTCTTGTTGCATATCAATGATCCTTGAGTGAGATAGTCGACTACCGGCTAATCCAGTCACGTATTTGTATAAAATAACTTGAGAAATTTTTATATCATGTTTTTACAATTTGATAATAAATAAAATTAATAGTTATAATCTTATTGTAGTTACAAGTACATAAAAAATATTATTTTATAAAAAATTTAAATGCAAGAGGATAATAAGTAAGACAGTTAGAGATGTATAATAATCACATGGTATTTTAAAGACACATTGGTTTTTAGGTGGCCTTAGAGATAGTTATTCTTATTATATGACATTTACGTCTATTTCCTCAGGTGGTTATTTATTACTTAGTTCTTATTCTATGTTTCTTATTATCTTTTATTATAGGATAGAGTTGCATAACAGTCTTCTGGAATGGCAATGCTTGATGAGTACTACGTGGATAATATGATGATAGCATGTCCGTGGTGCTGTTCATGGACATTAGCGACGGTTGCCACTTACGATCAGGTGAGCAGCCAGCTTGTTTATGAATAAAAAATCACCTAGCACAACATGGGTCAAGAAAACTATGAATTAAGAATTATATAGCGGTATTATGGCTATACGGATAATAATATAGGTATTATACCCAACTACAAAAACAATTGAAGGATGGAATTAATGATACTGTATTATAACCGCAACTTCCAATGAGCAGAACAATTTAAAAAAACACATGTTTTATCAGATCACACCATTATACAAAATGAACCTTTTGCGTAAAAGGTGTTTTAGTGAAAAACACCTTTGACCATAAGCACAAAAGCCGATTTTAGAGGTCCATTTAGGGATCACAAAGTATCGCATGTAGGTAAACAAATAAGCAGGCATTTTCAAGAAACCGTGTTACATACACATTTCGCATCTCTACTGAAATGTAACGATGATTGTGATATTTTATTACAAAATTAAAGGTAAGTCAAATACAATTTGTATAAATAAGTGAATAAATATGTATACGATATATTAATACGAAATATCAATACATTCTTATAAAAAAATCAATATTGTATTGGGATTAATGCAGCCACTGAAGTTAGTTTGTATAGTATTTGTTTGTATTATGTATATATAAATATCATTGAGACTTTGGTAGTTAAATACCAAAGTGTCAATAATATTTAAGAAAACAAATTTTTGTATATAACTGGTATTGTTGTTAAAAACAACTTTGACTACAACGCCATATATTTTTTTATATACTACTACTATTATTTTCTTTAACCATATCCATTATCCATAACCATTTATTAGTATATATTATTTACTATTTACTTTATTAATATTTTTTATTACATATTATTGCGGCGGATGGATACCTACCATTCTGTAGTAGTTTCGAAAAAAAAACATCATACACACACTAATTCTATGTAACATTGATGTTTCATACAAAATTGTGCTTTGAAAAGGGTTTATTCAATATAAATTTGTTGTAGCTAACACGACCCTTTTATAACTTACTGTTATCAATCATACAAGACAACATATTATTGTATAAAAATATATTCAGTTTTATAAATTCGTATCTTAGCTATTGTTGTATGTACGTTTTGACTTGTAGAAGTGATTAATCGTACATTGTATAATCATATCGCTCTCGAAGTTGTAAGCCTATTAGCGGCACTCAGTAACTTGTCGAAGAAAGATTACGTAAGTCATTTCCTCATTCTGATACAATTAGGCTGCGCTAAAAAGGGAGAAATTACGACGTACATTTGTTCCAAATGTATTTTAGGGAGCCATACCTGTACGGAATTGCATGCTACAAGAAAAGTATATATGTACATGCATGTATTCATTACTATACTATTCCGTAAAATCTTTAATCTTCACTGATATTTGTATAAAGTTTTATTGC
Source organism: Achroia grisella (assembly GCF_030625045.1). NCBI lineage: Eukaryota > Metazoa > Arthropoda > Insecta > Lepidoptera > Pyralidae > Achroia > Achroia grisella. Next base: position 796,445 of record NW_026712606.1, on the reverse strand, counting down.
CGTGTCATCTTTTACATTCTATAAATATAAAGGATCATGGTTAAAATTGCAACATCATTGGAGATAAACTTAAAAAAAAATACTCAGAGAAACATGGAAAATCCACGTACAGAGGCGAACCATAACTGCACATTATAGTTGTCAGAATATAATAGACCACTGCAAGCTACAACGCACACGTGCCTGAAGTATGCGGCTGATAGGGGAATAAAGGGGATCAAAGAGGCAATTTTATGATATCCTTGGCATGATGATTTGACTAGATAAAATTTCAAAGGGCACAGAAATGTGCTGTCTCACTATGTTAGTTGTGTTTGAATAGGCAAATAATTGGCATATACCATGTAAACATATAGTACCTGCGATCGTAATTTTTAGGATAAGAACTCATAGCGCTCTTTTAGTCGAGTGGGATTTCTTTACCGTCATGTAGCTTTAATTATGTAGGTTCTCACAATAGCTGCGCTTGATAATTGTGACTAGGCTGGACAGAAGATCCTTCTGTATTATATCTACTTAATGCACTATAATGTACAAGTACTACAAGTGTATTATAGAAACTTAAAAAAATACGTCCTTTGATGAGTTCCTTTTCACAGAGCCAGGAATTTACCGCGGCTTATGCGATTGATGCACCGGTGCGATTTGTTGGTGCAGTGGGAACTATAAAATAACTGGTGAATTAGAGCGAGATCCATGTCCTAAAAGCAATAGCTTTTTTATAGATCTTACTTCACTTTTCAATCATGGGGCTAACGCGGATTGAATCCGTCCTATGAGTTCCTGATCTTACAACGAATTATTAGTAAAATTTCCAGACGGAAAAGAATTTAGTGCCAATTGGATGCAATAAAGACTACCGGAAAGCAACTGATAAAAGATGTCCACAAGCTTTTGTTACGGCAAAATGACTGGACATCGCCTCAATAACGCTAGGCGGGCCATTAATCTCACATTCAACTATGACGGCCACTAGCTGCTATCATCATACAATGGACAGGAAACTTGCTAATGGTTGTTGAGGAAATTACAATTTCTTGCCCTGTCGCTTCGCTACCACCTGCCGAATTGTATTCCGACGTTTGTCTGAAATTCAATAGGTTTTTCCTACTTACAGACGCTCCACGATGTAATTCAAAGAAACCTTTTGTATAAAAGGAACAAATAACAGGATAGATAGAAGTGAAAGATATTTGCAAATAGGGAGCCAGATAAGCCTCGTTACGGAAAAATAAAAGGAATGGGTTTGTGTTGTTCGATAAACGTTGTATTATTATTTCCCATTAGTTAGCCTTAATTTTGTTCTCATTTTATTTTCTATAAACTGATAAGAGAAAACTTTTATATTTACGTAGTATTTTATGTTTATGTATAGGAATATGCTTATGTCCAGCAGTGGACTGCAGTGGGCTGATGATGATGATGATGATGATGATGATGTATAGGAACAGCAGTATATTAAATTACAATATCTCCACTATTATTTTTTTAATACGTGGTCTAAATAAATTATAAGCAATTTCAACTGTAATATTATTGTGCATTATAATATTTATTATGACAATATATATTAGCTCTCATGTTTTCTTGAACATCTATATATGTGAATATTTCTTTTTAAATTACAGTATAGTTCATCTGTCTTTGGATGTAACAAAATATATAATCCAGTGCTAATTATATTTTTTTTCCATTTGACTGAAATGTTGAACAAACTGTCCTGATGTTAAGTTGTTAAGTTCATAAACAGTACTGTCATCATGTAATAGAGATATGAGATGCTGTTATAATTCCTAATGCTTAGCCAGATGGCTAAAAAAAAATTACAGAGTACAGAGCCATGATGTCTAGATAGACATCATGGCTCTGTACTCTGTAATTTTTCTAATATATCTCGCGGTCCAACTGAATCACAGTCTACAAAGAAAACTGCTTGGAGGAGGAAATTGTTGAGGCAGAAGTACTCTTTACTCATGGGGGTAAATTTGCACAAAATCTACCTACCTAACCTACCTTAAGAGTTAATAGATAACATAAACCTTTATGTTGTAACTTTATTAATCAAAGCTTTCATAGCTTCTGTTAAATACAATATATATTGTATATTGTATTCAAAGAACATAAATTTGATGCAAGTACGCTATTAAGATGTTACATCAATTTCATAACGCTTACCTGCTTTTATCGGGCTAGAAATTTTCTCTCAGACGTTTAACCTATTAAAGTCTCCATGCGCGTAATCTTAAATTGACGAAGTCATATATATTACTTAACCTGTATTTGTAACGTTCATAAAACATACGTATCATAAAATGTTATACCTATAGATATTATACGTATTATCTACTTAATATAACTTTTATAGTGAGAATATGATAACAGATGAGATTGAAGCAGCTCCAAAGTTTATTCCAACAGATATTTTATTAAAACCATTGTTGATTGCACCAAATGTACTAACAGAACTTTATCGCCTCATTTTATGACACTTATTGATGAATATATGCATAATACTTAATTGTAAATAATACAATCTATTATCATGATATTAAAAAAAAACATTAATTATGGAGACGATGACAAGTTGAGTGACTACACTTTATTATACTCATTTTAAACAATGCATTTAAAATATTACAAGCAGTAGAAGTAAATTTGTATTTTAATTACAATAAGTAACAAAAGTTCACCATAAAATTATATATAAGTATTAGGTATCATCGATACAATACGAAATATTCAGAAAATAAATGATCCTTGACAAAGTAAATAAGTTGTTAAGATAATACAATCGCTCGTTTATCTTTTAAGTATCTCATTTCAGAACGGTAATAGAGTTAATGTTTGTTATTTCATTTAAGAAAATGTCTATTAGGGTCACTAGTCGGAAGTACACACCTAATCCTCTGTAATCACAAAGAAATTTATTATGCTCTCACGTTTTTCATGGTGGCATAATTGTTTACGATTTCTCATGTCTGTGTCTCGTTATTCTTGTCACTGATGATGTGCAGTGGCTTTATTAAATCTTCGAGTCTTGGTACGCAGTTCCAGAGCAAGCAGGAAAACGATAAAAAGAAAAGTTCAAAACACTTCTTAGAAAGAATAAATAGAGTGTTTTTGACATCAAGTACATATTTGTTGCAAATTTTTCAGCAATGTTAATTAAATGTGACGAAAAAATAAGGGAATTAAACATATTCAGCTGTTTAAATAAAAACAGTATTTTATTTCACTCAACAGGGCAACAAAGGCTTCAAATTTCAATAGAAACATTTTAGTTACTTAGCATTCAATGTCTACGTCAACAGATATATACAGATTTACAAGTACCTACTGTCACATATTTGTAGGTTTTTTCGTATATTTGTTATATTTAAATATATATTTTATACAGAGTGTACATTTAATATTGACATGAAAATAAATAACTAAATTTATTCTTGCTTTCACAATTTCAGTTGATAAATACTAATATAATAGGATCAGAATGTGTTAGCTCTGTCTCTATAACGTTAATATTATGCAGATTGGACACCGACCTCGTAACAAGAAAACATACGGCTATCACGTAAGAAAATTGGAGGGATAAAAACTACTAACAAGATGTTATATTCTATAAATTATATTGCTAACTAGGTACCTCTTTTTATGTTTTCGTTCTATAAATCAAACAGATAAGTAGGTCTCGAGAAAGGATCAGATGCTTAGTGAAATACCATCAAAATATATTTAACTTGAATTTTCCCTAAACTCTGCTTATGTTTGAAACTTGTAATTATCTGATCGTATTGGATGTACTATGTATTTATGATATAATAAAGAGGTGATATTTATTTTCCTTCTTTTTTTTAATTTATATTAGAATCATTATATTATAGTATTACATTATACCAAAGAAACCTTTGAATTTAGGTAAGTTAGTATTTATAAAAAATATATATTTAACAGGTTGTCTGTGTCGGTGTTTATATTTTTCACGATTTATTTTTTAGAGGGAACTGTAAAATGGTAAGGAACCTAATAGGTGACACTGAGATTTATACTTGTTAATTTATACTTATAGCTTTCCAATAGCAAAATAAATTGCATGCCAATCGAAAGGATCTACAACTGGCTGTATTGTATAAGATCAAAGTCCTCTGTTTCATTATTTTCGACTCATTTAATTAGTTGAATAATTTGGACGCTTTTAAACCTCTTAGTATCTTTTAATGAATATAATTAATACAGGATGAATAAGAGCTGGCTTATTGTTTTACTATCCTGAATTACGTACAAGAGGTTATAAGCTCAAATCTATTTGACAATAAAAATAATTATCTGTTTATAATATAGTACTATTTTTTGACAGGATATTCGACGACGGATTAGTAGGATCCTACTCCGCTATTAAACCGATGGTAAATACGGCGGTAAACTCGTTCTGTGCCACGTTGCATTAAAATATATCGGTCGAAATATGAACCTGTTAAATGTTGCATTCACCACAGAGATAAATAAAATTTCAAAGGAAGGTGGCAAACGAACTTACCTTATGCCTGATGACTTCTATCGATCCCTCGCACCAAGGGAATAGCAGTTGAGACTGCCTTTAAGAACAAATATTATACTTTCTATTCCTTGAGATTTTAATATCGGTAAGCTCCAAAATACTACCATCCTGCAGGAAATTTGATTCCATAATATAGTTCTTAGTAAAAAAATCTTGAAAAAGCGAGGTACTTTGAGACCTCCATTTATCTAGGTCATCAGGATAAATGGATCATCATTGTTAATTTCTGGCGGTTTGTGCAATGATGGAATTGATTATATTAGTAGTGCTATGAATTCTATAATTTATGTATTTATTCATTATACAGATCCCAATTCCATACGTTGCGAATAATTATACAGAAAATAAATGAGACGTACTTCCTCTTGTTTGTTCGCATCACAAACAACATATACAAATGTTTAATATTCGCACATCGTGTTCATGTTCATTTTATTTCGTGTGATTGTGTTTGACGATGGATTGCCATTGGAGATTAGGTATATCGATTTCCAAATTGCTGTTTCTTTTTTTAGATTTGCAAATGTAACGTGATAATCGTTTATATATGAACTACATTAAATTCTTTAAACTTTTATTCCATATAAGAGTTTACAGTAATAACAATATAACTCTTTATTGCGCATAGAATAATATTTAGACTAAGAAAATTTTACATGATTGTGTAAACAGAAGGCGGCGTTATCGCTTAAGGCTTATGGCTATATAGACAGAATTTTATGAAATTAGTTTTATATTTTATTTAAAATATGCGGTATATTATATACTACCTATATTAAACTTACTCGCGAATTTGACTGATTTGAGATAACAGATAGCATAGTATAATTCGTAATAATCGGTTTTTAAGTCAATTTTTATTAAATTCCAGTCAGACAGGCATTCTTTTACGGGTATAATATTAGTATATATTTGATTTCTATTGTAACATAATTATGGAAACTGGACGAAGCTTTATGCATTACGAAAAAGAAGGGACGCGAAAATAAAATAGAGTAAGTACATATTTGTACGCGGGAAAAAAAACCACGTGCGGAATATCAATTACAATGATAATTCGTAACATGAATATGCAATAACGACAGAAATTTTCTGTGTTAAACATTTACATATAGAATCGGAAAAATTTCAAATCGTGGTTCATTGTATTATTACGATATATGAAATAAAGTTTTATTAAATGAATGACAATAATAATTACTTGAGATGAGAGTATAAAATATTATAATAAATAATAATTATGAAAACTAATACAAGTCTGTCTTATTGTGTTTCCCGACCTTATCCTAATTCGCGATAAAAAAGTGTCATTATTGGGCAGACTATTTCTTTTTAGAGTCGGTTAATAAAATCTAATAATTAGTACTACCATTGGTAACCGTCTACGAAACTATGAACAACACCACAAACATATGTGTCCAATATCAGATCTCTATTGCTTTACCATTCCAGAGGACTACGATGTTATGGCTCCCTTTTTCTGAATCACATCTTGCAATGCTAGCTATCTAGCGGTTGAAATAAGGGAAAGAGATGTGTCCAGAAGTTTTGCATAAAGTCTAGTATCTCGATTGAGTTTTTGTATTGGGACGTCCAAAAAAAGTATATATATATGTTCGAGGATGGCAACTGAAATTCATTTACCTGACATTCGGCATCTCCAACATAACAGCAGTCCCCTGATACGGATGTCGGTGACCAGAGATGTTCGCCGCTAATAGCGCCGTCGCACCAATCAGGTGTCGAGCGAAGCACTCGGGCGCCACCGCCTTCTCCGCCACGTCTGTACAAAAGAGGTTTAAGGTTTATATATTTTAAGATTACAATTAATATGAAATTAGAATACAATCTATTTATATAAATAATAGTTGAATTGAGAATGCCCTATGTTTTAAAGACAGTTGAAAACAGAAGTCTGTGTTCTAATTTTTACTTCTGATTCAATTGGCAGTCATTTTTGACATTTAACATTGAGGAATCGTAGTTGCTTAGTTTCTTATAAAAGAAATAATACAAATAATAATTTTAATACATACAAACTTAAAGAAAATTTTTCATTTATGATTTTCCAAAATATACATATATAGATTTAGGAGACCTATTCAACTTAGCTTAACTTATATAATAAGTATAGTAATATTTAATTAATAAGTTTAATAATGGAAATCCAAGAAGTATTAATAAATGTAACTGATAGTGAGATCAATCTAGTACTCACCAGAATAACAATTGTAGCGGTATATTTTAAATACTCTGTAGATTTGAAAATAATAATAAACTGTGTATATTTCAGTGTGTAAATTGAATAGCTAAAGTTAAATTACCATTCTATTTGAGAATACTTGTTCATTCTACAGCAAATGTCTTGAGTTCGTACCAAAACGTAGATACAATAAATAGAACGCGAGCTCGATAACAAGACTTTATTCAGATAGAAAGAGTTCACTGTGGTCTCGCACTTAATTTTGTTGTTCGAGTTGGTAGATCTATTGTAATTCAAATGCGCTTTGTATTTAAATTGGAAAACGTTTACCGTCTAACTGTATTTTATGTTTATCTATATCCAATATTATAAAGAGAAGAAAAGAGAGAGCGGTTTTATTATTTGTATATTCGTTTCTAATGAATAAACAAAAAATGCGTATGAGTGAATCAAGCAAGCGGCAGGCTAGACAGGCTGATACGGGATATCAGATAGTTATTTTTTAAATTAAAAGCGATTTCATATATACCTAGCCGTTATACCGACGTACTGTCGTGTACAGTAAAAGGTATTATATAATTTATAATATTAATATATTTTTTAACTAAAATTTTTCGTTCAAGATTAAAATTTAATCAAGGATTACATGGAATAAGAGTAGAAGAGAAATTTTAGAACAATTTAGTAATTGTTCTGAGTCTATTAAGTTCACTGAAATCTAATTAGCTTTGTACACATTATTATGTCTACCTCTCACTTCGTTCCTATTTTCTCATTATAATTATATATGTACTCCTATTGCACTTGTAACATAAGAAAATAGAAAATGATTATTAAAAATAAAGTGATAAAGGGTTATATCGTATATTTATTTAGTGGATATCAATATTAAACAAGTCATACCTATTAGTAATGCAATCCCATCAACTTAGAGCACATAATTTGATTTGATCAATATATAAAAAATATAAAATTTGTAACATCTCGTTCTGATATTAAATCATGAGTTAGTACTTTTCGCCGAGTTTGTTAAAGAATGCCTACTGTGGAGAATCACGTACTCTGAAAATAAATATAAAACCTTTTTATTACATTGGTTTGTTTTGTATCAATCAAAGAATATTTATTTAAAAGCAATAATTTGAATTTCTAAATCAAAACGATTACAATTTGTTTTTCTTCAGTCTATTTCTCTCTGCCACGCTAAAAATATCTAAAAAGTATAAAAAATTCATGCATATTTAAAGGATCCGAAGTAAAGTATATAAAAAGTGGACAATTCTGAAATATTTTTTGAATAAAAATTGCGTAAGTCTACTATTTCTATTTAAATTATTTTTTAGTATATAACTAGTTTTTAAATTTCTTAACAGTCCTATGTCATCAAATTGAGTACTGTATCGCAAGGTCATTCAAATATTTGTTCCATAGATCTCGGCATAACATAATTGTATTTTTAATTTGTAATGTGTTTTCTCAAAGACAATACATCCCCTATATAACGTTCAAATACTATTTTAAAACTATTCCCTGTCTAAGCGATTTATGCGTTTTATATAATGTAGATATTACTGTTACACCAGAAGAATATATTTGTTTTTATGGTGACGAAAACCGTGATAAAAACTAAATCTATGCTTTACACGGTGGATTCAAATAATTCATCGGAATATAGCAGTACGCATTTCAAATGTTCCGTTCTACCGCCGTTAATCGCCGTCGTTGCTGGGTATATAATCAAGTAATAATCAAGTGATAATTTATTAAAAGTTATACATTTCATATTACAGGTGTTTAAATTTTGGACAAAATGGACTGTGCCTATTGTAATCGTACAATGGAAGGCTGTGCCTCAATCAAATGCAGTCACTGCTCATCACACTTCCATCTTGAGTGTGTGAGCAGTGCGCACTTAGCCCGCAAAAATAATTCGTGGAGATGCTGCAAGTGTGAAATGCTCGCAAATACTGCAATAGCGCCTAAGTTAGTAGACACAGTTCATGCGTAAAACGTTTTTAGTGAAGTTGTAAATTTATTGTGAATTTTGAAATAAAAATCCTTGATCGTTAGCCATCTTGTTAATCAGCATCCTGTAGACTATAGCAAAGAAGTCGTAGTCAGAAATTCCTATTCAATTCAACAAGTCAAAAGTAATTGTATCATATTAACTTCCATTTTTTTCTTTTAATTGTTAAGTGAGTACTGTTTATTTTTTGTAGTATTATTTAAAAAAATTATAAATGCATTTATTATAACTAGCCATTGAAGTATAGAAGATAACGCAATAAATAGATATTACCAATAATTTTATTCAATTCATAAATATAATTGCTGATTTGATGTGGTAAGCAATGATTGTTAATTACCTATTCATGTCTTACATGCATTTCGAACATAAATATTTTTTTGTTATGATATTCATTAGAAATATCATGCAGGTACCCCATCTATGAAATGTGTAATTGTAGGATTCATTACGAGGACAGGTCGATGGGTGTTTTGATGCATATTGCAATGGTAACCGTTAGGGATGAACAAATAATAGAATATTTTGCTGCAGGCGTTCCTTTGGCACTGCTACTCTTGTGGATTAGGGGTTGTCTCCTATCTCGGATAGCGCTGGATAACCTAGTTACAGGTTATCCAGCGCTATCATCAGAGTATAACACAATACTGTATGTATTATTGTTATGGTAGAAGTAGAGGATAAGAGAGAAACCTCACAAAAATATATAACAAATATTTTTATCCTTGAAAAAAAAATACAATTGTATTTTATAAAAATGATTCCACAGAATAATACAAGTGTTACTTATGTATATAGGTATGTATGTATAATGCCCTAAAAAGCCGAAACCGGTCACGTTTGTTTTATATTCACAACGGGTATATATATATATATATATATATATATATATAAGAATAGTAATATGGATAGGATAATAAAGTCTTTATTCATATCGAACATATTACAATTAAAAAAAGTAAAATATTAATATAACTTCTCATAATTAAATTAAATATGTAAATAAATAAAATTCCAATTTCAGTAAATTTATACAAATATGAATGAATACTTAGGGACACAATATAATAGCAGAATGCGATATATTACGTATAAAGCTTCAGGATTACTACGATTAATTGTATTTATACAAATTAGTATTATGTCGAAACAATACTGTATTAACATTATATTTTAATCCGGAAAAACCTTGGATAGTTGCGCATTTTTAACTTTAGGGTAATGATGCATAATGATTTGACATAAGTAAACTTATGTCAAATCATTATGCATCATTACCCAACACAGTTTTATCTATGATTGCCATTCTGTATCTCATCTAATGATAAATATAAATAATTATACGTATATTATAATAGACTCATAGTAAAAATCTGGGAACCGTGTATTTTTTGTATCGTCACGAAAACATAAAAATTACACTGTGTGAGTAGGTAGATAGTCCGAAATATTGAAAGATCCAACAATGGGAACAATATGTGTTGGTGTAAGAAAATAATAAAATACTACGCTTAGTCGTCTGGCTAGCATGGATATACGACTAAGCGTAGTAGGCTTTGTAGAAGGTAACCAACGAGATTAAAACGAGTGTTGATATGCTGTATTGTTACTCAACACACGGAGTTTCAATTACCTCATAATAAATTGCCTATAAAAGCGAAAATATGGGTACAGATAAATAACGTGGCATCACAAATTATAAGCATTAATCCAATACACGATGTAAGCACGTTCAAGTGTATGTTTTAAATGAGTTTTTTGTAAGCTTTCACGAGTATTATATTATTATATTTCATATTCCATATTTTTATTTACAAAGTTATACTACTTTTATATATAATATATATTTAAAATAATATCAAGGTGCCTTTAGTGAGCTTTTTGTTGTCTTACATCTACCTGTCTAATCACATACTGCTGTGCGATAATGGTCATAGGTACAAAAAATAAATATGTAATGTCTCTGCATCACACGTTCTGTCTGTATAGATATTAATAAAAAATAATTTCAATGTTATTTAATTCACTATAGCTATACTAAACTATCAAGCAGATAAAATGGACTTGTACACCAGCAAGCGCGATCCAATTTAAGTGCAATTAAATGCACGTGAGCTACTTATTATATCCATTTTATTTTTATTCAATGACGTTATACCATAGCTATAAGTAATATTTACATTTTAGAGTCATGTGCTATGACTATTTGGTAGTTTTATTTAATGTAAGTATACAATTGAAATCGTTCGAGCAAGTATCGTTCTGTTTTGGATAAGTAAATATTTTATTACCAAGATTACGTAGAGCATAAGTGTTAATGAGATGACAATATTAAAACAAACATTTGAAATAAAATTGACGTCATAAGGCAGATATAGATCTTTTTATATGTCAAAAACCAAATATATTTTTTATATTTCAAGAAAAGTCCAAAACAATCTCTTCTTAGTGCTCATTAAGAATAGAAGGTTACATTTTTAGATACAGTTATTGTTCTATAATTACCCACTGTCACTCTTCTAAATGTACATTATTATTTTCTATTTTTAGACAAATACCTACATAACATGTAACAAGTTATTATTTGTTATCAGTCCTGACACTTTCTTCTGAGGGTGTAGGTGATCGCCCACGTACTCTCGACCTTGGGGTACAGATCGGACAGGAAATAGGAAAGAACATAGGTATAAGAAGTCTATTTTTAAGCCGCTATTTAGATTGATAAAATGTCTATGGTAAATTTTACTGTGAACATATTTTTGAGTGTGAATTTTATTTCCTCAAATTCAAGTATATTAAGTATATACATTGAATACATGAATATTTATTGTACTATAGTCTGGCTGTGTTTTCCGCATGGATTTGTACATATCCTGAGTTGTGGAAAACCCGATAAAAAAATAGCATACCGCATAGGTAGGTAGATAACTACGTAGTCTTAGAATCTAGTTTCCTGTAATTCTACTATTTAGCTAAAAGGTGAAATTATCTATAATATATTTTTTACAGTTTATTATATATTTTTTTTAATTTGTATTTATTATTTTTACTAGATCTTCACAGAACCTTTCAGTGCTAAGAAAGATATAATCCCTATAAGTACATACATAAAACTTTTACAAGTTTTAATATTATTCACACAACATTCAGTATTTCATTATTCTTTGTTTTGGAAGCGATGAGGATCATTAAACTAAAGTACGAGAAACATTACTCACTATTAAGTCTTCTGGTCAACTTCGTTCATTCCAAGATAATGCCTTAATTAAATGCAAGCCATGGTTTCTAGAGAACCGGACTAGGCATATGGCGCCTATCTTAACAGAAACATATATATACAGTCTACGTAATATTCTTCTATCTGTGATACTAACTTATTATACTATTTGTGGACGTGCGCTGATATAAAAGAGGAAAACAGAAGCCGATCAAGACTTATTGAATTCGGTAACGATAGGTACGAGGTTGTATTGTCATATCAGTATGACATGTCAGTTATTATTAGTTTTTCCTCTATTACTTTTTCGTTTACTTGTTATTTCTAGGTGATACCTAGAGTTTTTATTTCTACTGAGGAGATGACAACTTTCATTTTTCTTATAGACATACACGTCTATAAATATTAACCATATAGATTCAGATATTTCTAACAATATATTTAAGTGCATCGTGGCATAGTGGTTAATAATCACTACTTACACTCTAAAGGTCATTAGTTCAAATCTGGCCGGTAAAATAAAAATGTGTATTGATTTATATTTCTGAATGACACTTCTATGAGATGAACGTTTTGAGGAAACGCGGTAGTCACCCTGTGCTACGTTTAATTTAAATATAGGTAAGTCAACTGTTATTTTCACCACAACATCGACAGTTGAAGATGCTTCTGAATATCTCATCTGAGAAAATAGTATATAATCATAATCATACCCGTATGTTGCCACTGCATGGTTTTGCAATAGTTATGGGCCGCTTATCATCAAGCGATGAATATGATTGATTACTCTTGTCAAGTCTGTTTTTTCATTACATATACCTAGATAATATGATGCTCTAATTAGTATGGAAATTATGACTTGAAATCAATCTGTCAATAAATATTAATAAACAAATATTAATATAATATTATAAACTCGAAGATTTGTGGATATTGATTCATGTTTGTTACTCTTTCATGCAAAACCTACTGAACGAATTTTGATGAAACTTTCCAGTAATATAGCTTATTACATCAGAATAACACATAGGCTATAATTTAAAAAAATATTTTGTTAAGATAAACTGGGCGCATATATAATGATAAATGTCAAGTAGGTGTGATAGTGTGATGTAGTGATGCAGACGAAGTTGCGCGGTCAGCTAGTAAATTCATAATATTGAACACTTTAAACTGTGAAATGAATGTTGAAATCCCTAAACTACCAGAAATATTTGTGATCTTAAATTTTATTGGAACTTTTTTAAATATCATGAATTCTCTTTATACAACGGACGCCTACAAATTTCTCTGATCATTAAATATTCTGTTGGTGTAAACAATAATTGTTGTGGAACGGGGATAATACACATTGTGTAGGGTCTGTACGGTCCACTGCTTTGTTTCATATTTTTAGGAGATATTTAAAAAAATTATTATGTTGCTACATTAAATTTTCATTAGGTACATCAAATCTCATTATATGTGCTTTGATCACGTAGATTACCTATTGATTGCAAACATATACCTATGTACTGTTTATTTTATCCCAAATTACTGGTCTAATATTTCATCTTATTAATGTTATAAACGCGACAGTTTGTGAGTATGGATGGATGTTTGTTATTCTTTCACGCAAACACTACTGAATGGGTTTTGATGAAACTTTACAGTAATATAACTTATACATCAGAATAATATATAAGCTATAAATGTACCGCGGGCACAGCTAGTACAAAATATTTTCATTAAAAACGCTATTACCGTTTATAATATTGAGTTCAGTTAAAGTGATATTTATTAAAACAATAAATACCACTAACTCACACAATATATATCGTGTGATTTGGTGGTATTTATTGTTACACATTATAATTATGTACTTGTTATTCAAACGATTATGAATTATCTGCTAATTCCGCTTCGGTATGAGTTCTTGGCCACAGAACCGGTTTTATTAACGTCACACCGTGCTCCGCTGAGCTGCAATGGCATTGTATGACCATACATAATATAACGTTATAAACAAAGTGGTTATAACCATACGCATAAGTATCCTTTATTAGTAATTAAATGAACTAAGCTAACCAAAATACATTGACGACTAGAGAAGCAATTAAGAGAGAAACAAACTCAAATTACTAGTGCGCTGAAATGAGAATAATGTACATCCCTATTCAGAAAAAAAGTAGCCAGGATTTGTGAAAAATGAGTGAATTTGATATTCTGCAATATCACCATGAAGTGTCAATTTTCAAAATAAATTTCTACAATTGCAGTATTTATAATATTAGTATAATATTATGATAGCAGTATAATAATAATTTATTAATTGAAAAGTACCTTGATAGCATACTAGAACATTAATCATGTAATACGACTACCAATATAATCAACACTGAAAATTTTAATATTGATAGCAATAAAGTAGGTATATGGAGAAGTAAAATATGAAGTAGTTGTGCCATTTTTATTGGTAGATTTATATGAAACATGTTTTACGATCAATATTTTTAGTTCGCTACAGGAACCCTTTTTGTTGCCATATAGGGAAATACTGAAAATTATTTTCATACGTTACGGTACTTCGGTAGTGCATCCCTTAAAGCTCTTAATAACCACTTAGACATGGGCATTATACAAACAAAATGATATAATTACAATTAATTTTTACAATATTAGATAAAGATATATATGTGCATGTTTGAAAATGCGATATAGTTCTTTTATAAGATTTTTCATTTTCTGCATTCGTTTGACTTTCCAGTACATTTTTAGGTATTATTACTTAAGTTTACAAGCACTTACTAACATTCTATGGAGCTCAATTTTAACGTATCTACTCCATTCTTTGTAATCTAAGACTAGGTCACCCTGGAATTATCTTATAGAGATGAAAGAGAAAAATTTGTACTAAAACTTTATCGAGTTTGAAATGTTTTGTTAATTAATCGAATCAAGTAGATAATAAATGCTGATTAGTATCTATCTAATATCTATCATCTATATAAGTACCTGAATATAAAGTAATGTAAAGAAGAGCATGTTTTAGAGAGTAGGTTTTTAGAATAAACTTTATTTATATTATTTACAAGCATGTCGGTCATTGCAATAAAGTGAGGTTAAATGGTTTAATTTGCAAAAATTGTATCAAACACCAACAGCTCGGGGCTATTATAGTAGATACCGTGACTTAGCATTGTTGACTTCGTTAATGTGTATATGTCTTTATACTGATATTGGCATTATACGTGCGGAAACCAGCCACATTCACAGTAGGGACGTAAAAAATAATATAATCAATTTACAAAAATCGACAATTCTAGTCGTTCTTAATATTTAATTAGCAATTATAATCGAATTTTACTCAAGTGATTTTATCATTCGATTTTTATCTGAGTGGGTTACAAAACGTAAATAAATGGTGATCTAAAAAAAGAGGATCACCTATAGTCCAAAATTTCCAAAATTTACGGCTGTGAAATGGTATTAGATTATGGAAAATATATTATCTACTAAAAACGATTTTCATCGATTATTATATTGTTTCTACTTTTTTATACAAAATGTCACATCCCTAATTTACTGTTGATGCATCGCAGAACCACGAACTGGCCACGCCCGCGCTTTACCGCCTCTTACAAGGCTTCTACTACATACAATTGCTTGAACTTGAAAATGCCAACATTTATTAGAACGGGAGATATGCGTAGGCATAACCTTGATTTATAATTTGATTATATTTTTTTACTTTCTTGATGACTTTAATATTGTGGATATGGTATATCAACTGTACCACGTACATCACTCTATCATATGCCAGCCGAAGGATTATATTTTTTTTCTCCATATTCTGTTATAATACTGTCTTAACTCGCTCATCGCTTAAACTGAAACATATCAAATTGTTTGGCAGTTGAAATAGGTGTAACTAAGGTATCCACGCAGTCGACTTTTTACATAGTAGGTACAATTTATTATTTAAGAACTAGAAACTTGTGACTAGTAACAGTCACAATCATCTTTTGCCCCATAATAGGGTTGTAAAATCAACAAAAAGGTAAAAATAACATAGAATACAAATTAATGCCTTTTTCTCTTTTGAAGTCGATCTATAAACCGGAACCGTAACAACTATGGCGACTATATTTTGTACGATGACGCGATGCGTGATACAAGCACCAATACATTATTCATTGTATGACGTAAATAATGTATGTAAAGAATACATGTATACCTGTATATAATGAATATGTATAGGCATTATTTATATGATAAAAATAAATTCTATCTGAAATGATGTAGTAGATCAGCCCACCTGATAGGTAGGTACTGTCTGGTAACCGTTGTCAATAAACAATCTCTCATCTTCAATATCCCAGGATACCTCCCAAGGTATTATTTTCTCTATACGCTGATATTTCACTACAATATAGAACATTTATCAAACAAAACACAGCACAGCCTGTAAACCAAGTGTTGGCGACAGAATGCAAATACAGTTGATCGACTGAAAGATATATAGCTTAAATATTTATAACTAGTTGACCCGTGCTCCCTTCGTTGGGTGGTAAACATTTTTACTTGTGATGAAATTATGAGTGTGGCTTTGTTAATAGAATTTATTTCCTGGTTGCCAAAATGCAGTAAGAATTTCATTTTTACTGCATATGTATTTACATACCAATTTGGCTATATTAACAGGTTTCAAATGACAGAATGAAATTATTGTGATTGATGAATGAATGAACTTATATTTATTTAAATTATTCAAAACTGCTCTTTTTACTATATCAGATGTACTTCTATCTCTAGTTGGAACTCCTAAAAGGCAATATATAAAATATATTGCCTTTTAGGAGTTCCAACTAGAGATAACCTAACACATAACTGCCCATGGAAAAACCATTGCTTTCTCAGGTCATTGCCCAACGGAGAGACTATTCGACCATTGGACTTACTAATAGTGGCAAAAGAGATCTTGACGGGATACTAGAAGCCTTTTAAACGGTATGGGTAAATCCGCCGGAATCGTGTGAAATACAAGATATATATGTAGTTATCCTAAATAAATAGATTAACGTATTGTATATGAAAAAACCGTATAATAAAAATATCACTCAATAGATTACGACCAGGTGCGGTTCCATACCTTTGTGTTTATCTCTTTAAACACTTGTCCATTTTGTTTTTCTCTAGAATTCTATCATACATATCTCATAGTTAAGGCGTTATATGAGAAACGTTTAGTTCTCTATTTTTTACCTTATCCACTTTCTTACTCTTCTTACCTTGCAAACATGACTATTACGAAAAAGGGTTTTACTTTTTCGGCTTAATACACATAGCCTCACACATACACTCACAAATAAAGTGGCCTTCTATAGGTAAAACAATTTTTAAAATCGGTTCACTAATTCCAGGACTTCCTACAATCTCGTAAATTCACAAACTTTACCACTTTATAATACTAGTATAGACTAGCTATTACCCGCAGTCCTTCTAGTGAAATAATGTTTTATTTTTTATTAAATGAAATTTCTGAAACAAAAGTAAGTAAGCCTAAGTTACTTCTTATAACATTAGGTATCAGCGAGTGAAAGTCCTATCAAAAATCGGTCCAGTCGTTTCAGGCATTAATAGGAATAAATAAACACAGATAGATGTTCATATTAATTTAGTGAAAAGTTGTTGATTTTTAAATTATAAACAGACACTACAATTTTAGTTATTTGTATAGATTACTATATATGAAAAAATAGTTAACTTGTAATGTAATGAATGAATTAGTTTTATTTAAATTTTTTAAATATTTTCTATTTTTTAACAATATACAACGAACTCAATACAAAAGTTATTTTTGGTCAAGGAGACAGTTAACTCTTGTTCTAATATGTTATGGTAGTTATTTATTTCATTGTATTTCGTGTATATTGGCAATACATTGTGTAGGTATAGGTAATAGGTGGTAATAAATTCGGAATTTTGTGCGTAACCAACTGTGATGCCAGTCACGTTTGTCATCTAAGAGATTGCTGGGCATTATTCAGCAAGACTTTTTATTTTCTTATTTCAGGATATACTAAAACAAATATCTTACTAAAAATATAAACGCGGAATTTTATGAGTGTGGATAGATGCATAGATGGATGGATATTTCTTACTCTTTATCAAACACTACTGAATGGATTTTAATGAATGAATCTTACCATATTATATGTCAGGTGACGAAAATTCAATCTGGAATGTACCAATTTTGTTGGATTCAAATAGATCCAGCTAGGATTGCTTTGCATGTTCTGTTTATTAAACGAGTCTGACTTCGACAATTGAAGTTTACCCTAAACTGTAACAATCGTATAATGTAAAAATAACATGGGCACCTTATAATATTATCATTTTTTGTTACAAAAATGTCTTCTACATTTATCATTTGAAATAATAAATTATACATTATGTTACATTCATACATATGTATATTAGATACGTAGATATTTGTATTGTGATGATACAACTGACTGAGATATATAATTCAATAAATTTCTTTCTCAATGAGTCACGAACTCACGTCATCCCAGACAGGAGGCGATCCTACTCGACTTTTTGTGTTTTATAAAAGTATCCAATATAACGGGTATTTATTTTATACTACATTATGAAAATAACTTATACACATATTATAAAAATAACTGTAATAATCAAATGAGGTACCTATTTTCATAATTTTTAGGTATAATTCTCGAAAACGGAACACAAGTTGCATAGGAAGCTGTTCGCGGTAAAATTAGTTACTTCAAAACTAAAATAGTCGCCGTAGGAACCCTAGATATCATATAGTATATAGTATATAGATATATATATGTATATATATAGGAGGAGTTGCGCACTAGATCCGAATTCCATTTTCTGAAGCCGAGAATATCTCCAATTCAAGCATTGTTCACGGGCCGAGGTAATCACATAATAATTGTATGAATGCTTCGCTTTGAGCCAGTCGAAACAATTTCAAGTTGAGTTTAAGTGTGCAAGCAACATCCATCGAAATGAACTCAATGGGCAATCAACATCCGCATTTGATCTATGATGATTCTACATTACTAGTTTTTACGTATACATATGAAGAAAAATATCAATAAGTACATGTATATAAATTTATGTATCGTCATAATTACTATATAACAATTAAATGAATGACATCATTTAATCGTTTGGAATGTTGCCTTGTAAGAAAATTAATTTTTTTATCGAATTCGGTGCTAGTGCTTGTAGATGTCATCGGAATTATACGATGACATCTATAAGAATCTCCTATTTATCAACAAAATACCTATAACGTGACCGTTACCAAACTATTTATGCTATAAAGCCACAATATAGGCCACAAACCTTGAAACTTCTGGGTTTGTAACAGCTTCAAAACTCTGGGATTGCGGTTGCCCATGAGTTATGTGTATTCCCTACAATATACCATAGACATTCCTTCATCGAGTTCCAATATGCATTGCTTATATGTCTACTATGCTCCTGCATAATCAAAGTGAGAACGTATCTATTTAGGGTAACATACCTAAATATGCATTTGGCACTACATACCTGATCATATGTTTTATAGATAATGTCAATATGTTATTGCGATAAAATTTATCAAATTAGGTATAGAAAGTTGGATATATAATTATCAGTGTATTTGTTTTTGGTATACAAGCTTATCAAAATATTAGCTACGTCTAAATAGTGCTTAATGATATAATTAATTAGATGTCTACCAAAATGGTAGGCGTAGTATAAGAAATAAAATAATTAACAACGTAGTCTTATTTAATCAAATAGCACATGAGTGCGTTTCAGGGTCTTATTCCCCAAGAAAATGGCTAGAGAAATATATATAAAATATGCGTAAGAAAAGAGGAAACAAATTATTTTCTGGAGCAACGTAATTGGGCCAACTCATTTTTCATTGGGGTAAACAAAGATGGTTTTGCTCGTTTAATTTTATTTTTTAATAAGTTAAGGTATTTATAAAAGGTTCTCAAGCCTGTTATGTTGAAATACTTATTAAAATAGATAACATAAATTAAAATATTCTTGAACAAATATAATTTGAAATAGTAGAAAGAATTAAAAAATATATACATTATTTTCTAATTCGGCGTTAAAAATATGTTTCAAGTTATTATGGCAACAGTAGCATAATTGTGTTCGGTGGATGTGACAAATTTATATATTTATCCATGATCAGCTATTTATTCCCATAGATTCCCGCACTAGGCTACTTTTTTACACTACACAATGTAAAGCAGCAAATAAAGTAAGGATATGAACATGATATATTTTGTTTCAGTAATATCACATATAACAAAACAATTAGGTAGAAAATATATTCCAACATGTTTTAAAAATCGAATCATACGTTGTACCTGTCTAGTACCAACTCGTGTTTGTTGTTATTGTTAAAAACGTAGTTACTTCCTCGGTAATTATTATTAAAGTAATAGTGCCAATATGCACTGTGTATGTCTATTTTAAGATTTCAAGCGCAACGTATAAAGTTGTTATTGCTATGCATACCAGTACATCACTAAGCACTAATGTTATACTTTGTCACAGATTATGACCACCCCTAGCAACGGACCGTCATAGTCGTAAACTACCATTAAATAGTCATTGTAATTCTTGGTTATCAATGTATTGTAATTATATATTAATGGGAACATAAATGAAAAAGCAGGCAAAATTGTAAGAGAATTTTTGAATGATTCACCATGCGATTTAGAAGTTCTGTGTTAGATTAAATGTTGTTATTTAAACATTTAAGTTACAGAAGCGTGTTCTTATTTAAATATTAATACCACGGGAGCAGTCATGATATCGTAAAGTCTGACATACTTGTAGATTATATGATCTTTGCCAGACAGTGAAAATGTTTTCAGGTACGTCGTCCCGCTGTAGATTAGGACATAACTGTTTACAAAGTAGTTCGACTTTGATAATTATGTTGCTCTAAAGTCAATAATGGTTAGTTTATGTGAATTGATAAAATTAACTCTTAAGTGCAAAATATTCTGAAATTTTATCAGAATCCGTTTATATGTGTAAAATCAAATATATTTCTATTACACATCTTTCTTCACATATAAAACTTCAAGGTTATAAAAACAAAAACCATGTAAAAAATAAAATAAAAATAATTTAAACCCGACTACAAAATAATGTATCTATATTTATAATCTATATATCTCTAATCTACTATAATATGTAAGCGTATAAAGACTTATGCTTTATTATCTAAATATGACCTTAATTTAACAGACTCTGACTGACTCATCTCGTGGTTGTCGGAGGTCGTAGGTTCGGTTTCCGTACAATGCAACCTATTATACTCATTACTATGAGATTGTTTAGACTTCTTGTTTTCTATGTATGAGTATATTACTTATATATCTCTGAATATCGCATACTATCTATAATAGTTTTTAATTTAGTATTCTTATCATTTATAGTAGTAGCCTAGCTTTGGTTTATTTATTTTATTTATTGTATATTTCATCTGTTTAATATGTTACTCAACAGCGGCAATTGTCACGTAAGACGAAGTCAAGGATGTTATGCTTGATCGAGCAAAAATTGTCTGAAATCGATTACGACAATTTAGGCAAGTACCTTCCTACTGCCATAATCAACTATCCATACTAGATTTATCGACTATATTAATAAAAAAACAAAACATTTTCTATAATAATTGAAGTATGTACTTTGGACATTCAAAATTAAGTTTTTATGGCACTTATATAAACTTTAACCTCAGTTCTTTCAATTGTATCTTCGTCTTGATTTAAAATTACGATAAAATTCATTCATATGATTAGCGGCAAAAAGGTAACGAGAAAACTTTTGTATTCATAATATTACTATGTTATTAATATGGATATAGATAATATTTAATTTAACGACTGAGTTTTTTTTATTACAAGATTTCATTAGGTTAGGAATTAAATAATTAATGTGGTTTGTCAATGGAAACTCATATGGAGTTTGAATTATAAAAGACATTGTGTTAATCAATTTTGTTACAAGTTAAAAGTTCAAGGATAATTTGCCAGTAAAATCGATACAAAGCGAAAGTACCTATAATAGTCACATAGTATGTACCTAACCTTGGTGCCATTTCATCCGTCTGTATGCCCGTCTGTTACAGTGTATATGTATATGCTAGAAAACAGAAACTACGAGATTTCAAATTTGGAATAATGTTTTAAATTTACTTTAATTACCTTTCAAATAAAAAAATATGTAGGTACAGAGATTTCTAGCCGTTTTACAGTTTTGTATTATAATATTTATTTTTAAAGAGGCACTAATAAGTTTTGTGAAAAGTATATGTTATTGTTTATATATTCATATATATATACATACACATACGTATGTAACATGAATGTATATATCTCTTAACATCAGTCGTTAGAACTCACTGTCTTAAAATAAATAACGTTCATGCCTAACATACAAAAAATATAATTTAAATTATGGTTTCTGTCATTGTGACTATCATAATACAAATTAACGTATTAAATTTAGTAAACGACATGACTTGATAACGCGTGACTGTATAATGTGTCACACTTTATTATCAGTGATATAAACAAGATATACGAGATAACTTATGTGAGCTTGCAAAAATATGACCCACATCGTAACAAATGTGCATTGTATTGTTTATATTCTTTAATAAAAAAATAAAATAACCTGTTTCTCGCGTGTGTTCTCCTCTTGAACTTGAAATTAGGACACCTTTTAAACACAGTAAAGGAAACGACGTTTAAGAAACCCATAGTTTAATATCACATGTTTATCACAACGTTTGAATTAATACTATTTATATCACAGTGAGTGCGGTGCGCGACAGTCGTAGTGTGATCAGTGACTAAGCGTTCAGCGCGACCACATAACGAGAGCCGGCTTGTGGCTGCCGGGCCCCAGTACTACAAAGCCAGCACTGTTCCATTTGCTAACGGGATTAAATCTCCTGACAACACAACATAGCACGATGCACGCCACTGAACGTGCTCGCGAACTAGCATTATTTAAGGTACTGCAGTACAAATCTTTGACTATTGTTTATGTAAATAAAACCTCTCGGCGTAAAACGCTCGCGGTGCGAACTCAGCGCGCCCACGATTACGATTGAACAAATCAGCAACAATGATTTAAATGGGCATATCATTTATTGTTCCCTGACCTCGGTGAACTGATGGAGCGCAGGTAGATAGTTTTTTTTATACATACAACATGATTTTAAAGTCAAACTAAAATGTTATATCAAGGCTATGTTTATATTTTAAAATGCAGGTAGGTATATATAATAGTAACTATACATATGACATGTACTTATGGTATAGTTATTGATAACACTGAAATGTAATTTTTTTAAATATGTAGAAATACAAGACATAACATTTCAAAAAACAAAACATATTTTAGTTGTGTCTTATTATAACTAAAATATGTTTGGTTTTTCAATGAACTTAAATAATGAAGATATTCATAATTCAGTGTCATAAAAGTTTATGCTAATTTCGTTTCAATACGAGTGGAACAATAAATGTTGTGATTTACGTAAAAGGTAGAAAGATATGTAATTTATATAAATGGATAACAACTAATCACAGGAAAATCTGCTAGGAAGTGTCAATTTATTTCTAGTGTTATTCTTTGACGTAATAGGTATAGATACTGTGTAAATAGCAAAGTGGAAATCTTAAAGCAAATATTTTATAAACTAAATTGATATGTGCACGTGTTTTTAAAAATATGATTTTTTTGTTTTTCTTTTTGAATAATATATTTAGGGATTAGGGATAAATAAAGGTTTTATAGTACAATACCGAAACTATTGTACTATAAAACCTTTATTTATTTAGTGTTTAATTATGTAACCCTGACACTAACAAATCTATTTATTTAATTATTCATTTATTTCAGGCAACTAGGCCCATATTATAGTACCTTATAGACTAACATACATAGTATAATTTAATATTTAAAAACTAATTATGGACACTATCATTGGCTTTCTACTTAATATAACCTTTACGACTAAGCTTGTTTAGTTGAAATCATTACATGCCCTTTACAAATGTAATGGGAAATCACATTTGTAAAGGGCATGTAATGATACGAGATACAAGTATATGCTTTAATAATCCATCAAGTGCATATTTTAAAATTTATTTAGAATACATTACAAAATGACAATTGACGTGTAGTTAAGAATAAAACCAATTAAATATATTTCTATGAATATGAAGTTTTCAACACTATACATACATTATTTATATTCAAGTATCAAAATTATTGCATATTTTTTAATTATACTCAATATGTACTAGAGATACAGATAAATGTTTTTTTATTATTAGTATATATGCATATTGTTGTTTATTATTAGGTAAACTAAATTTAGTATACCTAATTATAAACAACAGTTTCGTTAACTATTAAGGCTAAGCTGACACTTTTTGAACAAAGTTTACTTCAAACATAAGGTTTTACAATGTCATATTTCGGTATATTTTAGGTAAGTTTCCATATCAAATGATTAAGCTATACTAACAACAGCCTCTTAAAGTATAGACATTGTATGATGTCACTTCATTGAGTGTAGGTACTAGCTACCACAGTACCTGCGTATCGTATTATACATATTGCGTAGTAAATATAAATTCATGTACACATCGAAAAGTTTTATAATGAATATTTGTGAATGTTTATTCTCACTTAAAATTTTTAACGCGCAAATCTTCCGCATATTCTGTACGTCACATTTTAAAACTGGTCTTGTTATGGATTAAATCCGTATTATTTTAACATTATGTTACTAAATAAATTATTGCAAAATAGAATTAAAGTAGCAAATTAGTACAGTTTTACTATTACAATTTAACTGCACTGCGGATAAAAAGTTCGTGCAAATAATTCTATTTCATATTCATACGCTAAATAAGTACACAGAATAAATTTAACATAATTAAAACGTGCTATTAAAAAGTCACGAAAAAATAGTTGAGCGAATAAGGTCTAGTTTGATATTAGGGGAAAATGTGGATCGACTATATTTGGTACTAAGCAATAATAACAAAAAATATTTACGTCAGTTTTAAAGTCTGCGCTGAACGTTGTGTTACGAGTACCTCGCAAGTACAACACAGTATGTGCGTACAAAGAAAACAAAATGAAACTATAACAACATGTATGGACGTTCCATAGCAAGCTTTTAGCGAACATTTTCTCCACTATCTACTAAAAATCTATACGAAGTATTTTTAGCACAGATTGCAGGAAATATACCAATACATGCATAGTATCATACACATGCATAGATATATAAACATTTCATCTATTTCATTTATCTTTTAAAACATTAAAAAAAGAAAGTAAAATACACTGTCTCACTTTCCACTTAATTTTGAGTCATGCAACTCACTATTTCACCTGAAATACTCCAATACCAAATCGAAAATCCAAAGAAAGGATGTTTAATTGCATTTTATACAATTGAGAAAAAGTCGTCAGGTCAAACGTACGGAGGTCATGAAGATTTTGACAAGGTCATCTTATTACTTACTTATGACATTAAGATATAAGAGTAGTTTACGGATTCCGTATTATTCTTTGTCAAGACGTGAAGTAGAGCCTGATATTATTGAAACGTATTACACAATTGTCATAACATACTCAATAAATATAGGCTGATAGGAGATAATTTATTTATCTATATAGATAATATGATGGATATCGTAGGTATATATGGGAGATAAATTGCAGATATAAGCAATGGATTCTTATTATACCTCCGGTCATCTGTTTCTACATATTTATTGTTTATTAAAAACAAACGACAACAGTATCTAATATTAGTGTACTTAGATTTGATTACAATTTATATCAATTATTAAGGAAAGATAAATCAGTGGAATTAGTCTCTTTTCAAAGAAAATATTAATGAAATACATATACAAGCTTGAAATGATGCGAATAAGGTCGTCATTGTCGTAAATTCATCGTCCCACTGTTTAGCAAGGGTCTCTATAACTATTTATAAATAAATAAACAGTAGATGTAGATTCTTATTTAGATGTTACATTTTCTTGCACGGATATAACATGTTTTGTTCTCCCATTCTACATTTGCGAAATCGTCACACATACATGGTTAAAAAGAGTTACGAGACGCTGTATATTAATTGAGTCATCGCATGAAGAGGATTAATTCATTTCTGTGAGTCATAATCTGGAATATAGTCAGATAAGTTGTCTGTTAAACGTCACTAGACTAAATTTTATTTTCAGTCTTTGATTTCTAAATACATAAGTATATAACAACAACTATTCAAACTTAAAGAAATATATATATTAAAACATTACACAATCTTAAAGCACTTGGTATACAAATAGATATTTACTAAATAGGATTTTATTGACTATTGGATGTTTTGTGTTAAATGCCAAGCTTTATGCAAGTTTGACAATAATATTATTTCCGAGTTCATAACCAATTAAGAAAGCAAGCAGCGAGACTTTCATTAACACTGTATATAAAGTTTAAATGGGTTATTTTGTAAGCAATAACAACCAAAAGTTTATAACGGGAGAAACCCAACAACAAAATACAAGATTAAAAATAAACTTCTAATTGAGTCATGTTACCTACTTTTGTCGTCTAAAAGGGATGTATGGTTATTCATGGTAATAACATGTCTTAAAAAGATACTTTTACTCTTTATTTATTATTTAATAAAAACTTCACTATTATTACTTAAAGACAGACAGTCGTCCTATGATCTACAATTATTCGCATTATTACTCGTATATAGAAGAAACAAAAAAGAACTCTATGAGTGCTTCAAACAATTTCATTTTGTACTAAACTCGATTTAGTAGGTACAACAAAAACCTCAAGTTTTTCTCCTACAACTTAGATTGTATAAATATGTAATTATAGATGTAATTACAATCTTTAATTGATTTATCAATTATGGTTTAGTCAATTTCATTAATATTAGTCTGTAAAATTTTCCTCGCTAGTTCTGATTTTAAATAAATTGTGATGGAAATGTAC
This sequence comes from Achroia grisella, assembly GCF_030625045.1. Lineage (NCBI taxonomy): Eukaryota > Metazoa > Arthropoda > Insecta > Lepidoptera > Pyralidae > Achroia > Achroia grisella. The sequence continues at coordinate 769,351 of NW_026712606.1, read as the reverse complement.
CCGTAACTGAGTCCTCATTTCGTGAATATTTTTATAGTTCCTTAACCATAAATTGAACTTTCATTCTTACATGTAACCGATTGCATTATTTGCATGAAGACATTATACCTAGATCTTTGTTTCTGTATGTATTTGTATATATAGGTTTGCATATATAGACATATTACGTCTTAATACCTGTATTGATTTTAGATAACTTCCGGAAAAAAAATATTTTACTCTTCTCTCTCCTAAAGCATAAATAGTAATATAGTATAATATTACTATAGTAGTAAATAATCTATAGTAATATTATAAATGAGAAAATTTATATGTCTGATTTGAAGATAGACTATGTCACGAAAAGGAACAGTGATTTTTTTTTATTTCAAAAAGAGCAGATCAAATCACGTGTAAAAACTACGTTCTACACGAATATAATATTCAGAAATGAAGACTGTTGCTCTTAAAATGTCAAAAAATGGAAGAGCAAAAAAAATTGTGCAGGACCATATAAAAATGCACAGATTAACATATTTCAACATTAAAGTAAATTACTATGGATAATAAAAAGCTGTTGTTTGATCTGAGAAAAATACATTTAACGTCCTCAAGACTAGACCCCGATTAACCTCTATCAGCCAAGTAATCATAGAAATAAATCAATAGAGACCAAAGTCACTGGGCCTACATTATTTCATTACACAACTAGTGATGTCTGTAAACTCATCTGTGCGTATATTTCTAGACGATAATCAAACTATAAAAATAAATAAGGCATTTGTACTGCGCCATCTTTTACTTATAAATGAATTATAAATAGCATTTATAAAATTAATAAGAAATAATTACCAATTGGCCTCTGGTTCTTATGTTTCCCTACATTTAACAACATATTCTTTGAAAATTTCATCCTTATGTTTAGGTGAGTGTGATACAGAACAAAACAAATAGATCGGTGGGCTAATTATGTAACAACGATTTTCGTATGTAACGTAGTGAAAATGACGTCATCTGTCAATCATGCGCTCATATAGACGCCATTTGACGCTGTCAACTAGCATTGCAACGTAAACGCAACTTTACATATCGATAAAAATTATTTCTATCGAATGTCGATTTAGTAACCTCGTTGCAACGTCACGTAATCGCTATTTTGCCGAAATGACAGCGTGGAATTGAAACGGTTTTTACATTATGAGAAACAATTTAGAAGGTGTTTCTTTTGGTTACAATCTTTAAAATATCAGCATTAGCAGCATTATTTATCTTGTTTTGGTAATTTTCAGTATTACATATATTTTTATTATATTAAATATTACGTAGAAAGTCGTGAAAAGGTTTTAAATTTATTAAAATGGGAAAATTGTCACGACTCACAACACGACATCAGTGTTGCCAATTCGATATTTTATTTTCGTCCCAAATCACATAGAATGTTGTATTAACTAGAGTAAATGTTTAATATAAAATTAGGGTTGATTATGATATTAATATAATTAAAAAACTATTTCAATGAATACGGTGCTCTGTGAACGGAATACAACGTTTATGATGCTCTGTGATTTGTTTAAAGTAAATAAATTTATTTGTTTAAAGTTTTTACAATTATGTACAAATTTAAAAAGATGTGCCCATATCATTTTAAATTTATATGGATACCTACGTACTTACCTAGGTATCTATAGCAGAAAAGAAAATTTAATTTGTAGGTTAGATTAATATTATTAATGATTATAAATAGTTTGTATAAAATATGCTTTTATATTCAAAATTATTAACCTTATTTTTTCATTAGAATAGAATAGACTTTCTTTATTTTATTTTATTAAATGTCTATTAATAAAATTAAAATAAAAGAACAAGTGAACGCTGCAGTATATTTTGTAATTTTTGAACGCAATAAAAATTGTTTCAAATCAACCAACTAGTGTAACAACCCAATAAATTAAAATGTATAAAGGTATATATCTATTGTACTGACTTTTTAAATTGGTCGGATTAACAATATTCCGCTGCAACTTCATAGTAGTGTTTTATCGATAGAAATGATTTATGTTGCGGTCATACCTTATTGATCGCATTTTTTAAATTGAAATGATTTCATATTGCATCACAACTTCAACAGAAACAATTTCATATCGTGTTACATAATTAGCCCACGGATCACTTCGTCGCTATTTTACGTATTGCATTCGAACTGTATGAAAAATACCTAACTGAAAATCAATTTGTCTAGATGCTATAATAGCACAGATCTTCTACTAAGAGTAGATGAGTTCATGAAAAATAAATTACAATTCAACCGGATGGAAGGACGGATGAACTAATTACGACGAGCAAGATAAATAAATGCTTGTAAAAATAGTCCGACTCTTATTGAGAGAACACACATTATCACACATTTATCATATATATATATATATATATATATATATATATATTGTGTTTATTTTTATACATCCATCTAGTAGATATGACATAAATATTAACAATAAATAATATGCTGATATTACAGCTTACTTTAAGATCTTTGCCTTGCAAAGATCTTTCCCTTTTGCATTATATAATATATTAAAAAAATATAAGTATAAAAATACACAACCCCCATTAAAAAGATCTCTCGTAATGTCTGTTCTTTAAATACAGGCTTATGTAGTAATAATGCTTAATGAAAATGAGTGTCTTCCCTACTAATTAAGTATAACGTTTTCGTAATTGCTATGTTGGTACTTTTACACTAATATCTTGGAAATTAACTAAGGCAACATAGCTTTATATCTAACTTGTTATTCAAAAATCTTTTAGATATATGTAAATATTAGGTGTATTTTTTTAAATAATTGCTAATTTGACAGATTATCTATATGTTACGTCTTGGACTACTTCACCAAGTACATGTTGGTCATATTTGTTCTAACTAATATTTTGAAATGCGAAAATAGGAACAATCATGACCGAGGTTACAGAGTAAAATATCGTTAATATATAGTATGAATTTTCTTATTCATACGCGGCCTAAGTAATGTTAAGGCAAAAATATTTTTGTAATCGACCGATTTTTAAAAGTATGGAAGTAATTAAGATGGACTGAGAATCGAACTTACAACTCGCTTCCTGAATTAAAATACTTAACAAGCATCTCATTCTAACTTATATATATTCATAACTTTTATGTAAAAAATGCGTCCTTAAAATATCTGTTGTAATAAAACAACTTTGAAAATACTATAAAATATGTTAGGGTCTATGATATTTAACTTTCATAGACCCTAACATATTTTATAACGAAACGAAAGTAATATGTTGCAACACGTACTACTATACAGACTTGTGTTCACGGATGTATCTAAATAAAAAGAAACTTACGACTATTCTGTCGCCTCTAAGTAAAATGTAGTGTTTCTAGTCTTACCTGAAACAAAAAGCAAAGACGATTAATATATATAGTTAATTACTTTCCTTACGAATGAATTTAACCAATCTAAAAGAAGTGGTTTTACTTATGTTAATGAAATGAAAATAGTTTTGACGTAAATAAGAGCGGTAGTAAGCATTTTTGTATTCTATTTTATTTTATTCCGTGAAAAAGTAACGCATAATTTGTATTTTGATCTGATGGAATTCTTCTTTTCCTTAAGAGTATTATATCGAATACGATTCATGTATGTACATACTATAACGTTATATACTTATAAGCGTTGCCATATTTAGTACAGTTCGTAGTGGTATTCAGGATTGGAATTTTCCATTCTGTTTACTTTGTATTTTTTTCTAACAGTAGGAGTATGTGTGGTATGAGTCTTATCTGTGGTAGAAATAAAACTGATTAAGACATGTGGGATGTGCACTGATAGAGTAGGATACCGCTCTACAGCTATGTATGTATAAATATTTACGAGTAACTTGGATATTATTAATAATATTTACCACATACTCATTCTACTGATACATTATAATAATTTACTCTCCTTATGCATTTTTATTGGGGATTTTGGGCTATTGTCAGGTGAGATTAAGATTAGATTAGATTAGATCTATTGTGCTCGCCCGTTTTTTAAGTTCGCTACCTAGACTCGTGAGGGACAAGAAATGAAGGATAGTCTTAGAAGTGATGGTTATTAATTTAATGGAAAATATACACTCTATACTGTGGAGCAGTATAGAGTGTATATTTTCCAATGGAGATATTTCATTTAGGTATGAGTGGGCTACAACTTCATAGGATGTGTAGTGGTGTTTCCTCATATACTTAGAAGAAGATAGGAAGGAACCAGCTCCTCTTATCCTTATTCATAATAATACTATAAGTTAGAAAATATATGCCTGTCCGTCTTCCCATTTGTTACATTTTTCCGACAAAAATGACGACGAAATTTGATTAGAAGATAAATTGTATAACAATAACGGATATAGATAATAGACTTCGTTAGTTTTTTTTTAAGATAAAAAATATTTTATGTTAAAAAAAACTAACGAAGTCACGAGAAATTGATAAAGGTCAAAGAAAGTAGTACTTAGTAAAGGATTTTACAATCGCCGTGCTGGCAGATCCCATTGGGTATACTTGGACTAAAACCCTACTTTATATTGCACTTTACGACCTTACTGTCTGTGGCACTGGTGCAGCTCTTTAATAGCTTTTTATTTTTAGGACAATAATGGTTTAAAGAGATATTCTTGTTCTGTTATCATGTGGTAAAATATTTAATAGATATTTTTATAACATTTATAATATTAGGTCCTACTCTGCGGGATATCTTCCGCAAATATATCGTATATAGTGTATTTTAAAATAGTAAATTAACATACATGTATTTTAAAATAGTAAATTAACATACATGAAGCGAAATTTAAACATTTTATAGCGTACGTACTGTACATTATGAGTATAATGCCTTCACAATGTAGAGTTGTGTTCATATATGTGGTAAATATTGCACAACAAACAAGCCGACATCTGTGATTATTGAGTATATATTACAATATGTAGTTTTATCATCATTAGATAGTACAAAATGAAGCCGCTATCACTATCTGTCCCTATATATGCTTAAATCTTTAAAACTACGCAACGGATTTTGAAGTGGTTCTTTATTAGATAGAGTGATTCAAGGGGAAGGTTTATATAAATATAATACATGTTCAACCATACAAAGCCGGGGCGAGTAGCTTTTTTTTATAAACAATGATTGGAAAAGTTCTCTTATGTGTTTTAATATACATATCCTCAATAACATTCAGAAACGAGTCAATAGTGCACTACTGAACTATTTTCCAGTTAATCTATTTGTCCCAGTGTTTACTGTATAAACTCAAAAATTATTTATTTCTATAGGCCATTTTCAATCAATTATGCAAGCCATAATTTTTATCACTAACCTTACCGCCAATTTTGTCAAGCTATTTCACTTGAGAAGAACTAGAAAAAAACTGAACTTGTATTTTTTAATTATACCGAAATTGGGTAATATAGTACATTACCTTATGATTAAACTTCCTAAATTTATGTATTTAAGTACATGGCACATACTCATATGTGAAGCCTATAACTCAAAACAGTTACGAAACGGTTAAGTATGGAAAGATCAAACAAGATTGGAGAAGAATAAACAAAAAGTTTCAGTAAGTATAACACAGGCCGCTTGATTGTATCTTATAGTCTCCTGTTAGATATAGTTATTGTTTATTCCAAATATCATATCTTTAAGGAATAACTGTGTCAATTTTTTTATTATAAACCTGGAAAATTTTAAAATTAGATAACGCAAGTTCTATTTATTTATCTTATTCATTTGTAAAGAAGGCCAATTTTTGATCTACAATTTTTAAAATTAGCAAATTTATGTTTTCTTTTCATATAATTCACATCATTTTAACATGCTGATATGGAGAAACGAATATTTTAAAAGAATTTTCTAAAAGTGTAGCACTAAAGTGTGTTGAAGTTGGTCTGAATTTGAGAACTTTATATAATATCGTAAATATCGAAAGAGCTCATTGAAGTACCGCCCGTTGATATAATTTAAAGTTGTATTCACATAATTTACTAAATAATGTTATTACTTCTCTGATTTAACTATATTGTAAAATATTAATAAGATCAGTACTATATAGCAATTTATTTAGTTCTAAATTAGTATTTAGTTATTCCCAAGAAAAAGTACGTAGTTCACTTATATGGTAGTAGTAGTTATATATAGTATAGTAGTTATAATATTATAGTATAGTAGTAGCGTGTATTTTTTTTGTATATCATTTCATGTCTTCGCCAATTCTCAACTGATATAGGTAATAGCATTTGCATCTGATTGTACAGCCTGTATAGGCGTGTCTTCTTGTATCATATACTAATTTTATCGAAATTGAAATTGGCTTTTAAAGTATCTTCCAAAAAGAGGTGATTCTCTCAATTCTTGTATGTTTATAACAATTTGTGTATGTTTATGTTCAGGAACTGGTTATTCGTAAATTATTTTTGCAAATAATTGCCTTTAAACCCTGATGAAACTATAGTAGATAAATTATGACAGGATTGGTAAATGTAGGTATATGTATAATCAGCAGATTACTAGTTATTTTTATTTGGAACCCAATTAATGATAGGTACTTGTTATGGCACAAAAATTTCCTCTTAAATTATTCGTATTGTGTTATTTGCTGTAATCCAATTAACTGAGCAAAATAACCCCTAGAGAGGCATCAGTCTGTTATGAACATATACAACATGCTACTTACCTACTTAGGTTATTATAGTAAGAGGAATTTTGTTAAGAGTCGTCTGCGTGGATAGGTATCCAGATGCACAGGTGTCATATTTATTTCAGCCGCCAAGCAACTTCCATTTTAGGCTGTCTTTCACTTGAAAGATAAAGCCGTGAAACTACAAGATAAGACGCAATGATATCATAGTCCTCCGGAAAAGCAACACATGATTGATGACAATGTGATGTTTGAGGTGCTGTTCATGTACACAGGTGAGAGTTGCCGAATACAATCAGATGGAACCTCAGCTTGATTATCAAGTTAGTTAATTATATATTTTCTTACGTCTATAGCGTAGTGTAAGACTTAAACATCTAAAGCATAAAAATAAATAGAATATTTAGTAATAAGTAAATGACCGTAATTAAATAATTCATAAAAAAAACTCAATTTAATTTACTAATAATTCTAATTCCGTTGCATTTTTTTAGCATCCTACATATACAGTTGTGTAAATACTGATTTCCTTATAATGGAAATCCCAATTTCTTTTGTAAAACAGTTTTATGTAAATGTTTATGAGGACGTATATAACTTTATACGAGGATACAACTGTAAACACAAATAAACTAAATATACCGCCTATAAAATATCTAATATCTTGTAAAAATTAATGTATTGTCAATATTGTATATTTTTGCGACTTTTTTACTACTTAGTAATCTCTACTTATTTAATAACTAGATGGCACTGTGTACCTTGTGTACAGTAAATAATTATATAAATTATTTATTTATAATTCAGGCGTACAATTTTTTAATCAGAGTTGAATCTCCTAGATTAATATATGTTATATAGTTACTAGGCCTATTAAAGAGTTTTAGAAACCTGGTAAAATGCTTTTCGAGGATATAAATTAAATATCCTTATAATTCTAATCTCTGATCTCGAACATATTATTTGATATATTCACTTAGAAACAAATATATTTGTTATTAATATTAAGGATCTTCCAATTCAATTGGCATGTACATTAGAGTATTATATTGGTAGAACAAATAATTTTGTTTAAATGGTGTCATTTCAGTTGACTGAGCGTTTGTTGCGGTCTGCGTGTTACTAGAAGGAATCTACAATCAATTAAAGCAATTAATTTAATTAATTTTAGTACACAAATTAGACATTTCATGTAATCACAATATATATAACAAAGGCTTTGTGGTTGTTATTTATTCTGAATGATATTATATGAAACAAATTAAAGTACCTATTTATTAAGTAATAAATATGAATTGTGACTAAAATATATATATTCTAAAAACATCCCTTAAGAATATCACTTAAATAAACTCTTAAGTCTAATTTATTTTGGGTTACAGGAAAAATATTAAATAACATAATTTAAAAGCATAGAGCGGAAGGTCGCTGTCGCAATTAATTTTGTTGAGTTAATTATGTATTTTTTAACGTGCTTTATGTCATTTTATACGGGAAAGTTAGGGTGGTTATTACCTTACTTCAGGTTAATCTTGTGGTTGGAGTTTCTATTACACTATCTGACAGTTCTCTGTACTAAGATTATAGCAACGTTGTTAATTGATGTCGTACTGCAACTCTGTCTGAAACTGACGGAAACCGCAAGCCTTTGAGTCTAAGTGATAGCTTGCAATCTGACAACGTGGCGAGACTTGAACAGACTATTCGGTTCTTTTATATTTACAAACACTCCACTGAAGAAAAATTTTTACTACTAGTAAAATAACAATAAACCCTTATTTCCATTCTCATGTTCCATCTAACACATAAAAAAATCTACCTATCTATACTCGTACTGTCTCGTACCTATCAAGAACTCTATATTAGGACTTGTTCTGTTTTTGTATTTAAATGCCTAAATGGTATTTTCAGCTTTTAAATCTGGAGCATTATTACAATATTCATACATCGGTAGTGAAATCTGTTACTGGCTTAACAGAAGCCCGATCTAAAAACCCGTTCGTTTAATACATAAAATAAAAATTATGTTTATTTATATAAATAATATTTTATGAAACTTCAATTCGTAGATATATGAAATCCATTATAGAAATGACTTTTTATTGGTTTTAAAATCTGTCTGAAATCTGAAATTAGGTCTGTTATTTTACGATATATCAGATATACCTACAATGTATGCGATAATATAGAGAGCGAATTTCTTGTAAAACAAACAAAATTTTAATTTTAAATTTGATTATGACTTGCTTTTTTATGTTGTTCATGGAAAAAAAATTAAATTATTGTGGATAAAGAGAATTAAACTATATAGATGTCACTTGGAATAAATCACAGAGACTTGTTCTGAGTAACTGGAAAATCAACGCATAGGCCTAAAACACAATATGATTTCCTTTCATGGTATACCTAGCTATTCAATAAAAAATTCAAGAAATTATTCGGAATAAGAGACAACGTGTCCAACCAGACAGCCGCAGTAGACATCTAGCTGCCTGATAAAGCTGCGGATTTCTTTAACTGTCTACATAAGAAATTATGTTCCCCTCATTCTAATAATATACTTTTTAAATTGTTCCCAAGACACTCAGTTTGTAGTACGTAAAGAGCGGAAAACTTTATTCACCAAGTATTCTTGGTCCCGAGATCAAGAATACTTGGTAATTTATAACAGTATTATATGGTTAAAGTATTTATATAAAGGTAAGTATTAGGACCATTAATACTACCATTTGGGACTATTTAAAATAAAAATGTCTACTTTTTAAAAATAGAACTATTACTTACTTATATATTTATAGCAGAAAAGGATTTTTAGCTTAGTTTTTGTTGGACAATCTAGTGGTGGTAGATGTAGCACAAGCTACGGACACTTAGTGACTTCACTATACTCCAATCAGCTTGTGACCATCGATAGTGCAACTTAATTGAAAGTGATAAAAACCTTTTTAATACAAAATTTTATGTTAAGACAAAATCAGTAATATTAATAAACTTAGATATTTATAACTTTTTATACTGTACTGTACAAAACTTGAATAGTAACTATAATTCTTAACAGTTTTAGAATGTGAAACAAATTCTGTTTGGTATACAAACTTCTAATAATGTATGTAATAATTTCCCTAAACCAAGAAATAGTTACATAAAGTTAATGTGAAACTGATATAGCGCAAGCTTTTAATCTATAATAAATTACTCATGATTTCACAGTATAATAGAATAGCGACCCGTCCTAACCTACTCCGAGTCGAATACAATATATGTATGTACATACATAATTATACAGAGACTATGTCCATCTGGAATATTATTCCTTCCAAATGGTGTAAAACTATTTCATAACCAATATATCGACTTCATAGGAAAAAAAGATTGTCAGGTGGCACCTTTGTATACGTATTCTGCTAGACCGCGTAGAGCAAACGATAAATTGCGGATTGTTACTGAGATACAGGTTTTCGACGAATGCATTCGGGTCAGTATCTCTTCCGACCCTCAGTAGACTTACATGTGTAGTTATCGATATTTCTACGAATTTAGGTGTCACGAGTGCCTTTGTAGTCAAAATTCGTATGATTTCAGTAGTTGAATACGCCGCACTAATTGGCGGTTTAGTACAATTTGCAGTCCTCTGTGTATCGTTTATTGCGGACCAACATTTGATATTCCCTTTACAGTGAGTTCACATTGAGCTTTTCATGCAGGTAATTAAGAGTTAATACTTTAATGCGTTCATAATATTTTACTGGAAATCTACAATTTCGTTAAAATATAGGCATATTTCGTAATGCTGTTCAGATGGATTATGCATATGTTATTGACTGATAATGTAGCCATTTGTAAATGAATGAATATTTTGAATTTATCATTAGAGTTCATACAATGTAAATAAACAATGTTAGAAAAATAGAAATACAGCTACGATTGGCTTTGATTGATTTTTGTGACTAGTAGCTATACATTTTCATATACAGTATTTAGAAGCTCATTATTTACTTTAATATTACATATGATCTCAGGATTTTTTGTTTTATCCGTTATACAATATCCTTTTTAATAACTCTTTATGTAATTGAGAGGCTTTACACCCTTGTTAGAACCGTACTTATTATATTATGATTGAAGTGTGTTTTTTCTATGGGATAAAATATAACGAAATAAAAAATGTAGTCAAATATGTAAGTAATTACATATTTGACTACATTTTTTATTTAATAAAATGAAAGTGACATAAATGAGCCTTTGTAAATAGAATTGATTTCGAATTCGGTATATTATCACTGTCTATTGAAAGTGAAGGATATGTCGTGATAAGAATCAATTATTTCTACTTCAATAGAAGGCAATAATCATTTGTTGCCATTAGATTGGTATGTCGCTATCGATTCATATTAATTTTGTCAAGAATCGGATTGGTAGGTAAATTAGTTCTTTTTGTGGAACAAATTTATTTTTAAAATATATCAGAAAGAGACTGAAATAAAAAATTGAATTAAATTGTATTAGAAAGAAACGTCTTTAGGTATGCATTTGATACAAAAATAGCAGGAGGAAACCCTGAGCCGATTTTTTAAACGAACCTCCAATCAATTAATTGATAACACCCGACGATAGATTGAATTGCTATTGCGGTCGGACGTCCAACTAATTGATTCTGTCAATTGACGTATCTGTTCTTATTTTGATTGTGGACAATAAACCGTTTAAAGTAATTGTTTCTGATCTGGTATTGTGTATATATAACTACGCTAAATCACTGAAATTGAATACTTGTTAAATGTTATTAGCTTGATAGTAAATAGGTTAACAACATAATAGTATATGTGTTTTGTCAAATCTAGTACGTATTTTCCAGTAATATTTTTTTTTTAATTGTATAATCACTTACTTTTACATTTCATGTATTGAATCTATTTGATTTGTTAATGAAATATTTTTACATATTACTAATACAATAATTTCAATAACATAGTATTGAAAATTAAGTAAAATAATATTTCTATTTTCAGCTAGAATAATACTAGTAAAAAGTAAATAGGTACTATATCTATCGGTACCGGTAGGTATGCCTATATGCCTGTATCTGGGAATGTATGCATATGTGTGTGTAAGAAATACAGAAAAGTACTCTATTTATGATTCAGTTATTAATGACAATTATGATTTAGGTGGATAATAAAATCACAAATTCATTAAATAGGGTTCGTTTCAGTTTTATTCAATGTTATACACTACATCGTGTGGTCATGTTATTATATATAGTATATAAACTGAATGGATTGATCTTTATCATATTTTGTTTTAAATCAATAGTTAGAACTATTTTACCACAAAATTACGACGTGGTAGAGCAACACCAATTAAGTACAGGTAGCTGAAGTTTCTATTCAGGATGTTTCCTGTTAATGAATAGCCCGGAAACCAAGAGCGTCTGCTTCTTATTAGTACTTACTTGTGTTAAAAATTATTTAGTTAACTTGCTCTATGACCTAAAGGTTATGAGTTATGTTTGCCGCGTGATAGAATTAGAAATGAAAAGTCCAGAGAACGAAGTTTATATACTTGCTAACGAATTATATTCTATTTACAACACAATTATTAATAAATTAGCAGTTTATTCGTAATACTCGCGATTTCTGTATTTTTCTGATAAAAGATATCTATGTTTGTCAATCATAATGTTAAATTTCATTAATTTCTGCTATTTATTTGCCAAAAGATAATAAACAGACAGGCTGTTATAAATGTGAGCGTATGAATATAAATTCGATAATAACTCTATACTTGTGTTATTATTACAGATAAAAGTATTAAAATAAATGCATACATTAAAATAAATACGTGTATCTGCAGGTTCAAGCTAATGTTAAGTATTCTTTGTTAAAACATTGCCTTTTTAGTTTACACAGGAGTAAAATGTAAGTTCTTATTTCTAATTCTTTAAAAATGTGGAGTGCTAATGTAGAGTAGGAATAAATTGTAAATCCATTAGTTTGTACGTTTCTACTGAATGTAGAAAGGGTGAAAAAGATACTTTTTATTTTAAAGTTTGTTTTCAATTGTTTTTTTAGATTAATACAGATCTTGGTTAGAAATCAATTTAATAAAGCAATCTTTCAATTATTAAGATAACAATTAATGTCTACTCGAAGCCTATGCGCTATAATATATTTAGGTTTAGAATTCCCTTAGAACAAATTTTTCATGCGTACTCGTAACTTTGAAGCTGTAAAATCGGGAATATTTAGTTATCCAGTAATTTGGAGTAGTCAAATGTATTGATTGCGAGGTTAGGACAGATTCTATTAGATTAGGAGGATGTTTTGGATTCTCATACAGCAAACTACATATCAGATAATATTATTAGTGGACTTACTTCAGCTAACCTAAACTACGAGTAATTACAAATAAAATGTCCATGAAGGTTTAGCATACCATGTTACTTTTAATGGTCGTGGGTACGATACGCACCTAAACATGTTTATATGTAATTGATTGTATTGCTTTGGGTGATTTTAAGTATATATCTGTAAAAAAATTAGGTCGTTGTTCTTTTGTCATATAATTTAAAATCGCTATAAAATAGGGGTTGTTAGAAAGGTGAAAATTTAGGGTTGTATTTACTTTTAATACATAATAAAAAATATTGATAAAAACTTTGTCCAATAAATAAAAATAAATGTTAGGGATGGACAATCCTCATGACTTAGGTATATGAAAAATAGATAGTAGCTGATTCTGTAACCTACTTAATATGTATATAAGTGATTTGTTTTGTGTGAACTGAATTATAATGAAATATGAATAATATTTAATTTAGGGATTTTACCGTAATACAGTATAAGTACTTAACTTAATATCTAGAAATAAGGCTGCTTTGGTCTCTTTAATTGTCAAAGTTCCACAAGATAACATAATCTGCACGCTTCGTAGAAGGACTTATATTAAATAGGAGTTTTAATTATGTTCCTGTTTCCGCTGTAATTGCTTTGCGACTACTGATAATTAATACTGTCAATCAGACCGCTGTTTAATACATTACGAGTATGTTTTATCTCGCATTTCAACCAAAATAAGTAGTAGGCACATGTTATAAGGATATTATAATTGCGACACGTGTTTACTTAAACAATTCAATTATATATTAATACTTTTTACTCGCGATTTCATCCGTAAGAATATACGGAATATATTAATTGAGTATAATGGAAGTAGCATATATATTAGCATTAACATTTCACTTTATAAATCGTTTTGCCATTGTAAACGAAAATGAATTACCGAATGTATATTAACGCATCGCTTCAGAACCGTTTCACCTATTTTATAATTTTTTTTTTATTATGTGTTTGTATAACTCAGAATAAAAGAAAATCGTATTGAAAGTATTTGGTTTTAAACTATATTTGGATTATTATATTGTATTAACTGGCACATGATTTTTCTTTCTTCATTAGCCATGCTTATTTACTATAAAAACGTAATAAATATACAAATGTTACGTCAAAAGTAAATTAACAATAGCAGTTATGACGTTTGTTTCTATTGTGTTGAACTTAGTATTTGTGTGTGTGTGTTATATTTGTGCGTGTGTGCTATACCTGTTGCAGGCATACAACGTGCCGCGGACATGTCCGGAATGTTAAATGGCTTGCTGTCTACCGGATGCCGTTCCCCATACGTACATACATATATTGCAGGTCTAACGTCAGACTAACATTATTTAATCGATAACGCACGATAGTCAACCACCTTTAGATCTCGTAGAGATGATAACCAATTGACTATTCCCACAATAATGTTAATTACAGCGAGAATGGAATTAAGATTTGATGACTACATAAGAATAAAATTAATTTAGTTAGGTATAGGTAATACTGTGATTGTGAAATTGTTTACTTTTTATTTCTTGTGTACTTTTGCGGCGCTATCGTTCCTTTGTTACAGGTGGTATTTTAGATAAGAAGATAAGTTTTAATAACTTTTTATGGCTATTGGATCATGGTAGTATTCCACTTTTTGTATGCTTTTATTAAGATAACATAGGTATATCCTTTCATACAGTGGATATTCATGTCGATTTTTATTTACATTTGTTCAGCCGTATAAGTTAACAAGCAATAAATACTAATTCAAATTTATAATATTGATGTAGATATCTTATAATATTAAAGTAGTTAAAACTAACTTAAAATGTATCGTTATATTTTGTCGCTTTGGTCATTGATTGACCCAAATCCTCTAACAATAACGTTTAGCCGCCTTTGCTGACCCAATAGTTGGAACTGCAGTCCCACAGATATAACTTTTAAAATTAGCTTCGCTAAATTTATAATAATATAGGATGGTAGGTAAGTAAAACAGACCTTATGACTCTAAAGCCAATTTTAGATTTCCTCTTAATTCTTATGGCGTGTCGTCTTCTGGCCAGGGCGGCGACGCCTGCGAGTATAGCTCCTTCAGTTTCACGGTCGCTGGCGTCCTCGCCGCTGGACTGGTGCTGGAGGAGAGAGCAGCTAGGAAAGGACACGGGCTTCGAAGTTCCCGCGGCTCCCCTCCCCCAGGACAGCATGGAACACCGCAGAGACCTGAGCGTCTCCGTTGTACAGCCGCTGTCACTACGTCACCATGCAACAACATATCGGCGCACCGACAGTACAACAAACTCTGCGCGACACTACAACCACGCGCACTGTATACAACAACTTTGCTCTTAGCGACACCTAATTTACACTTAATCATTAATCACCTTTATTAAGTGTTGATCGGAGGCACGTGGTTAACTTTATTATAAATATGTGATGACAGTAAGAATGCGCGCGCACGGTTCCCCCGGCATTATCACTGAACAAACAAAGGTATCTATGCGCACACATACTTTGAATATTCCTATTATATGGTGATATCATTAGTTTCATACATACTCAATTTTAGTACCGTTTTGTTCTCTAATGCACTGCGATGTATGATTCATATCGGTAGGTAGAGGATAAGTTGGATATTAATATTATATTCCAAATTTATGTATATTGAAATTAAAACTATATACATATTATTATATAACTAGTATTTACATAACCTAATTGTACAACTAAGAACCTAAAATAAAAAGCTTAAAAAAAATATATAATATGATGAATTTAATAATTTAATCTACCTAGGTATACACATTGTTATTGTTAACTTATTTGTATTTAATTCTATAAATAAATTATATATTAATTATGTCAAAACATATGTAAGACATGTATCACTTATTAGTTATTACAGTTTTAAATCGTCACTTTGCCGACCTATGTAGACAATTTGTGAATCGTGACCTTGAAACTAAACTCGTTTGTCTTAAAAAATAATTTAAATAAATACTTAGGTATTCCGTTTTATTCAAGTCAATTTGTATTGCATAGGTGTTTTAACATTATGAGAGTGTGTATTCAACTCTTTATGTCAGCTGTGTGATGTTGGGATGTCGTAAAAATACCCTTCGTTTGTATTGTAGGTATAAACGAGGCACTGACATGACATTGGGGCAATAAATATTTAATTTCACCAACACTTAACCTATATCACTTCACGAAAGAGCACAGTGGATTATCTGAATTTTTTCGCATTTTCCCACATTAACGGCACATTTGACATTATTCACATGAGCCCTGTGACCTGTTTATTTAGACGTGTTCGGCAGGGGAAACATACGCGTGAACTAAAGTAGGGACTACCTTTAGATCGCTTGCGCGGGCGCCGCATGCCACCGAGTCTCGCGCGTAGAGCGCCGGCTGGTGCCGCGACATTCGCGCCGAAATAGAAATGCTTCGAGTGACGCTGACGACGCGACGCGACGTGACGCGACGCCTGCACAAAGACACTTGTCACCTTGACAAAGTGTCACCATCGAGCACGTGGACAAATAAAACATTGCTTGCTTGTTACTTTGTTCAGGAATGGAACTGTGTTTTCAATTCAACACCATAAACTGAATAGTCTTCAAATTTAATTTTTTTTTATTATTAATCAAATCATTGCTAACAATGGGTACCAAGTCTTGTAGTCCTCCACACGTTCCCTTTGGAAACAATTATGTGTAATTCCTGTTGAATTTATCCTGTATTTTCCATTCATTCCCTAGCTTACATATACCGTAGGCGCAATTCCATTTACCACCTTTAAAAGAAATTAACTTACATTTTTTTCGGTATTTTCAAATCATATAAATTGTTATCACTATCCAATAGTTAAATTAATTATATGATCACAACAATACATATATATAATATATATAATACTTTAGTTTAAATTATACAACGAACTTAACTAATCATTAATTTATATATAGATATCTAACAAGACAACATTTTAGCCCTAGTTTATATCCTAAATAGGTTCTAAATAAATCTGATCGTAAGAAATATCATAATAATTTTAATTGACGTTTTATATTGATGCTTTTATTACTATTCTATTCTAGCCACCTACAACCTTTTGTCTTTTCTCCTCTACCCAAAGGTTGTCTGGAAGAGATTGCATAAGCGATGAGCCGCCTTTGTACCCTATTACTCTGTTAATTTTGATTCATAAAATTTATCTGGTGCAATAAAGATTATATAAATAAATAAATTGACACAGTCCCACAGAGAATAAAACTATGGGCATTATTTATATGAAACGACGTACCTTAACCACTAATGCAGTGGTCTCTGAATCAATTAGCAGGGATCAAAAGACTTATTGGCTGTTATTATTACGGAATTAACACGAGCGCTGCGTGAGATGATGACGCGGCTCAGATGATATAATAATATGTATACCTAACGATGAAATAATCGCATTAATCTCGTTTGCTTAAATTACAATCACCTATATCTGTAATTTAGAAAGGTTGGTTATAGAAAAGTATGTCGAATAGATGATATTATTTTATTAATAAAATAATATCACTATAACTAATTTGTAAATGTAAATGATGGATAATTTGAAAAGAGAATAGATTTTGTCTAAAATGCCAGCGTTTATAATAAAGGCTCGGCAAATTCAGAGACTGGTCTCTGTTGTCTGAAATATAAATTAAATTAAATTTATAATTATCTATGTGAAGTATGAAGGAATGTTGAGCTTTAAATGATTTAATTGTTTTAAATAGAGTTTAATCGTATGAGAACATATAGAACCCTAGTTTTCTTTTATGTATTATATGAGAATGAAATGATTTGAATCGTCAGAAGTATTTCATAATAATTTTACAGATATGTGAAATTTTTGAACAATTTTCATCACACACACATGGTACACATCACATGTTGCCATTAAATATAACTGAGATGTTATAACATCGGGACTTGTAATTTTATTGCTACATCTCACTTTTTAACAGAAGACAGCTTTTAATAAAATAAAGCAGCAAATTATTTAACAATAGAAATGGATGAGACAGAGATGCAATGAAGATGAATTGGTACAGTTCCACTCTGGTAAAACGTGAGTTGAATAGAGCATTTGATTTTCTCAGGCATTTGTTGAAACAGCTTGTGAAACATTTCAACTGCACCTGCATTGTTGTGCATTCTATGACATGTCTAAAGTGTTTATCCATTCTATACAATATGCAATGGTTTAATTTACAACCTGCTTCTGTAAAAACTTGATACTTATCTTTGTGTAATATTAGTGTATATAATATTACGTAATTATAAACATAAATTTTGTATAGGTAAGTAGGTAGGTAGGTTACTTATACATTAATAATACAATTCAATACAAAAGTCACCTCGTTTATAATAATATAATATTCTTCTACTTCTTTTAGTTTAAATGGCTTCCACCAAATGTAATATAATATAATTTATTAATTATAATAATAAACAAAAAAATAAAAGTTCTGACAGAACTTGGCACCGTCATTATTTCCAATACAATAATAGGTAAATATATATTTAGGTGGGTATTTATATTGAGATTGAAACTAACAGGTCTACACGTCGATCTGTGGCCAAATTTATATAATAATTTAAGGAACGGCGCGTGAGTACCCGCCGCGCGACATTTTGTGTGGCATATGACATGACGCTACGAACGGATGCAAGGGGAAGGTGGGCTGAACTGACTCTCAGATTTGCCGTACATCTGCCAAGTGATAAAGGCTATTTATAGCTTTACAAGTATGCGCGTGACCGACTACTTTAAACACACATCTATTTTCAGCGGTTACAATAAAAAACTATAGAGGTAAACACGGAAGAATAGCTTATTATAAACATTCTTGGCATTGATGGCGATATCCTAATAAATAGAAAAGTATACATACGTGCGATTATATATTATGTAAGTAAATCAACAAATGTATGTACTTTTATAGCTTTTTAATTACATGAGTTCAATAACCTATCATACGTTCGTATAATGATGGTAAGATGTCTACAATCGTATTGTCTGCCTGTAATCGACCCAAGATGAAGAGGTTCAATACCAAACATTAATGTACTCCAGCCATTTTAATTCATTAAATAAAATTTCTATAGAATTTTTCATGTTTTAGACCTTCTGAATAATTGTTTTACCAATGAATTGGAACGTCAGTTATCCGTGTTTTATGAACAACAAATTACTCAGCTAACAAATAGTGATGGATTGGGGTGGTGCTGAACGTTTTTAGATACAAAAATAAGAGGCGGTGAAGCTTGGTACATTTATATTTTATATTATTGTTATTTTATATGTTCAGTGGAATATATTTGACATATATACATATATAGTTATATAAAATAATATGTCAAAATTGTCATAGATCTAATTATGTGTATGACACGATAAAAATCTTTATTTTTAATTCTGAATTAATGATATTACTTTACACTTACACGTAAAATACAGTAAAATTGAGAACTTTTATCTAAAGTTGCTTGGAAATCAAGTAAATATAATGTAAATAGGTTTCCATCAAATTTAATTACTAGTGGCTGGCCCCTGCTTCGCCCATAATGAATATATTGATCTTTGATAATATACCTTTTCTCTTTATTAGACTAAGTTTTTTGGAGACCTGAGTAATATAATATTTTATATGAATATATAAAACTTATGTTTATACATAACTTTTAGACGTATATTTCTTGGGAATGCGAGCAAAAACCACGGTAAATTGCAAGCCAACAGTATACGCTTTATATAAATTAATTACTAAGAATGAACAGAGATTTACTTTTTAATCTTGCTGTTAAGAGTCCATTAAGTTTAGATAAATGATCCTAAACAGTTATTAACTCTTGAGCTGAAAATTTCGACACTTCGAAGGCTTTATTAACGCGGAAAAGTTCTTCCTGTGTCGAGGGCAATAAATTTTAGAAAACGGTAATTTGAAACGTTATCTTTCATTAAAACGACACCTACTAATAAAAAGTAACGAAGTATGCAAAGTCGAATTTATAACACAATCTGTTTTACGTTTGAAAGCTAGTGACAGTGGCATAGTGTGTTTTTGTATCGATTCAACATGTGTATGTGTATAGTTATAAATAAATAAATAACAATAAGGAGCGGTATAATTGCGAATCACACCTGTGGTTGACATGTAGTCTAGCGCTTTAGCACACCGTTTTACATTGGTTTTGGGTTCGATTTCTCGCATGATGCAAACATTTGTTATCAGTATAATTGTTTTTATTGGTTCGGTCCTTTTTACGTATGTTATATATTTATTTACAAAACAGAAAATATTATATAATATATAAAGTACCTATTATATTTTCATCAGACATTTAGTACTCAAAACATAAGCTCTACTGCGCCTGAGACTGGATGGCGCTGTGTGAATTATCCAGGGTTATTATTATTGAAATAGATTATATTGAAATATCTTGTAAAATACATACATGCATAGGTACCCTACACTTAATCCTGGCATAATCTGGATACTGTTTCACACAACGGTATCCAGTTTATGCCAGAATTTTTCAAATTATATCGTAACACAGAAGAATGCTCCGTGTCCCAGTATTCACTGACACTCTTAGCTCTCTTTCTGTCAGGTGATCTGGTGATGATTCCGTTAGTTTGTTTATACTAATCGTAATATCAAAAAAATATATCGATATAAAATTATAATAATTGCAATATTCTTCTTTAGTACCTGTACAGCACAGCAAAATCCTCTCAAATGTAGCTATCAAGTTTATCGAAACTAGATAGCTATATTTGAGGAGAGAAGATATACATCATACTGATACAGTTACAAATTGGGTTCTCATTTATGATTTCAGGTTACAATTCTGTTTTTTTTTTTCATTAATGTAACATTTAAAAAAAAATGAAGTCAAGTATAGTATAGAACACATTAGAAAATCCTTTACTCAAATAAACTTAATTTAAGCATTTTGAATAGTAATCACATTTTTTTTATTTACCGCTAATTCGGAAAGCTATCTCATAATAAGAAGAATGAGCAAGAAACTTGTGTGTTGTTCTTTTAAATAATCGTTGTAACTTTATATTTTTAAGTCAAAATTTGTCTACCAACCAACACTAATTTATTAGGGTCAGTTTCTTTATAAAATATATTAATCAATACTTCCAAAACAAATAATATCCTATAAAAATATAGGTAAACAAATGCACCTTTACATATCACTGTTTCGATAAGAGGCCAAGCCCACATACATCGCGAGGGGTTCCCGCCTGGTGTCACATAACGAGCCGAACATTATGACGGTCTACACCAAACCCTCAAAGGTGCCCTATCCTATAATAGTATTTGTCAAGTATGAGTTGGCCCCATTGCAAATTTTACTGCGAGTAAGTTTATATTTAGATTACATTCATTTCCCATGTATTTGATAGTAGATACTATACAACAAACAACGGTACTTAAATGTCGGAAATTTATATTACGGCCAATACCGGTAAACTCTTCAATATAAAAGATAATAATCAAAATCTGTTTATTATTGGATAAAAATTTACACATCATACATGTTATAGTAGATACCTAGCAAGTATTACGACACATCCTCAATGGCGATCGGATCGGACCACCAAGCATGACGCAAGAAGGTGCGCTACCGAGAAAACCACCTGCGTCGAATCAGCATTTTAGTCCCCACAGCAATAATACCCATTTCCCTGATTTTTAATTTTATATAATTGCACTTACGGATCACACATCGATCCGAAGACACCTATATAATTGTAATAATTAATTTTTAGAATTAAATTTAGTTTACTTATAAAAATTGGTTTTTTTTGGGTCTTCCGCCAGCGACTTCAATAACTGGCGCAGTCGGTAGGATACTCGAGACGTATCGAGAATAGAAATAGTATATCTCACATCGATTACCGTGTCGTCTATGATCGCTATCGTCGTCGCGAGCGATTCGCGTCCACGAGTATCCAGAAAGAAGAACCTTTTCCTGGCTGGAAGAGAAATCAAGACATCGATCCTAGAACTACCAATATGCAGCGCATGTGAGTACATATATTTTTCCTGTATTGCTCTCAAGGTGTAAAGTTTAGTGAATAGTTATATAGTTTAGTTGCAACCATTTTCCACCCTAGGAAAATCACCCCTAGACCTGCGCGCGATAGACTATCCCGTAGACTCAATTTAGATAGAAATAGAGATTTAACTTTAGAATCAGTGTATAATATAGTAATATGGGTGACGTAGATAATATTCTGAAGGCCATGCGCCTAGTACCAGAATTTGATGGTAATCCTCACGTCTTACCTAGATTTATCCGTCTTTGTGACCAATTTGTTAATGAGTATTGTATTAAGGAAAATCCTGGCAACGAGTTTGTTAATTTATGTATTGTAAATGCTATTTTAAATAAAATAACTGGACCAGCCGCGCGCATAGTAAATTCTAACGGATTATCTGAGAATTGGGATAGCATTAAAAAAGATTTAATTAATAATTTTTCGGATCAAAGAGACGAGACCGCTCTTTACAATGATCTTATGTTAGCTACACAAGGAAATAGGTCTCCACAGGAATTTTATGACCATTGCGTTAACATGTTCAGCACTATAATGACTTATGTGACTTTGCACGAAACTATTAGCACTACTGTCGAGGCGAAACGTATTTTATATAGGAAACTAACTAAAGATGCATTTGTTCGAGGCTTAAAAGAGCCATTAGGTTCTAGAATACACATGCGTCCTGATAATGTCGAGAAAGCTCTCGAGTTTGTACAAGAGGAATTGAACGTCATTTATTTGCAAGGCCGTAATGAAAATAATGATAAAAAGGCACATATGCATAATCCACTACCTAAACTGTCTTCTTTGGCCTTACCATCTAGTACTATGCCTATTTATAAGCCGATCAATTCCTTAGTACGACCACCTCTTTTGCATCAGTGGCAATCACCGCCCATGCAACAACCATGGAAAGCTAGTTATCCGCCTAACCAGCCTGTACAATACAGACCTACAGGTATACCTTCACGCACACAACAGATATTTAGCTCAACACCCCCATATTATAACACTCAATTTAATAAATTTCAATTACCTTCAAGGCAAGCTCCGCAAACTCAAGGGCCTAAACCCAATAGTGGTGTAAGCCATTATGTCGCTAGGGAAAGACCTATACAGGGTCAATTAACTGGACATGATTGGCATAGACATGGAAATCCGCCTCCATCGAACTATTTTAAGACTAGGGATATGAATATGAATGAATGTTCTGACTATAATTATAATGATTATTATTACTATACCGATTTTTCTCCATACTACGATTGTGATAACTATTATTTCGAACATAATTATGATTTAGAAAATAAGACGGATTACTTTAATTATAACGACCAAGATTTTAATAACCTGAATGAGGATCATACTTACCCTGCGGATTCAACCTTCAACAAGTTCTATTGAGGAGCAGGATTTTCCCAAAAATCAGAAAAATCAAAATAGAAATTAATATGCACACTCAAAGTTACCATTTATACAAATTTCAAATCCACCTATGAATTCCTTATAGACACTGGAGCGAATCAATCATTCATATCTCCAGAAGCTGTAGACCGATTTTTCTATAATGTTCACTTAAACTATGAATCGTTTGAAGTAACGAATGCCCATACTACGTCTAGACATAATTATTCTATTACTATTCCTTACTTTAAAAAGTTTAGGGAGCCAGATGGAATGAAATTATTCATTTATAAATTTCACAAAACTTTTGATGGTTTAATTGGATATGATTTACTGGAACAACTAGAATCAAATATTGATCTTAAAAATAAATTACTTAAAACCCGTAATAGTAGTATCCCCATTAATTTATATAATTCTTGTAACGTTAATTTATACGAGGATGTTATTCCTGCTATTCAAAGAAATTGCTAAGACTTCCATATTTACAAGATATATAACAATTTTTTTCTAATTGTATCGTTAGTGACTGTGTAACTATAGTAAAAAATAGTCGCGGATTTGTTGAAATTGTAAACCCAACAAATCATGATATAATATTTTCCATGGATCGTGCTATTCAAGCTGAAACATATAACATGGAATCATTCCGTACTAAGCAGTTACCCTCGCGAGTACAAGAAGTCCTCTCACGACTACGCACAGATCATTTAAATCCGGAGGAACGCGCTAACTTAGAAACATTATGTACTAAATATGCGGATGTGTTTTATATTGACGGAGAATCATTAACTTTTACGAATAAAGTTAAACATAAAATTAGGACTACGGACGAAATACCAGTGCACGGAAAGAATTACCGGTACCCATACGTACATAGGGATGAAGTTAGAGATCAGATAGGCAAGATGTTAGATCAGGGTATTATCCAACCATCAGAATCTGCATGGAGCTCACCTATTTGGGTCGTACCCAAAAAGGCTGACGCTTCGGATAAAACTAAATGGCGATTAGTAGTAGACTTCAGAAAATTAAACGAAAAAACATATGACGATAAGTACCCTATTCCTAATATTACAGATGTTCTAGATAAACTCGGAAACTGTCAATACTTCTCTACTTTAGATCTTGCCAGTGGGTTTTATCAGGTCGAGATGGAACCCAGTGATATTGATAAAACAGCATTCAACGTAGAACGGACATTATGAATTTTTACGCATGCCCATGGGTTTAAAAAATTCCCCATATACTTTCCAACGGGTAATGGACAATGTTCTTAAGGACCTTCAAAACGTTGTATGCTTAGTATATTTAGACGATATCATTGTATTCAGTACCTCTCTCCAGGAACACATGATCAATCTTGAGAAGGTATTTCAAAAACTACGAGAATCGAATTTTAAAATCCAGATGGATAAATCCGAATTTCTCAAGCTTGAAACAGCTTTATATAATCACCAAGGATGGAATTAAACCAAACCCCGACAAAATTACAGCTATTCAGAACTATCCTCTTCCAAAAACACCGAAAGAAATCAAACAATTTCTTGGTTTGGTTGGATATTACAGAAAGTTTATTCCCGATTTCGCTACTATTACTAAACCATTAACGACATGTCTGAAAAAAGGTAGGAAGGTAACAGTTAATTCAGAATATGTTAGTTGTTTCGAGAAGTGTAAAACTCTCTTAACTAACGATCCGATTTTACAGTACCCGGATTTTGCAAGAGACTTCATTTTAACGACTGATGCATCTAATGTAGCTTTAGGCGCGATATTGTCCCAGGGTACATTGGGTTCAGACAACCCATTTGCTTTGCATCGCGTACCCTTAATGACAGTGAAGCCAACTATAGTACGATTGAAAAGGAGCTTCTTGCTATTGTCTGGGCGACTAAATATTTTAGGCCGTATCTATTTGGTCGTAAATTCAAAATTGTCACGGACCATAAACCCCTCCAATGGGTAATGAGTTTGAAGGAACCGAACTCGAGAATAATTCGTTGGAAGCTAAAATTATCCGAGTTCGATTTTTCAGTAGTTTACAAAAAGGGACGAAATAATACTAACGCCGACGCCCTTTCTCGTATTGAAATTCACAACGAGGAAGCTAATTCACTGGTTGTCAACCCATCTGAACGCCCTCTTTCAAATTCATCCACTCTATCTGCTCATACTAGTAGAGAAAACCCAATATTAGAGATTCCAATAGTTGACCAACCACTGAATAAATTTCATAGACAGCTCGTCATTACCGTAGTTAGTGACATCAGAAAGCGTGCTACCACATCGAAGCCTTTTGAAACACACACAAGGATATCTGCTCAAGTATCCGAGACAAATTTAGAAAGCGATATCGTAGAAATTATGAAAGAATATGTTAATCCTAAAATTAAAACCGCACTATTTATTAACCCACGTTTAGCAATGTATGATATAGTACCAATTATTCAAAATAAGTTTAAAAGCTCTGCGATGCAACTTGTATTGACTACGTCTGAAGTTGAGAATGTAAAAGAATATTTAAGACAACAGGATATAATTAAAAATTATCATGAAGGGAAAACTAATCACCGCGGCATTAATGAATGCTACTTAGCTCTATCAAGACGTTACTACTGGCCTAAAATGAAGGACCAAGTAACAAAAATAATTAATGATTGTGCCATTTGTGGTCAAGCCAAATACGATCGCAATCCTATACGACCACAATTCCGTATAGTTCCACCTGCTACAAAGCCTTTTGAAGTAGTACATATAGACCTATTCACCATACATCATGAAAAATATTTAACTATCGTAGATGTGTTTTCTAAATATGCACAGGCATACCACATACGGGATAGCACAGCTATTAGTACATTACAAGCCCTTTTAAAATTCTGCACGCACCATGGTCTACCGTTATCGATAGTATCTGATAACGGCACAGAATTTACAAATATGTTATTTAATGAATTTACTGTTTTGCATAAAATAAATCATCATAAGATTTTACCGCATTCCCCAAATGATAATGGAATAGTAGAGAGATTCCATAGTACTTTATTAGAACATTTACGTATCCTCAAATTAAAACATAACGACGAGGACGTAGTTAATCTAGTTCCGTATGCTATTTTAGCCTATAATAGTTCTATACATTCTTTTACAAAATGCAGACCTTATGATATTATAACAGGCCATTTAGATCCCCGAGATCCTCTCGATATGGATATAAGTAGGCACCTATTTCAACAGTATATACAAAATCATAGAGAAAGAATGCAGTTAGTTTACGACACAATAGGAGAGGCATCGCTGGAAAGCCGCAACCGTATAATGGAAAATCGTAATAAAAATAGAGAGCCAGAATTTGAATATCAACCTCAACAAACTGTATATATTAGTAACCCATTAGCTAGCCGTCAGAAAATAGCCCCTAGATATAGTCAGGATACAGTTCTTGCCGATCTTCCTATACATATATATACCTCAAAGAAAAAGGGACCCGTCGCAAAACGCAGATTAAAGAGAACACATAAAAGTGCCCAATTGTTACAGGGTGCTTCTGATCCTGGTTGCTCCTTTGATAACTCCTCAAGAGATCAATCAGGAGATAACACTTGAGAGTCTCGATGATGGTCCTGGACTGCTACCATTCCGACTTGGAACAACAAGGCTTATAACCCATTACCATACCTTTCTACAGCACGTACAATTAGATAATATTAGTAATACGTTAGAATTAGTACAGAACCAGCTATTAGATTATAAAATTATGTTAACCAATGATACATACATACTATACGAACTTCAAATAGAATATTTATCTAATAAATTATGTAAGGTTAAAGATCAGTTAGATACATTACAGCCAAAGCGTGTACGGAGAGGTCTCGTCGATGGTATAGGCTCTATAATAAAAAGTATCACGGGAAACCTAGATCAATCTGACGCTATTAAGTATGACAATGCTATCAAAATTCTCCAAAGTAATGACATAAAAAAAAATCATGAGCTTGAAAGTCATATCAGCCTCAGTAAGGAGTGGATGGCTCAACATACGGATATAGTTAATAAATTAGTTGAAAATCAGGTAAAAATTAACGAGACTTTGCAGCTGTTATACGATAACGATGCTCACTCAGATAACGACCTAATAAAATACGCTAAATTCGCTCAATACTTAGCAATTATAACTGAAAATATAGACGACGTATTAAATGAACTATTTAGAATCGAAAATATATTAGCTTTCATTCGCGCTTCTTCTATGCATCATTCTATGATTAAAATCGATACTTTAAACAAAATGGTCCAGAAGTTAGTTAAGATTTATGGTAAGGATAGAATATTAAACTTAGAACTTAGGGTATACTACGATATAATTAAGCCAGGTTTCTATTATTCAGATAATCAGATAGTTATTAGTTTTAAAATACCCATATTTTCCTCAGATAGTTACGATTTATACAAGTTGGCTGTAGCTCCCAATAAATATAAGCAGGTCCTCATTCCTCCTTATCCATTGATTGCAACTAACAGGAAAGGTTATGTGTATATAGAGGCAGAATGCCCGAAGTATGAAAATTGGTATGTCTGCGGAGATAAGATGGATCATCAACTACAGCATCCTGACTGCATACAGAATCTTATATTCAAGCAATCTATCGACCCAGTCTGCGAAGTAGCAACAGTTAACCTATCTAAAGTGGCTATGGAAGAGCTAGATGAGAGACACTATATAATATCATTCCCCAATGCTACTACAATTCATACACTATGTGGAAAAGAAACTTACAGTATTCTGAATGGAAGTTATCTCGCAACAATCCCAGTAAACTGCTTTCTTTATACCCCGGAATTCACCATAACTAACATTAATAATAGAGTGGAAGGACAACCTATGAAGATACTGCAATTCTCCCAGAATATGCAACTCCATGACCATAAAATACCTCATGTAAATCTTAAATCAATAGACCTTACAAGACTTCATGAAATTCAGCACAAGGTGATCTTGCAGCATCCTACACACGAGCAAACCTCAAAATCGTTCCTATTTCATACTACGATTCCACTTTACATCATTATATTGGGCTGTCTTATAATAATTACAGTATGGAAATATAAGACTAATCAAGGTACACCTGAAAAACTGCCCCCTGAAACTGAAACCCCTACCAGTACCGAGATGCCACAGTCCGCAATATTCTCTCAGCTGAAGCTTCAAAAATAATTGCTAATCTGAACGGGGAGGTGTTATAGTAGATACCTAGCAAGTATTACGACACATCCTGGACCACCAAGCATGACGCAAGAAGGTGCGCTACCGAGAAAACCACCTGCGTCGAATCAGCATTTTAGTCCCCACAGCAATAATACCCATTTCCCTGATTTTTAATTTTATATAATTGCACTTACGGATCACACATCGATCCGAAGACACCTATATAATTGTAATAATTAATTTTTAGAATTAAATTTAGTTTACTTATAAAAATTGGTTTTTTTTTGGATTCCGCCAGCGACTTCAATAACATACATAACACAGTAGTCAATTTTATAATTCTTATTTGTAATATGTTGAAAAAATGCTAAAACTGTTTCCAAAAACTACATAGATTGATTGATTGCCAAACAAACAAAAATAAAGAACAAAGCTTCAATACTACAATATCCTTATGGATTAAAGGTTAAAAACTATAAAATCAACATTATCGGTTTAGACAAAATTGCTATATTTGTATATTGAACATAACCACAACGGAACTGGTAGGTATAATGTTATTACATTTCGCTTTCATGTTTCACACAAAGGAGAAAATGTATCGGAATATATATATCTATGCTTAGTATGTATTGAGTACCACGGTGCTTGAATATAAAAGTTTCAATCACCATAAAGGCATAGGGATGTGAAAACATTATCGGTTATGCAAAAAATCGAATATTATTCAATAAAATCCTTTTAACGTTCCAAACAATGTATTAGTAATAATAAGTTTATAGTATAAAATAAGGTAGACGGCAGACGTATTGTTTAAGCATCCAAAAAAAAGAAAGCGATTGTGACATA